>NC_048572.1:65248414-66448414 GCF_013265735.2 Oncorhynchus mykiss
TTGGTGTCCAGGTGGAGAACGAGAGGGGGTGAGTCTCTCTCTCTCTCTGTCACCCTCTCCCTGTCTCTCTCGCTCTCTCTCTGTCACCCTCTCCCTGTCTCTCTCTCTCTCTCTGTCACCCTCTCCCTGTCTCTATCTCTCTCTCTCTGTCACCCTCTCCCTGTCTCTCTCTCTCTCTCTCTCTGTCACCCTCTCCCTGTCTCTCTCTCTCTCTCTGTCACCCTCTCCCTGTCTCTCTCTCTCTGTCACCTCTCCCTGTCTCTCTCTCTCTGCCACCCTCTCTCTCTGTCACCCTCTCCCTGTCTCTCTCTCTCTCTCTCTCTCTCTGTCACCCTCTCCCTGTCTCTCTCTCTCTGTCACCCTCTCCCTGTCTCTCTCTCTCTCTCTCTGTCACCCTCTCCCTGTCTCTCTCTCTCTCTGTCACCCTCTCCCTGTCTCTCTCTCTCTGTCACCCTCTCTCTCTGTCACCCTCTCCCTGTCTCTCTCTCTCTCTCTCTGTCACCCTCTCTCTCTGTCACCCTCTCCCTGTCTCTCTCTCTCTCTCTGTCACCCTCTCCCTGTCTCTCTCTCTCTCTGTCACCCTCTCCCTGTCTCTCTCTCTCTCTCTGTCACCCTCTCCCTGTCTCTCTCTCTCTCTCTGTCACCCTCTCCCTGTCTCTCTCTCTCTCTCTGTCACCCTCTCCCTGTCTCTCTCTCTCTCTCTCTCCTCTCAGTCAGGTCAGAATGTCAGTCACTCACTGTTTCTTGCCTTCAATACCTTTTGTGGGAATGTCCAGAGAAAGGCATCCGTTTACAAATGAAGGCCGTTATCAAGGGAGTCATGGGGGTTTCTGGGGGAAGAAGTCTGAGCCTAGGGTTTTGAATACAGTGGAACAGCTGTGCTAGTGAAACAGACATTTGGAACTATGGCATTTCCGGCCCCCTTCCTCTTTAAGGAAAATAGTGAGGGAGTTGTGTTTGTCTGTTGGACTCGCCAGTGACACCTCTTCAGTGACTTCAGCTGCGTCCTCTCCAGCTGACCTGCAATTGCAGTCTGACGAGGCAAATTAAAACGCCTACACTCTCTACACTTTTTTTGTTCTATAACGGAGATAGAAGTTAGATAAATAATGCTGGAATACTTTAAAGTAGCTGACTGCTGCAGCTGGTGTCTCAACTTCTGTTAATGAGGATCACTGACCGCCCACTATGGCAGCCTGGTCATACTAGACTGTGGGAGTTTTAATATGAATCAGAGTGAAATTATTCATGTATTAAACCTTATTGTATATTTCTTCCTGGTTCCTACGTGTGTTCTGCTCCACCCTAAGTGTTGTACAGGACAAATATAGCATCAACAGTCATCGGCATGGTGAGGCTGTTCTTGTACAGCTCTGCTGTGTGTCTGTAGTGTAGGGTGCTCGCTCTAAAGGAATGGTCATGGCTGGTGGGTGGTGTTTCACAGTAGTAGCCTGCTTCATGATGACTGCAGCCTAGGGCCCATTCCCTTCCCTCACTCTGTCTCTGTACACCTCCCACACTACCTCTCTATGTGGGATGTTCATTCATGGTGTCATGGATTGTCTCAAAATGTGGTAAAATACAACTTCTGTCCATCAGAATGGATTCAATTCAGGGCCTGAGGTTTGTCTGACCACATGATCTGAACCGGAAAAACTCTGGGCCCTATATAGGCTTAAACTGGGGTTCAGAGTTTTTCCTGGTCAGGTCACCTCAGACTGGGCACTGATGTCTGTCTCCCCCTGTTGGCAGATACCGGCGGCTCACCCGCTCCAACAGTGTAACAGCCGCAGTACAGGCTGACCTGGACATGCCTGACATGTTAGACAGCGCCCTGGACTCCCCAGAGACAGACCTGCCCTCCTCAGTCTCTGTGTCACGCCAGTACTCGCGCGACGCTGCCACCTCGCCAGCCTCCACCGTCAGCATCCAGGGCTCGGGGAACCACTACCACGCCTGTACCTCAGACGACTACGATGACGTGGGCTTCGACCCGTCCATCCTGCCCCCGCCCGATCCCTGGATCGACAGCTTAACCGAAGACCCCCTGGAGGGGGTCCAGAGGTCCGTGTGTCAGCGGGATGGGCGCTGGTTCCTCAAGCTGCTGCAGGCTGAGACAGACCGCATGGAGGGCTGGTGCAGACAGATGGAGCAGGATGAACAGGAGAACGAGCTGCCTGATGACGGTGAGTCTGCCCAGTCCAAAGGCTCTTATACCACTACTTATCACAAATGTGGGTGTGTGTCAGTGGAGGCTGGTGCTGCGTACCTGTGTGTCATTGTACTTGTGCAAGGTACAATTAAGTGGGCTCATTCCAGCCATTACACTGAGCCAGTCGTCTGACTTCTTCCTCCACCAGCCTCCACTGGTGTGTGTGCTATCTGTTCTGTGTTTACATGATCTTCCTCTCCACAGTTTTGGGGAAAATAAGGCTTGCTGTGGGAAGTGCTCAGCTCCTGATGTCACAGAAGTTCCAGCAGTTCCGGGAGCTTTGTGAGGAGAACCTGGTGAGTGACTCTTCTGGTTCTCCAGCTTCCTTTGTCCCTCTCCCCCTGTTCTTCACATTAAAGCTGAGATAAAACTCTGTTTTGTTCTTCCCCTCTTTACTGATCTGTCACCAGAAGCCCAACGCCCAACCGCGGCCCATCTCTCAGGACCTGGCTGGTTTCTGGGACATGCTCCAGCTGTCCATCGAGAACATCAGCCTGAAATTTGACGAGCTGCACCAGCTGAAGGCCAACAGCTGGAAGCACCTGGACCCCCCGGAGAGAAAGGTAAAACAGGCATCCAGAACCAGCTAGTGTCTGTCTGTGTATGACACAGAGTACATCATGATACCGACCAGCCGAGACACACTCATCATGCCGAAACAAATCAGTAGCTTTGTAACTCATCGCATGGTCTAGTATCGCTGTTGTAACTTCACTATTCTTTTATATTAACATACTGTATCAATGTTTTTTGGGGGGTTTGACAACAACTGACGTTTGTCTAGATGGTGAGGGTTTATTAGATGTACCCCATACCTTATTAAGTGCTTTACACATTACAACATATACACTACTCCCACTGACAGCCTTTTCCCCGGGCGTCGAAGACGTGGATGTCGATTAAGGCAGCCCTCCGCACCTCTCTGATTCAGAGGGGTTGGGTTAAATGCAGAAGACACATTTCAGTTGAATGCATTCAGTTGCACAAATGACTAGAAATGCCCTTTCCCTTCCCAATAGTTTTGAACACAATCATATTTTAACATAGAGAAAAACCTCACACCCAAAAGATGTTGAATGTTGCCATTTTCCTGTCATGTGTTGCATATAAGTCAGTAGAGTTGTGTTTACTGTACTGTATCATGGCTGTTGCTTTTTATACTCTTGATTTTCTGACCGCTTCTCCATGTTTTTGTTTTGTTGTTCTTGTCGACAGTGAGCTGGTTTTGAGAAGTCATTCCATCTGCCACGCACCACGAGGCCTGACCTCGCTGGGCCACCGTACTTCATGCGCTGCATCGCGTGTGGTTGTCTATCTGTAACTCTAGCCGTGTGCTGCTATAGGTGTGCAAATGCTGTCTGCGCTCCTGTCCCCGTCCCCCCTGGGAGGCGGCTAACTGACTATTTGTCGTCCCTGTTCAGGAGAAACGGATCCCTCCTCCTGTGCCAAAGAAACCCCCAAAAGGTCAGCCTCCCCTGGCCCGAGATAGGTCCCTGGAGAGCTCCGAGAAGCAGAGGCTGGATGCACGAAAGCGCTTGATGGCTGCCAAGCGAGCTGCGTCGGTGCGGCAGAACTCAGCCACTGAGAGCGCAGACAGCATCGAGATCTATATCCCCGAGGCCCAAACCAGGCTATGAGCACCATGGCAAGCACATCTTCACCACTACACACACACCCTGGCTCACACACACACACAGATTCACTTACAGTACACCTCACACACCGCAAGAACACAAACACACAGGTAAACACACACAAGCTTTTAAAAGTATGGTTCCTGTGGACACAAACACAGAGACCTACTCCCACTGATAGGTAAGTGCAGGGTATTTGTAATATAATCACACTATTCTGTCCATAATGGGAAGAGAAATGCCACCGGTATAGTTGTTTCTCTTACATATTATTATCTGTCTCTCACAAATTTGATCCTGGTCTTGTTTCTATCTATGTAACATAGATCCTGGTCTTGTTTCTATCTATGTAACATAGATCCTCGCCTGAAGAGGACCGCTTCGTGATCCTTCTTTTAAAAAGTTGAGCACTTTTACCCACACCTGTGTAACATACACCATGATCTTGTGAAATGTATAGCATTCTTAATCAATGTAGACAGCTGTTGATATCCTAACAGAAAGCAAATAATAATTATCTTTGAGCATTTGGTTTCTTTAGCTCTTTGTACTTTCACCTAAGCATGGGCCAAACAGAATGCCTTGCTTCATGTCCCATTCAAACCTCTGAATCTTTTTTATTTGATTGTGACATGATTGGCAAACGAACAGGGTATATTATGCACAAGCAATATTAGTTTGAAATCAGATGAAGTAAATGTGTAAAACAAATGAACACTTTGATTTTGGAAACCCATCTGTGAAGATCAGAGTTGAGACAAAAACAATTTTCTGTAGCCAGTTCTGTTGGTTTGTTATGCTGAAGCTGTCTATTGTAAAGACATAGTTGCTTATTCTAGAGAAATATGTGTTTAAACGTTTTAGAAATTCTTGGTACAAGGACAACTAATCCTGCTTTCCCTTTTGTAAAGTCTGATGCGTGTCTAAAGTGGATTTATGACAGCTGAGGATATTTGCAATGATGAGCCACCCAATATGAAATACCCTAAAAACAGAGGGACACTAAGAATGCAAGTCGTTTTATTTCTTAACAATGTTTTTCCAGTAGCAAGTTCAGTGGTTTACTTTTATTAGTAAACTGTTTCTGGGTATATTAGTTCAATCCTAAGTGGGCCAGTGTAATGCTCCAGCAGGCTTAGCTCTGTGTTATTTCTCAGGAAGAGATGGAAATTCAGTCTGTCAAATCAGGGTCTCCTAGTGCTGGTGGTGTGTGTGTGTGTGTTATTGACATGTGCGTGTGTTTGTGCGTGCGTGCGTGCATGCCAGTATGTGGGTGTGGGTGTGCGTGTCGTTTTGTGTGCATCAGTGTTTAGAGGTGAGTGTGTGTGTGGTTGTGGGTCTCTTAAAGTGCTTCCTGATTTCCTCGGTTGACATGTTGGCCTTTCTTCAATACGGTCAAGTAGCCTCATGAACATTTTGTACATAGTCAAAACACCACTTGTACTTGAAAATAACCATTTGTGTGTTTGTACAGAAGTGATACATGAGGATGTTCCAGTAAGCATGCAGACACAATATTAGTATTATAAAATCTATACCTAATTCATCTGTTTATTTATCAAACTAATTATTTATTGATGATTTCATTTTTTTTTTTTTTTACTGTTTCTGTTCAGTGGTCTGTCATGCTACTCTGATCTTATGTTGTATTGTATAGAGAGTATATGTGCATACATATGATAAACACAGAATAAAATAATTATCAACTCTGTTCTCAGTCTTGACCAGTATTCATTTCCATTGACTGATTCAATTTTTCGGTCAGCCTGATGTGCTTTTCCTATTTTAACCACTGGGTGGCACTGATGTATTTTGAGATTTTCTTCAATGTGATGCCTCAGCATTTATGATCCATTATTGGACCAAAAAACTGCAATGTATCTGCAATATTGTAACTAAAATATATATATATATACCATTTATAGATCATTTAAAAAAGATGCCCAAAATGTGGAGGAAATGGGATGCATGCTATTGTCTTGACATGCAAACAGGTGTGTAACGCCTGCACATTATGATGACATCCGTCTTGACCACCATGAGTCCTCAATGGCAGGAAACAACAGTGGCTTGTTCCTAGAAAACATTACCGAATGCTCAGATTAAAATATATTGCTAGAACAGACACTTTTCTGTTATGAAACCGACGCTCATAGAAACAGTTGATATTAGTTTTTCCCTATAGGATGACCCTTTTTGGTTCCAGGTAGAACCCTTTGATGGTGAAAAAGGTTCTACTTAGAAACTTGTATTAGGGAAAGGGTTCCACTTGGAACCAAAAAGTGTTATTTTAGAGGGTTCTATGGGGACAATTGAAGAACCTTTTCTGGTTCTAGGTAGCACCTTTTTTTCTGAGTGTAGATTAAAAATCATCAGCTTTCACATTAAATTTCTATCTGCAGCTTTACTAGGTGCATCCCACAAATGGCTTACTACATTTTGATTTAAATTACTTCATCCAAAGGAACTATACCTCAAAACTATATGTTTGTGTAAAACTTAAATTGCATGATTTGTCAATAATTCATATTCAGATATCCATATGAACATATCACAACTTGCCTGTCAAGATAAGGGAGAGGAGATGGGTTAAATGTCACACCAGGGGTCAATTTGTCCAAATGTTTTATTTAGGTTCAAATAACCTTGTGCTGTGTTAAATTACACACCATGGCTAAAAGTATGTGGACCTCTGCTCGTCAAACATCTCATTCCAAAATCATGGGCATTAATATGGAGTTGGTCCCCCTTTGCTGCTATAACAGCCTCTAATCTTCTGGGAAGGCTTTCCACTTGATGTTGGAACATTGCTGCGGGGACTTGCTTCCATTCAGCCACGAGCATTAGTGAGGTCGGGGACTGATGTTGGGCGATTAGGCCTGGCTCGCAGACGGCGTTCCAATTCATCCCAAAGGTGTTCCATGAGGTTGAGGTCAGGGCTTTGTGCAGGGCAGTCAAGTTCTTCCACACCAATCATGCTGAAACAGGAAAGGGCCTTCCCCAAACTGTTGCCACAAATTTGGAAGCACAGAGTTGTCTACAATGTATCATTAAGATTTCCCTTCACTGGAACTAAGGGGCCTACCTCGAACCATGAAAAATAACCCCAGACCATTATTCTTCCTCCCACCAAATGTTACACTTGGCACTATGCATTCGGGCAGGTAGCGTTCTCCTGGCATCCGCCAAACATAGATTCAACCATCGGACTGCCAGATGGTGAAGTGTGATTCATCACTCCAGAGAACGCATTTCCACTGCTCCAGAGTCCAATGGTGGCGAGCTTTACACCACTCCGGCCGATGCTTGGCATTGCACATGGTGATCTTAAGCTTGTGTGTGGCTGCTCGGTCACGGAAACCCATTTAATTAAGCTCCCGATGAACAGTTATTGTTCTGACGTTGCTTCCAAAGACCGTTTGAAACTCTGTAGTGAGCATTGCATCCGAGGACAGACAATTTTTACACGCAACGCCCTTCAGCGGTACCATTCTGTGAGCTTGTGTGGCCTACCACTTTGCGGCTGAGCCAGTGTTGCTCCTAGACATTACCACTTCACAATAACAGCACTTACAGTTGACGGGATGCTCTTGCAGGACAGAAATTTGACTTGTTGGAAAAGTGGCAAACCTATGACGGTGGCACGTTGAAAGTCACTGAGCTTTTCAGTATGGGAAATTCTACTTCCAATGTTTGTCTATGGAGATTGCATGGCTGTGTGCTCGATTGTATACACCTATCAGCAACAGGTGTGGCTGAAATAGCCGAATCCACTCATTTGAAGGGGTGTCCACATACTTTTTGCAATGTAGTGTACAGTATGTTGGTCCCTCCTTGCTTGTTGATAACATTTTGAGAGAAATTCAAGTTAGTTATCTTCCGATGATATCACATCATACAGTCAAGCGCATGCTAATGATCCCATGACATTTGGTTAAAATATGAATTAACTTTCTGTTTCCTTTTGAACAAGGAGGCTGAACAGAGGTTATTGGGGAGCAGAATCTAAAATCTAACACAGAATCATTTTTGATCTGGATTAAACCCTGCTCCAGGGCAACCTGAAACTCAACCGTGTTGGGTCTGGTCCATCCCTAGATCAGAGACCAGATGTTGCTGGGTATTGGTATTGGAGGGCCAGTACGGTGCATTTATTCGCTCTACACCAACACCTCAGGGTTTTCTGTACTGATCCTCTGTGGTCACTAAAACCTCTAATCCGATACTAATCCCAAGAGTTAGTGATTTAACCCCAGTGTCCTGGCTAGATTCTCAACATGAGTGCTCAGATTGTGCTCTAATTCCCAGTTATAAGGCTAATTGGGTCATTCAAACTGTCTACTCTACCCTTCAACTTTTAGTTAGGTTGTTGCTGTAAAATGTGTCAATTTACCTGCAGTTAAGTAAAACATTATAGGTTGATAATACTGTTATAACAACCTGTGCAAGATTCTATCAAATAATAGCCAATGCAAAATGTATTTATTTTCCACACAAAATGTGCATCACAAACATACTGTATCTGGCAAAACATAATCATATTCCAAGTTAAAAGCCTGTTTGAAAAGTGTTAAAATATGAAGTAGGCATTTGAAGCATTTGAAGCTGTCTCTTTGGGAAGGTGAGACATGACATGAGCTACATAACTGCATGGTTTTGTTTGTCCCAGTAGCTCATATGTGTAGCCTATGTCACACCTGATTTAACTAATCAACTTCCAATGTGGTTAATGGACATATGTATTTATGTTTCCTGGATGTCTCTTGATCTGTCTGTCTGTCTGACGCTGTGATTGAGCTCTGACGCTTTGGGAGAGAGATGGTAAACCTACAAATTAACACAGGTCACCAGATTACCATTCTAAAAACCCAATGTTGATGTACCATGTATCAAATGGTTACCCAGATGTCGAGGTAGTTATTCACTTTTCATTTAATGCTAATTGACTAAACTGCTATTGCTTGGCTACTTATAACACAGACTGACAGATTTGTTGCAAACGAGACCAACCCAGACAGGAAGCATCAGGTTTCCCGCGTTGTATTAAAAGATTTGTAGGACGCTAGAATATCCCTACCCTAATCTCTCCCTGCGTGAATAGCCATAACCACCCCAGGGCTCCGGTCAGAGACTTTCAGATTAGAGCAAAAAATCAATTAGGCCAAGGAATAGTGAATCAATAATCTTCCTTAATCTGTTTGAGGATATATTTATGATTACTTAAGCGATTGTTATGTTAATATTTTGTCGACTGAAGAAGGGTGTGTGGGTGGAGGGGGGCATTGGGGGGCTTTGATTAGCGGTTCATTTCGCTGCCTGTTAAAGTGCCTCGATTAAATTTGTAATTAATTGATTGAATCATAGGCTAATCATCAGATTTGCTGGAAATGATCAGAATAATGATAATCTACACTACATCATAGAAACAAGACTCTGCGTTCTGTCCCTATTATAAGCCTTCAAGCATTTAGTTAACAAGTTATTCATGCTGCAATGCCTAAACCGTATGTCAGGTGAAAATTGGAAGACAATATCTTAAACAAGACATTATTTTAAGAACGTTGTGTGCATTCATTGCTATCAATGACTCAAGTCTCTCCAGACCCCATGAGCACCGTTCTAATTTGTCTGGCAATCTGGAGAGCGAGCACCCCGCGTGCTATTTCAGTGGCCAGGGCGCATGTGGTGGGATTCCCAGGGAATCCCCAGTGTTCGGCATCTTGCGCATCCAGCTCGCACTGACATCTGACCTCCTCAATCAGGCCATGAAAACGCATGGTTGTGGTAGTCAATGGCACTTTACCAGCAAGCTTTTCAGGTACCAGGTCACTAAAAATGTGAGATGAAAAGAAAAGCGTGCGAGCAGAATAAAAGCAACTGCATGGCACAAGGCTGGAAGTGCGTCTATGGTGCGGGGCTGACTTCAGCACCACAGGATATCCTGTGGGGTTACATTGGGTAACCTGTGAGTCTTAAAATGGAAACGTGAAAGGGAAAATTATCAACTGTATCTTGTTGACTGTCACTATTCGTTTTGTGTGGACTTGTGATGGTAAAATGCATTAGTATGAATTCACTAGTTGCAGGTGCTTTGGAGACATAGGCTAATGGTCACCTGAGAACGTTCATATGTCAGGCTCATATTCAGCATAAATATTTATAGCACCTTTTCTTAACCCAATTTATACATTGTATCTTGATCATTTGTTGTTTTTATGGGCTACATGTGCGCTCCAACGCACTTGCAAACTTCCTTAGCAAGGTGTAAGATTTATTAAGTCATTCCAAGTTCTTTATCAGTTTGAATCGGTTTAGTTTCTAATGTTATCTTGATTTTCTCCAATCCTTTGCATACTCAAGCTTACATGGCTTTATCTTGACTCTCCACTGTGAGGATTATGTCCACCATTTGCACTGGAGTAAGCTTTTCGGTCTCCAAGAAAGAGATGTTCAATATCCATAACGTTTTTTATCAACAGCAGACAGCAAGTAAGTATATGTGAATTTAGAACTTTACTGAGCGTAAAGCTACTTTGAAAAATCTGCAATTAAACTGTAGGACTACGCGTATCGAGTCTTGGAATCATGCATCACTGGCCCTCCCTCACCATGAATTGTAATACACCATGACCTTCGCAATACGACATCTCATTTATAATGTTCACCATTATGCCGTCTGTTGAAGAGACCCAAGTGTTGCTGTTCCCATGCCAGCGCTCGCTTTGCAGCGTCCGCTGGCACTGAGCTTTGTCACACTGGTGAATTGATCGTGTGACGCTGACGGTCACGGTCCTGTCTGCGAGCAATTTGTGAGAGTCCTGCTTAACGACCAGTCAGCGCTCAGGTACCAGTCTGGCCCAACAGACAATCATGCAGACTAGTGGACCAGTTTATAACGCTGATATATTGAATGAAAACTAATAAATCAAATCGAAAATATTAATTAATCCAGTATGAATAAAACAAATGTGTTGTTTATTTTGATCATGGATTGATAGCAGACTGTCTCATTCCAAAATATATTTGATATGTGGAAATATATGATATGTTATATTAGCTCTTCTAACATCAGCGTGTTTAAATTCCAAGAAAAGCAAACTCACAGAGAACTAAACAAAATGCGCATGCAAGGTGCAAAGCAGCAGCAGCGCTCATTATTATGGGACGAGTTGCATTGACTGGCTCAAGGCGCAAGTGGCGTTATTCCCACGGACTGTGCCTCTATTGCCTCGTGTAGCAGCTTGCGGCGAGGCGCAAGACCCATAGCCTACATTCAAATATTTTTTTTCGCCTTCAAGTAACAAAGTGACCCCCTCCATCTCAATCTGAATGGGGGTGTCCTATAGACTCCGACCAGTCAATATTTCAGGTACCGGCGTAATTTGTTGTGAGGTGTCTGACAAACACCCTCTTTGACGCTCACTGTGAGGCCACACTGCCATTTGTCTGACACCAGTTTCCCCATAATAAAACCATAGTTGCTGTCATAAGTGGGCAGTCGGTCTCCTTACTGGTGCATTTATTTATGCTCGTAGAACCACTTAGACTGAAGGATTGTTATTATGGTGCTGAACACCTGAAGGATTTAAATGGAGTTTTTCTTGCAGTATAGTCTATTTGGTATCCCATGTTGAGCACGTTTTTATGCACATTCAGAACTCGCGTTAATGTATATAAGCCAAGGTAACATGTTGTTTTAAATTCCAAGTCTATCCTTATTTTATAACATTCTGCAGTCTAGAAAAAACTAACAATAGCTTAATACATGAACATTCCTTGAAAATGAAAACTATTCCAGCACACATGGTTTCAAGACAAACCTTATATTATATTAGAAATAGGCTATTTTTACATAAAGGCAGGTGAATTCAACCTTAAATGTGAAAGCGGTAACAAAAATGTAAACGAGATTTAAAATTATGCAAGTTTTGAACATTGCGCAAGCGATGCCTGGTATTCTGTGTCTGCATGCTTTTGATAAAAAATTGTCTACCCCATGCCAATATTTAACTAGACCTACCTTAGAAAGGCCTACCTGTTGCACTATCAGTGTTGGATATGATTGCATCCTTATCTTTGCGTGAGATCAAACCAAATTAACGATTTATCTGGAGTAGCCTATTGCAATATGTAGTATAGTTTTACATTGTTGCGGCGTGAACAAGCGAGTGTCCACTGCGTAGAGCCAACGTGTTGGCAGAGCGGCGTCATAAAACCTATGATTGATGAACACATAATTTTGTCTGCCTGTCTAACACTAAAATTACTTTTAATTTCAATGACATGCACATTTTTTGCTCTGCGTTCTATGGGTTCTAATAGGAATTGGAATCCTCCAATATAGCAGGGTGGCCTAGTAATGAAGTGATCAGACCACTCTACAGTTTGCTGCAGGCATGAGTGGTCGGCTATTGAATGAGGAAGGTACCTGCTTTCAGATGTGCATGCCTTCATGAAGTGTCAGGGGTGTTATTGTTATCTGCGGTGTTATTGCTCGACCCTTTAATTAGGCTACTATCGAAATGTTGTTTTTTCTTCACTTTACACATTGTTCAGTCCCAATAGATGCAAGGGTACATTAAGTGTAATATAAGCCTTTTCAATTCAGACGTTGTATGTTCTTGTATAAAGCTCGAAAAGTAGGTTTTGAATAAGAGGAAACAGATTTAGAGATCATTGACAAAAGACCAATAGGATCATTAAGACGTGGAGCCTTGGAAAACGACTCTGGTGTTTATTACATTATTATTGTAGCCAAATAGTAATAATAGCCTACTAGTATTAATAATAATAATAATATATTGTTGTGGAAGCATGCAACCAGATATGGACACTTAGTCTGTAAGTAAATCCCTTTATAATTGTATTGAATCAACATTTAAAAAATCTACCACTCTGAGTTCTCGTTGCAGGTGGGTGGGAATAAGGCGATTACTTCAGATAAAATAAAAAACACTACACTTGCTCAAATACAAACTTCCACAAAAGCTCTGACGAAGGCCAAGAGCGTCGGGCTAAGCTTCAATAAATAAATAATGATACATACTTGCAAGACTAGAGTGTGGGTTTCTCTTTTCTTTAAAATTATTGTAAAGATTTAAAGGTAGGCTACAATGTTAGGGTGGCTGCATGTTTTGGACTTAGTTGGTCATTGGCCCTGTAATGCTTTGTTGCCCATTTAGCCCTGTGTTCGGTTTTCCATGTAGTGCAGGAGGGGGGTAAACACTGCGCGGTAGAGGGGGGCGGAGTGGTAAGAGATTATCTCTAGGTGCACATTCGGCTGCGGAGTGTAGTGTATACTCAACGCTGATTGGCTGACGCGTTTGCTTAATGGCACGCGACTGTGGATGTAGTTATAAGAGTCCTCGCGTGTCAGCCTTCAACTGAACTATCTCTTGAGCATCCAGAGGCAGCGCAAAGATCAAATTTGTTGTTACTGGGCAACAAGAAAACAACAGCAAAAAAATGGACACTGTCTTAGATACATTTACAGGATTGGACTCCTTCTCTTCCCCTTATTTTGACGAGGATGATTTCTTTACTGACCAGTCCTCCAGGGACCACTTGGACACCGACGAGTTTCTAGATGACGATGTCGATTTTCTCACCAGCCATTTCCAAGATTACTACAAGGACAGCAGGTTAGCGCACGATGGGGACTACTGTGAAATTGGCAACTTTTCCTTCTCTTCCTCCTCCTCTACCTTCTCGTATGAATGCACTGACAGCACCTCAGAGCTGTCGCCTCAGATGGGAGGAGATGTCCCGATGCTAAAAAGGCGGAGGCGGATGAGATCCGATATGGAGATGCAACATTTACGGCAGGCTGCCAACGTCCGGGAGCGGCGGAGGATGCAGTCCATTAACGATGCTTTCGAAGGACTCCGGTCTCACATCCCCACTCTGCCATACGAGAAGAGGCTCTCCAAAGTCGATACCCTGCGCCTGGCCATTGGCTACATCAACTTCCTCGCTGAGCTCGTACAGTCGGACATGCCCATCCGAAACTCCGACAGTGAAGCACCGACTCAACCCAAAAAAGTTATAATTTGCCACAGAGGAACAAGTAAGTTTTCCATGTGGTTAGCTAATGATAATGACTTAATTTTAGACTGTATTGTTACTCATTTGTGAAAGACTTGGTCCATTACTAATAATTTGTCCCCTTCTCAGGATCTCCGTCTCCAAGTGACCCTGACTACGGGTTGCCTCCCCTTGCCGGCCACTCTCTGTCCTGGACAGACGAGAAACAGCTGAAAGACCAGAACATCATTAGAACCGCTAAAGTTTGGACACCCGAGGACCCACGAAAACTGCACATGAAACCCTCCCTGAACAACATTGAAAACGAGCCTCCTTTCAGCTTAACCTGAGCCCAATAAATGTTATGTTTATGTCTAAAAGAACGTATTGTTATACACACATTGTAAATCCATGTTAATATATAACGTTGTCTTTAGCGTTGATTATTTACGTGTAAATATATATTTGTCAATGTTCTCCTAATTAAGGCAGCTGGGCAATCATTTTATATGTAGCAAAATGTATTTAATTGTTTTCATGATAATATATGTTTTAATTTAACATTGATGAATATACGAAAACCAAACTATTTTTATAATACATTTTAAAATAATTTATATTTATATGCAATCTGAGAATAAATGTATCTTTTAAATTATGAATACATTGTGTTGTCTGGTCTATACCACTTTCCTCCACATAGGCTCCTGCTCACATTCAAAACATGTCATTTTTAACTCCATGTGGTGAAGATCATACTCATAAAAGGAAAGTTATTATGCATAACAACAGTGCAACAAGCAATCAACATGCATAAATCAATCAATCAACATGCATTAATCAATAAGTCAACTAAAGTTATATTTTAGAACGTGGTTGTTCACCTGAAAGTCAGTGATATCCAGCAGTATAAGTTTAAATGCATGACTTATTGGGCCTCTCAACCCAAGCCCGCATATGCAAATACTTCATTAGCAAATAGTAATTATACTGGGTATCTGATGATGGAGACTGATAACTCCTTTTCTAGAGGCCTACGTTTTATAAAGCTGTGACCTGCGTAGGTCTTAGTAATGTAATTTATATACACCAACAAACTTCATAAAAATAAACTAAATTGGGTATGCAAAGCAGATGTAAATTAAAACAAACATGCAGATACAATTCAATGGCTTAAAATACCAGGGCCTGCAGCTATAAACCATAGTTGTACTATGTTGGTCTACTATATTGTTTAAAGGGGCATGACTAAACCGATTGCTTGCTGTAAAAGCTGTTTTCTTCAATGTGCTGCAGGTGCTTCAAGGCAAAATTTTCCCGTGGTAACGGCATCCTTCCAACGTGTTCCCTTGCCATTTTTACGTCAGCTCTCCCCCATTTATGTAGTGGTAGCCCAGATATATGCCTATGCCCAAACTTGCAAACACACATTCATTCAACCATCTGGCTAAGAGCATTTCGGATAACACTTGCATTTCGGATGGGGAAAGAGAAAGGTATATTCATTTTCTGGATTAGTCTTTGCATTTCGATTATTTTCTTCTAAGTATTATTATTATTATTAGTAATAGTATTATTGTTATTATTGTTATTATTATTATTATGCATAGTTATTGTATTATTGTTATGGATAATATTATTATCCTACTCGAATTTGTTCCTAAATAATGAGATATGTGCTTTTTTCTACGTTGAAACTCTCAAGTTCAATATTTTGACAAGTTTTCAGTGCATGTGCTTTTTAGGAATCTCAGTGGACCGACCTATAATCCCATCTCTTATTGCATTACCGCCTCATTAACAACGCAGTTATCCGCGTTCTAGACACCACACAAGAGACCATGTAATCTCATTACATTCATTAGAAAGTCAAATGTTCGCAAGTCAGCCTTAAACTTAATAAAGGACCCAGAAGGTCTTGTAGCTGGTCTTCATCTATTTTGTCGGGGGCAACATTTAAATTTAATTTGGTGAAGTGGCAGAGAACAATAAAACAACAGTAGGATCATTGTTTGGTCGCACCTAATGCTATAGAGCGATTGTGGTTTTGTGTGCAAGCACAGTTCAAAACCCCTCAAAACATCCTTTGGTGCAATACCAATCAAGCGGAAGGGAAGGGCTTAAGCAGTGAAACACTTGGGTCTCTATCTTGTCACTCTTGTGCTTGGTCTTGGCAAAGGCTTAAAAGAGCACCATTTACAGGCTGACAGGTTTTATTCCTTTTCTTACTCGGCTAAACATTGGAAAACCATGCCAAGCTCCAATTTGGTTCAGAATAAGTTAGTGATACTGAAAAGGCTTGCAATTCCCTATAACATTTGGGTAGCCGTTGACTACCTGTTGCAGACTGGCGGAGGTGCTTTGGCATGCAAGGCAAGTTTATGGTCAGTAAATGTGTCACAAGCCATAGAAAACAGCCTTATGTTATTAGCGCGGTAGTCGTATAGACCCAAGTAATTCCACGGTGTCGGTCTGTCTGTCTGCCCTCTTGGAAAAAATAAAAATATGGTTTATGGATGTGTTATGACATTGTTCCCTGTCAATTATTTCGACACTCTTCATAATGAACTCGTATTTGTGTATTTAAAAAAAAAATATATATAGTCTATCTTTACCATTTAAAAGTTGTTGCAAAAAAATTGAAATTACGCACAAGGGTGTCCATGACCAAGCGCAGGCCTATGCGCATCAGTTTGCATGCAACTCAGCATAGCATACATTGTAGAAGATCAAAAATATGAAGAAATATAAAACAAAAAGCTGTGATAGGTTAATAACGACAAGTGTTGGAATTACAAATAATTAGGCTATATTGGAAAACCAACCACTAAGAATATTATTTCATGAAAGTAGGCTACATTATAATATCCAACACATTTCAGTCATATCTCTATTAATCAGATGAAAGTAAAATGATTAAATGCATTATATTCATTGTCTATAATAATCCCCAAATAAGCGTATGGTAAGCACTGGGAAGGACGCCTAATAAGATTCTCATAAACTGTAAATCTGCTCATACTTTGGATTATCGCGCATAAAAATATGGCCTCAGAGTCTTTAAATCCCCCGAACTCCCGCGTTTTCATTAATGTATCTCCACGGTGGCATCGGGGTACCAGCTGCGAGGTTGAGGTTGAACAAACACCAGTTGAGTCTGCCCCATGGGCAGTGTAAACCTCGTGGGTAGCCTTATAAATCCTTTCGCACCAAGCGCCAAAATGTTCAAATGGCCCAACATTATGATTGAAAAACATATGCACATACCAGTGATAATTGAAAATAGATTATTGTGGTACTCTGGATGTTAGGACTTGGCTAGCCAACAGGTGTTACACTTTTAGAAAAAAAGGTTATGGATAGAACCAAAAAGTTTGCTTCATATATTACATCTCTAAAGGTTCTATATATAACTCTTTTGTAGGGTTCTTTGATCAGAACCCCATGGGTTCTTCTTCTTCACTGAACAAAAATGGCTCTATATATTAGGGTTCTCTATGGAACCCATTTTAGGTTCTATATAAACCATTATGGGGTGCTATATATAAAGCGAGCATAGAACCCTTTTTGGTTCTATCCAGAATCCTTTTTTCTAAGAGTGTAGGACTTGGCCCGGGTTAATGAGTACAGAGACCCATGGAGGGAAGGGCGAGGTTGCCAGAGAACGCGCTGCCCAGGCGCCTCTCCTTTTACATGGCGTGGAGACGCCTTACAATCCAAATGATATCTTTATTACTCACATGTCCAAGGCTGTAACATATCCATCCCCGTCGACGTTCTTATAGGATGCACCTGGTATTTCAAACTTGTTATTTTTGTGCTTCTGGGTCCTGGACAGCAGCTGCTTAAAACAAGCAAAGAGAGAGGTCCTTACAATGTCTCCAATACGTGTTGGCATGGTTTTCTCGTCTTTAATGTCCCAAACCATTGTCTAGATACAATATGGGAACTGTAAAGCATGACGTTTTGTTATAATAAAACACATTTTCAATGATACACTTGGATTGAAAGCTTTATTACGATCCAGCAAACATTCAATCTCGTTTTGTCCCCCGGTCTATCTGCAGGCAATTAGACTGCGGCCTTTTGCTGTGCCTTGATAAGCCAATTAAATGTATGTCTGCTAATTTTTTCAAGTAGAAAAAAGGACTTAGAGCTAGCCTGGCTCCTAAGGACATTGATTTTCTTACCATCACCTGGCGTTCAAACAGGTTCCATTTACCAACAAGGAAAATGTCAGGCGCTTCATTTGGCGACTCTTGTTACCGTAAGGCTCTCTCCACCCTGAGCCATTGTTTTCTCCTGTTAATAACTCATTACCAGGATTTTACAAATCTCCATTACATATGTTTTGTCTCCATATTTTGATCCGTAAGATTAAGCAGATGTTACGATTGAAAATGGAAAACTCCAGGGCTACTCCTGTCTGAAAGGAAGAGGCGGACTCCGCGCCGAGCTAACAAAGAGGTTGGGGAGATCTTAAAAAAAAACATTTACGACCAATAAACAGACTTCAACCTGCTCTATTTCAACCATTGTGGCGTTTTTGAATAATTAGGTTAATAGGAATAGGTTTGTGTACTTTCAATGCCAAGACCACAGGTGCGGGGTGACATGATGAATGACGTGCCTGATTTTTGCCAAGCTCGAGGGCCCTTCTCTTGGACTTTCAAGCTGATAGAAAATATTGTCATTTCTTTAATTCACAGCATTACTTTCATTCAGAACAAAGCAGGGTGATGAAAAGCTTATGCTGTAATGAAACAAGCTATGGTGGTCGCTTTGCTTCCTGAAAGAAAGGACGAGTCAATGCCCAGGCGCGCTTTGGTTTGTGCGCAAGTACTCCATCTAAAGCAAATAAAGGACCCTTTCCAACTTTTAAAGACCGCGTTTTACCTTTATTAAAGCCTCCATGGCTAAATCCATTAAGCATATAGTGCTAAGGCACCAGTCTTTTGTACTGGGGAAGCCCTCGAGATGGTAACTTGTGTGTTTTAGGGGATATTTCACTTCTCAATAGACAAACGTGATCGAGGCAACAAGTGTCCCCAATGCGCGCGAGTACAAGATGGTGCAAGGAGGTGCAAGGTGCAAGGTACATTTATAACCTTCCCTGAAAAATGAACCCCATTTAATGATGAAAAATGTCGTAGGCCAAACTGTAGACCCAAAGGGAGGAAATAAATACACCAAAATCAGTGACCGTTTTGCGCATGGAGATATATCCTCAGCTATGAATGGACAGGTGAATGTAAGAGTGCTAATGGAGAGCTTCTCTGTTCTTTTACGCCAAGACCGGTTATAGACTTAAGTAACCACATGCCTTGTACATGGTCCTTGTTCGTCAATTGTTCGTTAGTTGTTAATATTTCAGTTATATGGGCTTTGGTTAGCTAACATACATTTTCTATACGCAGTAGTATAGTGTCAACGTTACCCCATATTACAATAGTCTATAGCCCCAAAATAGTAATTTAATTATGGAGGGTTGGCATTTTAGT
This sequence comes from Oncorhynchus mykiss, assembly GCF_013265735.2. NCBI lineage: Eukaryota > Metazoa > Chordata > Actinopteri > Salmoniformes > Salmonidae > Oncorhynchus > Oncorhynchus mykiss. Next base: position 65,267,785 of record NC_048572.1, read on the forward strand.
TCATGTCGTTATAGGATCATGATGGTTAAATAAAAATACCAATCCAATACTTTTACGTGTAATGGATAGTTTCATAGCCGATTCTTAATACGCACTGAAGTTTACGCGCACATACCTTAAGTTATGATAATTATGTGCAGATATTAAGGTTATAATTTGGCACATTGAGATGAGCGCACAAATGAGAGGCATCTAAAAACCACCACTCAGCATGTACCGTATTTTAACATTGTTTAATCAATTTAAACCAAGACGTTCAATAAATAATAATTGAATGTGAGCTTGTACTGACAAAAGACGCTGACTTTTTTAAAGAGTGAGTGGCTCATTGGGTGGGTGAAATCTCAGTGAGAGTCATGTTTGATGGAGCGAGAGTGATGTTTGATGGAGCGTGAGATCAGAGTGAAAATGAGAGGACGTCTTGACTGTAACGGAAAAGCAAACAAGTGAGAAGAAGCCTATATCAGCGAGATATAGAACAAAAATGAGCACATCTACTACTGTATCAGTAATTCTCTCTTCATATTCTTATGTGTTCTATCTTCTGTTCATTGGCATGTTGATGTCAACCATGTTTTCATGGGTGAAAAATATAGAACTGTGCGTAACATTTTAAGTATTTCATGAAGTGGGAAGCATATAGGCACGTATGCCTACTTGAGATACATTAAAATGTTTATGATAATAGTACAGCATATCTGAGTGGTATTCCTCTAAAGATTCCAATAACATTTATTATTTAGGAAAACTCGACAAACTATACCTCCTGTTTAATTATGTTGGGGACTTTGTTTAACAAAAGTAAATAACTAATTTCTATATTGCAAAATGTTTGAATCAGTAGACCTATAGCAATATAACAAGCATGAGAGTGTGCGCTCTCCCAATAGCTGGACTATGACAGAGACAGCTGGCTTGGACTCTCGGCTGAAAAAGCCCCCTTGGTGGACCAAACACAACAACACTGACCTTTCCACGGGGGAATAGGAGATGGGCTTTTGACTGAATTAGCCATAAAGACGTCTTGCTATGATCTTTGTTCGACTGAAAGAGTGGTGGATATTGTGCTTAATATGAGAGGCATTTTGCACAGCTTTTGCGTGCCCCATATGAAATATTAGAGTCCTTTCATTAACGCTCTTTCACACTAAGTATCCAGTGACCATATGTGTTGGACTTTCACAGGACAACGCGTTTGATTATAAACGTGTATATATTTTCCTATAGGCTTACGTCCTAGAAGGAGTCATGATAACAATTGTTACGCCATTACATTTCCCAAAAACCTAATTATAAGAAATGTAACTTTTTTGGTAGATGTGATTGATTCCTGACAGTTAGGCTACATTATTAGTCTACAAACTTAAGGTTTTTGATTCTAAATGTAAATAAAAGTTGGCATATTATGACATTCCCACAACAAACAGTTTGAAAGTGTTAATAAAATTTGTTTTTGAAAAGCAAAGCCGAGAACACATTTGTTTCACATATCATCGAACTGAGTTTTTGATAACGTTCTTTTGGGAAACTGAATTGCTTGGCTCTCTCCCTCTCTCCGTTGATGATTGATCTACTTTCATTTAGTCTACTTTTTACCTTGAGTAACGAAACAAAAAGGTTGAAAAAATGTGATAAATTACAAATATGCTAATTTCATTCATAGGCAATGTAAGTGTGTCTAGCTGAAAGTGAATAACGCCTTGCAGTCAGTCTGAGCGCATTCGGGGAGCTGGGGACCCCAGGGCGCTGATCAAAGAGACCCTTTCTCTTTCATCCCCAGTATTCTCCTCAAAACTATTTCGATACAATATGTTTCCGTGATGCACGTCATGTGCCTGGGACACAAAACTCGTTGCAATCCTGCTAAATGTGTCCAGCTCTTTTGTTCTCCAAGATTTAGTTCTTCAAAGTTTTTTTTCTCCCCTCAGTTGCCAGGTTCCAGAAGTGTAAAAGCATGCATCATTTTTCACCAGGTCTCGTTTTAATATTCACAAAAGGAAATCTATGAAACAGGCCCTTTAGTTGTTCGCTGGTTTGAACTTCACTGCTGTCCAACTGATCTCTTTTCCTATTCTAAGCATTGCGCAGCAGGGATGCATTTGCAAGACAAATGCAGCTGAGATTCAAGTGGCACAAAACGTTTCGGATAAATTCAGCTTTATGTGAAAACAAAATGGTTACATTTCAAAAGACAAGACGTTCGGGTTTACATTCTGATAATATTTTAATGGAAGAACTTGTATATATTTACAAAAAGTTACCATATATACTTCAAAGATATTCAGGAAAGTAGACTATATAGGTTGAATAAAAGATGGTGCAAGGTGTAAATCAATAATGACAAATGCATATATTATTATAATTGGAAGGGATTGTATAATTTGCAGACAGTGGGTCTATTCAACTTATGCTATAAACAACCAGTTTTTCACATTCTATTCCAAAGAGTTGAATCAAATGGTAAAGCTTGAACTGAGTAGTTCTGTACTAAGTGACCATAAACTTGGGGACTTGTTAAGATGGCTGAGAGCCATGGTGTTGGGAAGGTTTCCAGCCAGCACTTACTCTGATTAACCCTGTATGCTGAAACTCTGCTGGACTCCACCATACCAGCAATTGCTATTTATCCAGCATTTAATGAAAGCAATTACTTTTAAGTCCAACAAAAATTCCCCACTTTGTTGTCTTACAACCAATGCAGAAGCTCTGAAAGAGGCAAACGTCCTGAGTAAGAAACCCTCCTGAGACTTTTAAGGGACATAATATATATGCCAGCAGTTTCTATGACAACATGGTTACCCTACAATCCATAGTGTTTTACTGAATGACCGGCTAGAATGTAAAAGTGTCTTATTAAAGTCACCAAATGATGGACTGTTGAAAATAACAAGAAGTTAATGTATAATCACATAATGTTTATAAAGAGGACTGTGAGACAGTGAAAGAGTCATATTCTAACCATCATCAGTAATAAATGACATCCAATTGAAGGAGAAATTGCTAATTGATTTTAAGCCTGTCGTTTAATGTCATGAGGTTTGGCATGAAAGGGGCAGGCAGCAGCGGACTGTGGGGGTTTGGCTTTTTTTCTGAATGCAGCCTGGGAAAGTGAGATGTGGCTGGCTGGATTAGTGGTGTACCACAGTTTCGCAGGCCCCCCAAGCAAGGTCTGAGCAAGCCTCCCCCACAAAAAAACTGTTAACTTCCTACAATTCTACACATTTTGCCAATGAGGATGAAAGAAAATGTTTCTGTTTTAAAACTGATTTACTGCAACTGTACAAATATTGCATGGGGCAGAGAGAAAAATTAGGCAGACTAATTCTTATCTTTTTTCACTAATTGGTCTTTTGACCAATAGATCAGCTCTGAAAAAGATCTGATGTGAAAAGATCTGATGTGATTGGTCAAAAGACCAATTAGTGGGGAAAAGATCAGAATTGGGCTGCCTATGTAAATGCAGCCTTAGGCTACTGAAATGCATCAGATATGTATGTAACTTTCTAATTTGTTTAATTGTCTGTAAAGCATAAATGTTGGTATAGGTTTGTCATTTTGAAGGGGTGCAGATTGCAGATGTGAGGGATGCTCTTTGCCTGGTATGGGACAGAAGGCAAGGAAGAGGAAGAATTCCACACAGCTCCTCTTCATCTCCTGATTCCATCTGGGATTCTAGAATAAAATAATGTGGCATTAATATATTGGCATCATGGGCTGTAAGTTAAACCGTTAAAACAACTGTCATTGTGATTCTGATATTATCATTGTTCTAAACCTACAGGATGACATGAGAAGGATGTATCATCTTGCAATGAAACTCAATGTGTGCAGTAAAGCATTTTACAAATGTTTCCATTTTTTGGGGTATTATTTCTTATTTCAAAGATAATTGACACTTTTAGTCTGGACTATTGATCCATCCTTGTGGATTGATTCCCACCTTTACAATGTGTATTTTTCTTGTCCGGTTCAACAAATTGTGATTCAAAAGCAGTGGTTTCACCATCCCAAGTAATTTTTTTTAACCAATAACATGAATTTGGGTACTGCCCATGGGAGGGGCGACATGACATCTCCCTGGCCAATTCTAAACAGGTCAGGGACGCTCCATAGACCCCAAGGCAGTGGGAGGGGGAACTTTACTAAACCGTGTAACTGAATCAAACCAGTGGTTACCCCCTTTCAACAGCAGAGGAATGGCCATAACAATACCATTCACATTGCAGCACAGAGGACATGGTCCTTAGGGAGTGACTAGGATACTTTTTATTAACTAGAAAGCCAATGAGGCCCTTGAATAAAGAACATTTAGGTTCTTTCTCTAATCTTTTTGGTTTATTTTCTTGCTTCTAGTTGTAGTAGTTATTCAAATATGAAAATTGTATATAGATAAACAATGTTTTAAGACATGGAAAAGGCAATAAAATGAAAAGGATGCTGAATTGAGAACGGGGCTCTGATGTGCCCTTCTACTGACCTAGAGGTTTCAGGGTGCTTGAACACATCAGAATTCCCATTGTTGAAGTTGATTAATTGAGACTGATAACTTACCATGAACAAAGATTGTAATAGAGTTTAATGCGGTAGGCCTGGGTTTGTAAATGCCTTATTCACATAGCTTTGTACTGAAGCATATGGGGGCCAGACGTATTCACTGACAAAGACGGACAAAATGTATTAGCCGTGTATGTTCTTCTAACAACCCATTATTGAGGATATTTTTGGGGGTAAATTCACTTAGCATTTTAAAACAGCTTGCCATAAAAATATAAAATGTGTACCCTTTTACAATTTTGTTTTAGATACCATTAACTTGTATGTGTTTAGATAAAAAAAGTATTGGAATGTTATACAGATTACAAGCAAACGCTGGGTCCTTATTGCTAATAATGACAAAAGTATGTTTAAAGCAATATGCATAAATATAATATTAATTTATATTAATAAGAACAACTAGAGTTAAGCCTATTTAAAATGTATAAGTGACAGATATGATCAACAATTATACAAACATTTCAAATCACTGCCTAAAGCTTAGCCTGTATTATGAGCAATTTAATATAAGTTCCTTGTTTATTGGAAGCCCACCACCCACTCAGTATGTGAACCTTTTCCACTCAACTGGTCAGCAATCAAAGAGCACGACACAGAGCACGAGCGTGCAATATAGGGCCAAAATCATTCAGACCATCTTGGATTACTGACCCACAGAATACACATAATCTGATGTGTGACAACAGTGTTTGCCAACTCTTACTAAGTGTCAAGACCTGTATGCTGGCTGGTGCCTTATCTCCAATGTTTCAATTATGGACTGTCAATGGTGATCTATGGGCTAAATTCCCATGGTTTAGTCAGGGGCTGGATGCATGATGTAGAGGTCATTGCCCACGGACCAATCGGTCTGAAGACCAGTGGCTTTTCAACTTTGTCACCCTCCACCATGCTGTTTGTCAGCCATGTTGACTCTACGCTATTGCATCAACGGGCCCTTTGGACCTCTCACACAAAGCTAGGTCTGTATCAATGGACACTTGGACAGGGCTAGACCAAGTCATAAAACCTCACAAAACATACAAATAAACTTACCAATATACAAATAAATGACCTGATATAAAATCACTAAAAACATTGAATTAACACAAGCACAACTAACAGTTATACAGCTAATCATAATAAACTATGAATTATAAAATGTATAGCCATGTTTGCTATCGAATTTGAATGGATACATTTAACCAAAAGTTACACATTTGAATAATATCATATCTGTGACATTAAAAAGTGTTCAAGGGAAAGGAGGAAGTAGCTAGTCCTAATGACACAGACATATGTTCTCAGGTTATTGGATTGTTTAGGCTACATATTTCAGCAGGACGACAGAGTAATCTATCAGATTAATTTGTTGGCTTCTGTGCATCAGATAGTTCTGTCTGAGAGAGAGCTTTCATATTGACAGAAGGAATTAAGCCTCCTACTTATCCAGCCTAGTCATGTCTGCTAAGCTCATTAGTGGGGATCCCAATTATCAGAAAGTCAATAGTGCACAAACAGGAAGATTAAAGGGAGTTTAGCCAGGTTGATTCCTGTTTCTGTCACTCCTGATACCACGTTAACAAGGGATCCCAATCCTATACATCTGTAATCCATTTCCAAAGGCAAATGGACATGTATCTATATGAACTCAAAGTAATTTTTCATCAGGCAAGTTACACTGTGTGTTGGGACAGGAAATATAGGTCTTTGCATATAGGTAGTAACTTTGTCTCTTTATTGAAAACAATACACCTTCAGGGATACTGAAATAATCCATTCCTTAATGTCTTTTCTAAAGGTATTTAGGTCATTTCTTATTTGACATGTTGGGGCTGAATCCAAACATTAGAAGCACATACTTGCATCAATGACAATGGAACTTAAGCTTCAAAGTTTGAGTTATGAATGCATGTCTCAGGTTAGGATTTGGTCCTAGTAGTCAGTTAAATGAGTTACCTGAACAATCTGTTCTTCTGCCACTCAACACACTGATGTCCATGATCTCACCGGTTCTGTCCATCTTCTGAAAACCTCCAGTACCTATGTTGGGCTGACACAGAAAACACATTTAGCTAAAGAATCCAACACACAATAAGTTAGAATTCATTTCTGCCTTTTCCTTTTGATACAAACCAGAAGTGTCCCTGCATAGCTGCTCGGCATTTTGAATCCATTGTACACAGGACTTTGGTAAGAACCAGCACTGTCCATCTACAGGAAATAAAATAGACATTCATAATACAAGATATCTTTATAATTGGAGCAGGCTACTGTTTTCAATGGGTTGCATTGATGCTTAGAGTGATAGGTTTGCAGTGTGATCAGTGTATAGCACTGTGCAGCTCACATCCATAGCATTAGAATCTTGACACCAGTGAGCTTTTAGAGAAACATCTTTGGCTTTCATCGTAACTGTCTTTCTAATGATTGACTGCTCATGGTGAACAGCCATGTGTGGAAAAGAGGGGGAAACAAACAAAAAAGCCGGACCCAAACCTATAAATATTCTTAAGCAACATCCAATGAAGGACTAAATGACGGGCTTCATGGGGCTGCACCTGTTCAACTCTGATCTGTGTGCTCTGATGTACCCATTTGAAAAATAAGACTGGGTGTGTGTGTGCATGTGTGGGTGTGTGTGTGTATATTACACAAGTGTTGGTTTCCTCTGGTGATTGAGCCATGGAATTGGCTGACAAAAATCATGCCAAAGCCCATGTAATTGTTTGAATTTTATACTCAGTGAAATGTACTGTATCCCTACTACATGCTCTTTTCAGATCAATGTACTGCCCTTATATTAATACATTTGGATAAAGGTACCTCTTTACATGCACTATCCCTAAAGATCCATCCTAAAATCTCACTATGAATGGTTTGTTCCTCACCATGTAGTTGACTGAGGCATGTTGCAGTGAAGCTGCCTGCCGCTGTAACGTCTGTCGCAAGAACATCTCATCTTTGATGGCATGGAAACTTACAATGGATGTTTGAGAGAAACATTTGCTCAAAAACAACATTTCAATATAATTAAACAAAATGTCAACTGGCTCAAAAAAAACAATTTGAATAAAAGATGCAATTGACATTCTATGATCAATTTGCTATGCGCTAAGTCAAAGTTAAAACACATTCATACATACCTCGCCTTCAGAATCTCAAATTTCTTTTCCCATATTCCGTTACAGCGAAACAACTGCTTTTGGAGTCTTTGGTAAACAACAAAGTAAAATACAGTGTGAGCGAATTAAATCCCATGTTGAGCCAGATGCACGGAGTCTGACATGCACTGAGATTAGCGTGGTAGGTGATCCTACTATAAATTATTGTGTTATAGCAAGGCTGATCTTTAACACTGCAATCAACACTGTAATACTAGTAGATAATGCATTATAACATGTAATTGTCTAACCTATTCATGTCCCTTCTTTCCAACCCAAAATGAGATTAGACAAAGTAGATACATACTTCTCTATATCTTGTTTCTGTAAGGTCTCCATCTTTTTTAGCTCATTAAGTTGTTGGATCAACTCCTCCCCCCCTTCAGCAACCTGAAACTATAGAAATAAACTAGTGAAGATTCAAATAATGTGTTCAGCGGTTGTCTTCTCCTGCTTAGTATAAATCATGTCGTGTATGGATATTGAGGAGAGCAAATCTTACCACAGGTTGTTCTTCTGCTGCTTGAGCTTTTAAGACGGCCTCCTGAGCAAGCACTTCTCTTTTTTGTTTCTCCTTCTCTGCACTCAATTTCTCATTAACTTCCTTTTCCACAGCAAGTTTCTGAAATAAAAACATGGCTATTCAGTTTTGGTAACTCCCATTGTTATCCCTTGAACATCAGTTGTGAAAAAAGGAACAATAGGATTTCCGGAGGCCCTTGTGTGTTTTATCCATTTTCAAACTCAATTTAAAAATGGGGGGCCCCAGAGTCACATAGTACTGTGCGGTCGTTGCCGTTTAAGACGAGGGAGGACGATTATTTTTTCATGAGCATGGCCTTATTTCTATTACAGTATTTTGGATGACTGGAATTCATATTCCACTCACCCAGCTCAATGTAACATTGATAGGTTTAGAGCCAGCGCAAACTGGCTCTAACCAGAATAGAAATTGGAGTGGGAGGCCCCGGTGCACAAGGAAAAGTACATTAGAGTGTCTAGTTTGAGAAACAGACGCCTCACAAGTCCTCAACTGGCAGCTTCATTAAATAGTACCTGCAAAACACCAGTCTCAACGTCAACAGTGAAGAGGCGACTCCAGGATGCTGGCCTTCTAGCCAGAGTTCCTCTGTTCAGCGTCTGTGTTATTTTGCCCATCTTAATCTTTTCTTTTTATTGGCCAGTCTGAGATATGGCTTTTTCTTTGCAACTCTGCCTAGAAGGCCAGCATCCCAGAGTCGCCTCTTCACTGTTGATGTTGAGACTGGTGTTTTGCGGGTACTATTTAATGAAGCTGCCAGTTGAGGACTTGTGAGGAGCCTGTTTCTCAAACTAGACACTCTAATGTACTTTTCCTTGTGCACCGGGGCCTCCCACTCCTCTTTCTATTCTGGTTAGAGCCAGTTTGCGCTGTTCTGTGAAGGTAGTAGTACACAGCATTGTATGAGATCGTCAGTTTCTTGGCAATTTCTCACATGGAATAGCCTTCATTTCTCAGAACAAGTATACACTGACGAGTATCAGAAGAAAGTTCTTTGTTTCTGGACATTTTGAGCCTGTAATCGAACCCACAAATGCTGATGCTCCAGATACTCAACTAGTCTAAAGAAGGCCAGTTTTATTGCTTCTTTAAACCAGAACAACAATTTTCAGCTGTGCTAACATAATTGCAAAAGGGTTTTCTAATGATCGACTAGCATTTTTAAATTATAAACTTGAATTAGCTAACACAACGTGCTATTGGAACACAGGAGTGATGGTTGCTGATAATGGGCCTCTGTACACCTATGTAGATATTCCATTAAAAATCTGCCTTTTCCAGCTACAAAAGTCATTTACAACATTAACAATGTCTACACTGTATTTCTGATCAATTTGATGTTATTTTAAATGGACAAAAATGTGCTTTTCTTTCAAAAACAAGGACAATTATTTCAAAAACAAGGACAATTCTAAGTGAGAGTGAGAGTGAAACCTCATTAGCCAAAGTGAGAGTTTGGCTAATGAGGTTTCTGTCTGAACATTCCGAGAACGTCACTTTCTCCTCTATAGCTGTTGCTATAAACGCATTGTGCTTATTTCATTTTGTATCTCTGATAGTTTTTAGAACACCTATGAAGATATCCAGTGAAAGCAGATATGCAATTTGTTGACACCACAACACAGTACAAACTTGGATACACATTATCATGAATCAATAAAAATGTCTTAAAATCGCTGCTCAGTTTTGCACGTTTACAGAGGGTCATTTTATAGTGAATTGTAGGTGGCGCTCATGTTGTTATATCACCAACATTCCAAGTATACAGGCACTAACATGGCAGCCGTTCTAAAACCTTGCCGAACTCTCTATATATATATATGGCTCTGGGGGGGCCCTATGTTTTGCGTCATCCCACTAACTCAGGTCTAACAATGGTTGCTTTAAACAAACTAGTGGCCGTTATAATCAGAACCTAAGGCAGCATTGTGAATGGCCATGTTAGCTGATTTAGTGCACATGGTCTGGGGCGTGTGAAGGTCAGGTCAAGTCAGGTCACTGCCGGACATCGGCTTTTCTTAAGAAACTGAGAGTCCTCAAAGACCAAATTCTGACTCTCAAGACATATCTGGTTGTCTTTTGTATCAAAAAGGCATCTGTAATATCAATAGCCTAACCCTGCCACTTTGTTCTGTAAGCAGAGGGGTGGGGCTGGGGATATGTATGCTCATAAAAGCGTTAAGTTATATTCCTCAATAATTATTCCTTTAAATGCTCATTAAACAGCAGAAAATGTTAAATATTGTGTCTTTAAGAGTATGTTCCCATAATCTGAAGGACTAACTCAGGTCTCATTATAAAGGCTTGAGACAGAGAGCCAGTTGGTTCCTATGAGGAAATGACTGAATAGGGAAAGACTAAGATTTGCCATGGTGAGTGGTGGGTGTATTATAGCTGTGTTGTTAGTCTAGTTAAGACAAGGATGTCAGGATGGGGTTTCCATTCTTCTCAGTTTGAGAGAAAAAGAAAGGAAGGCCTTCTTGTCACCTTTCAGAAACTCATTGTCTTTAGAAAGGGAGAAAAGGCGTAGGTGTTTATCCGTAACAACAGGATGTAGCCTACAGCCAGCCTCAGCAGCTTGGATAAAGCACCAGGCCATAACAAGAATACCTTACCATATACAGTTGAAGTCGGTAGTTTACATACACCTTAGCCAAATACATTTAAACTCAGTTTTTCTCAATTCCTGACATTTAATCCTAGTAAAGATTCCCTGTCTTAGGTCAGTTAGGATCACCACTTTATTTTAAGAATGTGAAATGTCAGAATAACACTAGAGAGAATGATTTATTTCCGCTTTTAATTCTTTCATCACATTCCCAGTGGGTCAGAAGTTTGCATACACTCAATTAGTATTTGGTAGCATTGCCTTTAAATTGTTTAACTTGGGTCAAACGTCTCAGGTAGCCTTCCACAAGCTTCCCACAATAGGTTGGGTGAATTTTGGCCCATTCCTCCAGACAGAGCTGGTGTAATGGAGTCAGGTTTGTAGGCCTCCTTGCTCGCACATGCTTTTTCAGTTCTGCCCACAAATTTTATATAGGATTGAGGTCAGGGCTTTGTGGTGGCCACTCCAACACCTTGACTTTGTTGTCCTTAAGCCATTTTGCTACAACTTTGGAAGTATGCTTGGGGGTAATTGTCCATTTGGAAGACCCATCTGCGACCAAGCTTTAACTTCCTGACTGATGTCTTGAGATGTTGCTCCAATATATCAACATCATTTTCCTTCCTCATGTTGCTATCTATTTTGTGAAGTGCACCAGTCCCTCCTGCAGCAAAGCACCCCCATGTATCAAGGTTGGGATGGTGTTCTTCGGCTTGCAAGCATCCCCCTTTTTCCTCCAAACATAACGATGGTCATTACGGCCAAACAGTTCTATTTTTGCTTCATCAGACCAGAGGACATTTCTCCAACAAGTATGATCTTTGTCCCCATGTGCAGTTGCAAACCGTAGTCAGAATTTTTTATGGCGGTTTTGGAGCCGTGGCCTCTTCCTTGCTGAGCGGCCTTTCAGGTTATGTCGATATAGGGCTCGTTTTTACTGTGGATATAAATACTTTTGTACTGGTTTCCTCCAGCATCTTCACAAGGTCCTTTGCTGTTGTCCTGGGATTGATTTGCACTTTTCGCACCAAAGTACGTTCATCTCTAGGCGACAGAACGCATCTCCTTCCTGAGCGGTATGACGGCTGCATGGTCCCATTGTGTTTAGACTTGCGTACTATTGTTTGTACAGATGAACGTGGTACCTTCAGGCGTTTGGAAATTGCTCCCAAGGATGAACCAGACTTGTGGAGGTCTACAATTTTTTTTCTGAGGTCTTGGCTGATTTCTTTTGATTTTCCCATGATGTCAAGCAAAGAGGCACTGAGTTTGAAGGTAGGCCTTGAAATACATCCACAAGTACACCTCCAATTGACTCAAATGATGTCAATTAGCCTATCAGAAGCTTCTAAAGCCATGACATCATTTTCTGGAATTTTCCAAACTGTTTAAAGGCACAGTCAATTTAGTGTATGTAAACTTCTGACCAACTGGAATTGTGATACAGTGAATTATAAGTGAAATAATCTGTCTGTAAACAATTGTTGGAAAAATTATTTGTCATGCACAAAATAGATGTCCTAACCGACTTGCCAAAACTATAATTTGTTTACAAGAAATTTGTGGAGTGGTTGAAAAACAAGTTTTAATGATTCCAACCTAAGTGTATGTAAACTTCCGACTTCAACTGTAAATCCATAACATTTTCCAGTTTGATCATCATTGATTTTTCTTTCTTTTATAACCATTTAGGTACTGAGAAAACCTCCCAGCAAAATCGTCTTGTATGACTGTTGGTGCCTAACAGACAACTCAGCTCATTGCACTGAATCCATATAAAATAGCAGGACCCAGAGCAAACTTGTCAACTGGTAGACCATGGCCTGAGTAGGATGAGACAGTACATATTTTCCATAAAAAACTTTACGGATCCATAATGGTCAGGCTCTATGGTCCCTGTATTGTTAAGTCATTGTTTATGAAGTGGACTTTCAACCACTCATTGTGGTGGCCCATTAAATCAGGCTAGCCAATCCACTCCAGCCATCAGCGTGTTGTGTCAGCTGCATGCATCTCACAAACACACACACACACACACACACACACACACACACACACACACACACACACACGAGCTGTCTGGCTCTATGTGATCAGTGTGTTGACAGAATCATACCCATCCTCCCCCCCAGACCAAGGGATGAATAAGCAAAAGTGGGAGTATTATGTAGCTGAAGTGCTTCAGCTTTATTGTTGAGTAAACTGTATAGTCATTATAGTAGGGGGGGGGGGGGGGGGTATCAAAGCTGGGTGTCAAAATGATTTAGAACAATTATAACAAAGTATAGATTTTGTGCTGTCAATAAATCCAGCTGTGGTAATGTGAGTGTAGAAGCAATATGGTGTTATGCTATAATGAGGCTTGCGGACTTTAAAGTTGCAACATTCAGCACTTTTTGTTTTATGTTTCTGAAACTGAAATAAAAAGGCGTTGCCTACACATTCCTTGTGTCGTCTCGAAATAGTGCCACGACAGACACTTACTTCGTTGATGATTTCACTTCGCTGTTGACTTATGTGGAACAGGTTGTATTTTAACCCAACTCCCATGGCTAAAATCAATAGGACAGAGAGAACACGTGCGCACATTATCCCCTCTCTTTGCTTTATGAGCCTAATGTCTGCACTGATGAACTAACTGTCCTTCACCGGAGAGACCCAGACTTCTAAACATCCTGACACTGATAGCAGCACTTGACCGTGGCACGTTTTTACCTGTAGGGAATTTGGAAATATTATGGCGGCTTCCACGACTCGCGAAACGTGTGCAGCCAGGTCATGTCAGTTACTTACCTCACTCTTCCGGAAGTCTTCAATGATTTGTATTTCTTTTTCCAGCTCTTGTTTTAGCGACTTCATCTGTGAAATTAATAAACCAGGTTGTTACAGAGAAAACAATTATATTTTCCTTAAAATACATTTTCTGAATGATAAAACAGTACCAAATGATTTATCGATCTAGGCTTGAGAAATTCATTGAATATCATTCATTAGCAACACATGATTATCATCTGAAGAGATTACGAGAATAAAATGATGACACTGTGGTTTGTTCTTTAAGTACTTTTGCAGATAATTTTTTTTAAACCAAGCCAATGAAAATGATTAAATTTAGTTAAAAAGGACACCGAAGGCCTTGATTCCTTGATAGATGTTTGTTAAATGCTATTGTGTAGAATCAACACCCAGGATATAAGTTTCTTCAGTTGCATTGAATGAAGAGCCCTCTAAAGACACTGTGGGTGGACACGAAGATCATTCAGCACAACAATAATGTGGGTAGAGCAAGACAGGACCCACAGGCAGGATTCTACGCTGTCATTTTTTACAAGGAGCACAGTTGCTCTTAAGTTAAAAAACATCTTAGGAGCACACAAATAAATAAGAGCACAATCAAAACATACTTGAGGTATTAATGATAAGAATTGCCAGCAATGACAAAACACTGGGTTTAGGAGCACCAGAATAATAGATTTGTAAGATTGAGATATAGCCTATATAAGGCCTATATCATGAATCTTAGCTACATCCACTGAAGAAGCGCTTCCTTTTCCTTTCTTTCTGTGCCACCAAGTGTTTGCACACTACTGGTAAAGTTCCCACAAGGATTATGATAACTTTAATCTGTGGTTACCAGGTTCTGTACTTAGTTAGCTAGTTAATGCTGTAGCATACACACCAAATGGTTGCACTGTAGAGCCCTGACAGGGTAAGCTAGATGCCAGACTGCACCTGCCTGTATGATTGACGTATCGCTACCCTGCTTTCATGACTGTCCGCATCACACCCGGCCTAGAATTGGTACAGGGTCCCACAGTATCCCACAGTGAAAAGGTTATGGGACATGGACAAGAATTCCTCCCATGGTGCCCTTCCATATACTGTGTGCGACATTTTTGCATGAGCAATACACGGGTCAGGATGACATATTATTACATGCGAGTTCCAAACACTAACTCTTGATTGCTTCAGTTGCATCCCATGACTCCCACAGTTTAAACTTTAGTTGACTAAACTTAAATAATCATCTCCTTATCAAACAGTTAAAAAGGTAATTGTGCTGCAGATTATGAGTTTTACGGTTGCTTTTGCACAGATCTGTGCTCTTTTGCGTGATGAAAATGTCACCTTATAGCTCCATATACATTTCTGTTAAAATAAAATTATGTTCTCACAAGTACAGATGTTTTGTATAATTTATCCTTGATGCAAGCCAATGTACTGTTGGTGTTCTATGTGATTGTGACATTCAGGGATGAGAGAGTGAGTCTTGAAGGGTAGCTGAAGCTTACACCCAGCTGGGCTTTCAGCGGCTAGGCTTTGGCCTCCCATTGGAAGTCTCTCCCTTGGGGCCCTACAGCTATGGAAGAAGCAAATGTTCTGCTTCATTGATCAAAGTCAGCAAAATAATGTGAAAAACGTCCTCTTTTTTTTCATTTTACATTTTTATGCATAAACACTATAGTAGCACTTAACATTGAGTTTGTCAGTCACAGGAAGGGTACAAAAGGCCCGGTAACAAAGACATTTGAAAAGAGGGGGATTTGAATTGTTACACTAAATATGTATAATCCTTTTGACTGATGATTGAAATTACATTAAGGACATCTTTATTACAAGTCTTTAACTAAAGCTGCTCCTTAGAAGGAGTTTGGATACACACCATCTGCTCCACACATCATTAACCTCTACTCATCCCTGGCTGTTTGGTGTTTATTGAAGTGAAGAGAACAGGGTCTATCAACGAGCCACACTTTTGATCTCTAACCAATCTTTTTTTGTTGCTGTATTTCTAATGGTGATCATCAATTAGTGTTGTTTTGATTATGATGAAGCCCAGTATCTAATTTCAGATTCCTTTTACTAAGTGCTTTCTCTGATGTTCACTTTTATTTGAACCATTGCACCTACAGGTCCCAAAATGACCTAGGTTATTACTGGATACTAATAATGCATCCTTCAGGTGGACAATTGTTTTGTATGTCCAAAGAAAACTATGATTAGAGGGAGGAGAAGGCCTGTAGTATATCTCAAGTATTCAGTGACAAATTAACAAATAATTTATACCTTATACAATTAATATTTTATTTTTATCAGTGCGCAATTAATTACAATAATCAATGCGGTGAGACTTCATTTTAATCTAATTAAAGTAAGTATCCTAGCAACCCTATGGGGTCAGGGCAAGGCATTCAATAAAGTGTGTTAGAAGTGACCAAATTGAGTGCTAGAGTAGCACGGGAAGTGTTAGCTTTTAGATTCTACCACTGATTAGTATCTTTAAAGTGAAAAGAGAAGGGGCTGAGAAAAACAATTATGACTGGTATATTTGCTTTATCAACAATCCACATCACCCATTTCTGTGGGCAATGATTGCTACCTTTTGTAAATGAAAATGCCAAGGGTGTAGTTGTTTTGTAAGAATGTACTTTTCTACATTGACCAAATCAATACGACACCTGGTAAGCCCTTTAAATAACCAAGAAATATATACTGTAGGGTAGAGCTGTTCAAAAGAGTTGACATGCATGAATAGTAGAACTTGCACAATTTCTATCATTTCAAGCACAATTCAGTAAAATGATCTGGCAGAATTCCATTTTTCACACCACATATGACTGTTAAACAGATCATCTACCTTTTCAGTATCAATAAAGAATTATAAATAATCCTAACCCAACACATTAAAGTATGGCCTTCAAGGTCCATTCGCCAAATGTTATGCCAATGGAACCACACTACTGTGTCAAATATTAACCTTTGTTTTGTCAGTGAAAGCTTGATAATACCTCATAAAACCATTTAGATTGTCTTCCTCCACTTACCAGTTGCTTTACAGTAAGAGAGACGCTGCAATGTGTCGGCATCCTTCCATTTTGATGACAAAACTAACATTTACCTGCACTGAAATCTATCAGGGCTCTTGTCTTACCTGGCATATGCTAGCAAGGCTTTTTTCCCACTCTATATGAGTGGACTGCAAACACTGCCAGGAAGATTGCCTCTTAGGCCATGTAATGTGGATAGAACAGCAGTTCAGCATGGGCAGGGTTGAGGGTAGAGAACTTTGAGACATGTTTTGTAAACATAGTTTTCTCACCAGCCAAATTCAACATTGACTCACTTGGAGGTCGTAAAGACTGGTGACAAGGGAAAGGATGCTTACCTTGTTTCTGGCGGTGTCCTTCTCAATGCTGAGTTGTACTTTCAGATGATCATAGTCACTGGTCATCTAGAATTAAAATGGGGGGAGGGAGGGTCACCGTAAGCATTTCTCCTAATTCGCTCCACTTTATACAAAACAATGCATGGTAATCCTTTTTGCTTTACATGTACATAAATGGTTTTCTTTATGCATAGTTGCAAAATAACCATTGTTGCATGTACCTTTTGCAGGGCTTTTTTCTCGTCCTCTAACTTTGCTTTCACATCGTTTAGATTATGTGCTGAAAAAAAGTAAAAAGAGCACTTTGGTTATCTGAGATGGATAGCAAGAGACAGGAAACACTCCCACTTTTGTCTGGTTTCAGGCTATCAGAGGAATAGGGTGGAAGGGGAGGGTAGGCCTAAGAGACAGGGTTGTTGGAGTTTGAGAGAGTAGTGTGACATGACGTCCATCCACGTCCCATTGAGTTACGGCGGTGGCCTGAGAAGGTACACTTGAATCCAGTGTGGCCTGGGTCCTGACAGGGTTCTGACCTGGCATTCCACCCTTGATGAGCTTGGCCTGCCACCAACTGTTCCTCTGGTGACCTAAAACACTAAGTTCAAGGACCAAGTTTGGGTTTGCAAACTTTGCACCCAACTTCTTCAGATAAAGCTCTTGTAGTTAGTCACAGCACATACAAAATACTTACTTGATTTGAATGAACAACATATAAAAGAGGAAATGCTCTTTGGCCAGACACCACACACCACATTTTAAGAATATGGTTAAGGTCATATTAATGAGATGTGCCCTCTTCAAAACCCCATCCGATATGAAATGTAACATGTAGCAGTCAACGGAGGCCTTGGCGCTATCACATTTTATCAGGTGAGATATGTTTGTGCTTCGTTTGTATCTATACATCCGGGGGAACATATTCAGATGGTTACCTAAGTTACATAAGCAATTAATGAACATCAAACATTTAGAGAGATAAAACGCTGATCCTTGAAAATACACCTGTGCACTGTTTACTTTCTCTTGAAGGACTCCCACACTGTGGACTGGATGGCCAAACATTACAATCTGACCAATGGCTGCCAAACTGTGAGTTATTAGCTCATGTTTCCAGACAATATCTGCTGCAGGGGGCACATGATTAGCCTAGTTGAAACGGCAATTGATGTAGGAAGTTTGCATACGGGGTTAAAAAGTAAAGATTTATCAATTAGACTAAACAGTTTAACATAGTTATTGAGTCACAGAATGACATCAATATGGATTTTATGGTCCAGATACTATGACTTAACATCTTAAATCCTATAACATTTCAATAAGCAGATCTTAAAAAACTGCAGGGAATAGGATTTGTTACAAAAATGAAAAGAATCCCCACAATACCTAGATCTTCCAACTGCTGCTCTTTAGCCTCCAAGGAATTGCGGACCTGGTCCATGACAATGTGCATGGAGTCAATGTCGTCTTGTAGCTTTTGATTCTCTTGTCTCAGCCATTCTTTATCCGGGTCATCCACAGCCTCACAGCTAATCTGAAGAAAAAAAATGACAACTCCTTTTTAACCTTTTTTCTTTAATCCGCAAAACAAAAGGCACACAGCTCAAGCAGCGTGGCAAGTATGAGTCCTTTTCAGAAACAAAGCAATCGTACAACTTTCTGCCTCCTTCGATTTCCCCCTGAATAATAAAAAGCCGAGACACACAAAAAATAACTCCGGCCATGAGTTTTTTTTCACCCCTCTTTGCCCGGAAGAAAGAAGGCAGTACATTATATACAAAGACCATAATTCATGGGGACATTTTTATTGACAGGGATAATACATATCATACTGTTTGCGTGCCCCTGTCATTCAGGTCAATTTATTCTGGAAGTCCAAAGCGGCAGCTGGGCCTTTCCACCCACGGTTTGGGCCCTGGTCTCTAACAACCGCTGCCTGTAACTAGGCAGGGCTGAGGGGGGAGACTGGGGGAGTACGGTTGGGCAACACCAGGGGGTTTGAAGAGTGCACAGCTTCCAGGGGGGGGCTTGTTGCCTTTGTGTCTTCCCTCAGTGGCAGCGCTGCCAGTGTCACCAGGATCACATCACATGTCAGAGCAGTGAAGTTTGCAGACTGGGAGCCGCATGGAGCCCATCAGGTTCCTGTGATATCCACGCAGTTGGCCCTCTCCACTTTGTGCTGCAGCCACCATTCATGCCCTGGACATTAACAGGGCTTTTGCATGCCTGTCACACTTAGGACTGTGCAGTGTGCAGGCGTTCAAAGGCTTTCAAAGCTTCAAGGTCCCCCCCACCCTGCTTTTCCCTTGTTTTGTTTCCTCCTCTTGTTTTATAATGAAAGAAGACAGTACTTTTGTGAGCAGGGGTCATATTTGAGTAAAGAAATCTAACTTTTTAAAATAATATGAATGCCTTTTTGTTTCAGTTGGAATGATGCCAAAACTGTGTGAATTCAATAGATTTTTGTAAGAGAGCCACCCAATACATCCAGGTTTGCCAAAAGACACATTTGAATTAAAAAGGAAACACACCATGCTTCATAAGCTTGACATTATCAGGAACTGTATGCTCTCTATGGACTAAATGCTGTATCAGCGTTAATCAAATAATTAAAAAACTATTTAGAGGGATTATAAGGTTAGGAGTGCTTGCGTTGCGTGTGACACTGCAGTTTTGACGCCGCGTTAGGCTAAGCTACATGTCATGCCACAGAGGATTACCCAGTTGGTCCTCTCTGTAATCAGCCTGGGCACCGTTCCATCTACCTTGGCACAGCCCCGACCCGATCGGCATCAACAAATGATCACCTCTTCATGCACCACCAAACACCATCCATCCCCTCATCTCTCTCCCCATCCAAGATAAAGTTAACTAACTATGAGTGACAGCAATAAACACAAGTTTTTCTTGTTTTATGGGGGTTCCCTCTGTCTCTGGTTCTCTCTACACAGCTGTATCTAAAACCCAAAACACTGCATGGCTGACTGGGACTGTTTCCACTGCGATTGAAGAAGAAACGCTGCTTCCTTTACCTCTGGCTCCACCATCTGCCATAGAGTGGTAACTACGAGTGATTAGCCATGCGGTTCTCCCATGGCCGTGACCACTCTCATTAGCACAAAGAACAAAGGAGCAATTCTCCAGAGCTGCAGTCATCTGTTTCACTTTGAGAGGCTGGTTTTGTGTGACTACTCTCCCTGCCATCTGCCTACAGTAGAGTCCCACTTGTGTTGGACAAAACTAAAATACTGAGGGGCGAGAGAGGAATCGAGAGATAGAGTGAGGGGCTGCCCGGCCTCATTAAAACAAGGCAATTAGGGGAATACACCTCACCTTGTAACACTAAATACCTAATTAATGTTGATTTCTGGGGGGGTGTCACTCACCACATAAAAGGTATGACTGATGAGAAATGAATACCTTTTGGTCAAACAAAAGGTGTGTATATCACCACCCCTCCCTTGAATGCATTTTTATCTAACCATGATTAACTACAATCGTATTGTTCACCACTGGCAGCTCTAGCAGAACCTTTGAATATTCTTAATTCTTTAACTTCTTAATTTGGAATATAATTAGGATAAAGACAAAATACAATGTGACTCACATCACTAGAGTAAGTGGGCAAAGTGAAGAACACACTGATCCCAACCTACCTTTGTGAAGACTCTCTCCTCATATTCCCTCAGCTGTTCACTCATACACGTGATCTTCAAGTTCTTCTCTTGGATCTCATTCATCAGATCTTTCAGCCTCCCTGTCTCACTAGCAACAGCAGCTACATTTTCTCCTTTTTTAAGGTAGTAATTCTGAAATAAAACAACACAGTCAAATCAAATGTTATTGTTCGCATACACATGTTTAGCAGATGTTATAGTGGGTGTAGCGAAATGCTTGAAATACACAGTCAATATATTTTGAAAGCATTATAAAAACTTGGTGATAGAGACATGCACACATGCAATGCTCTTTAGTATTTGGGATACAATAAGAGTTATGACAATATACAGTGAAACGTGTCATTGTTGTAACACACTAGGCTTAAGGTGTCCATACCTTGTAGCTGCCTCTGATCACATGGATTGCATCATTGAATTGTTGTTGATAACTTCTCCGTATAACTTTTACTTTCTGTATGAAACAATGTTTAGTTTAGTTTATAAGCATAATGCAATTTGACTGAGAACATGGTAATTATTTATGTTCAAAATAAATTGTACAAATTCAATATCTGTCACCTCCTTATGATGATTCTCCAAACTCTTCACTTTGTCATTCATGCTGGTATACAAGGACTCTGCCTCTTGCTGAAGTTTGGACTCATAGTGTGCCTGTATGAACTTTATTTTCAAAAAAATGTCTTTTTTCAGGGTATCCATATTCTAACAAACAAAGGGGGAGATTAGTCAACATTTCTTTATGTAGGCATGTTGAGCCAAAGCACATTCCAGCACAATTCATCAACTGAAATGCATACTGTAAGCTAGATGTTGTTTAGTCTACATCGTACAAATATATTGAATAGGCCTCCCCAATGAATTTAATGTTCTTATGTATTATAGCCTTTAATTTGACAAATACACAAGGTGCAAACACATCAAGACTGTGCTCTTTTAAAGCACAAGGGACATAAGTATAACTCAGCAGCTAGCATAATCAGCTTGAATCAGTAGGAAGTAGCTACTGTACTCTGTTTTGGTTCCTTCTTTGTTGAATTGGTATCACTTTCAATCTTTGGAGGATGAATACTCCACAAATCTACTAGCCTGCCAATCAATTTGTTTAACTCTGCAGGCAAGGGCAGTCATTGCTGCGCCCTTGCTAACATTTTCTTCCCCAGAACAAAGCCTCCATATGCCCTCTCAGCAGGGGACTGGGGAGATATAAGAGCCATGCATTTAGGCCTAAAGTTATAGGAATTTTGAGATGAAAGGGGATGCAGAGTGAATTGAAACACTGAGCAAATCTAGAGGAATGCACAAGTCACTGTCACTCAGGCGTGGCGTTTCACTTTCTATGTTGCTCTTCTGATTGCAGTGTTTTTTTGTAAGTAGCCAAATCAAAAAGGATAATACTAATAATTGGAGTTGTTTGAAAATATAAACTTTTCGATTGTATAAAGTGCATCTTTATTTTGTAATAAACATGTGCATTTATTGTATGGAGAAACAAAGTTATTATATAAGCAAGCAATGTACAAACTAAAGTAACCTACCTTTATAAGTTCAGCAGTGTGGTCAGATAGTAACTTGACAGTGGGTAATTCTGAGACATCGGTTTGGACAGAAGCATCTGGACCAAAGAATCCCACCCTCAATTGATTCCCCAGTGAAAACCTCCACATTAGGCGCCGCAGCAGACAAACAGGTAAATTAGACAGACAAAAAAAACAAACAGAGGAGAAAACAATGTCAATCATTATTAAAAAATATATATTTAGAAAAATGTAACAGGTGCTTGCCCAATATGATAACCAAGATAGCTAACGTTACCAATATTGAGAGTCGAGAGATAGCTGGGTACCGTTAGAATGTGCATGTGACAGAAAAAAGTTACAGCTAGCTAGCTTGTTTGGCTAACGTTAGCTAATTAGCTATCTACTTACTTGCGAATTTCCTCTATTTCTTTAGAAAATAGCTCCTCTTCGTCCTCATTCATACACATCTTTTTTTGTTTACACACGAGGTTCATGACCGTGAATGTCAGACAGATTTTGTGTTTCAAAATCACTTGCTTGCTAGCTAGTTGATTTGCTAGCTTGTCTTTGCCACTCCAGAGTATGGTGTTGCTATAGCTACTTGGACAACTGGGAAACTAGCTCTCATCAGGAGCAGGTATGATTTTCTACTTGTTTCTATCTTATTTACTTTAAATGGTCATTGAGCTAGTTATTTGAATGGTAGACGTGTCAAATCTCTCCAGCCACGATTATCGAACAATTCTTATTTTCATTTTTTTACATCACATTGTAACTAGCTAGCTGGCTTGCAACACTGACGCGCGCACTGTCATGAAGGGTCGCTACTAGTTACCACAAACACAAAGTCATAAACCCCGCCTATTTCTACAATTTATCTTCTTAAAATGTGATTTTAAACCTTACTTAACCGTAACCCTAACCTTAACCACACTACTAACTTTACGCCTAACCTTAAATTTAGACCAGAAAGTACATTTGAGTTTTCATTCATTTTTAGCATATTGAGCCAATTTGGACTTTGTGGCTATGGTAACTAGTGTAAACCGCCACCGCAAGTGCTTGTTCAGTCTAGGCTGCAGGTTATGGTTGACCCTCATTTAATTAAGAGGTTTTGGGCACCAGAGGGACCCCAATGAAATATGTTTTTTTTCTTCTTCGTAACAACCAACTGATGTTAACAACTTAATCAAAATATGAATCTTTGAAACTGCAACTTTCAGATGATGACACTTGTTTTTGTGCAAATGTATGATGAGTGCATTCGTTGATTCAGATTACTATTTGATCTATAATTTCCAAATGTGTAACATTCTGTTCCTGTGAACATAACAATTTGTATCCAGACAGGCTTCACTGTTACCACTCTTGTGAATTTCAGTTCATCATATTTTTGTTGGTTATTGAAATTGAGCCAAATAGGGCCAATTAAATTGTACACATTTTAAAATTGAATGGATCTGAGATTAGTGAAAAACTCTAATCACAAAATTAATTGTTTTCACACAATATAAAAACATTAAAATAGTTGTCCTAGTCTGTCTAAATAGCATAATCTCTTAGAGTCTGATTGAGCAACATAATCCCTAAATCTGAAATCTATTCCCCTGGTAAAGCCCCATCCATAGTCACAGAGGCAGCAGACTAGGTATGTCTCCTCCCCTCCCCCTTTCACACAGCGTTGCTTACAGTACATCTGAGTCTGCCCTGAGGGCCAGGCAGTATGGCGCTTTAATTAATCAAAAACAGTTTAGTCCAATGAATAGGAGGTGATGGTATTATTATTTGTTTGTCTGTTTTTACTAGTGAATATAATCCTATTTTCTGGAATGTGAAGTCTTTGTTTGAGATATTCTGTTTTAAGATTCAGTGCCTCACAGCTGTGTGGTTTTGGGATGGAATCACACTGAAGATCAATACCACACACGTCAATAGGGATATAGCCTAACCGCCGTGGAGACTCAGGGGAGGGATGTGTGTGTGTGGAGGGGGGTTGACCACCACTGAAGCAATTGTCTCAAACATCTTATTTAGCAACACCTCACAACATACATAGAGATTCTATTATGTATTCATGGTTGTTCACATACAGTATTTGTAAGTTTAACTAACTTGAACAGAATTAAAATCTATTGTTATTTTTTTTCCAAACTGTTGGTTTTGAGGGGAAACTTGTCAGAGTCCATATTTTTCCTGACCATACTGGGTGAGAACAATAGGCCATCTGCAGCTCAGAACAATGTCAAATTTTTAAGGAAGAACAACACAGGGGTCTCCATTCAGTAACACTGGTTAACGACTACTACAGGAAATATAAGTGTGTCTTATTAAAAAAATAAATGTCCCCATGCATTGGAGATTAAAACATTTATCCTTTATTCAACCAATACTTTTGTTTTGAACAAAGGATGAATTTTGGGACACATTTGCTAATGTTAGAAAATAATGGATTCAAAAAAGATGATCTAATCTTCACAAGTTAGATTGTGCATGCATGATAGCTCTATCAAATGCATATTGGAAAGCAGACTTCACCCCATCAGCTCCAGTGATGCTGGTGATTTCTATTGATGAAGCACATAGGTTACCCATAGTGCATTAATGGGCTGTCCAAGTAATTTGATTTGCTAATTGTGATGGCGTAGTGCACCAGTGTAACAGGGCTGGAGTTGAAGGGCCCTTGTGAAGTGGTTGGTAAGTGTTTCTTCAATAGAGAAAACATAAGACATTGTGAACCCTATGACACGAATTTATATATTTTTTTTCTGATGTAATTCAGAGGCATGTAAGAAAAGCATGTTCAATGCATTTGAAACACTTTAATTGTGATTGACAGTTTAAAGACGTCAAGATTTTGTTTTTCCCTTTGCATAGGACCTTACTGTTGCAATGCTATGAGTTGACTTTGTTTATGTGTTAAAGTCAGCATTCATTATAAACTCAGCAAAAAAAGAACTGTCTTCTCACTTTCAACTGCGTTTATTTTCAGCAAACTTAACATGCGTAAATATTTGTATGAACATAACAAGATTCAACAACTGAGACATAAACTGAACAAGTTCCACATGCATGTGACTAACAGAAATTGAATAATGTGTCCCTGAACAAAGGGGGGGGGGGGGGGTCAAAATCAAAAGTAACAGTCAGTATCTGGTGTGGCCACCAGCTGCATTAAGTACTGCAGTGCATCTCCTCCTCATGGATTGCACCAGATTTGCCAGTTCTTGCTGTAAGATGTTACCCCATTCTTCCACCAAGGCACCTGCAAGTTCCCTGACATTTCTGGGGGGAATGGCCCTAGCCCTCACCCTCCGATCCAACAGGTCCCAGACGTGCTCAATGGGATTGAGATCCGGGCTCTTTGCTGGCCACGGCAGAACACTGACATTCCTGTTTTGCAGGAAATCACGCACAGAACGAGCAGTATGGCTGGTGGCATTGTCATGCTAGAGGGTCATGTCAGGATGAGCCTGCAGGAAGAGTACCACATGAGGGAAGAAAATGTCTTCCCTATAATGCACAGCGTTGAGATTGCCTGCAATGACAACAAGCTCAGTCCGATGATGCTGTGACACACCGCCCCAGACCATGACGCACCCTCCACCTCCAAATCAATCCCGCTCCAGAGTAAAGGCCTGGGTGTAACGCTCATTCCTTCGACGATAAACGCGAATCCGACAATCAGACAAAACTGCGACTCGTCAGTGAAGAGCACTTTTTTGCCAGGCCTGTCTGGTCCAGCAACGTTGGGTTTGTGCCCATAGGCGACGTTGTTGCCGGTGATGTCTGGTGAGGACCTGCCTACAAGCCCTAAGTCCAGCCTCTCTCAGCCTATTGGGGACAGTCTGAGCACTGATGGAGGGATTGTGCGTTCCTGTTGTAACTCGGGCAGTTGTTGTTGCCATCCTGTACCTGTCCCGCAGGTGTGATGTTCGGATGTACCGATCCTGTGCAGGTGTTGTTACACGTGGTCTGCCACTGCGAGGATGATCAGCTGTCCTTCCTTTCTCCTTGTAGCGCTGTCTTAGGTGTCTCACAGTACGGACATTGCAATTTATTGCCCTGGCCTACACTTGCAGTCCTCATGCCTCCTTGCAGCATGCCTTAAGCACGTTCACGCAGATGAGCAGGGACCCTGTGCATCTTTCTTTTGGAGTTTTTCAGTCAGTAGAAAGGCCTCTTTAGTGTCCTAAGTTTTCATAACTGTGACCTTAATTGCCTACCGTCTGTAAGCTGTTATTGTCTTAACTTAACAACCGTTCCACAGGTGCATGTTCATTAACTGTTTATGGTTCATTGAACAAGCATGGGAAACCGTGTTTAAACCCTTTACAATGAAGATCTGTGAAGTTATTTAGATTTTTACGTTTTATCTTTGAAAGACAGGGTCCTGAAAAAGGGAATGTTTATTTTTTTGCTGAGTTTAGATGTTGTGTCAGAAACATAATATTTTCGAAACAAATTAAACAACATTGTCGGTAGGCTAGTCCGGTCTTTCTGTTCTGTTGTGATTTACAGTTCCATTTTCATAGAATTTAATGGTTCGGCCTATGAATGACTGATATTTTGTCCTCTCCTCCAAGCTTCCGTCCTTTTCTCCTCCACCAAAAACTGTTAAGCTTTAGGAGAGTGTGTAGGAGAGTGTCAATTTGTGTATGCTACTGCGGTAGAGTTTTGAAATCCACCACACACACTTTGAAACAGCTGTTGTTTTTCTCAGATGAGAAAAGAATACACACATTTAAAAACAATACGCTACTTATGCTTTTATCTATAAAATGTATAGCACAACTATCTACATTTCTTTTTACACATGTATTTTGGGTTTCCCCCTCTGTGATTTAATTTTCTTGATGATACACTAGTGATTTTTGTATTCTTTTTTTTGTTGTATTATTATTAATTCTTATTTACAGTGACAGCCTACCCTGGCGAAACCCAGACGATGCTAGGCCAATTGTGCGCAATCACAGCTGGTTGTGATACAGCCTGGAATTGAAGCAGGGTGTCTGTAGTGATGCCTCTTAGCACTGAGATGCAGTGCCTTAAACCACTGTGCCACTCGGGAGCCCGCTGGAGAGTTAAAGGAGAGTTTCATTTCATACAAGCACATTAGTATCCACGTTTTCTCTGCACATCTGATTACCTTTGACCTATTTCAAGAGGAGGCGAGGAGAGGATAGAATTCCAATTTAGATTCTCCCTTTGTAACAGTGATTTCACGGTGCAGAGTTTTAGAATACATGTTGCCCTTTAGTGGTGATAGGATAGTACCTCATTGAGGAATTAAATCTTGCAGCAATAAACTGCACATTTATCACATTTGTCGTTTAAGGAAAGGCTGCATGAGTCAATCTGTTGATGCGAATTGTGGTAAAGTTAAATATGTAATCTGTAGGCTTAAGTAACACATTTGGGCGGCAGTGTAGCCTAGTGGTTAGAGTGGTGGACTAGTAACCAAAAGGTTACAAGTTCAAATCCCAGAGCTGACAAGGTACAAATCTGTCGTTCTGCCCCTGAACAAGGCAGTTAACCCACTGTTCCTAGGCCGTCATTGAAAATAAGAATTTGTTCTTAACTGACTAAATAAAGATAAACATTTTTAAAAAATGTAACCACAACAGCTTGCATGGCATTTGTTAAGCAGTACCCCAGTATTTGATATTATTAATTCTCTGTTCTATTCAAGTCAGCAAAGCTGTTGTTTTTTAATCAACAGAGTTGGGCACTCAGCCAATCATCCAACAGCGCTGTTGTAAACGTTTTAATTTCCAAGCATGTTAGCAGTATTGAATCATAAAACAGAAAATGTAAAATGATCAACATCCATATTTTCCATTTATTACTGTGTGATTTAATCAGAATCAAGTGCCATCTGCTTTGAGACAAAAAATCTGAAACATCCAAAATATCACCTCACATGGCTGCAGCCTATAAAATAGACTAGAAAGTAAAACATTGACATCATAGCTCAAGTGGGGAAAGCCAGGGCATGATGAAATCACTAAATACCCCAGGCACAAAGTAGATTAAGCCTAGCAGCTCATGACCCAATCATTCAGAGGCAGACAGAGCCCACAGCAGGCGATGTGTTAAGGGGACAGAGTCAGCAAATTAACCCCATGGGATCACAACATGGTCCACACACAGAGGGCCAGATTGGATGGAAAATAAATCAAAACAAAGCTCTTTTAGGCCAGCCCACCCACAATAGCCAGCGACAATAACATCACAACAGAGGAAATGTGAATATTTGGAACAAATGGCGTCCCATACTAAAATAATCCGAACTGCGAAGCCTCCATATGCAAATAAAAAAAAGTAATTACTTAGTCAGAGGTTTAGGAGCATCTGACACTTTGAGGTTTTAATCTGACATATGGTTTGTTTGTGGGAGCAGAGGAGTGTTGTCATACAGAAGGTTTAAAACTGATTTTAGGGGGTAGAATACTAATTGTATATGATTCAGATTACAAATATTTTAGTTCCATAATATTATATAATCTGTTCCCCCCAACATCATCTCTGATGTTTTATGTGATGACATCACAGGTATAGCAATAGGATCTCAAATGGTCACAAGCCTTTTGAGAAGAGGAGCCTCAGCCATATTATATCATTCTTAGTTGAGACCATTACAATGTGCTTCAATTACATAAAAAAACTATGACGGTTCCTTAATGATTATGACACATGACCATTTAATGCCCAGTCTGTGGAGAAATTGACTGAATTGGCGACACTTTTACATCAGAGCCTAGTGGCGAGGAAACACTTTATTTTAATACATTTCCTCGCGTCCTCTCCTCTGTCATTTCTCTGTGATAGTAAACTCTCCATCAGTTTCTGTGGCCAAGAGTTGGAATAAAATCATTAAACCATAAGTCACTTGGCAAGCAGGAATAAAGGGCCCTCTGTTTCTCTGAGTCCTGAAAAGAGCTGCATGGTTTGTTGGTTTCATTCAGAAACCAACAAGTTAATGTTGCATATAATGTAATGTTTTGGTACTTAAAATGTGATTTTACATTGACTGATGAAGCATAGTATATAACTACTGTAAGGTAAAACTGGTGTAATCAGAGGTGAGGCTTCTTCCAACAGCCAATCATTCTAGAAAGGGTCTGAAAAATGTACCAAATATGATACATGTATGACCACACGAGGGCCCCAGAGAGAGCTCTGAGAAGACAGTTCTTTAAAAAAAATGCTGGTTCCAGGACCCCACCTTAAATAAGTAATTCAGTATCAATAACAAAACCAGAGTAGAGCTACAATTATCTGGTTCTCAATAGATTTGGGATATTTAAGAATACAGTACATACTAACATTCACTTACATTGAAAAAATCACCCTATAGCCTGTGTGAGCAATGTGCTGCGAAAAGCACAGAATGTGTCACGCTATCAACACCTGTCATTGACTATTAGCTACATAAAGGTGATGTTTAACCCTCAGTGGTATACATGTTTAAGCATTCCCTATATTGTTTCTGGCTTTTCTATACAAGGCTTTATTTAGTTTTGAATTGATCAAATTGCCCCATTGTAAAACAGTGCCTACTCAAGTGCCCACCACATACTGGTTATACTACTTGTAACAGGTTATATTCCTATAACCCTAAGAGGATAGCTAGGGACCTCTGTGTGCTTCCTTGCCTGTGTGTGTACCCTTTCTCAGGGCTAGGGAAACCCCCTTGGCCCTTCCTCAAGACATGAAGGGAGAGTGTTGGACTGCTGAAAATAAACCCCTATTAAAGCCATTTTATTCTTGCTTCAGAGAATCATGACAGCAGAAACTGTCTCCCTCTGTAACATGTGGTGGGAGATATTTTGGGACATTAGCCTGCAAATAGACCACAAACCTATACATGACACAGAGAGCCAGTTAATTATTATGATGACAATTAATGATGCGTCTTATCTACAGTATATGGTCCTATGCTTCTGTATTGCATATACTGCGTGTACACTTTAGAACATAGTGTTTTCAGTGGTGGAAAAAGTACCCAATTGTCATACTTGAGTAAAAGTAAAGATACCTTAATAGAAAATGACTCAAGTAAAAGTGAAAGTCACCCAGTATAATTGCTAAAATATGCTTAAGTATCAAAAGTAAAAGTATAAATCATTTCACATTCTTAAATTCTTATATTCTTATATATTAAGCAAACCATACGGCACCGTTTTCCTATTTTTTAAATTGACGGTTAGCCAGGGGTACACACCAACACTCAGACATTTACAAATGACGCATGTGTGTTTAGTGAGTCTGCCAGATCAGAAGCAGTAGGGATGACCAGGGATGTTCTCTTGATAAGTGGGAATTAGACCATTTCCCTGTCCTGCTAAGCATTCAAAATGTAACAAGAACATTTTGGGTGTCAGCGAAAATGTATGGAGTAAAAATTACATCATTTTTTTTTTTGAAATGTAGTGAAGTAAAAGTTGTCAAAAAAAATTGTATAGTAAAGATACCCCAAAAAACGACTTAAGTACTTTACACCAGTGAGTGTTTTAGCACATAGTAGCCTATGACATTTAAATTGGTCTCGGGAAAATTGCACAATGGGTCATTTTGGGTTCAGTGATTTTAAAAATAAACAGTTTACATCTGAAATGTTTTGTCAATAAATAATATACTTAGTTGTGACTGTCCTGTTTATGAATATAAGATTGTCTGGGGGTCTGTCTACTCTTATTGAAGACAATAATATTCTTCAAGACATGTTTAGCGTACAATTTGAAGGTAAGAATTTCAAAAACTCATTTTCACCAACAGAAATGGTTACGGCAGTAGTTGTCTTCAATGTTTCAATATTTAGTCACCAGTATTTAGGGACGGTTACCAATGCAATGCTTTCTCATGACCAAATGCCATGGAGCCACCCAGGGCTGTTCTTGTGATGATGAAGTTTGACCATCCCGTGTCAGTATCATGATGAGGGAACAGTCCAATGGAAGATTCTCTTCCACCACCACTACAGAGATAATTGGTCCCTTATACTACATGATTGAACTGGGTCACTTAACTGTGAAGTGGCCAGGACTTTATAGAGGATTTTAATACAGATCATTTAGTTTAACTCCAGGAGGTCCAGTAGGATAGGGAGAGTGGAGATCACTGGTTTAGTGAGAAGCTGAGCCACAGGGCTGAACCACAGTCCATTACCCCACATTTAGGTCCTGTACTGTTGGTTCATGTGGCTATAAGGATAGTTCCAACCAGCAACACAGACAGATGAATTTCACCACAATAACCTACAGATACTCTTTTAATAGAAGGGAGTATTTAAAGATCATCTATTATTATGTTTAAACTAACCCCAACCAAACATTTAGGATAAGTTGTTACATATGTATGTTTTGTAAATGTGCCCACAGAGAAGGCTTAGAGATTGTATTCAGTTGACACGATGCCTTTCATTTGTGATTTCCTGGCTCTGTTTATCTGACTGTCACATCCTAATTTTCTTTAGGCTATAGAGGCTGGGAGCACAACTGGGTCAGTTATACTTCCTGAATGCTCCCGATCCTTCCAACGAGGGAAGGACAGGGGACTGGCTCACATGGCAGCACATCTGCATTATGTCTCTTGCTATAAGGGCACAAGGCGAGACCCAAATGCAGACACAGGGGGCAGATGGTTGAGCTCTGATATTTATTATAACAAAAGGGGCAGGCAAAAAAGCAGGTTGGGGACAGGCGAGAGTTTATAAACCAGGTCAGAGTCCAAACAGTACAAGGGGATAGGCAGGCTCGAGGTCAGAACAGGCAGAGTGGTCAGGCAGGCGGATTCGGTGTCAGGACAGGCAAGGGTCAAAACCAGGAGGGCTAGGAAAAACAAGACGAACTGGCACAGAGATACAGGAAACACAGGGTAAAAACACCGGGGACTAATGGGGAAAACAGGTGACACCTGGTGGTGGGTGGAGACAATCACAAAGACAGGTGAAACAGGTCAGGGCGTGACACTTGCCCGTGGTGTTTTATTTTTTTTTACCTGTTTCAGATTTGTCTGGGTTGGTTCTACTGGGGTTTGATTTTCTATAAAGGCTTTCATGTCATGTTATTCAGGTGGATTTTGACATGTGCACGCTATGCTACAGTAAGGCGTTTTATCTGACCTTTTATTGTCCAATAAGATGTTATATTTCATATATAATCAGCTTTTTATATACTTGTAATATATTATATTTATTTGTATTTTGTATTTTAGTTGTTACTGTTTTCTGTCATGGCATGTTCTAACACATCCAATCTCCCCTGTCATCTAAACCCACATCAACTGTTTGGATTTTGTCCCAAAAAAACACTCATTATTCAGAGATATTCTAACAATGAACCAATTCCAAATGACAACTTATCTGTTAGTTTACCTCTATATCTGTCGTCTCTAATGATGTGAACTCTACTAACCAGCAAGCAGATTTCCCTGAGGCAGCCTATCAGAGAGCACTACACACTACTTAGTGAGGTTGTAGCTGCCTGCATGCGCTGGCATCCATGCCTACTCAGCAGAAGCAGGACAACCGTTAAACTGTAATCATCTGTGCTCTCTGCAACCTTATGCCATTAATACTGTGTAGGCTAAACATTCCGTGCTGAGATTACCTTCATATTAAGGAAGGGTTTTACCGTTACCCTGGCATCCGTTCCACTAGATTAGAGGTAATTTGTCACCAGTGTGGGATCATCTAAGCATCATTTACTATGAGAGAGAGAGAGAGAGAGAGAGAGAGAGAGAGAGAGAGAGAGAGAGAGAGAGAGAGAGAGAGAGAGAGAGAGAGAGAGAGAGAGAGAGAGAGAGAGAGAGAGAGAGAGAGAGAGAGAGAGAGAGAGAGAGAGAGAGAGAGAGAGAGAGAGAGAGAGAGAGAGAGAGAGAGAGAGAGAGAGAGAGAGAGAGAGAGAGAGAGAGAGAGAGAGAGAGAGAGAGAGAGAGAGAGAGAGAGAGAGAGAGAGAGAGCTTGTGAGGCTTCTGACTCTCCCAATGCAGACTCACAGACCGTTGTACTGCAAGGCACAGCACAGCAGAGTGCACATGTGGAATCATGCTGATGAACTACGTCCTATCTAACTAAGGAGCTGAGCTTTGTCTAAAGATACTTTTTTCTTGTTAGACAGCTAATCCTCCGTGTCCGGTCGAGGCTTGGCACTCAGACTACTGAGAGTTTGATTACCAACTGGACAGACAGACTGGCAGAAGTGTGTGGGAGAGAGGAGCCAGCTAGAGGGATAAACAAGACGTTCTGGAGTATCTGACCGGAATTCTTGTTGACGGTGGAAAGATGACATCCAAGTCATCCAGGCTGGGCAGACCCTCATCGGCAGGGTCCAAGCAGCCCTCTCAGAGGAAGGATTGCCCGGTGGGTAACCGATCCTGTATGCTGCGGGTCGGGGAGAGGCTGATGAGGGCTGGGAGTGAGGGGAACCTACATGTAGTGAGACCCAAACCTGTCCAGCAGACACCCCTGGAGGAAGGACACCAACAGTCCAGCTCCATCACACCCAAAGGTAGGAACTCTCAAAAGTCTTTAAGTTTATAGTCTAAGGCACTTACTACTGTACTGCAAGACTTTAGTAGTAATTTACTAACTCATTGTTTTCTGATGATGTACTGTATGAGCCATATGATATTGTATTGACAATGACATTGTGTCAAAGTCAATACACCACAAATTAAATCTGATTATGTACAGTGTTACAGTGCTACATGCTTCTGTGCATCAGTCATGATCACCCCACCAACACTCTCGCACTCTCTCTATCGCCCTCACCTACACGCTGACACACACACACAGACACACACAGACACACACACA
Organism: Oncorhynchus mykiss; assembly: GCF_013265735.2. NCBI lineage: Eukaryota > Metazoa > Chordata > Actinopteri > Salmoniformes > Salmonidae > Oncorhynchus > Oncorhynchus mykiss. Next base: position 65,301,809 of record NC_048572.1, read on the forward strand.
CGCACACACACACAGAGAGAGAGAGATACACAATTACTGTACAGTATGTGGAGGGCTATTTTGTATTGTCATGCATTCCTGGGTGAAGCACATGAGTCTGGCCACATTGTTCTGCCTAGGCCCCCTCAGCGGCCAGTGGATTAAGCCCTGGGGTCAACCCTTTTAGCTATCATTGTGCTGATTAGTTACATTCCCCCTCTTATCATCACATTCTCTTTCAGTAAAGTTGGGTTAATCTCCTGCCCCGGTTCAAAAGTAACTGCTGCTGCAGACCCTCTGATTGCAAATTGTACCGTTTTGAATTGAACCTTGCCAACTCTGCAGCTGGAATCAGTCGCATAGAGAAAAATAATTTCTCACACTATCCAGGGTACAAATGAGCCTGTAAGTGAACTCAGGTTCCCTCTAGGTTTAATATATCATTTGAGCTGACGAACAATGGCTGCGATACATGGCCTATAACTAACAGATGACATTTCCTGTGGCTGTCTATCTATCGTCAGTTGCTGCCAGTGGCAGGCTTAACACCATGTATTCAGAGAAAGATCTGAACACTAAGCCTCTGCTCTCCTCACAGGACATGATACAAGACTGTTCTGCTAAACTACCCTTTAACCAGCCTATTTTTGAAATGTCTTCCCTTTCTCCATACATTGTGACAAACTGCACTTCTCACACTGAGCCCTCGGCTTAAAATCTTCTCACACTTGCTGTCACATGCAAGTGACATAGAGTAGACTTAAAATAGAATAGAATAGTACTGAACCTGGTCTTCTATCATGAGTGATAGTAGTTTTGCAATTTAGTTGGGAGTAAATAACCTGTTGAGTTTTAGTGTGTGAATGATTCATCATGAGGGCCATCCCAGCCATGGTTCGCCTGCTTAACAGTTGATGATGATCTCATCTTTCATTGTCTACATCTGTTGTTAATTGTGTTTTAGTTAGTATTGTCAATTCTAATATTCAAATGTAAGTTGTAGCTACTCACAATTCAGCATGTTGCTGCCAGTTGCTCTATATATTTTTTGTCAAATAATAATTATACTGTTTTCCTTTGATCTAAATCTTTTGGCGGATAACAATGCCTGCCACTGGAAACAGTCTGGTGGTAATTATCAGTGCATATGTCAATATCTAAGCTGCAAGATCACCCAAAACTGTAGTATTAACCTGATGACTTTTGTGCCTTCTAACCCCTTTTATACATTGTCTGTTTAAGCTACAGACTGGGTTGTACCATTGGATTCGTATATTATTTTCTGCATACGTAGATACCAGCCATTAGCCTGTGTGATTAACGGTGGCTGAGCAACAGCGGTGTTTGTGAGACAACCACAGATCCCGAAGGAGCCGCAGGGCCAGGTCTTTTTACAAAATCGTCTGTAGAGCTACAAACTATTGAAAGCAATTTATGAAAAGCTGAGACGCCCACGAACACGCACATGTTTTTCTCTATGACTCTCACAAGCTACACAAGAGTCGTTAGAAGGTAAGGGGTTCTTCTACATAGAAGATCATAGGAAATCACAGGACATACTGTAGTGTCTATGATACTGTAATAAGCTCACATAGTTGCTATCACAAACTCCAAACTCCACACAGTTGTCACTGAGTAGTTAGATATCCATTTCCCATTGAGCAAACAATTTCTGTACTTACATTATTCATATAAATGAATTGTTATCAGGTTTTTGCTTTGACAGACCTTTGTTTTTATTGACATTTGTCAATAAAACCACGAATGTAACTGTTTATGTCAAATTGTTATCTGTTCTACTTGTAGCCCTGGTTGTCCTGAAAATAACTGTAAAACACTTCATTGAGAGGCTAAATATAAGGGGGGACGCAGATAAATGAAAAGACAATTTGTTGCTGGAGTCTGGGGGCTGATAGGGCAAAGCAGAGACAGTTCTCAACAGGCTTTCTCAGGTTTCAGCTTCAAAGTGGATGCCTGTTTTTTAGATAAAGATACTGGTGTCTTTATCAACACCTTGTTTCCAAAGATAGAGACTGGTTTCTGAGCAAGTGTTGACAGGATTTAAAGTTTAGACTTTTAAACATCAATATCCACTAGATTAAACTAATGGGCAAATCTGATGGTATTATTATCAGAATAATTATCCACTGAAATGTACAATCCTCTTGTGAAATTTAACCTAAGTGCTCTGTCAATTGCAACGTGAAGACTGTTTGTCATGATGTGGAGTAGAAATGGATTTAGGATGGGAATTATACTTTTTTCATTACATTGTATCCTTTATTACCTAAAAACCCTTATCTGTGTATTATTGGATCTAACAGACCTTTTTCATTTTGACCAAGTCACTTCATTTTCAGTTACGTAACCCATGTGATCTGTTAATTATGGCAATCCTTGTGTCATCTCAGGCAGCAGCCTAGCTCACAGACCCTGATTTTGATTCGCTCTGACAGCTGCGTGATTTCAGATCAGACGGAAGTCTGCCCGGCCCTGTCCGTCCCAACCCCCACCTCCCACCTCTACAGCCTCTACACTACAGCCCTAATGACATGTCTTTTTTTTATAGCCACAACAGCGATGCATGCTTTCATGAACTCAACACATCTGAAACAGCTGCTCAATTGATTTAGACTTCATGTTGTTCCCTTGTTAATAATGATTTAGGTGATACTGGCGTGACATGGCTATTTCTGTGGCTTTGGTTTAGTCTCTGGATGAGATGCATACAGATGACATCATCGAGGCCAGTGTTCTCATAAACAATAGAAATTCCTGCTCTCCCATTCGGAAAACCATCCCTAATTCTCCAAATGACTCCTTATAACTAGAACTGGGGCCCAGCCTCTTCTCATCCAAGTTTATGATTGACTCAGATTGACTTACAGTAACTACCTAGCTAACCTGCAGATATTTACTTTAAAAGAACCCTTTAAAATGAAAGTTTTCATTGGCGTTTGTTTTTCTTCCCTCTGGTAGATTCACAGGCCAATAGAGGAGCGTACATACAGCCTGTAGCTGTATGTTATTATTGCTAATAGAGCCACCCAGGCTAAAATAAAAATGTACTACAAATTCTGGATGTCCCTCTCTCTTGGTGTCCATAACCTGTTACAGTTAGTATGTAAGGACATTCATGTTCCATGCTTTTATTGTTGTAAGGTTTTGTTGCACAGCACATGCTTGACAGCCCCCACCAAGACAGTTATTTAAAACACTCCCCCGCATACTAGTGCTGGGGGCATAATGTGAGATCTAAGTCATGCAACAAGGATGAACAAGCTAGGGAGAGAAGAAGTACGCACATTCTGTATAAACTGATTAGAGCGTACCCTAAAGCCATGTTTGGTCAAGTTCACACGAGGTTACTGAAACTATTGTAATTCACATTTATTTACCTAGTCTTTGTGATAGCATGCCAAATTACCAATAAAGAAAATGTATTTGGAAACTGTGGTTGGCAAAGTTAATAACAGCTGATAATGAGCATAATAGGGCATGTATTAAACACTAAAGGATCAGTTCAGACTTCTATGCTATTTATAAAATGCTACCCTGAACCAAGCAACAGGTTGATGTCATGTGAGGCATTGATTATTGTGAAAGTCTGTGTTTATTAGGTGTTTTATTGCTACAGTATGCCAACAGTGTTATACTGTATATAGTAGGCTATAGGCTATTTCAGGCAACACATCAATTCCACCCTCTCAACATCTTTGAAAACTGACTGAAGGGTCAATTAAGTAAATTACATTGAACACAGGTTTTGATTTAAAGTGGGTGTGGCGTACCTCCCCATGTCTTTACATGAGATGGATACGGGAATAGGTTTTTGATTAAATTGTTGGGCAATCTAGATCATTGAAAGATAAGTGAATTTTCACTTAACAGACACGCCAACATCCTTCAGGAGTGTAAAAAGGGGGAGGGGAAATCCTTGGGATAACTTGTGTTAAAGTCAGTGATCAGTAGATCTGTATGAGTTGATAGAGCTAGGCTCTTTCCAAGTGGCACCCTATTCCCTACACAGAGCACTACTTTTGACCAGATCCCTTGGTGCACTACAAGAAAAAGGGATCCATTTGGGATGCATTCCTAGTGAATGAGGGGTCTTAAAAGGATGGGTAAGAAGCCTTGTGAGCAGACAGAAAGGAAGAGTAAAATATTACTACGGTATTGCTTTGCTCTCCCAGGACTCATCTTTCAAAACGGTCTCATAAGATATTTTTTTTTTAGCTCATGCGGCTTTATAAAACCTTGTCACATACTATTTCATAGCATATTTTCAAGGCTGAATGTCCCAGCCTTCAGACTCCGTGAAGTGCATCAGATAAAAAACAACTCAAGTCTCACAATATCAACAATATGTAGTCTGCCTCCTCTAGACCAGACTGCCTTTATACCCTATAATTAGGGGTTCACAGCAAAGCTCTTGTTCTTCTCAGATGTTTTTTTTTTTTCATTGATCAAATAACTCAAGTATACTGTAGCTTGGTAACTTTCTTTCTAATTACCAATCTATACTTGAGTTATTTGACTTTGTATGTAGAGGCCACGAGTAACTTGGTCAAAAAGAATGGCACCGATTGGCCTATATGCGGTCTCACTTAAACCCAAATATCTGTCAACCCATTTGACCTAGAGGCTTGAAACTTTGTACTGTATGTAGGTGTATTTCTTCATGCTGAACAAATTTGCCTCAAGGACCCATAAGTTTTGTTAGGACAGATTTTCCTCCAACCTGGACATTTTGGAAAGCTTCTCATGAACCTTAAGTCCAAATAACACAAAATGTGGGTATGTAGACCCATGTTACCTCCTAACTTATACTGAACAAAAATATAAACGCTACATGTAAAGTGTTGGTCCCATGTCTCATGAGCTAAAATAAAAAATTACAGAAAAACACACAAAAAGCTTATTTCACAAAAATGTTGTGCACAAATGTGTTTACATTCCTGTTAGTGAGCATTTCTCCTTTGCCAAGATAATCCATCCACCTGATAGGTGTGGCATATCAAGAAGCTGATTAAGCAGCATGACCATTACACAGGTGCACCTTGTGCTGGGGACAATAAAAGACCACTCTAAAATGTGGAGTTTTGTCACACAATACAAAGCCACAGATGTCTCAAGTTATGAGGGAGTGTTCAATTGACATGCTGACTGCAAGAATGTCCACCAGAGATGTTGCCAGATAATTGAATGTTAATTTCTCTACCATAAGCCACTTCCAATGTTGTTTTAGAGAATTTGGCAGTGCATCCAACCGGCCTCACAACCGCATACATGTTCTGCCTGTTATAAAGGGAAAAACTAATTCCGATTGGCTGGGACTGGCTCCCCAGTGGGTGGTCTTGGCTCCCAAGTGGTTAGGCCTATGGCTGCGCTCCTGCCCAGTCAGGTGAAATCCATAGATTAGGGAATAATGAATTTATTTCAATTGACTGATTTCCTTGTATGAACTGTAACTCAATAAAATCTTTGTAATTGTTTGATGTTGAGTTTAAATTTTTGTTCAGTGCAGTTTGAGAAAAGCTAAGGGATTGATTAAGAGATGCCTGAGTTATTGATAAATCAGGAAATCAGATTTTACGTGTTTATTTAAATCCTTTGTAAATCCTCTCCACTGAAACTTTTTGGCGTCATCAAAGACATTATCATGATTAATCATGTTAAGTTTGGCATTGATATAAAAAAGTAAACTAACTATTTTGACTATGGAACCCTAATGCTTAAAATAATCATAAAAATCTTCTCATAGACTTAAAGTCAAATTCACTCCAAATTTGCTCTTTGCACTCATCACAATAGTCATTAAAGAGTTTGAGAAAATAAAGATGATGCATTCAAAGATGGCCACAATATACCAGTAGATGCATATTAGCCCACACAGTGTCTTCAGGAAGTATTCATACCGCTTGACTTATTCCACATTTTGTTGAGTTACATTCTGAATTCAAAATGGATTAAATATATTTCTCACCCATCTACACACAACACCCCATAATGACAAAGTGAAAACATGTTTTTAGAAATGTTTGCAAATTTATTGAAAATTAAACACAGAAATGTCTCATTTACATAAGTATTCACACCCCTGAGTCAATACTTTGTAGAAGCACCTTTGGCGGCAATTACAGCTTTGAGTCATCTTGGGTATGTCTGTCAGCTTTGCACATCTGGATTTGGGGATTTTCTCCCATTCTTTCTTGCAGATTTTCTCTAGCTCTATTAAGTTAGGTAGTTAGCTGAGGTGAACAGCAATCTTCAAGACTTTCCACAGATTTTCAAAGGAATTCAAATCTGGGCTTTGGCTGTGCCACTCAAGAACTTTAACATTCTAACACGGAACCCAAACCGTCTGCGCGAGTGCGCCATCGTGCGCTATCGTGCATACATTTATTTTGTCCCCCTACACCAAACGCGATCACGACACGCAGGTTAAAACATCAAAACAAACTCTGAACCAATGACATTAATTTGGGGACAGGTCGAAAAGCATTAAACATGTATGGTAATTTAACTAGTTAGCTTGCACTTGCCAGCTAATTTGTCCTATTTAGCTAGCTTGCTGTTGCTAGTTAATTTGTCCTGGGATATAAACATTGAGTTGTTATTTTACCTGAAATGCTCAAGGTCCTCTACTCCGACAATTAATCCACACATAAAACAACGAACCGAATCGTTTCTAGTCATCTCTCCTCCTTCCGGGCTTTTTCATCTTTGAACTTATATGGTGATTGACATCTAAACTTTCATAGTATTACCACGACGACCGGCAAAACATTTTGTCTTTCAATCACCCACGTGGGTATAACCAATGAGGAGATGGCACGTGGGTACCTGCTTCTATATACCAATGACGAGATGGGAGAGGCAGGACTTGCAGTGCGATCTGCGTCAGAAATAGGAATGACTTCTATTTTACAGTTGACCAGGACAGCTCTAGCACGGCAGACATTTAACAAACTGACATGTTGGGAAGGTGGAATCCTATGACGGTGACACATTGTAAATCACTGAGCTCTTCTCCATTCTACTGTCAATGTTTCCCTATGGAGATTGCATGGCTGTGTGGTCGGTTTTATACACCTGTCAGCAATGGGTGTGTCTGAAATAACGGAATCCACTCATTTCAAGGGGTGTCCACATAGTTTTGTATAGATAGTGTATGTAAATGAGATATTTCTGTATTTCATTTTCAATAAATAAGTCAACTTTCTGAAGGCACTGTAACCTAATATGCTAAGAAATACTTCCATCTTCTTATCATGAAACACAAGACCAAATGACAATTTTGGGGGAATGTAGGCCTGTGGTACATGTCTGATTTAACATGTCCATTTAAACCATTGTAAATCGACTCCACAGTGGCCTATCAAACCTGTCATTAATATCATGAATGTGCCTAAGATGAACCACACTGAATTTGGAGTTGATATCTCAAAAACCAAGGAAACTATTAAAAACATTTTTTTTACATATGTAACTTTAATGCTCAAAGTCATCTGCAATCATCTTCTCCTCATGAACCACACGTCAAATTCACTCAATATGTTGTATTTAGACTCATTACATCAGTATTTAATGGTTTTAAGAAAAAAGTACCTATAGATGCACACACTGTACCTTTCGATGCATGTTAGCGCACATGCTGAGTTGGGCACACTACACCAATAGATAGCACCATATCTCACCAGGGCTATAAGAACTGAATCAATGGACATGGGGCCATGAAATGTAGTATGTGAAGATATTGTATATGTCCTTACAAGCTGTGAGAATATAAAGTAAATGCAACATTAGATGGCTGCACCAGACCAGTTTTTGGCACTATAGATGTCATTGGCACCAGTCACACCATAGGATATTAGAGCAAAAACTATTGATCAAGTGGACTTTGTCTCATGCAAATGTTAGATTTAAATTATGCAGACGAACAATGTGAAATATCATGAAAATAAAGCTGAAAATATTTCACAAATCTTAACATAAACCATTAGTAATATTGACCCCATTATTGGTATATAAATATATTTTTATTAAGTGTATATTAAGTAATGACTTTAAGAATGATTACCTGCTGCATTCAAAGATAGCCAACCTACAGCACTAGACTAAACTTAACTTGTGTCATCCTTCTGGTATTGAGAGAAAAACATGTAATACTTTCACTGATTGCACATAAAGGAAGATAGTTCCTACATTAAGGAATATACAAAACAGAGGACAGTTTATTAGGTACACCCATCTAGTACCAGGTCAGATCCCCTTTGCCTCCAGAACAGCCTGAATTATTCGGGGGATGGAAACAAGGGACCTAACGTGTGCCAGAAAAACATTCACCACACCATTACACCACCACCCGCCTGTACCGTTGACACCAGGCAGGATGAGGCCATGGACTGATGCTGCTTATGCCAAATCCTGACTCTTCTATCAGCATGACACAACAGGAAACGGGATTCGTCGGACCAGGAAATGTTTTTCCACTCCTCAATCAATTGTCTAGTGTTGGCGATCGCGTGCCCACTGGAGCCTCTTCTTCTTGTTTTTAGCTGATAGGAGTGGAGCCCAGTGTTGTCATCTGCTGCAATAGCCCCTTCGTGACAAGGACCAACAATTTTTGCTGTTCTGCACACCACTGTTGTACTGCACCAGTATTTGCCTGTTAGGTTGCATGATTCGTGCCATTCTCCTTCGATCTCTCATCAACATGCTGTTTTTCGGCTACAGGACTGCCATTGACTGGAGGTTTTTTGTTTGTTGCACATTTCTCTGTAAATCCTAGATACTGTCATGTGTGAAAATACCAGGAGGCCCGCCGTATCTGATATACTGGAACTGGCGCGCCTGGCACAGACAATCATACCACGCTCAAAGCTATTTAGGTCACTCGTTTTGCCCATTCTAACTTTCAGTCAAACAGTTCCTGAATGCCTCAATGCCTGTCTACCTGTTTTTTTTAATAGCAAACCACAGCCACATGACCCACTGTCAGTAGGAGCGAACCATTTTCGTGAACGGGGTGGTGTACCTAATAAACTGGACACTGAATGTACTGTACATCGCCATTCATAGGCTTCATTAGGAAATGTGTTGATGATGTTGTACCCACAATAACAATCCGGATATACCCCAACCAAAAACCCTGGATGAATGGAGAAATCCGTACCATGCTGAGAAACGGGAAAGGGGATACCTAGTCAGTTACACAACTGAATGCATTCAACCAGAATCTGTCTTCCGCATTTAACCCAACCCCAGAGCCTGTACTGCAGCATTCAATGTCAGCAGAATGAGCCCAGATGACTCAGTGGCACGCGACGTGTACAAGGTAAGCAGGTACGAGCTCCACAAATCCATTAGGGATGCAAAAAGACAACTCGATGTGTTACCCACCAAAGCCTCCCTACCAGATGAACTTAACATATTCTATGCTCGCTTCGAGACCGACTACTGAGCCATCCAGGATATCTCTCGGTGCTTTCGCTCTCCGAGGCTGAAATCTCAAAAGAGTGAATACTCACAAAGCCGCCGGCCCAGATGGCATCCTTGACCGCGTCGTCAGAGTGTGCACTGACCAGCTGGCGGGCGTCTAATTGGACATCTTCAACCTGTCCCTGTCCCAGGCTGTAATCCCCACTTGCTTCAAGGAGACCACCATTGTCCCAGTGTCCAAGAAAAGCAAGGTGACATACCCAAATGACTATTGGCCCGCCATACTCACCCCTGTCATCATGAAGTGCTACGAGAGGCTGGTCACATCCCACATCAAGGCCAGCATGCCAGGCACACTGGACCGACTACAATTTCCCTACCGCTCAAACAGATCCATGGGAGAGGCTATCACTATTTACATGGCCCTAACCCATCTGGACAGGAGGAACACCTACATGAAAATGCTGTTGATTGGCTAAAGGTCAGTATTCAACACCATTGTTCCCTCCAAGTTCGCCACCAAGCTCAGTGCCCTGGGTCTAGACACTACCCTCTGCAACTGGATACTGGACTTCCTGACGAGCATACCACAGGCTGAAAGGATTGGCAACAACACCTCATCCACACTGTCTCTTAACACAGAAGCACCCCAGGGGTGTGTTCTCAGCCCTCTGCTGTACTCCCTGTTCATCCACGACTGCAGAAGAAGGAGGTGAACTGGCATTGCAGTGCCAGGACAATGTCAGCAAAACAAAGGAATTGATTGTTGACTTCAGGAAGCAGAGGAGGTCCAACATGTCCACATCAACAGTACTGCAGAAGTGAGAGTCAGCAGTTTTAAGTTCCTCCGCATCCACATCACCAAGGCCTTGACACGGACCAACAACAATAGCGCCTCTGCTTCCTAAGGCAGCTGAAGAAATATCTCCTCTCAATACTACCGCTGCACCATCGAGAGCGTCCTGACCGGTTGCATCACAGCCTGGTATGGGAACTGCTGTGTCCACGAACGCAAGGCCCTAAAGCCGGTGGTGAAGACAGCCCAGTGAGGCCGTGTTAACACCAATTGAGGACATCTACTTTTTTTATATTTATATATTATATACCTTCTTATTTTTTTACCTTACCTTCTTATTTTCAATGATGGCCTAGTGGGTTAACTGCCTGTTCAGGGGCAGAACGACAGATTTGTACCATGTCAGCTCGGGGATTTGAACTTGCAACCTTTTGTTTACTAGTCCAACGCTCTAACCACTAGGCTACGCTGCCGCCCCAACTTGAAACAGTGCCTGAGGAAGTCCCAGCAGCATCATCAAAGACCTTACACACCTCAGCTACAAGCTGTTCACTCCCTTAGCGTTGGAGAGATGATATTGGAACACGAGGTCTAATACCAACAGGCTCAGAGACAGTTTCTATCTACAAACCAATCAGACTTCTGAACACTTGAACTGAACTGACCACCTGCACCTGCACGTTAGTACACATGCACTCACTCACGCACATACCCACACAGACATCCACACATCCACACACACATACATCAGTGGCGGCTCTTCAGAGGAGGAAGGGGAGGACCATCCTCCTCAGGAAATTTCATAAAAATACAAATTGTGAAATATTAAAAAAGTTATCGTTTTTAGATAAAACTATACTAAATATATTCACATGACCAAATAATTAAATTTATTAAAATACACTGTTTTATAATGAAGTCCTACAGTAGCCTAAACAGCACTCTGTATGGTAGCACCATGGTGTAGCCGGAAGACAGCTAGCTTCCGTCCTCCTCTGACTTCAATTCAAAATCTAGGAGGCTCATGGTTCTCACCCCCTTCCATAGACTTACACAGTAATTATGACTTCCGGAGGACTTCCTCCAACCAATCAGAGCTCTTGCAGCATGAACTGATTACAGCTGTGAATTGGTTATATTCATTGCTAGACAGACATTTTCAAGTCTTGCCATAGATTTTAAAGCTGTTTTAAGTCAAAACTGTAGCTAGGCCACTCAGGAACATTCAATGTCGTCTTGGTAAGCAACGGCAGTGTATATTTGGCCTTGTATTTTAGGTTTGTTTGTCCTGCTGAAAGGTGAATTTGTCTCCCAGTGTCACGTGTGCTCCCTCTCCGGCCTCTAGATCACCAGGCTGCTCATTAGGGTGCACATCTGTCACCAGCGTTAGGCACATAATGACACTCACCTGGACTCCATCACCTCCTTGATTACCTGCCCTTTATATGTCACTCCCTTTGGTTCCTTCTCCAGTTGTCATTGTTCCTGTTTCATGTCGATGCGCTGTTCCTGTTTCTTGTTTTGTTCATTTATTAATTAAATGTTATCACTGCCTGAACTTGCTTCCCGACTTTCAGCGTACATCGTTACACCCAGGGTCTTTTGGCAAGCAGACTGGACTTGGTTTTCCTCTAGGATTTTGCCTGTGCTTAGCTCTATTCCGTTTCTTTTAATCCTAAAAAACTCCCTAGTCTTTGCTGATGACAAGCATACCCATAATATGATGCAACCACCACCATGCTTGAAAATATGAAGAGTGGCACTCAGTAATGTGTTGTGTTGGATTTGCCCCAAACTGCAACTGAGTTAGGGAGGACACCTATATCCTTGTAGTGACCGGGTGTATTGATACACCATCCAAAGTGTAATGAATAACTTCACCAAGCTCAAAGGGATGGATATTCAACCTCTGCTTTTTTGCATTTTTACCCATCTACCAATGGGTGCCCTTCTTTGCAAGTAATTGGAAAACCTCCCTGGTCCTTGTGGTTGAATCTGTGTTTGAAATTCATTGCTCGACCTTACATATAATTGTATGTGTAGGGTACAGAGATGAGGTAGTCATTCAAAAATCCTGTTAAACACTATAAATGCACACAGAGTGAGTCCATGCAACTTATTATGTGACTTGTTAAGCAAATTGTTACTCCTGAACTTATTTAGGTTTGCCATAACAAAGTGGTTGAATACTTATTGACTCAAGACATTTCAGCTTTTCATTTTTAATTAATTTGTAAAAATTTCTAAAAATACAATTTCACTTTGACATTATGGGGTATTGTATTTGGTTTGGAATTTTTGTGAGTGAAGTGTTCATTGCGTTTCTGTCCAGGAATATGACATGCCAGTCAATGATAAAGACATTGAGAGTTACTTTTACAAAATCAGTAAAGATCTGACCCACCAATAGAGGGTGCCATCACCCTGAACTTTTTTATTCTCAGCATTGAGATGCAATTCCTCGAATTGTCATGGTTGTTCTTCTCTCGTTATCTCTGCTCTGCGATAAGGACACAAAAACCCATCCGGAACAATATCTTCCTCATAACCATAATGACATTTTCCAGCATTGTGCGAACCGATATGTAGTTGAAGCTGAAGCATTCGATGGTTGGCTGTGTAGTGTAGTCAGTGAACCAATGCAGCATGGCAGATCAGAGATCCACCTTCGGGGCAGAAGTGAACTAGATCAATCAGCTCAGCTTTGTCAAAAGGAGCGAGCGAGACTAGGCTTCCTTTCCTCTCCTCGGCTTTATCTACTGCTTCCCTTGCGTCTCTCTTTCTCTCTCACTCTCTCTGTCTCTCTCTCTCTCACCACTCTTCAATCCACTTGTGCGGACTGTCACACAGTGGACCTTAAGTGTCACATCCACTTGGCAGGCTTTTCATGTTGAATTAATTCAACTGCTGAACAAAAATTGGCAGTTTTTTTTGAGGGGGGGCAAAAAACAAAACTGTATAGCTGCCATATTAGACTAAATGTCAAATGTTCTGCTAAAGGAAAATGAAATATTATTTATGAACATGTAGGCTACATTTCCAATCATCATAATGATGTGATAATATTAATTTGAGCTATTTAATAGCCTAATACAGTATACCCTTACAGTGCATTCAAAAAATATTCAGACCCATTGACCTTTTCAAGATTTTGTTACGTTACAGCCTTATTCTAAAATAGACAAAATATTTTTTTCCCTCAACAATCTACACACAAGCCCCCATTATGACAAATAAAAAAACAAATACCTTATTTACATACAGTGGGACAAAAAAGTATTTAGTCAGCCACCAATTGTGCAAGTTTTCCCACTTAAAAAGATGAGCGAGGCCTGTAAGTTTCATCATAGGTACACTTCAACTATGACAGACAAAATGAGAAAAAAAATCCAGAAAATCACGTTGTAGGATTTTTAATGAATTTATTTGCAAATTATGGTGGAAAATAAGTATTTGGTCAATAACAAAAGTTTATCTCAATACTTTGTTATATACCCTTTGTTTTCAATGACAGAGGTCAAACGTTTTCTGTAAGTCTTCACAAGGTTTTCACACACTGTTGCTGGTATTTGGGCCCATTCCTCCATGCAGATCTCCTCTAGAGCAGTGATGTTTTGGGGCTGTTGCTGGGCAACACGGACTTTCAACTTCCTCCAAAGATTTTCTATGGGGTTGAGATCTGGAGACTGGCTGGCAGAAAGACCCAGCCACATTTCATCTTCAATGCCCTTGCTGATGGAAGGAGGTTTTCACTTAAAATCTCACGATACATGGCCCCATTCATTCTTTCCTTTACACTTATCAGTCGTCCTGGTCCCTTTGCAGAAAAATAGCCCCAAAGCATGATGTTTCCACCCCCATGCTTCACAGTTGGTATGGTGTTCTTTGGATGCAACTCAGCATTCTTTGTCCTCCAAACACGACGAGTTGAGTTTTTACCAAAAAGTTATATTTTGGTTTCATCTGACCATATGACATTCTCCCAATCTTCTTCTGGATCATCCAAATGCTCTCTAGCAAACTTCAGACGGGCCTGGACATGTACTGCCTTAAGCAGGGGGACACGTCTGGCACTGCAGGATTTGAGTCCCTGGCGGCGTAGTGTGTTACTGATGGTAGGCTTTGTTACTTTGGTCCCAGCTCTCTGCAGGTCATTCACTAGGTCCCCCTGTGTGGTTCTGTGATTTTTGATCACCGTTCTTGTGATCATTTTGACCCCACGGGGTGAGATCTTGCATGGAGCCCCAGATCGAGGGAGATTATCAGTGGTCTTGTATGTCTTCCATTTCCTAATAATTGCTCCCACAGTTGATTTCTTCAAACCAAGCTGCTTACCTATTGCAGATTCAGTCTTCCGAGCCTGGTGCAGGTCTACAATTTTGTTTCTGGTGTCCTTTGACAGCTCTTTGGTCTTGGCCATAGTGGAGTTTGGAGTGTGATTGTTTGAGGTGGTAGACAGGTGTCTTTTATACTGATAACAATTTCAAACAGGTGCCATTAATACAGGTAACGAGTGGAGGACAGAGGAGCCTCTTAAAGAAGAAGTTACAGGTCTGTGAGAGCCAGGAATCTTGCTTGTTTGTAGGTGACCGAATACTTATTTTCCACCATAATTTGCAAATAAATTCATAAAAAATCCTACAATGTGATATTCTGGATTTTTTTCTTCTCATTTTGTCTGTCATAGTTGAAGTGTACCTATGATGAAAAATACAGGCCTCTCTCATCTTTTTAAGTGGGAGAACTTGCACAATTGGTGTCTGACTAAATACTTTTTTACCCCACTGTAAGTATTCAGATCCGTTGCTATGAGACTCGAAATTGAGCTCAGGTGCATCCGGTTTCCATTGATTATCCTTGAGATGTTTCTCCAACTTGACTGGAGTCTACCTGTGGTAAATGCAATTGATTGGACATGATTTGGAAAGGCACACACCTGTCTATATAAGGGCAGTGCATGTCAGAGCAAAAACCAAGCCATGAGGCCGAAGGAATTGTCCATAGAGCTCTGAGACAGGATTGTGTTGTGGCACAGATCTGAGGAAGGGTACCATTGAAGGTCGCAAAGAACACAGTGGCCTCCATCATTCTTAAATGGAAGACGTTTAGAACCACCAAGACTCTTCCTAGAGTTGGCCACCCGGCCAAACTGAGCAATCGGGGGAGAAGGGCCTTGGTCAGGGAGGTGACCAAGAACCCGAAGGTCACTCTGACAGAGCTCCAGAGTTCTTCTGTGGAGATGGGAGAACCTTCCAGTAGGACAACCATCTCTGCAGCACTCCACCAACCAGGCCTTTATGGTAGAGTGGCCAGATGGAAGACACTCTTCAGTAAAAGGCACATGACAGCCCACTTGGAGTTTGCCAAAAGGCACCTAAAGGTCTCTCAGACCATGAGAAACAAGATTCTCTGGTCTGTTGAAACCAATATTGAGTGTGGACGTCTGGAGGAAACCTGGCGCCATCCCTACGGTTAAGCATGGTGGTGGAAGCATCATGCTGTGAGGATGTTTTTCAGCAGCAGGGACTGGGAGACTAGTCGGGATCGAGGATCAAAGTACAGAGAGATCCTTGATGAAAACCTGCTCCAGAGCACTCAGGACCTCAGACTGGGGCGAAGCTTTTCCTTCCAACAGGACAACGACCCTAAGCACATAGCCAAGACAATGCAGGGGTGGCTTCGGGACAAGTCTCTGAATGTCCTTGTGTGGCCCAGCCAGAGCCCGGACTTGAACCCGATCGAACATCTCTGGAGAGACCTGAAAATAGCTGTGCAGCTACGCTCCCCATCCAACCTGACAGAGCTTGAGAGGATCTGCAGAAAATAATGAGAGAAACTCCCCAAATACAGGTGTGCCAAGCTTGTAGCATCATACCCAAGAAGACTCCACGCTGTAATCGCTGCCAAAGGTGCTTTAACAAAGTACTGAGTAAAGGGTCTGAATACCTATGTAAATGTGATATTTCTGTTTTTAATTTTTAATACATTTGGAAAAATGTCTAAAAAACATTGTTTTTTTTGCTTTGTCATTATGAGGTATTGTGTGTAGATTGATGTGGGGGAAAAACAATGTCATCAGTTTTAGAATAAGGCTGTAACGTAACACAATGTGGAAAAAGTCAAGGGGTCTGAATACTTTTCGAAAGCACTTTATATACACCACTGCACTATGCAAGAGCATTACTTGTATGAAATTATGTGAAACTACAGTTTCAGGGCTTTTCTCCATGTACAATATCAATAATGCCCAACGGAACATTTAAAATGAGTGTTGATACAGCCCACCATGAGTGTCTTAGGTTTACCCAACAGTGAAAATTGAATGCATGGAGTTCAAACTGTATTGAGAGGAAATTATATTTTTGTTCTGTATAATTTTGTTCTATTCTTATGAAAGCTCAAATACTAAATGTGACACATTTTAGTCCACTTACTAACATCTAACGTCAAAGCCCGAGGAATTTAAGTACAACAACAAAACATTACTCTTCGCTGTGGAATTAGTCTATTTTCCTATGCTTGTTTGCATGGCCTTGGTTTGCAGGTTCACTTCTGATAGAAAATGAATGCTGATTTGTACAATAGACCCAAATAGTAGTTATTTTCAAAGTTTTCATGAAGGAAACTATTGGTGGGGTTTCCAGTTTGACCATGACTGTGACCTTGACCTCAGAGTCCAGCTGTGTGAAGAGGGAACAGTGGGAGAGGTTGAGGAAATGAAGGCTAAAATCACCACAGAGGACAGACTAATGATGTCAAACTTTTTTGTATTATTATGAAAAAGAGAATTAGACATTACATTTGTATTATAAAGGTACATATGTTAAATCTTTGACCATCTGGAAGTTATGTTGTAAAGATATGTATTTGTTCATTAATTTGTTATGCCATGTATTCCCAACATGCACTCATAGGCTGGAAAACAGGGTGTTTGGAAAAAGTGAGGACAGCTTTACAATGGAGCTTCCTCAGGAACACACACACACACACACACACGTTGGTTTTGACCATAACTTTCCACGTATAACCTTGCACTACAGAAAGACCTGAACACTGTCTGCACTGTCAATGCAGAATTCATAGTGTTTAAGGGAATAGTGTACAAAGTAATGGAATATCAGTACATACGGCATACTCACTGGAGAGGGAGAAGAGGTAAGGCATAATGTAATCTAGGTAAAGACTAAATGTTTATCTGTTGATTTTTGTCTCTGTGGTCTTTGCAGTATTCCTCTGGTGGATGCGTTTGGATACTGTGACTGTCATGTTAGTGAATAATGATCCAAGGTGTCATTGAGGAATCACCAGTAAACTGAACCTGGACTAAAGCAGCAGTCAGAGGTTGTAGTATGAGAGACACTTTAATAATATTCCTTGTATTAGCCAACTAATACCCAGTTTTAGCTTAATTAAACACTCAGTCAAGTGGGGAACGCTAAGCTTAAATATTTAAAGCAGGATAAAAGACAAGAGGGAGGACAAGGTTCCCGAGCGGTATTACTGTATTTAGAAACTCTATTACATAGATGGATTAAGCCCATTCCTTGGAAGCTCATCAATTAGTCTGAAACTTTGACATGCAGAGAAGTCTTACAACACTAAGCAGATGTACTGACAAGTATGCCTACATAGGAGCTTATGATGAACTGTAGGTCTCGCTCACATGGTGTTATACTGTATGTTACTTCGATGTGCAGCTGGTTGAAGAAACAAAATATGATACAGAAAGTCTACACATAGCGGAATATAATCAGACACTACAGTTAGGCATATGTAATTCTGCTTTGTAACCCAGACCTACAGTTCATCATAAGCTCCTGACCCAGAGTCTATTTCAGGTTAAGGAACTACTGTGCACTTAAATGATACAACAGAAAACAAAATAGTCCTGTCTCTTTAACTGGTTCAGATAAATCAACAAAAACATGTTTCATAGCCAAGATTGAAGCACTGGGGAAATTCTCAACAGCTGTGTACATCCCTGCCTGCCCATCCCCACCCCCCTCCTGAGGAGGCTTCACAGCACATTGCACATGCCAGAATGAGTTCCTTCTCTCCCTCGGCTCCTCTTGCCTAATTCCAGGAAGATAAATAGTCCAGCTTGACTACAACTGAGACTCATACATGGGCCTCTGACCTGCCTACAATCTCTGCTTTCTGTCTTTGTTTCCTGGTAGCATGCCTCATGCTCTCTTCCTTTATAACCGGAGTATAAAAGCAGGGGTAGTCTTGCTGATTTAAACTCACACATTTGCTTCATTTTATATCCAACTGGATGGGTTGGGATATGATACAGAGGACCTGAATTTGCTATATTCTGGTTACAAGCACAACTTTCCTCTGGACTGTAGTAGGACCTTCTTTGACCTCAGTGTGTGTCACACCCTTTGTTGATGTACACTGAACAAAAATATAAACGCAACATGCAACAACAAGATTTTACTGAGTTACATTTAATATAAGGAAATTGGTCAATTTAAATTAATTATTTAGGCCTTCATCTATGGATGTTACATGACTGGGAATACAGATATGTATCTGTTGGTCACAAATACCTTAAAAAAAAGTAGGGGTGTGGATCAGAAAATCAGTCAGTATCTGGTGTGACCACCATTTGCCTCATGCAGTGCGACACATTTCCTTCACATAGAGTTGATCAGGCTGTTGATTGTGGCCTGTGGAATGTTGTCCCACTCCTCTTCAATGGCTGTGCGAAGTTGCTGGGTATTGGTGTGAACTGGAATACACTGTCGTACACGTTTATCCAGAGCATCCCAAACATGCTTAATGGGTGACATGTCTGAGTATGCAGGCCATGGAAGAACTGGGACATTTTCAGCTTCCAGGAATTGTGTACAGATCCTTGCGACATGGAGCCGTGCATTATCATGCTGAAACATTCGGTGATGGCGGCGGATGAATGGCACAACAATGGGCCTCAGGATCTTGTCACGGTCACTCTGTGCATTCAAATTGCCATCAATATAATGCAATTGTGTTTGTTGTCCGTAGCTTATGCCTGCCCTTACCATAACCCCACTGCCACCATGGGGCACTCTGTTCACAACGTTGACATC
This sequence comes from Oncorhynchus mykiss, assembly GCF_013265735.2. NCBI lineage: Eukaryota > Metazoa > Chordata > Actinopteri > Salmoniformes > Salmonidae > Oncorhynchus > Oncorhynchus mykiss. The sequence continues at coordinate 65,321,105 of NC_048572.1, forward strand.
AGCAAACCGCTCGCCCCCACACAACGCCATACACATGGTCTGCGGATGTGAGGCAAATTCTCTAAAATGACATTGGAGATGGTTTCTGGTAGAGAAATTAACATTAAATTCTCTGGCAACAGCTCTGGTGGACATTCCTGCAGTCAGCATGCCAATTGTTCGCTCCCTCAAAACTTGAGACATCTGTGGCATTGTGTTGTGTGACAAAACTGCACATTTTAGAGTGGTCTTTTATTGTCCTCAGCACAAGGTGCACCTGTGCAATGATCAGCTTCTTGATATGCCACACCTGTCAGGTGGCTGGATTATTTTAGCAAAGGAGAAATGCTCACTAACAGGGATGTAAACAAATTTGTGCTCAAAATTTGAGAGAAATAATATTTTTGTGCATATGGAACATTTATGGGATCTTTTATTTTAGCTCAAGAAACATGGGACCAACACTTTACATGTTGTGTTTATATTTTTTTTTCAGTGGATTTGTCCTCCATGCCGTAAGTGGAAAACATCTCATAACAGTTCCCTGGTATATTCAAGGTGTGGGGTTGAGGATATCCTCTGAGGTGTCCTGCTTGTATCCACTCTGTTTAAAAGCTTAATAGGTGAGGGGACTTGCTCAAGTCTTTGGCTGATTACTGCTTTAGGCCTTCCCCTAAATCTTCCAGACAAACAACACATGCAGATGGGAGTCCGTTTTTCCAGCAGACCCTTAACCAACGTGGGATGGCTTCCTCGTGGGATAGGCATTGTTCTGAGCAGGAAGCACATCTATGTTGAACATAACCTATAAGAGACTTCTCTTGATGATGCATTGTCCCAGCATTGAATTCTTTCCTATACAGGATTTGTAATTATACTACAACAGATGCGTTCTTACAAAACTGCAGCTTTGTGTTGATGCCATTTGTTTCCCATGACACAACCCCCACACACACACCGCCCTTCCAGCATAATTCTAAAAGTCATTTTCTGCTTAACCAAAAAGGCATACCTTTAGGTCCACTTGAAATGTCAACAAGATGTGTCGCATCATTCTTTGCCTGAAGTTGTGCAAAATGCTACTCAACAATGTGGACATCAGTCATTAGTCAAGATGAAGTAAACACGTCTTGTGCATGCTCTGAGTAAAGCATTTAAAGCATTTTAAACATCATAATAATTTTGTCTACCTGTTTGAAAATCTACGCATTTTTTCTAATATGAAGCTCTGTACTGTGTATTCATACAGTAGGCACGTATATCACCACACAATTGTGTGATGAAAGTTCAAGAGATAAAGTAGGCCTACATCTCCCCCAACAAGACTACAGACAGTCTGACTCCAGACTAAATCAGCACTGTGTGATAGATATAATGAATACAGAGGATTAGAACTTCTCTCTCATTTGGTCTGCCTGCTTTGAGGGTCTAAGCCTTCATATTCTAGATGCTTAGGCGATACCACCCTTTTCAAAAGCAAACTCCATGGTGGCCTTATCATTCTTAAGCCATACAAGTTTGGATTCTTGCTTTTTTGATCCACATTTCTATGCTGTATCTATAGCATAGTAAAAGTAAGGCACATGCCTGTTTCAGTTTGTTTAAATCTTTTGAGTTGTGTGTTGTTCACCCTCTGGGTTCATGTTGTAGGTGTTAATTTAGGTAACATACAGAGGGATCCTAAAATGATTGACAACCTTAATAGTTGTGTGTTGTTCACCTTCTGGGTTCATGTTGTAGGTGTTAATTTAGGTAACATACAGAGGGATCCTAAAATGATTGACAACCTTAATAGTTGTGTGTTGTTCACCCTCTGGGTTCATGTTGTAGGTGTTAATTTAGGTAACATACAGAGGGGTCCTAAAATGATTGGCACCCTTAATAAACACTAGCAATAATTACTGTATAAAATAAATAATTCAAATACTGAGCTTTTTAAAATGTTTTTTTATACTAATACAATTGCTCAGAGAAATAAATGTTCTTTAACAAGTAATATTTTTCTGTCTCAAAAGGGTAAGGGTCAAAATGATTGACAAGGATTACAGATAATCCTGAATGAATCGTGAATAATGAGTGAGAGATCATACCCCCAAGACATGCTAACCTCCCCTGTTATTGGTGATGGTGAGAGGATAGCATGTCTTGGGAGTATGATCTTTGACCCTCTATAACTTTCTCACTCATCATTATTCATGATTCATTCAGGACTATCCATTATCATGGTAGCATCCACATTAATATAGAAGTGTTTAGAAACATATTCTATTCTTATTTACAATAATAGTGACAAATTATTTACCATTCTATTCTATTGGGCACAAAATAATCTGAAACACAACCAAAACAAACTGCAAATGCATCCATTTGCTCCCGAGTGGCACAGCGGTCTAAAGCACTGCATTTCAGTTCCCGAGGCATCTCTACAGACCCTGGCTCTATCCCGGGCTGTATAACAACCGGCCGTGATTGGGAGTCCCATAGGACGGTGCACAATTGGCCCAGCGTCATCCGGGTTAGAGGATGGTTTGGCTGGGGTAGGCCGTCATTGTAAAATAATAATTTGTTCTTAACTGACTTGCCTAGTTAAATAAATGTTTAAAAAAATAATAGTACAAAAAAAGTATTATCCAACAACTTTGTATCAGTCACAAGCTTGATGTAGTCATTGTGTGCTAGGAATATGAGTGCAGCACAGATTGTCATCCATGGAACTCTTAAAGGCAAAACAACTTTCTGAAGGTTCATGAAACAGACAGCTATGATTACTCATCACATGAAATAGTGTTGTACACATCATGCACGGTCTTGTCTTTGGATGTTTGCGTGTCATGATAAACAAGGAAAGGACAGGAAAGGGGGATACCTAGTCAGCTGTACAACTGAATGCCTTCAACTGATAAACAGTTAACACCCTCATGTAAGAGTTGTGGTTGTGTTTTCCCTCGTAACAACATAATTTCATTGGTGTGTTTGAATCCCGATAACGTAATATATGATTCTCTTTTATATCTGTTGTATTATTATAACGTAATATATGATTCTCTTTCATATCTGTTGTATTATTATAATGTAATATATGATTCTCTTTCATATCTGTTGTCTTATTACCTCTTTTTATATCTGTTTTATTAATAGAGTTAGGAAACAACAACCAGAGAGACTCATCACCTGAGGATGTAGAGCGTTTCCACAGGCAGCAGACTGTAGAGAACCAGAACCACCACTCTGAGCCACGTTCCCCCAGCACAGTCCCCAGGAGGTACACCATCGGAGGGCAAGGGCCCCGCAGTGCCAGAGACCCCCTGACCATGCAGCACGCTGACGTAGAGAGGAAGAAAGAGGTGTTCCTGGAGCACCTGAAGCAGAGGTATCCTCACCATGCTGCTGTCATCATGGGCCATCAGGACCGCCTCAGAGACCATGTAAGCGGGAACCCTTTTTTATTTGGTTGGTTCTGATTCCCTGCATAATGGCATGATATACACTGTAGGCTTGTGTTGTTATTGTATTGGTGTGAGTATATCAGCTACTGTATAAGGATTTCAAAGCACATATGACACATTTGTCTCAGTATGCCTTGAATTGAAGAATTTAATGAATGTAGAACATATTATTTAAAAAAAAAATAATTCAATACATGGTGTTTCATCAATACATGCAATACGTTAATTCAATACTATTGTGTGGTGTCAGGTGTGCCTGGCCTGGAGTGTAGCCTAACGTAAATGATGGAAATAGAGATGTCAATAAGAATTTCCAGTAAAACACAATAAATTATGGAACAATTTCAGTATACACTTACTGTTTAGGCCAGCCTACCTGAAATAGCGGTGCCGCCTCGCCAGGGGGGTGGTGCCGTGCGCGCGCTGATGCTAGAAGTGGCCATGTGGTAAAATAAACTGTGACTGTTCTACAAGTTAGACAGGTAAATCCAGACCCGCATTTGGGCTAGGTGGAGATCGTTTCCATGGCCACACCTGTCACCTCGAGGAAAGCTCATTTTACAAGCGAACGTCGTCTTGTTGCAGTCATTGCGAAAGAAACCCGTTTACTCCGAATTGAGCAGGACTTACCCTCGGATTGAGGCTTTGATATTTAGGCTACGTTCAGGTAAACTATCGTTGAAAGTAGGCCTACATTAGACTACTTTACCTAGTTTACCTCCAGTTGTGCAATTACAGTATTCTATTGGTATTGGTATAGCGCAGATGCTTGTACAGTAGTGATAACTTGTTGGTAGTTTGCAGATAAACTTGTTCGATATAAGGATAGCAGATATACGCAATAACCTGCCCTGCATACTTTCCAGTCAGTGTAACCTATGCTACCAGTATATACATTTATTTTTACGTATGTTTTTTTTCTCATTTCAATTTAGTCTGGCGCCTACACTCCAAGCACATCAATGTCTATTTGCGTTCATTTTGTATTTTTCTTAAAGGGATAGTTCAACCAAATGACCATGTGAGCTGTCTATGGACCAGGTATGTATGATAGCAATCTATGCTTTGGTTTTATTTCCCAGTCACTGTTTCAAAATGCCAAGGTTTTAGCATTTGTGGCACAACTTACATTCAAGTTATGGTAAGATATTAGACATTTTCTACATCCTCATGTCCAAATAAACCGAAAGTATCAAAAATGTTACCTACCGTGACTTGGGTATTTGTGCCACAAAGCCCACAAAGCTAAAACATTAGCATTTGGGAACAGTTCCAGGGAAACGAAACCAACGCATGTATTGTTGTCATACCTTGTCCATAGACTGCTTACAGGGTAGGGAAACCAATGTATAATTTTGTAATTTGGGTTAACTATCCCTTTAAATGAGGGGAATAGTCTAGGTCTACAGTTATGTCTTGAAAAAAAATACAATCTTAAACCATTTTCCTATTGGTATTTATAGATTAATAGGTTAAATATACAGTTGAAGTCAGAAGTTTACATACACTTAGGTTGGAGTCATTAAAACTTGTTTTTCAACCACTCCACAAATGTCTTGTTAACAAACTATAGTTTTGGCAAGTCGGTTAGGACATCTACTTTGTGCATGACACAAGTCATTTTTTCAACAATTTTTTACAGACAGATTATTTCACTTATAATTCACTGTATCACAATTCCAGTGGGTCAGAAGTTTACATACACTAAGTTGACTGCCTTTAAACAGCTTGGAAAATTCCAGAAAATGATGCCATGGCTTTAGAAGCTTCTGATAGGCTAATTGACATCATTTGAGTCAATTGGAGGTGTACCTGTGGATTAGAGGTTGACCAATTATGATTTTTCAACGCCGATACCGATTACTGGAGGACCAAAAAGAGCCGATACCAATTAATCGTCCGATTTTTATTTATTTGTAATAATGACAATTACAACAATACTGAATGAACACTTATTTTAAATTAATATAATGCATCAATAAAATCAATTTAGCCTCAAATAAATAATGAAACATGTTCAATTTGGTTTAAATAATGCAAAAACAAAGGGTTGGAGAAGAAAGTAAAAGTGCAATATGTGCCATGTAAAAAAGCTAACGTTTAAGTTCCTTTCTCAGAACATGAGAACATTTGAAAGCTGATGGTTCCTTTTAACATGAGTCTTCAATATTCCCAGGTAAGAGGTTATAGGTTGTAGTTATTATAGGAATTATAGGACTTTCTCTCTATACCATTTGTATTTCATATACCTTTCACTATTGGATGTTCTTATAGGCACTTTAGTATTGCCAGTGTAACAGTATAGCTTCCGTCCCTCTCCTCGCGCCTACCTGGGCTTGAACCAGGAACACATCGACAACAGCCACCCTCGAAGCATCGTTACCCATCGCTCCACAAAAGCCGCGGCCCTTGCAGTGCAAGTAGAACAACTACTCCAAGTCTCAGAGTGAGTGACGTTTGAAACGCTATTAGCGCGCACCCCGCTAACTAGCTAGTCATTTCACATCGGTTACACCAGCCTAATCTCGGGAGTTGATAGGCTTGAAGTCATGAACAGCTCAATGCTTGAAGCACAGCGAAGAGCTGCTGGCAAATGCACGAAAGTGCTGTTTGAATGAATGCTTACGAGCCTGCTGCTGCTTATCACCGCTCAGTCAGACTGTTCTATCAAATATCAAATCATAGACTTAATTATAACATAATAACATACAGAAATACGAGCCTTAGGTCATTAATATGTTCGAATCCGGAAACTATCATTTCGAAAACAAAACGTTTATTTGAAATACGGAACCGTTTCGTATTTTATCTAACGGGTGGCATCCCTAAGTCTAAATATCGCTGTTACATTGCACAACCTTCAATGTTATGTCATAATTATGTACAATTCTGGCAAAATAATTACGGTCTTTGTTAGGAAGAAATGGTCTTCACACAGTTCGCAACGAGCCAGGCGGCCCAAACTGCTGCATATACCCTGATTCTGCTTGCACGGTACGTAAGAGAAGTGACACAATTTCCCAAGTTAAAATAAATTCATGTTAGCAGGCAATATTAACTAAATATACAGTTTTAAAAATATATACTTGTGTATTGATTTTAAAGAAAGGCATTGATGTTTATGGTTAGGTACACATTGGTGCAACGACAGCGCTTTTTTTTTCTCGCAAATGTGCTTGTTAAATCATCACCCGTTTGGCAAAGTAGGCTGTGATTCGATGAGAAAATAACAGGCACCACATCGATTATATGCAACGCAGGACAAGCTAGATAAACTAGTAATGTCATCAACCATGTATAGTTAACGAGTGATTATGTTAAGATTGATTGTTTTTTACAAGATAAGTTTAATGCTAGCTAGCAACTTACCTTGGCTTCTTGATGCACTCGCATAACAGGTAGTCAGCCTGCCACGCAGTCTCCTCGTGGAGTGCAATGTAATCGGCCACAAATGCAGATTACCGATTGTTATGAAAGCTTGAAATCGGCCCTAATTAATCGGCAATTCCGATTAATCGGTCGACCTCTACTGTGGATGTATTTCAAGGCCTACCTTCAAACTCAGTGCCTCTTTGCTTGACATCATGGGAAAGTCAAAAGAAATCAGCCAAGAACTCAGAAAAAAATTGTAGACCTCCACAAGTCTGGTTCATCCTTGGGAGCAATTTCCAAACACCTGAAGGTACCACGTTCATCTGTACAAACAACAGTACGCAAGTATAAACTCCATGGGACCACACAGCCGTCATACCGCTCAGGAAGGAGACGCGTTCTGTCTCCTAGAGATGAACGTACTTTGGTGCGAAAAGTGCAAATCAATCCCAGGACAACAGCAAAGGACCTTGTGAAGATGCTGGAGGAAACCGGTACAAATGTATCTATTTCCACAGTAAAACGAGTCCTAAATTGACATAACCTGAAAGGTCGCTCAGCAAGGAAGAAGCCACTGCTCCAAAACCGCCATAAAAAGCCAGACTACGGTTTGCAACTGCACATGAGGACAAAGATCGTAGTTTTTGGAGAAATGTCCTCTGGTCAGATGAAACAAAAGTATAACTGTTTGGCCATAATGACCATTGTTAAGTTTGGAGGAAAAAGGGGGAGGCTTGCAAGCCACAGAACACCGTCCCAACCTTGAAGCACAGGGGTGGCAGCATCATGTTGTGGGGGTGCTTTGCTGCAGGAGGGACTGGTGCACTTCGCAAAAGAGATTGCATCATGAGGAGGGGAAGATTATGTGGATATATTGAAGCAACATCTCAAGACATCAGTCAGGAAGTTAAAGCTTGGTCGTAAATGGGTCTTCCAAATGGACAATGACCCCAAGCATACCTCAAGTTGTGGCAAAATGGCTTAAGGACATCAAAGTCAAGGTATTGGAGTGGCCATCACAAAGCCCTGACCTCGATCCCATAGAAAATCTGTGGGCAGAACTGAAAAGCATTTGCGAGCAAGGAGGCCTACAAACCTGATTCAGTTACACCAGCCCTGTCAGGAGGAATGGGCCAAAATTCACCCAACTTGTTGTGGGAAGCTAGTGGAATGCTACCTGAAACATTTGACCCAAATTAAACTATTTAAAGGCAATGCTACCAAATAGTAATTGAGTGTATGTAAACTTCTGAACCACTGGGAATGTGATGAAAGAAATAAAAGCTGAAATAATTCATTCTCTCTACTATTATTCTGACATTTCACGTTCTTAAAATAAAGTGGTGATCCTAACTGACCTAGCTCAGGGAATTCTTAATAGGATTAAATGTCAGGATTTGTGAGACACTGAGTTTAAATGTATTTGGCTAAGGTGTATGTACATTTCTGACTTCAACTGTACATATGTATAGAGTTGCTATAAAATGTGTACAATTGTTATAAAATGCTTCACTGTTTTGTAATGGAATTATTTCAATGACTTTAGTAGCAGTGAAACCATAGTCTACTCTTCTTATGTGGTGAAGTCCATGTTGCTCTGTTAGTTAAATGCTCATCCATCTACCTGTTACCCAGTGTGATCATTCTAATGGTCTGCAGCAAGGGAGGAGTTGAGGATGAAACATTTGCCAATGCTTTCAAAGACCTGGCATCCCACCAAAGCAGATGAACCATGGTCTGGTCTCTGCCCATGCATCTGTCAGTGATTAGAGATCAAAGTGGGCCATTTGTGGGCCCTGCTTTCATCCCTAGCTGGCTCACTGTGCTGTGCTCTTCCCTCCCTTCACTACAAGTAACACCTTGAACAGTGACGGAGTGCTACCTTATGGTGGAGAGGTATGCAATTGTAGCTCTACACATGGGGTCCATATTGGATGGATAGATAGATTCAGTGGTTTCGGGGGCACAGCTGGAAGTGTTTTTGTTCTATTGCACTCTTGACAGGCTCGGCCCATCTTGGTCTGAGAGATTTCTAGCTGAACAAGGTGGCACTTTTGTTTTCACCCCTCAGAATTTATTTTTATTTATTTTTACCAGGTAGGCTAGTTGAGAACAACTGCGACCTGGCCAAGATGATAAAGCAAAGCAGTGCGACAAACAGAGTTACACATGGAATAAACAAACATACAGTCAATAACACAATAGAAAAAAGGTATATATACAGTGTGTGCAAATTAGGTAAGATAAGGGAGGTAAGGCAATAAATAGGCCATGGTGGCGAAATAATTTTAATTTAGCAATTAAACGCTGGAGTGATAGATTTGCAGAAGATGAATGTGCAAGTAGAGATACTGGGATGCAATGGAGCAAAAATAAATAACAGTATGGGGCTGAGGTAGTTGGATGGGCTATTTACAGATGGGCTATGTACAGGTGTAGTGATCTGTGAGCTGCTCTGACAGCTGGTGCTTAAAGTTAGTGAGGGAGATATGAGTCTACAGCTTCAGTGATTTTTGCAATTCGTTCCAGTCATTGGCAGCAGAGAACTGGATGGATAGGCGGCCAAAGGGGGAATTGGCTTTGGGGGTGACCAGTTAAATATACCTGCTGGAGCGCGTGCTACGGGTGAGTGCTGCTATGGTGACCAATGAGCTGAGATAAGGCGGGGCTTTACCTAGCAAAGACTTATAGATGTCCTGGAGCCAGTGGGTTTGGCAACGAATATGAAGCGAGGGCCAGCCAACGAAAGCATACAGGTCGCAGTGGTGGGTAGTATATGTCGCTTTGGTGACAAAACGGATGGCACCTCGATAGACTGCATCCAATTCGCTGAGTAGAGTGTTTGAGGCGATTTTGTAAATGACATCGCAGAAGTCAAGGATCGGTAGGATAGTCAGTTTTACAAGGGTATGTTTGGCAGCATGAGTGAAGGATGCTTTGTTGCAAAATAGGAAGCCGATTCTAGATTTAATTTTGGATTGGAGATGCTTATTGTTAGTCTGGAAGGAGAGTTTACAGTCTAACCAGACACCTAGGTATTTGTAGATGTCCACATATTCTAAGTCAGAACCGTCCAGAGTAGTGATGCTGGATGGGCGGGCAGGTGCTGGTAGCGATCGGTTGAAGAGCATGCATTTAGTTTTGCTTGCGTTTAAGAGCAGTTGGAGGCCACGGAAGGAGAGTTGTATGACGTTGAAGCTTGTCTGGAGGTTAGATAACACAGTGTCCAATGAAGGGCCAGAAGTATACAGGTTGGTATTGTCTGCGTAGAGGTGGATCAGAGAATCACCAGCAGCAAGAGCGACGTCGTTGATGTATACAGAGAAAAGAGTCGGCCCGAGAATTGAACCCTGCGGCACCCCCATAGAGACTGCCAGAGGTCTGGACAACAGGCCCTCCGATTTGACACACTGAACTCTGTCAGAGAATTAGTTGGTAAACCAGGCAAGGCAGTCATTTGAGAAACCAAGGCTGTTGAGTCTGCCGATAAGAATGTGGTGATTGACAGAGTCGAAAGCCTTGGCCAGGTCTATGAATACAGCTGCACAGTATTGTCTCTTATTGATGGAGGATTTGATATCGTTTAGGACCTTGAGCGTGGCTGAGGTGAACCCATGACCAGCTCGGAAACCAGATTGCATAGCAGAGGTGGTGTGGTTGGATTCTAAATGTTTGATGATCTGTTTGTTAACTTGTCTTTTGAAGACCTTTGAAAGGCAGGGTAGGATAGATATAGGTCTGTAGCAGTTTGGGTCTAGAGTGTCCCCCCTTTGAAGAGGGGGATGACTGCGGCAGCTTTCCAATATTAGAGTGTCCCCCTTTGAAGAGGGGATGACTGCGGTGGCTTTCCAATATTTGGGGATCTCAGATGATACGAAAGAGAGGTTGAACAGGCTAGTAATAGGGGTTGTAACAATTTCGGCTGATAATTTTAGAAAGAGAGGGTCCAGATTGTCTAGCCCTGCTGATTTGTAGGGGTCCAGATTTTGCAGCTCTTTCAGAACATCAGCTATCTGGATTTGGGTGAAGGAGAAATGGGGGAGGCTTGGGCAAGTTGATGTGGGGGGTGCAGGGCTGTTGACCAGGTTAGGGCTGGCCAGGTGGAAAGCATGGCCAGCCTTAGAAAAATGCTTATTGAAATTCTCAATTATCGTGGATTTATTGATAGTGACAGTGTTTCCTAGCCTCAGTGCAGTGGGCAGCTGGGAGGCGGTGCCCTTATTCTCCATTGACTTTACAGTGTCCCAGATGGCGAAGTCCTTCTAGAGGGGACCTTTACAAGATTTAGCTAACCAGATCGCTGAGTCCCGCTTAAGTGACGCTGGTTTAAACATTAACTAGCTGCATTTAGTAGCTACAATGTACTACATTTCCCTTGTTGTATTATTGTGCCAGCTTCAAACCGGTATCACAGTTATAATCACTATCACAGTGTGAACCTGTAGTTTCACTGTACCCATCTGTAATTATTGTATGTAATACATGGTTTTACTCCCACTTACTAAACAATGGGACAGTTATTTTTGTTCCATAGCCAAGTTAAAACCTCAGTGTAGGAGTCCGTAAAGGTTTTGACTTGTAGGTGCCTTCAACTCCAGCACAGGTAGCTTCTCTAGCTAGTCAAATCTTGTAATGCATTATTAACACAATATCTGAAACCCATAGGGTCAACCTGAAGTGGATGACAGTTAACACCTATAATGATCATGCTCGTTGTCAACTCCAAATCTTGTGTTCTTTTAGGTAGGAAATACTGAACATATATTTTATGAAAGATAAAGTAAATCTATTGGGAAAGAATAACTGGATGTAACCAGTATGTTTTCTCGCCAGTAGCCACAGCTCAAGTTATTGGAGGCCTTTATGGGTACCTTTTGATTAACTAAACAAATGATTTGCTCTGAGCTCAAATGTGCTCTGAAGTTTTAGCATTATCGGTAAAGCATTACCATTATGGGAATGAAAGGAGAGACCAAAACTATGTTGATTGAGAATAAACATCAGCCAAAATTGGAGTATTGTTATTCCGTGTTCATTGTTGTTATGGGAATTTGGATAGCGTCATTGGATATATTTATGAGTCTAGAAATACATGTTCAAACAAAGCATATGTTGACATAGAAATAGAATAGGTCTGTTGTAATGAGATGCAGAGTTAAAACTGAAACAAAGCATGTGTACCACTACTACTAGCTATACTGTATTTATGTACATTTCATGAATTCAACTTATTTCCTGTGCATCAAATAATGTAATGGTAATTATGTGAGTCAAAGTGAAGAGGAGAGGGCACTCTGATCCAGAGCTGCCTGAGGTGGTTATTCACCAGAGTGTGTGAGCGTAGCCCAGTCAGTGCCAAGCTTAAAATGTAAATGCAGTGAGTGACTCAGTGTGCGTGTTTGTGTGTCAGGTTGCAGATGTCCCCAGAAGTAACCCTTACAGAGGCCGCATGCATCAGGGACACATTCACATCAAATTATGTGTTTGCCAAATACACAGAACAAGTCCATTAAATCTGCTTTTTTTGCAAGTATGACAGTTAACCACAAATTAACTTAAAGACGTGTTGACAGTTGTTATTTTCAAAAGTGAGCAAGGTGCCCTTAAGCAGACTGGTCCTACTTTAGCATATTTCTGTGTGCAAGCATGCATGTTTGACAGTAATTTAGTGGAAGTAGATGTAACTTCAGGTTGAATACATCACATCCCTGACTATAGAACTTTTGTGATTGTGTGTTGGTGACTGTTTCTCCATCTTCCATCTCTCCTTCTGCTTCTACAGGTCAGGAGCCCCCAGCACTCTGCCAGCCCCCCACCCATTATAGGGGAGCAGCTCGAGCACCTCTCGTTAGAGTCTCTGGAGACCATGTCAGAGGGAGACGGTCCAGCCGTCTTCACCCGTGGCTGCCAGGCACGGGCCAGCCTGCCGGTGGTCCGCTCTGCCAACCAGACCAGGGACAGATCATTAGGTAAGTACTATGGAGCTCTCTCTTCCGCATGCTCTATGTCACACACGTCCTTGTACTCTGACACGTTATCTCTCTCTCCCAATCTTTTACGCTCTCACTCCTTGAGGTCTCACGGTTTCTCTCTATCTCCGTCTTTGTCTTTCTCTTTCTCTCTCTCTCGCTCTCTCCCCCCTCTCGCTCTCTCTCTCTCTCTCTCTCGCTCTCTCTCTCTCTCTCTCGCTCTAATTTTGATGTTACAAAGTGTTTCCTCACCCTCCCTCTTCAGGTGTGCTGTACCTGCAGTACGCAGAGGAAACCAAGCAGATCCGGATGCCCAATGAGATTACCAGCATAGACACAATCAGGGCTCTGTTTGTTAGTGCTTTCCCCCAGCAGCTCACCATAAAGATGCTGGAGTCTCCCAGTGTAGCTGTGTACATCAAAGATGAGACCAGGAACATGTACCACGAGCTAACTGATGTCAGGTGTGTTCATCTATCTACTGTACATTAGTGACTCTACCTTCTGTTGTGATTTATTTCTTCAGATGACATTTCCCCTCTATTGAGCATGTTATGTTGCAAGGCCCATACTGGTTTTGAATGGGCTTCAAGCTTATATCATAAAAAATTATGTAAATGTACAGTACCAGTCAAAAGTTTGGACACACCTACTCATTCAAGGGGTTTTCTTTATTTTTACTATTTTCTGCATTGTAGAATAATAGTGAAGACATCAAAACTATGAAATAACACATGAAATCGTTTAGTAACCAAAAAAGTGTTAAACAAATAAAAAATATATTTTAGATTCTTCAAAGTAGCCTCCCTTTGCCTTGATGACAGCTTTGCCCATTCTTGGCATTCTCTCAATCAGCTTCATGAGGAATGCTTTTCCAACAGTCTTGAGGGAGTTCCTACATATGCTGAGTACTTGTTGGCCACTTTTCCTCCACTCTGCTGTCCAACTCATCCCAAACCATCTCAATTGGGTTGAGGTCTGGTGATTGTGGAGACCAGGTCATCTGATGCAGCATTCCATCACTCTCCTTGGTCAAATAGCCCTTACACAGCCTGGAGGTGAGTTTTGGTTAATTGTCCTATTGAAAAACAAATGATAGTCCAACTAAGCACAAACTAGATGGGATGGCATATCTCTACAGAATGCTGTGGTAGCCGTGCTGGTTAAGTGTGCCTTGAACTCTAAATAGATCACCAACAATGTCACCAGCCAAGCACCATCACACCTCCTCCATGCTTCACAGTGGGAACCACACATGCGGAGATCATCCGTTCTCCTACTCTGCATCTAACAAAGACACGCGGTTGGAAACAAAAATCTCAAATTTGGACTCATCAGACCAAAGGACAGATTTCCACCTGTCTAATGTCCATTGCTCGTGTTTCTAGGCCCAAGCAAGTCTCTTCATCGAGGTGTCCTTTAGTAATGATGTCACGCCTGCTCCCGCTCTCCCTCTCTGGTACTCGAGGGCGCCAGGTTGCTTTTCATTACACATACCTGTCACCATCATTACGCGCATTAGCGCTCATTGGACTCACCAGGACTCCTTCACGTTTTGATTGCCTCCCCTATATCTGCTTCTTCTGTTTCATCCCTGTGTCAGTATTATTGTTGTTTAAGTTTCCCCTGTCTAGACGCTGTCCGTAATTCTGTTCCTGTCCGTTGTTTCATTAAATGTTCACTCCCAGTACCTGCTTCTCATCTCCAGCTTCGATTCTTACAAATGGTTTCTTGCAGCAATTCGACTATGAAGGCCTGATTCACGCAGTCTCCTCTGAACAGTTGATGTTGAGATGTTGCTGTTACTTGAACTTTGTGAAGCATTCATTTGGGCTGCAATCTGAGGCTGGTAACTAATGAACTTGTCGTCTACAGCAGAGGTAACTCTGGGTCTTCCTTTCCTTTGGTTTTCCTCATGAGAGCCAGTTTCATTGCAGTGCTTGATGGTTTTTCCGATTGCACTTGAAGAAACTTTCATAGTTCTTTACATTTTCCGGAATGACTGACCTTGATGTCTTAAAGTAATGACCGCCATTTCTCTTTGCTTATTTGAGCTTCTTGCCATAACCTGGACTTGGTCTTTTACCAAATAGGGCTTTCTTCTGTATACCAACCCTACCATGTCACAACACAACTGATTGGCTCAAACACATTAAGAAGGAAAGAAATTCCACAAATTCACTTTTAACAAGGCACACCTGTTAATTGAAAAAAAAAAGTATTTTTTTTATTTCACCTTTATTTAACCAGGTAGGCTAGTTGAGAACAAGTTCTAATTTTTAACTGCGACCTGGCCAAGATAAAGCATAGCATGCTTTAAATGCATTCCAGGTGACTACCTCATGAAGCTAGTTGAGAGAATGTCAAGAGTGTGCAAGGCTGTCATCAAGGCAAAGGGAGGCTACTTTGAAGAATCTAAAATCTCAAATATAATTTGATTTGTTTAACATTTTTTGGTTACAACATGATTCCATATGTGTTATTTTGTAGAAAATAATAAAAATAAAGAAAAACCCTGGAATGAGTAAGTGTGTCCAAACTTTTGACTGGTACTGTGTATTCGTATTTGTGGATTAATTTACTTCAACCTGACGCTTTTCATAAAGGTTTTTGATTGTGATTTAAAAAAAAATGCATAATCAAAAACCTTCATGAAAAGCATCAAGTAGAAGTAAATTAATCCACGAATACGAATATAATTTTACATGTATCTTAATTGACCACTTTTTCAGGAATTTAAGCCCAGAAAGCTTTAAGCCCATTCACAAACTGTTTAGGACTTGCAACAGGAAGTTGGCGTGACTTTCATAGGGTTAGTTAAACACTTGAAAGACACAAATTGGCACACTTTTACCTAACAACGGAGGTTGGTACAGTATGATACTACCTAATGCTACGGTATGTTGTGTGGTCGGGTAAAAAAAGGGATTGTCAAGCTTTGTGTGCTGTATAGTAGTACAAGTATCTATAACACTGCTGTTAAAACATCCATCTTTTGGTATAGATCTTCAAATTACAGGGGAAGCCTTGCAAGTCATTTAGTCTCTGCTTCGGCATTTCAGCATTCTAAGCGTAACATGAATACTCCTCCACCTCCTTCTTTTTCAGTGTAGGCAAGGAGGCATTAATTAGGGTATTGTTGAGGCAACAAGAGAGGAGGCCCATGTCTGCTGATGACAGGGTGTCTGTCTTTACCACACCCTAATCTGCACAGACACTCCTCTACGGCAGTGGTTCCATGTATTTGATATATTTCAGAGCTAGCACACCTTATTCAACTTGCAGTGTAAATTTGGACGTTTTTCTTTTTTCCAGAAATATTACATCTCGATGCTGTCTGAAGGTGTACCACAAAGACCCTGCACATGCCTTCAATCGCAGCAACGCAAGGCCTAACAATGCTGAGGGCAGGGTGAGTGAAGCCCAAATGATAACACAGCCAAGCACACAAACTCCCCTAAGTCCCCTAAATCCATCTGTCTAGTGCGCTACCTTTGACATCAAGGAAGCTTCCGGTCCTAAATCCCTAACCAGGGGCCTTTAGCTCATCATTCTGAGACACACACAGGGATAAAAGCAACCTTGTGTATTCTTGATTGTAATAGAAGTAGGATCAGAGGCAGGGGTATTCTTCTATATGTTTGGTATACCCTGCTAAGCAGTTATCAAAATCAAATATTTTTAGTCACATGCCCCGAATACAACAGGTGTAGACCTTACAAGCCCCTAACTAACAATACAGTTTAAAGAATGTGATCAAGAAATAAAAGAAACAAGTAATTAAAGCAGCAGTAAAATAACAATAGTGAGAATATATACAGGGGGTACCAGAACAGAGTCAATGTGCAGGGTTAGTCGATGTAATTGAGGTAATATGTACATGTAGGTAGTGTTATTAAAGTGACTATGCATAGATAATAACAGAGAGTAGCAGCGGCATTAAAGGGGGGGGGGGCGGCAATGCAAATTGTCTGGGTAGCCATTTGATTAGATGTTCAGGAGTCTTATGGCTTGGGGGTAGAAGCGGTTTCAAAGCCTCTTGGACCTAGACTTAGCGCTCCGGTACCGCTTGCTGTGTGGTATTAGAGAGAACAGTCTATGACTAGGGTGGCTGGAGTCTTTGACAATTTTTAGGGCCTTTCTCTGACACCGGCTGGGTTAGAGGTCTGGGATGGCAGGTAGCTTGGCCCCTGTGATGTACTGGATCGTACGCACTACCCTCTGTAGTGCCTTGCGGTCGTTGTCTGTGATCAGGCCTACCACTGTTGTGTCATCTGCAAACTTAATGCTGGTGTTGGAGTTGTGCCTGGCCGTGCAGTCATGAATAAACAGGGAGTACAGGAGGGGACTGAGCACGCACCCCTGAGGGGCCCCTGTGTTGAGGATCAGCGTCGTGGATGTGTTGTTACCTACCCTTACCACCTGGGGGCAGCCCGTCAGGAAGTCCAGGATCCAGTTGCAGAGGGAGGTGTTTAGTCCCGGGGTCCTTAGCTTAGTGATGAGCTTTGAGGGCGGTATGGTGTTGAACGCTGAGCTGTAGTCAATGAATAGCATTCTCACATAGGTGTTCCTTTTGTCCAGGTGGGAAAGGGCAGTGTGGAGTTCAATAGAGATTGCATCATCTGTAGATCTATTAGGGCGGTATGCAAATTGGAGTGGGTCTAGGGTTTCTGGGATAATGGTGTTGATGTGAGCCATGACCAGACTTTCAGAGCACTTCATGGCTACAGACGTGAGTGCTACGGGTCTGTAGTCATTTTGGCTGGTGCTCTCATGCATGTTTCAGTGTTATTTGCCTTGAAACGAGCATAGAGGTAGTTTAGCTTGTGTCACTGAGCAGCTCTCGGCTGTGCTTCCCTTTGTAGTCTGTAATGGTATGCAAGCCCTGCCATATCCAACGAGCGTCGGGGCCGGTGTAGTACGATTCGATCTTAGTCCTGTATTGACGCTTTGCCTGTTTGATGGTTCCTCTCGCTTTAGTTCCAACCCAATTTTCGGGCAACCCAAGAGGAAACACCGGCGTTACAGAGGCAAGAGAGGGTGGATCGGTCACCTCTTCCCTCCATTCTACTAGCTAATGTACAGTCACTTGATAATAAGATGGATGACCTCCAATCGTGGATTTGCTACCAACGGGACTCTCAATATTCTTTGCTTTTCAGAAACATGGCTCTCGGACAGGATAACCGCCATGGCTATCCAACTCGATGGCTTCTCCATTCACCGACAGGACAGTGGAGTCGGGGAAATCGAGGGGGGGAGGGGTTTGCCTCATGACTCTGTACTCTTGCTTCCTGTTTACAAGCAGAAGCTGAAACAGGAAGTACCCATGATTCTCTCTGTTGAGAAATGGTCACCAGAATCAGAGTTTATGCTATAGGACTGCTTTGCTAGCGTTGATTGGAATATGTTTCGAGACTCCACCTATAATATTGATGAGCTATCCACCTCTGTCACCTGTTTCATTGGCAAATGCATCGGCGACGTTGTACCCACGGTGAGGGTTCGCTGCTTCCCCAATCAAAAGCCCTGGATTAACACCAAGGTTGGCACTAAGCTAAAGAGCAGGGCTACCGCACACAGCGCTATCGTAGAAGACAAACCTGATGCTACGGCCAAAGATAGGAATAAGTACAAGAAGGCCTGCTATGACCTCTGCAGAGTCATCAAATGAGCTAAAGGACAATATAGGAATAAGTTGGAATCATATTACATAGGCAGGGGCTACAGTGGCAGGGGCTACAGTCCGTTATGGATTACAAGGGAAGACATCGGCGACGTTGTACCCACGGTGAGGGATCTTTTTTTTTTTTGTATTTTACCTTTATTTAACTAGGCAAGTCAGTTAAGAACAAATTCTTATTTTCAATGACGGCCTAGGAACAGTGGGTTAACTGCCTGTTCAGGGGCAGAACGACAGATTTGTACCTTGTCAGCTCGGGGGTTTGAACTTGCAACCTTCCGGTTACTAGTCGAATGCTCTAACCACTAGGCTACCCTGCCCAACGATGCCTTGTTACTAGACGAACTCAATGTATTTTATGCACGCTTTGACAACAACAACCTTGAGCCTCATGCCACAATGACCACTGCCCTGTAGCACTCACCTCTGTAATCATGAAGTGCTTTGTGAGGCTGGTTATGGCACACATTAACTCTATCATCCCAGCCACCCTAGACCCACTTCAATTTGCATACCGCCCCAACAGATCCATAGACAACGCAATCTCAATTGCTCTCCACACTGCCCTCACCCACCTAGATAAAAGGAATATGTGTGTGAGAATGCTGTTCATTGACTTCAGCTCAGCGTTCAACACCATTGTCCCCTCCAAGCTCATTACCAAGCTTTGGACTCTGGGTCTGAACACCTCCCTCTGCAACTGGATCCTGGACTTCCTGATGGGCCGACCCCAGGGGGTTAGGGTAGGCAACATCACTTCCACCACGCTGACCCTTAACACAGGGGTCCCACAGAGGTGTGTCCTTAGTCCCCTCCTGTACTAACAGTTCACCCATGACTGTATGGCCACGCATGACTCCAACACCTTTATCAAGTTTGCTGACGAGTTGACGGGGTTAGGCCTGATCACCGGCGATGATGAGTGGATCAGAGGGCAGCAGTGGATCAGGTAGACCGCTTCAAGTTCCTCAGTTTCCAAATCACTGAAGATTTAAAATGTTCCAAACACACATGTACAGTTGTGAAGAAGGCGCAACAGTGCCTCTTTCCCCTCAGGAGGTTGAAAAAGTTTGGCATGGGCCCTCAAATCCTGAAAAGGTTCTACAGCTGTACCACTGAGAGCATATTGACTGGCTGCGTCACTGCTTGGTATGGAAAATGCACCGCTCTCGATCACATGGCGCTACAGAGGGTGGTGTGGATAGCCCAGTAGATCACTGGGGCCGAGCTCTCTGCCATCCAGAATCTCTGTATCAGGCGGTGTGAAAAGAAGGCCTGGAAAATCGTCAGACACTAACCACCCAAGCCATAGACTATTTTCTCTGCTGCCACATGTGAAGAGGTACGTGTGCATCAAGTCTGACACCAATAGGCTCTTGAACAACTTCTAATCCCCAAGCAATACGACTGATAAATAGCAAACAAAACGGCTACACATACTGAGTTTACCTTGTATCTTTATAAACCTTTTATTTCAATATTTGCACTGTCGCTATGCACACTCACAGGGCGCTGCACACACACACACTGTCACTCCAACACACACACACACACACACACACACACACACACACACACACACACACACACACACACTCACTCACTCACAGGGCGCTGCACACACACACACTGTCACTCCAACACTGTCACTCCAACACACACACACTCACTCATCATTTGGTCACTGACACATAATATTCATGTACATTCATACTGACTCTACACACCTGCACACCCACTCACATGCAAGCTGCTGCTACTCGGTTTATCTTGTATCCTGTTGCCTAGTCCCCTTACCCCTATATATATCTACCTCCCTCACTCCAGTATCTCTGCACATGTAAATATGGTATTGGATCTGACTTTTTAAATATTTCATGTATATATTACTTTATTGTGTATTTCATAAATCCTATTCTTATTTATGCTGTGTTGTTTTCTAGTAATACATTGTTATTGATTTTTGCATTGTTGCGTTTTAAGTTTGCAAGAAAGGCATTTCACTGTATGTGCATGTCACATTAAATCTTGAAGAATATCGTACAAAATTATTGCCTGATGATCTTCTGAACTTTCCAATACCTTTCTTATGCATTCAAACCATACTTCCTTCAGATTGAAATACAGTCAAAAGTACTGTCAGACTGATTTGTAATAGACTTTCATAGGTAATCAACGGCCAACTAGCTAACTTTTTTTTTCACATGGTGGGGTTGCAAATTTGATTTTATATCAAAATAGGGTCGCGGGCCAAAAAAGTCTGTTTTTAGGAGCTCTTCTGTCAGTCAGTATAGTATGACCCTGATAGTATAAACAACTCATCTTGTAACTGTCTTTTTTCCAATAATCACATTAGCCATGTCTTCCCACTAGGCAAAAACGGTGGTTTCCACGTTATTTCAACAACAACAAAATTCAATGTGTTGACTTTGATTCAATGTGGAAAACTGATCGGATTTGCAAAAAGCCATCAACATAAAGGAATTTAGTCTTTTTTTTACCCAACGTTTAACCTAAATCCTTGATTTCACGTTGAATTCACATTAGTTGATAGCTCAACAAAATGTAAATAAAAACTAGACGTTGAAATGACGTCTGTTCCCAATGGGATAGGATCACTTTATTGGACTGAATTGAAAGTATGCTACATGTCACTAATGTACGTATGTTGATGCTTTCAAGGCAAGCTCCCATTCTGGATTAGAAATGACAAGTATTTACTGTAGAATTTTCTGAACGTCTTTTACAGTTACAATCTGTCTCCGAAATAGTTATACTAGGATATTATTGACCATCACGGAGTTAAGTTCATGTCATATAGAAATAAAACCAGAGGAAAGTAATACTGTAGCCACTGTAGCCTTCAGAAAATATTCATACCCCTTGACTTATTCCACATTTTGTGTTAACGCCTGGATTCAAAATGGATTAAATATATAGTTTTAGCCTCCATCTACACAATATCCCATAATGACAAATTGAAAACATGTTTTTAGAAATGTTGGAATACAGAAATATTCAATTTAGAATCACCTTTGGCAGCAATTACAGCTGTGAGTCTTTCTGGGTAAGTCTCTAAGAGCTTTGTACAGCTGGATTGTCAATATTTGCACATTATTCTTAAATTATTAAATCTCGGTCAAGTTTGTTGATCATTGCAAGATAGACATTTTCAAATCTTGCCATAGATTTTCAAGCAGACTTAAGTCAAAATTGTAACTAGGCCACTCAAAACAGTCAAAACAGTGTCATCTTGGTAAGCAACTCCAGTGTATATTTGGCCTTGTGTTTTAGGTTATTGTCCTGTTGAAAGGTGAATTTGTCTCCCAGTGTCTGTTGGAAAGCAGACTGAACCAGGTTCTCCTCTAGGATTTTTCCTGTGCTTAGCTCTATTCCGTTTCTTTTTATCAAAAAAAAATCCATAGTCCTTGCCGATCACAAGCATACCCTTAACATGATGTAGCCACCACCATGCTTGTAAATATGAAGAGTGGTACTCTGTGTTGGATTTGCCCTGTGTTTGAAAAATGTACTGCTCGACTGAGGGACCTTACATATTACTGTATTTGTGGGGTACATCGATGTAGTCATTCAAAAATCATGTTAAACACCATTATTAAACACAGAGCGATTCCATGCAACTTATTACGTGACCTGTTAAGCACATTTGTACTCCTGAACTTATTTAGGCTTGCCATAACAAATGGGTTTAATAGTTATTGACACAAAACATTTCAGCTTGAAAAAAATGTTTCATTCCACTTTGTCATTATAGTCATTGTGTGTCACTGGCCTACACACAATCTCAATTTAATCCTTTTTAAATGTAATCTGTAGCACAACAAAATGTTGGAAAACGTCAAGTGGTGTGAATACTTCCTGAAGGCTCTACCCTACCAAGCAAAGAGCAGTAACTGCTCATAGTGAAAATTAGATAAATTACTTCTAAGTTTTTTTTATTGTCCAGCCAAATGAATTGTAGGCAGATCTTTGGAGATGTGGTTGTTTTACAATGTTATTTTTTATTCATATTAACCCTGACCTCTGACATGACCTGTGACCCTAGACTGCAGTTACTGCCTTCTTGTTTGGTACACCCACTGCAATACGCTTCCAAGACAACATTTTTTTTAACAAACTTGTTTTCATATATTTATTTGTATGTTGTTGTCAGTGTCATATAGTTTGATACTTGTAGACAATAAATAATGCCAAGGTAAACCGTAGACACTGCAGCCCAAAGATCAGTGAAACCAAGGTAAAACTGATGTGAGTGATGGCAGTTACTGCCTTTTTCCTTGGTTTCAATGGAACGTTCTGCAGTTACAGCAAACATGACCCCCACTCCATAACACAACACAATGGAGGCAGGATATTTTGTCCACATGATAAAGCATGTATTTAATGTATAAAATAATAACACTTTTTTGACCAAATGTGCATCGACTGCTTTTTTGCTTAGTAGGGCAGAGCTATGTCTCAACAAACTGTTGAAAGTTATTTTATAGTGTATCTTGTCGTTTTGGATAGTGGAGGGGGAAGGGGAGGAAGGGGAGGATTTTTTTTTTCTTTTGTGAAACATAAAGATTGCTACAGGGATTAAACTATACTAAATATATTGACATGTCACCAAATAATTTATTAAAACATACTGCTTTGCAATGAAGCACTCTAGGGTAGCCCCATGGTGTAGCCGGAGGACAGCTAGCTTCCGTTCTCCTCTGGGTACATTGGTGTTCACCTGCTTCCATAGACTTACACAGTAATTATGACGGGTTGGAGGACGTCCTCCAATCAGAGCTTTTGCAGCATGAACTGTGACATGTTGTCCACCAATCAAAGGTTTAGAGAATGCTTCTAGTAGTAAAAGCATAAGCTACAGCTAGCTAGCGCTGCATAAAATGTGGTGAGTATTTGAAACAGAGAGCGAGAAAGACAATAGTTGAACAGTTTTGACTAAATCTCTTCAAAAATGAAGGAGAAGCAAGCAAGAGAGAGAGAGCTATATTTAGTCATTTTTATTCACTTTTACTTACCTAGCTAGCAAATGCAGCTAGCTAGTTTAGCCTACTCAAACACCCAGCTCAAACAGAGAGGGATGCTATGTTATCTAGCTGGCTATGACTATCCAACACTGGAACTCTTCCAAGTCTAAGCAAGCTTTTGGTCTTACTAATTTATTGCCACCGGGGCCCGCTGGTGTAGCTGCTAAACTGCTTATTGACTTACTGTACTGCATGATTGTAGCAGGTTTGCTAACACATTAGTTATATTTGCTATGTTGACTATGACATAACTTTAGCTAATATGTTGACAACGATGTAGGCTGTGTGTTGTGCTTATGATATGGTATGGCTTGGAAAAGTTTTATCACCTGACCACAGACAGCTGTTGTGTTGGGCATTGAAGTCCACAAGCAAAGTGAGAAGGTGAGAGGAGGAGAGCGAGTAGATGCCTGCAGGAATACAACGTGGCTGCTTAGAACGTGAACTGTGTTTACTTGTAATCAGGTGTGTATTCATTCCACCGATTCTGTTGAAAAACGTTTCTCACATGAAACCAAACAGGGATAAACATACCTGAATTTGTCTAATAGAAACTAATTTACAACTGTTGGACTAATGATTTCACCCCTAGATCCACTAGATGTAGGCAAGAATGTGCAAGGCGGTATTGAATTTGACTATCATGTAGTAGCCTAAATCTATCGCTGTTACATTGAACTGGGTGAATAGAATATGAATGACAGTCATCCAATATGCTGTAATAGAAATAAGGCCACTCTCATAAAAAGTCAAAAATGTCCTCCCTCTTAAACGGCTCCGACCGCCACTGGTCTGCACCATATTGACATCATAGTGCAGGGGTAGGCAAACCTGGTCCTGGAGTGCTGCAGGCACTTCATGTTTTTAATTTAACCGACCTGGAAGGACAGGAGTGTTGAATTTAGGCAATCACTGAACTGATCAATTAGCTCAGTTGGTCAGGTGGGCTTCTGAGTGGCCCAGGGATTGGGAGTAGGGTTTCAAAATTCCAGGAACTTTCAATAAATTCCCTGGTTTTCCCTCCAGATTCCGGGAATCCTCCAACCAGGATTTCCAGAAAACAAGGCACTTCGTTGAAAGTTCCAAGAATTTTGCAACCCTAATTGGGAGGCATGTAACCCTGCTGGGAAAGAGCTCAAATTCCTTTGGTGGGTGTTGTTCTCAGCACGTTGTGTTGTGATGTTAGGAGAAGTAGTGCCTAGTGATCAGAGGCCTTTTTGCTCAGAAAGTAGAGTTCTGTTAGATTGACGTACTGTGTACAACCTTGTGTTGCAACACCAAAGGAAGTGCCCAACCATCCTGGACATTCTTTATTTTCAGATCCACTTGATTTAACTCACAAGATCAGACTATATATATTTATATATTGTTTTACATACACCTGATGGGTGCAGTGAAATGTATTGTTTTACAGGGTCAGCCATAGTAGTAAGTCGCCCCTGGATTAAGTGTCTTGCTCGGGTATTCGAACCAGCAATCTTTTGGTTACTGGCCCAACACTGTAACCCCTAGGCTACCTGCTGCCCATAAATGCATGTGATGTCTGTGGTAGTGCAGATCTTCCTCTTCACAGAAAGAAAAAAAATGTGCTCTCTAGAACCTGAAAGGGTTATTCAGTTGTCCCCATAAGAAAACCCTTTGAAGAACCCCTTTAGGCTCCTTGTAAAACACTTTTGGTTTTAGGTAGAACCTTTTTGAGTCCCATGTAGAACCCTTTCCACAGAGGGTTTTACATGGAACCCAAAAGGATTCTACCTGGAACCAAAAACGGTTTTCCTGTGTGGACAGCCGCATAACTCTTTTGGAATCTTTTTTTCCTAAGAGTGTAGGCACAGATACATTTAGGCTTGTGGATGAAAGATGATAACACTTTTACCCTGGTCTGGAATGCATTGTCGGCATGAAAATGTGTCTTTTGTTTAAGTTTATTACTGTACCCACTGGTGGTCAGCCCAGCATATTTTTCCATAGATGGAATAGCCCCATGTGTTTTAGGGTATTTCTGACCAGATAAGATTGATAATGCCATACTCTAAAAATATTTCCTGTTTGAGGCACTCCTGTTGTTTTTGCACAGGTTGAGAAAAGGTGAAATGTGGGAAAACAAGATAAGAATATTTTCATTGTAGCAGGCCTATGTTAAATGTCTGTCTGCTTTGTTGTGGAAATATTTGGGTATCAATGTTATGCAGTGGTCTAGGGCACTGCATCGCAGCGCTAGCTGTGCCACCAGAGACTCTGGGTTCGCGCCCAGGCAGCCGGCCGCGACTGGGAGGTCCGTGGGGCGACGCACAATTGGGCTAGTGTCGTCCGGGTTAGGGAGGGTTTGGCCGGTAGGGAAATCCTTGTCTCATCACTCACCAGCGACTCCTGTGGCGGGCCGGGCGCAGTGCGTGCTAACCAAGGTCGCCAGGTGCACGGTGTTTCCTCTGACACATTGGTGCGGCTGGCTTCCGGGTTGGATGCGCGCTGTGTTAAGAATCGGTACGGCTTGGTTGGGTTGTGTTTTTTAGGACGCATGACTTTCGACCTTCCTCTCTCCCAAGACCGTACGGGAGTTGTAGCGATGAGGCAAGATAGGAACTACTAATAATTGGATACTATGAAATTGGGGAGGAAAATGGGGTAAAAAAAATAAATAATAATACTTCAACGTACATGTCAATGACTTGTTGTGTATGAATGAGCTGCTCTTATTGTCATAATACAATACAACTGGTTTTCAGATTATTCCTAGTCGTTGTGAATGTCACCTGTTTGACTCTAGGGTTATTCTAGAATATTCCAAATGCAGTTTTATCTGTTATGACAAGCCACTTTATGAAAGGTGAATAGATAATCCCTATGAAAAAGCAAAACGCAAAGTTAGCCAACACCCCTCTTGCATCATGCAACGGTTCTATAACTTTCTGATCACTGTTCAAATCTGCTGAACTGCTGAAGGTAAAGCATGTACCTGCAGCACGAGCACTAGGAAGATTGTGAGTACCATAACAAGTATTTTCTTGAGTCTGTAGTCAACTATTACTGGCTAATGTAATTTAGCTTAGATTTGCTCCAGTTCAGTGATTGGCATGTTTACACATCAACTGACAATGCTTGATTAATGGACTTTTTCACGGGAATCGTGTCAAGAGTCCATTTTACATGACCTTATGATCTGAACAAGTTGTCTTTAGATTGTTGTTGTGAAAAGACTCTGAAATGAATACAGACAAAGATGCAGATCAGGGAGAATTATGTGTCAATGGTAACGTTGGGAATTACTCATACTGCGTATTGAACTAGTCCTGCACGCACAGCATACACAACAAACGCGCTGTGTCTTCACTCGGCACAGTGACGCATGACTGTGCAATAACGACATGTCTAAACAGATAATGGTGTTTACCTGTGGTACAATTCCACCTTTGTGGATGTGGTTTTCCTCTCTTTTTCTCCCACACTCTGTGTATGGCCTTTGTCAAAACAGATGCACATTATGTCTACAATTTGTCATTAAGAAAAGCAACATTTAGATTCATAGATTTATTTTTTGGGGGACAGATATAACGTTAATCTAATGACGGAGAGTCTCTCTGCATAGCACATCAAGTCTCTTTTCATTGACTTTGATGACCTTTTCTCTGATTTTCCTCCTGTCTACAGATACCAAGGGAGATACTGTATGGAAGTCATAGCCCTGTGCACACTTTACAATCCACCTGCAGTCCTGTCCACTCCATACAGGGGTCCATGTCTCCCCCCACAGTCCGCTCCATGCCCTCCTCCCCCTCCAGGATCCCCTATGGCCACCGAGCAGGGGGAGGGGTGCCAGGCAGTGCCACCCTCCCCAGGGCCAGCATGTCCAGTGGGCCCCCCAGCAGGTCCGTCACACCCTCCCCCAGTGCCATCCTGGAGAGAAGAGACGTCAAACCTGACGAGGACCTGAGCAGTACAAGTATGGCGCTGGTGCGTGCCGACGGGTTGTATGTCAACGTCACTGACCCCTACGCTGTCCAGGAGGGCCGGCTGAGTATCGCCTCCTCCCAGGGGGGCGGCCACATGGGAGACATGGTCGACATAGGTGGTGGTAGCCTCCACCGAGCCTTGGTCAAGTCCCCAGCCTCCTATACAGAGAACCCGGAGCAGCAGCACTCCCTCTACAGGCAGAAGTCCCGGAGGTACGGGGAAAGCCAGGGACTACCGCCACTCGGCACCAAAACCCCGCCCCCTTCCCCTCACAGATTGAACGACAACCACGGCCCTGTGGCCTCAGAGAGGGGCTCTCCTATTCGCCGGTCTCTGCGGAAGGAGAGTAATGGTAATACAGTGGAGGTGGTGAACAGGACCAGGGGTAGTGTGTCCTCTGTGTCCTCCTCTCCTGTGTTCGTGGAGCTCCCCTCAGGGCACTATGGGGACAGGCTGTTTCAGGGACACCTCACCCCCAATGACCCCCAGACCAGGTGAGACTCACAGACATAGAATTACTAATTCTATAACTATGTTGATACTCACGTAACAGAGGGCTCATTTTATTTGTTTACAGAGAGCTCATTTATTTGTTTATAGTCCACTCAGTAACGATTGCCTCTGTTTTCCAGGGAGTCCTGGGTGACTAACTACCACCTCAACTTTGGGTTTTTGATAAAGCACGATAGAAATTCAATGCGTTGTTGTTGTTGTTAATATTATCTATTATAGGTAACTGCCAAAATAATGGAATATCTTGAGTAAATGAGGGATACAAAGTATATTGAAAGCAGGTGCTTCTACACAGGTGTGGTTCCTTAGTTAATTAAGCAATTAACATTCCACCATGCTTAGGGTTATGTATAGAAAATCCTGGGCAGGCCATTATTTTGGTCACCATGGCTATGCCCCCATAGGATGGCAATGCCCCCATCCACAGCACACAAGTGGTCACTGAATGGTTTGATAAGCATGAAAACGATGTAAACCATATGAGAGATTCGGGAGTGGCGCCTGAGACAGCGTTTTCCACAACCATCAACAACATTTCATGTGAATTTCTTGTGAAAGAATGGAGTTGCATCCCACCAATAGATTTCCAGACACTTGTAGAATCTGTGTCAAGCTGTTCTGGCTCGTGGTGGCCCAACGCCCTCAGGAGATGCATTGTTTTTAAACAATCTGTTAGTCATATGTTTAGGATAATGACTTTATTTTTTAAATGCACTGGACTGTGTCCAAGTAAAAACAAGATTGATTTATTTTTATGTTGGTGTTTCCTTTATTTTGGCAGTTACCTGTACATAGCACAGTATTGTTTTTGGCTGAACATGTATTGTGTTTTGCAGTGAGCGAATGAAGGCCATGGAACAACAGATTGCCAGTCTGGCTGGCCTTGTTCAGCATGCACTTGCTATTGGGCCAGCTGAGATAGATAGGAGGACTGCTTCTCCTTTCCATGTCAACAACAGTGCAGGTGCTCTTATTACACAACAATTAGTGTTACAAAGTCAAATTAGGATTTGTTTTTTGTGGTTTCATGCATGGATAATTAAAGTTCTTTTGAATCTGCCCTATTTTAATCTCGTATTACAGTAACTCATAGAGTTGTCTCACTGATCTGATGTGTAGGAGTGTCACCAGTTCCTGCATCCAGAACCCCTGCCCTCCTTGCAGATGGCTTCAATGCTCTAGTCCCTCAGGCCCCTTCCCCTGACTCCACCCTGCAGGTCACACTGACCACGGTCAGGAGGAACGTCACTGACCTCCGACAGCAGCTTCACCAACTCCGACAGCTACAGGTACTTAATAAGACACCTGCACATTACATTAATCCATTATCAGAATTGTTTAAAGATGCACTATGCAGAAATTGCTCCGCCCTTTCCTGGTTGCAAACATTCTAATAGTTAGCCTAATTTCAGTTTGTCACAAAATAGCAAGTATAGTGTAGAGAATCATTGTACCATCTAAACCACTGAAATATATTTTCCATAACCAAAAATATTGTATTTTCAGCTGTTTGAAGCTGGTGTACAAAACCGAAAGTCAAAGATGCAAAAACAAAACTTAAGAACGGGAAGCCACTTCTTGGACTTGCTTTCAATGAGAATGACACTTCTATATATAACACACATTTCTATGTCAATTTGGTTGGGTTGCCCAAAAAGTTTCCTATTGCAGCTTTATGTGATACCTCTTGTCATCCAAGCACCATAAGTGAAAACACAAACGTAAAAGACAGATGTACAATATTCACAATACTGTTATCTGAGAGAATCTGCATATATTTAGATCCAATATATACAGTATACCTTTATATGGTGTGTTCATATTATGTACTCCGTTATATTCCTCCATCACGTATAGTGCATCTCATTCATTGAGTGAGTGTTGTAATGCCACTGTGTATGGTCCATTACTAGATGCAGAACCAGGACAGTGTGAAGGGGATGCTGAAGAGAGCAGAGGAGGAGCTAGCTGAGGTGATGTCTGAGACCCTACAGAGACAACAGCAGGAGACCGAGCCTGGCCAGAGACAGAGGACCACGGTGGACGAGGAGAGACGCAAGTACCAGGCCATGGAGGAGAGAGTTCTGGCCCAGCTCAGGTAAAGGGTTGGAACCCCACACACTGACTGACAGGATATGTCATTTATTGAAGGCATTGACTTTGTTGAGCCCATCTTACTTTTACACAGCTATTGTTAATAACAAGAGTACAGATTATATCCTATGGCAACAAAAAGAGAAATCATCTACTTCCTAAAATAAACAGTGATCAGACGATAGTAATACGTAATTGCTCCAGATACCCTATTCGTTTTTTTTTATTTGGCTAAACTGCTGAAGCTAACATTGTGAGCGTGATCTTATGTTGCAATGTGAAGTAATTAGTTGCAGCTAAAGTGGGATTAGTTAATCTACTCTGATTATGTCATCAGAACAGATTCCAGTGAATCAGAGCACAGTCTATCTACCAGCATGTGGTACGTACACTAACTCAGCTATGGAATGAGTCATTGGTATTCAGCCAAAAATTGCTAGTAATGTTTCACAATGTTTAAATGAGTGCTAATGAGGTTAAGTATGTGATCTGGGGGGACTGTGGTACTGTCGGTGATAGGAGAGATTAGTAATGGAGTCAAAGCCAATGTCTTACTTTACTATGTCAGATCACTGGGCCAAATTCATCTTGGGGACTGGGGGGGATAGACAGTACTGTATGTGTTAAACACCTGTGTTACTGTATACTGTATGTAGCTGTTATGTAATGTTGAGAGCACAATTTGGGTGGGAAAACGGATATTGGGAAACAGCTATTGCTCACACTTTTTCACGCTTAACATACTTTTGAATATATAGTGTATGTGGACACACCTTCAAATTAGTGGATTCGGTTATTTCAGCCACACCTGTTGCTGACAGGTATACAGTTGAGCACACAGCCATGCAATCTCCTTAACAAACATTGACAGTAGAATGGCCTTACTGAAAAGCTCAGTGACTTTCAACTTGGCACCTTCGTAGGATGTCACCTTTCCAACAAGTCAGTTCATCAAATTTCTGCCCTGCTCTTAGTGCTGATATTGTGAAGTGGAAATGTCTGGGAGCAACACCGGCTCAGCCGCGAAGTGGTAGGCCACACAAGCTCACAGAACCGCCGAGTGTTGCAATACTCACTACCAAGTTCCAAACTGCCCCTGGAAGTAACTTCTGCACAATAACTGTTTGTCGGGAATTTAATGAAATGGGTTTCCATGGCCGAGCAGCCGCACACAGGCCTAAGGTCACCATGCGCAATGCCAAGCGTTGGCTATAGTGGTGTAAAGCTCGCTGCCATTCAACTCTGGAGCAGTGGAAATGCTTTCTCTGGAGTGATTAATCACGCTTCACCATCTGGCAGTCCGATTGACAAGTCTGGGTTTGATGGAGGCCAGGAGAATGCTACATGCATAGTGGCAACTGTAACGTTTGGTGGAGGAGGAATAATGGTCTGTGGCTGTTTTTCATGGTTCTTGCTAGGCCCCTTAGTTCCAGTGAAGGGAAATCTTAACGCAACAGCATACAATGACATTCTAGACTATTATGTGCTTCCAACGTTGTGGCAACAGTTTGGGGAAGGCTCTTTCCTGTTTCAGCATGACAATGCCCCCGTGCACAAAGCGAGGTCCATACATAAATGGTTTGTCGAGATCGGTGTGGAAGAACTTGACTGGCCTGCACAGAGCCTTGACCTCAACCCCCTCAAACACGTTTGAGATGAATTGGAACGACGACTGCGAACCAGGCCTAATTGCCCAACCTCCCTAATGCTCTTGTGGCTGAATGGAAGCAATTTGCCAGCAGCAATGTTCCAACATTTGATGGAAAGCCTTCCCAGAAGAGTGGAGGCTGTTTTGGCAGAAAAAGGGGAACCAACATCATATTAATGCCTATTATTTTGGAATGACGCGTCTATTTAGTGTAGACGTTTTTATTTTTTTAATTTAACCTTTATTTAACTAGGCAAGTCAGTTAAGAACAAATTCTTATTTACAACCTAGGAACAGTGGGTTAACGACAGATTTTTACCAGCTCAGGGATTCGATCTAGCAACCATTTGGTTGTTGGCCCTACCACTAGGCTACCTGCCGCCCGTTTAGCAACGAAAACCAATGTGTGTGTGCAACACTTGGGGCAAAACAGACAGGGTTGGCTTAGAATCAAAAGATTGTTATCAACATGTAAACTAGAGGTCGACCGATTAATCGGAATGGCCGATTTCAAGTTCTCATAACAATCGGAAATCAGTATTTTTGGATACCGATTTGGCTGATTTAAAAAAAACATAAAACAAATCTACACCTTTATTTAACTAGGCAAGTCAGTTAAGAACACATTCTTATTTTCAATGACGGCCTAGGAACGGTGGGTTAACTGCCTTGTTCAGGGGCAGAATGACAGATTTGTACCTTGTCAGCTCGGGGATTCGTTTTTGCAACCTTCTAGTTACTAATCCAACGCTCTAACCACCTGCCTTACATTGCACTCCACGAGGAGCCTGCATGCAGGCTGACTACCTGTTACATGAGGGTAGCAAGAAGTCAAGGTAAGTTGCTAGCTAGCATTAAACTTATCTTATAAAAAATAATCAATCTTAACATAATCACTAGTTAATTTCACATGGTTGATGATATTACTAGTTTATCTAGCATGTCCTGCGTTGCATATAATCGATGCGGTGCCTGTTAATTTCTTATCGAATCACAGCCTACTTCGCCAAACGGGTGATGATTTAGCACTGTCGTTGCTCCAACGTGTACCTAACCATAAACATCAATGTCTTTCTTTAAAATCAATACACAAGTATATATTTTTAAACCTGCATATTTAGTTAATATTGCCTGCTAACATGAATTTCTTATAATTAGGGAAATTGTGTCACTTCTCTGGCGTTCCGTGCAAGCAGTCGGGTTATATGCAGCAGTTTGGGCCACCTGGCTCGTTGCGAACTGTGTGAAGTCCATTTATTCCTAACAAAGACCGTAATTAATTTGCCAGAATTGTACCTAATTATGACATAACATTTAAGGTTGTACAATGTAACAGCAATATTTAGACTTAGGGATGCCACCCGTTAGATAAAATACGGAACGGTTCCGTATTTCACTGAAAGAATAAATGTTTTGTTTTCGAAATGATAGTTTCCGGATTCGACTTATCAATGTGTTATTATGTTATAATTAAGTCTATGATTTGATATTTGATAGAGAAGTCTGACTGAGCGGTGGTAGGCAGCAGCAGGCTCGTAAGCATTCATTCAAACAGCACTTTCGTGCGTTTTGCCAGCAGCTCTTCACTGTGCTTCAAGCATTGCGCTGTTTATGACTTCAAGCCTATCAATTCCAGAGATTAGGCTGGTGTAACCGATGTGAAATGGCTAGCTAGTTAGCGGGGTGCGCGCGGGGTGCGCACAAACGTCACTCGCTCTGAGACTTGAAGTAGTTGTTCCCCTTGCTCTGCATGGGTAACTCTGCTTCGAGGGTGGCTGTTGTCGATGTGTTCCTGGTTCGAGCCCATGTAGAGGCGAGGAGAGGGACGGAAGCTATACTGTTACACTGGCAATACTAAAGTGTCTATTAGAACATCCAAATGTCAAAGGTATATGGAATACAAATGGTATAGAGAGAATTAGTCCTATAATTCCTATAATAACTACAACCTAAAACCTCTTACCTTGGAATATTAAAGTCTCATGTTAAAAGGAACCACCAGCTTTCATATGTTCTCATGTTCTGAGTAAGGAGCTTAAACGTTAGTTTTTTTTACATGGCACATATTGCACTTTTACTTTATTCTCCAATACTTTGTTTTTGCATTATTTAAACCGAATTGAACATGTTTCATAATTTTTTTAGGCTAAATTGAGTTTTATTGATGTATTATATTAAGCGTTAATTCAGTATTGTTGTAATTGTCATTATTACAAATACATTTTTTTTAAATCGGCCGATTAATAGGTACCGGCTTTTTTGGTCCTCCAATAATTGGTATCGGCATTGAAAAATCATAATCGGTCGACCTCTAGTTTGGACATACTGCCAAATTATCTAAAATTATAATAGAGGCGGCTTCTGGTAGAGAAATTAACATTGGGTTCTCTTGCAACAGCTCTGGTGTACATTCCGTCAGTCAGCATGCCAATTTCTCGTTCCCTCAAAACGTCAGACATTTGTGGCATTGTGTTCTGTACCAAAACTGCACATTTGAGTGGCCTTTTATTGTCCCCCAGGTGCACCTGTGTAATGATCATGCTTTTTAATATGCCACACCTGTCAGGTGGATGGATAATATTGGCAAAAGAGAAATGCTCATTAACAGGGAAGTAAACACATTTATGCACAGAATTTGAGAGAAATATGCTTTTTGTGCTTATGGATAATTTCTGGGATCTTTTATTTCAGCTCATGAAACATTGGACCAACACTGTGTTGCGTTTATATTTTTGTTCAGAATATGGTTTCTACTTTTTAACATTGGTATACAGTTGAAGTCGGAAGTTTGCATACACTTAGGTTGGAGTCATTAAAACTAGTTTTTCAACCAATCCACAAATTTCTTGTTAACACACTATAGTTTTTGCAAGTCGGTTAGGACATCTACTTTGTGCTTAGTAATTTTTCCAACAATTGTTTTGACAGATTATTTCACTTATAATTCACTGTATCACAATTCCAGTGGGTCAGAAGTTTACATACACTAAGTTGACTGTGCCTTTTTAAACCGCTTGGAAAATGTCATGGCTTTAGAAGCTTCTGATAGGCTAATTGACATAATTTGAGTCAATTGGAGGTGTACCTGTGGATGTATTTCAAGGCCTACCTTCAAACTCAGTGCCTCTTTGCTTGACATCATGGACAAATCAAAAGAAATCAGCCAAGACCTCAGAAAAAATCTTTTAACCTCCACATGTCTGGTTCATCCTTGGGAGCAATTTCCAAACACCTGAAGGTACCACGTTTATCTATGCAAACAATAGTAAGCAAGTATAAACACCGTGGGACCACGCAGCTATCATACCACTCGGGAAGGAGACACATTGTCTTCTAGAGAGGAACGTACTTTGGTGCGAAAAGTGCAAATCAATTCCAGAACAACAGCAAAGAACCTTGTGAAGATGCTGGAGCAAACCGGTACAAAAGTATCTGTATCCACAGTAAAAACGAGCCCTATATCGACATAACCTGAAAGGCCGCTCAGCAAGGAGGAGGCCACTGCTCCAAAAACTCCATAAAAAAGCCAGACTACAGTTTGCAACTGCACATGGGGACAAAGATCATACTTATTGGATAAATGTCCTCTGGTCTGATTAAACAAAAGTAGAACTGTTTGGCCATAATGACCATCGTTATGTTTGGAGGAAAGGGGGGGGGGGGGGCTTGCAAGCCGAAGAACACCGTTCCAACCGTGAAGCACGGGGTGGCAGCATCATGTGTGGGGGTGCTTTGCTGCAGGAGGGACTGGTGCACTTCACAAAATAGAGGGCATCATGAGGAAGGGAAGATTATGTGGATATATTGAAGCAGCATCAAGACATCAGTCAGGAAGTTAAAGTTTGGTCGCAGATGGGTCTTCCAAATAGACAATGACCCCAAGCATACTTCCAAAGTTGTTGCAAAATGGCAGCAGAACAGGGGCAGTATTTTCATTTTTGGGAAAAAAACGAACAAGAATAGCCGTAGGTGGCTACATTGCGTAAGTGGTCACCTGATGGCTCCCAGGGTGACTCTCGCGTAAAATACAGAGGTAGCCATTACTCCAATCGGTCCTACTGAAAAACGAATTGTCCCGACAGATATATTATCGAATAGATATTTGAAAAACACCTTGAGGATTGATTATAAACAACGTTTGCTATGTTTCTGTCGATATTATGAAGCTAATTTGGAATATTTTTCGCCGTTTTTGTGACTGCAATTTCCGGGCGATTTCTCAGCCAAACGTGAAGAACAAACGGAGCTATTTCGCCTACAAAAATAATATTTTGGGGAAAAAATTAACTTTGGCGATCTACCTGGGAGTCTCGTGAGTGAAAGCATCCGAAGTTAATCAAAGGTAAACGATTTAATTTGATTGCTTTTCTGATTTGTGACAATGTTGCCTGCTGCTAACAAGGCATAATGCTATGCTAGGCTATCAATAAACTTACACAAATGCTTGTCTATCTTTGGCTGTAAAGCATATTTTGAAAATCTGAGATGACAGGGTGATTAACAAAAGGCTAAGCTGTGTCTCAATATATTTCATTTGTGATTTTCATGAATAGGAATATTTTCTAGGGATATTTATGTCCGTTGCGTTATGCTAATTAGTGTCAGGCGATGATTACGCTCCCGGACCCGGGATGGGGAGTCACAAGAAATTAAGGACAACAAAGTAAAAATTATTGGAGTGGCCATCACAAAGCCCTGACCTCAATCCTATAGAAAATGTGTGGGTAGAATTGAAAATGCGTCTGCGAGCAAGTTACAACCAGCTCTGTCAGGAGGAATGGGCCAAAATTCACCCAACTTATTGTGGGAAGCTTGTGGAAGGCTACCCGAAACGTTTGTCCCAAGTTAAAAACTGAGTTTAAATGTATTTGTATGTAAACTTCCGACTTCAACTGTATGTATGACTTCAAATGTATTAACAGAGGTTTTAGGTAGGCAATATATAGGCTACTATAAAATGTCATGTATTTGAGTTTTTCTTGGAATAGAAACACCATAATATAAACTTTAGCTTGCACTATGCAGAAATTGCTAAAACTCTAATAGTTCACCCATTTTCAGTATATGTGACAAAATAAGATGGTACAATGATTCTCTATGCTATACTATCTAAATTTGTTCGTGTCACCCCAAAAGTTACATATTGCCATTTTAATTCAGCTAAAATATCAGAAATAAATCATAAGTAATGAAAGCCAGTGTCAGCTCCTTTTCATAAATAAAAGAGAATAAATAATCTCATCCTGTAGCAGTCAAATGATTTGCGCACAAAAGCAAGCTTCAACCAACTTAATTTGCATTGAGCGTGAGAAATGCTCTTTACAAGTGAAATATTAGTATTATAAAGACAGAAAAATACACGTCAAAGTTTAATTACACAAAGGAATATTAGTGGGAATATAACCATAATATATACAAGAGAATGGAATATATTTGAAAAGCCTAAAATTGAGAAATACATCCCCGTGTGGATTCTATTTTTCAATTTATTTTAGATTTGATTGGACAAAACAAAACAAGTAGGCTGCTAGTACAGTGCAACAGACTTTAGTGAACCATTTCCAGAAAATGTATACAAAACAACACATTCAGGAGCAAAACATCCTGAATATCAGGACGCACAACTGCAACGCGTTTAGAATACTAATTCATACGCACATTGCATCTGAAACTGTTCTTTAGAGATTGCAACCCATCTGTCCCCATGAAAAGTATGTTTAGGGCTCCATCTACATTCATTCCACCTGGGACAGGACAAATCTTATTTGTGATATCAGGCCAAGTTTAGCAGAAGGCATGAAGAGCTCTGCTTGTCTTCAAATGCCCTGATTTATGCATTGTGACACTTTTGTTTACCTATGGCCCCATAATAAGACATTAGCTAAAGTTCTTCCCGCTAATGAAAACAACTCCACAAAATATTATTGTCCAAATAATCTGTGCACACCTCAGATTTTTTGGGCCCAGTTAGTGGCTTTTGACTCCTTGTAGCTTGAAGTGTTTTAAATAGCCTAATTGGTCTGTGTCAGCCTGTGCAGAATAGTACGGTAGTAATATTTTTTTATGAAGTCTGGTACACCCTCCTGTAGACTCTTAAAAAGGGTTCTTTACCAACATCTTCCTCAGTGTTGGAACCAAATAATGTCTCTATTTGTTTTTCAGATTAATCTTGTGTTTTGAGAAAGTAGATAACAGTTTAATACTAACATATATAAATGAGTATGAATAATTTAGGTAAACAATTGCATATTAAATTATGTGTGGTCTGTCGTGCAGTCGAATTTTACAATATACAACGTGTCCCCCAAAATGTGTATATACAGTGCCAGTCAAAAGTTTGGACATACCTACTCATTCAAGGGTTTTTATTTATTTAGACTATTTTCGACATTATAAAATAATAGTGAAGACATGAAAACTATGAAATAACACATATGGAATCATGTAGTAACCAAAAGAGTTTTAAAAAATTAAAATATATTTTATATTTGAGATTCTTCAAAGAAGCCACCGTTTGCCTTGATGACAGCTTTGCACACACTTGCATGAACTCAACATTTACATCGCTGCCATCTGATGTTTATTGCTCGTTATTACATTAGGAGAAATCACCATGCAAAAACTACAGTGCCTGGGAGAAGATGCAAAAATGGAACCATTTATTAGTTGAGCAGTGAGCACCATCATAATATAGGCCAATCACCAATGTCTTTCCTTGTCATGCCAAACATGAACATTGGTTTTACTGTAATGTTATGACCAGATGTAGAACCTGTGTCTCTCAGGGAGCTGGAGGAGTATGTGGACCGTCTGAGGAGAGACTCGTCCTCCGACAAAGGTCAGCTGTCAATCACCCTCAGGGACGTGGAGGAGGGAGCTGTCAACCTCAGGAGGGTGGGAGAAGCTTTGGCTGGACTTAAAGGTGAGCACTGTCTGGGGCTGCTGCTAGAGGTTAGCACATCATTGACCACAGGTAGAAGATGTTCAAGTGATTAAGTTACCAATAGCAGGAGATACGCCATAGCAGCATTAATCATATACAACCAGTCAGTTCTGTAATGTTTTAAAATATGTGAAGGGTAAGAAAGGACACCGTGGATAGCTGACACCTCGTCAATGTGTGACAACTTTAGGATTTATGGTCCCTCCCCTCTGTCAGGTGAGTTCCCAAGCCTGCATGGGAAGATGCGGACGGTGCTGCGTGTGGAGGTGGAGGCGGTGCGATTCCTGAAGGAGGAGCCTCATAAGATGGACAGCATGCTTAAGAGGGTCAAAGCCCTGACAGAGGCTCTCAGCGGTCTCAGAAGGTACATGCTGCCCCTATATATCATCCAGGACATGTAAGAGCATGATTGATGATCTGAGTAGTCAAATAAAGTTGTGCTGTGTTCCCTTCAGATGTGTCACAGAGAATCATCCTCACAATCCCGAGCCTGGAGCAGCCATAGCAGAAGGGGGTGTAGAGCCTGCCATTGCCCAGTCTGAACCCCCCCAGAAGAATCTCCCCACCATGGAATCCCCCAAACCTCAGCCCAGGCCCTCTGTCAGACCCCCCCAGCCACAGGTCAAGAACCCTGCAGGCAGGCCAGACACAGTCCCCACCTCACCTGACATTGTCCACCGTGTGAAGAGCTCTCCCGTCAACATGCATTCTTGTCAGCACTCAGCAGCTCTGCCACACCACCCCAGCCCCCCACTGACCTCCACCCACGGTCGAGACTCCCCCACCGTGGCCAAGGTCAGTCCCCGCAGCCGAGAGAACAGTCCGGCCCTGCAGAAGAGAATAGTTCCTTGGTGTGGTGATGGACCGGCACCCACGGCCAGCAGCACTGAGACCACCTCACAATCACCTGGTTCAGAGGAGATCCACACCAACAGGGGCAGCCTCAAACACATCGTCATGGATATTGAGGTAGTCATAGTCGGTCTGATAATCCTAGTAATTATTTTAGTGTCTGTAAAACACGAGTCGGTTTCCTGTTTAAGCTTAAACCGAGACTAAAAATATTAAATTGAAATTATTCTTAGTCTAAGACTGGACTTAATCTGGGTCCAGGAAACTTGCTCAAGGTAGCTGGGTTGAGATGAAGAAAGTCTTTAAAACTGAGATGACTGTTACTTACTGTGTAATGTAATATAGACCACACTATCACTCAAGATGATTAAACAGAGCCCTCTGCCAGTTCTCTAACATAAACCAATCTCAGTAAAGTGCATCTACATTTCTGATCGGTATGCATTGAGACGTCTGGGCCATTATATATCATTAGTATACCTCTCTGGTCACCCCCAAAACCAATTCCTCCTTTGGCCACCTCTCCTTCCAGTTCTCTGCTACCAATGACTGGAACGAACTACAAAAATCTCTGAAACTGGAAACACTTATCTCCCTCACTAGCTTTAAGCAACAGCTGCCAGAGCAGCTCACAGATTACTGCACCTGTACATAGCCCATCTATAATTTAGCCCAAACAACTACCTCTTCCCCTACTGTAGTTTTTATTTTATTTTGCTCCTTTGCACCCCATTATTTCTATTTCTACTTTGCACATTCTTCCACTGCAAATCTACCATTCCAGTGTTTTACTTGCTATATTGTATTTACTTCGCCACCATGGCCTTTTTTTTTGCCTTTACCTCCCTTATCTCACCTCATTTGCTCACATTGTATATAGACTTATTTTTCTATTGTATTATTGACTGTATTTTTGTTTTACTCCATGTGTAACTCTGTGTCGTTGTATGTGTCGAACTGCTTTGCTTTATCTTGGCTAGGTTGCAATTGTAAATGAGAAACTTGTTCTCAACTTGCCTACCTGGTTAAATAAAGGTGAAATAAATAACAAAATTCTCCTCCACCCCACAGATGGCAGAGAGAGAGCAGGACCTGGAGGAGGGGAGGTCGCCACAGAACTCAGCAGCCACCTCTTCTCGGAGTGAGTTTGAGCAGATTCTCCAGGAGGCCCAGGCCAGCCTGATGAAGGCCATACCCGACCTGGAGGTAACTGAGACCGGGAGAAGGGAGGCTCAGTCCTCCCCTCCACCCCTAGCTCCAGACCAGCCATCTCTCCCAGACCCAGAGCTTCCGCTCAACCCTCCACTGCCAGACGAAGTAGATGCCCCTCAACCTACTGAGGCATCTCTTCCAGGTAAGAAACTATGGAAGTTAATAGACCAATTCAATTGTTGGAAGCATCAAAGTTACCAGTTTGCTGTAATTTTTCCTATTTTTGTAAGAAACTCTGGAAGGACTCAGAATGCAGAACCATTGTACAAACTGGAAGATTGTTCATCATCCCCAAACAAAACTGAAGGTGCAAATAATCATAATGATACATAAAAAAAATGTGGAAATAACCATCTTGGTTAAGGGCGAAGACCAATAAGGCAGAATCACTTTCCTTAAATGTATCCATAATGGAAAGAAAATTGCCTTTATTAATGCGTATGCTCCAAATTCACATTATCCTACTTTATTTGATTCTATGAACAGCATATTGTTAGAATTAACTGAATTCCATCTGGTTATTGGGAAACCAGGAGCTGTGCCAGGCCTGCCACGTCTGTTGACTCCTCCAGCTGTAACGCATAGAATTCACTAGCTTGTATGCGAAGCAGTAATTTTTTAATACATCACCTACCATATCACTGATGCATCGTGAAACAGTGTTGTTTGATGAAGGCATTGTCTGTATAGTTTTTTTTGCCTTTCCCCCAAGCATTGTCCCAGCCATATCCGCGGCAGCAGGAAGAATGAAGTCCTCCACAATAGTATGGGGCTTGCCTGTTCTAGCCACTCGGTAGCTCTCCACATAAGACGCTTCTAGCCCCTTCTTATTAATGGTATCTGTTGCTTTTATACATGTCTTACTGCTCAAAAGTAATCTTAATTCTCGCTCAAAAAACCCCTGTGGCATATTTTTCAAATTGGCATGTTTCGTTTCCAAATGTCTGCGCAGGAGTGAAGGTGTCATCAAGTTGTGAGATTAGTAATTTTGCACGAAAAACACACTGTGGCTGAGGAAAGGCACTACTCCCAATATAAGTGAACAGCAAACCAATGTAGTTCTCATCATATTTGCGACTCTTCGATGGTCCAACGTCCCTGTCTGTTGTTCGGTGCTTTCCCGGGGAACGGGGGCAGTAGCTCTTTGGCTGCATCAGATTCACAACTGCCAGTGTGCGTGCTAGCTGGGCTAGCAACAAATGTAGAATTACTGATGTTAGCATTGGATGTGCTCATGGAAGCAGAACAACTTGTGTCGTTGACAGGTGCAGGTGTGGTACTGCTGGTAGTAGCTGTACTACCAGTAGAGGCTGGTATTTGTGTCTACGGACGCGGGCCTTACTTTTTTTAAACCATTGATACATTTTCGATCAAAGGGAATGAGCAGCAGCTACGTTTGGCTACATGTGGACCGTTAGTGGAATTCCCGCAAGAGAGAGTAACGGTTAATGTGATTGGATGTTAATTATTTGACTTGGCTACCTGTATTTGACATTATGTTGTTATTTCGCTGAACACTAGATGGTTTCATTTTATTTTAGGCAGTGAAACGAGGCGACTCGGGCGAGAAAAAAACATCACCCAAATGTATAGCCCCGTTGACAAATCTAAATGGACTGTTTGAAAATGTGAATCACATTTATTATTTGGCGTACCCCCGACGGCATTGCGTGTACCCCAGTTTGGGAATAGCCGGTCTAGAGGAAGGTGTTTGTCCTTAGGCCTGGAGGGAAGCCAAAGTCATTACACTACCCAAGAGTGGTAAAGCGGCCTTTACTGGTTCTAACGGCAGACCTATCAGCTTGTTGCCAGATCTTAGCAAACTGTTTTGCTGTGACCAAATACATTGTCTTGACCAAACATATTGACAACATACTTTCATCGTTCTTATAGAGAAGAGCACTCAACATGTACTGCACAAATGACACATGATTGGTTGAAAATAAATTATAATAAAAAGATTGTGGGAGCTGTACTGTTAGATTTCAGTGGAGCCTTTGATATTATTGACCATAACCTGTTAACTTACAGTAGAAGTCAAAACTTTGGACACACCTACACAAAGCAAAGGGTGGCTACTTTGAAGAATCTCAAATATAAAACATTTTGATTTGTTTAACACTTTTTTGGTTACTACATGATTCCATGTCTTTTATTTAATAGTTTTGAGGTCTTCACTATTATTCTACAATATAGTAAAAACGAAGAAAAACCCTTGAATGAGTAGGTTTGTCCAAACTTTTGACTGGTACTGTATGTTTTATGCATTTTCAACCTTATATTGCCATATCGTGGATTCAGAGCTAGCTAATTAAACTCAGAGCTTTCTTTAACGGAAGCCTTTCTAATGTGAAACGTGTAGGGTGTGGTGTACCGCAGGGCAGCTCTCTAGGCCATCTATTCTTTACCAATGACCTGGCACTAAACAAAGCCTTTGTGTCCCTGTATGCTGATGACTGAACCATATACAATGCATTCAGAAAGTATTCAGACGCCTTGAATTTTTACACATTTTGTTAACTTACTACCTTATTCTAAAATTGATTTAAAAAAATAAAAAAATCTGCATCAATCCACACACAATACCCCAAAATGACAACACCATAACCGTTTTAGACAATTTTGCAAATGTATAAATAATAAAAAACTGAAATTCAGACCTTTTGCTTTGAGACTCAAAATTGAGCTCAGGTGCATCCTGTTTCCATTGATCATCTTTGAGATGTTTCTACAACTTGATTGGAGTCCACCTGTGGTAAATTCAATTGATTGGACATGATTTGGAGACACACGTGCACACATATAAGGTCAGGCTCAGATCTGGGGAAGGGTAGCCAAAACATTTCTGCAGCATTGAAGGTCCTCAAGAACACAGTGCCCTCAATCATTCTGAAATGGAAGAAGTTTGGAACCACCAAGACTCTTCCTAGAGCTGGCCACCCAGCCAAACTGAGCAATCGTGGGGAAAAGGGCTTTGTTGAGGGAGGTGACCAAAAACCTGATGGTCATTCGGACAGAGATCCAGAATTCCTCTGTGGAGATTGGAAAACCTTCCAGTAGGACAACCATCACAGCAGCAGTCCACAAATCAGGCCTTTATGGTAGAGTGGCCAGACAGAAGCCACTCTTAAGTAAAAGGTGCATGACAACCCGCTTGGAGTTTGCTAAAAGGCACCTAAAGTACTCTGACCATGAGAAACAAGATTCTCTGGTCTGATGAAACCAAGATTGAACTCGTTGGTCTGAATGCCAAGCGTCAGGCATGGTAGTGGCAGCATCATGCTGTGAGGATGTTTTTCAGCGGCAGGGACTGGGAGACTAGTCAGGATCGAGGGAAAGATGAACTGAGCAAAGTACAGAGAGATCTTTGATGAAAGCCTGCTCCAAAGTGCTCAGGACCACAGACTGGGGCGAAAATTCACCTTCCAACAGCACAATGACCTTAAGCACACAGCCAAGACAACGCAGAGCCCGGACTTGAACCCGATCGAACATCTCTAGAGAGACCTGGAAATAGCTTTGCAGCGACGCTCCCCATCCAACCTGACAGAGTTTGAGAGGATCTGCAGAGAAGAATGGGAGAAACTTCCCAAATACAGGTGTGCCAAGCTTGTAGCATCATACTCAAGGCTGTAATCGCTGCCAAAGGTGCTACAACAAAGTACTTAGTAAAGGGCCTGAATTCTTATGTAAATGTGATATTTCAGGGGTTTTGTGGAACACAAAACAAACATTGAGGATAAAAAAATTTTTTAATCCATTTTAGAGTAAGACTTTAACATAAGAAAATGTGGAAAAGGGGGGCGCTGGTGAGCAGCAACATGTGAAGTCACGTTCTCAGTCAAATTTTATTTGTCACATACACATGGTTAGCAGATGTTAATGCGAGTGTAGCGAAATGCTTGTGCTTCTAGTTCCAACAATGCAGTAATAACAAGTAATCTAACTAACAATTCCAAAACTACTGTCTTGTACACAGTGTAAGGGGATAAAGAATATGTACATAAGGATATATGAATGAGTGATGGTACAGAGCAGCATAGGCAAGATACAGTAGATGGTATCGAGTACAGTATGTACAAATGAGATGAGTATGTAAACAAAGTGGCATAGTTTAAAGTGGCTAGTGATACATGTATTACATAAGGATACAGTCGATGATATAGAGTACAGTATATACGTATGCATATGAGATGAATAATGTAGGGTAAGTAACATTATATAAGGTAGCATTGTTTA
The DNA here is from genome assembly GCF_013265735.2 of Oncorhynchus mykiss. Lineage (NCBI taxonomy): Eukaryota > Metazoa > Chordata > Actinopteri > Salmoniformes > Salmonidae > Oncorhynchus > Oncorhynchus mykiss. The sequence continues at coordinate 65,366,051 of NC_048572.1, forward strand.
AAGTGGCTAGTGATATATTACATCATTTCCCATCAATTCCCATTATTAAAGTGGCTGGAGTTGAGTCAGTGTCAGTGTGTTGGCAGCAGCCACTCAGTGTTAGTGGTGGCTGTTTAACAGTCTGATGGCCTTGAGATAGAAGCTGTTTTTCAGTCTCTCGGTCCCAGCTTTGATGCACCTGTACTGACCTCGCCTTCTGGATGATAGCGGGGTGAACAGGCAGTGGCTCGGGTGGTTGATGTCCTTGATGATCTTTATGGCCTTCCTGTGACATCGGGTGGTGTAGGTGTCCTGGAGGGCAGGTAGTTTGCCCCCGGTGATGTGTTGTGCAGACCTCACTACCCTCTGGAGAGCCTTACGGTTGAGGGCGGTGCAGTTGCCATACCAGGCGGTGATACAGCCCGCCAGGATGCTCTCGATTGTGCATCTGTAGAAGTTTGTGAGTGCTTTTGGTGACAAACCGAATTTCTTCAGCCTTCTGAGGTTGAAGAGGTGCTGCTGCGCCTTCTTCACGATGCTGTCTGTGTGAGTGGACCAATTCAGTTTGTCTGTGATGTGTATGCCGAGGAACTTAAAACTTGCTACCCTCTCCACTACTGTTCCATCGATGTGGATAGGGGGGTGTTCCCTCTGCTGTTTCCTGAAGTCCACAATCATCTCCTTAGTTTTGTTGACGTTGAGTGTGAGGTTATTTTCCTGACACCACACTCCGAGGGCCCTCACCTCCTCCCTGTAGGCCGTCTCGTCGTTGTTGGTAATCAAGCCTACCACTGTTGTGTCGTCCGCAAACTTGATGATTGAGTTGGAGGCGTGCGTGGCCACGCAGTCGTGGGTGAACAGGGAGTACAGGAGAGGGCTCAGAACGCACCCTTGTGGGGCCCCAGTGTTGAGGATCAGCGGGGAGGAGATGTTGTTGCCTACCCTCACCACCTGGGGGCGGCCCGTCAGGAAGTCCAGTACCCAGTTGCACAGGGCGGGGTCGAGACCCAGGGTCTCGAGCTTGATGACGAGCTTGGAGGGTACTATGGTGTTGAATGCCGAGCTGTAGTCGATGAACAGCATTCTCACATAGGTATTCCTCTTGTCCAGATGGGTTAGGGCAGTGTGCAGTGTGGTTGAGATTGCATCGTCTGTGGACCTATTTGGGCGGTAAGCAAATTGGAGTGGGTCTAGGGTGTCAGGTAGGGTGGAGGTGATATGGTCCTTGACTAGTCTCTCAAAGCACTTCATGATGACGGATGTGAGTGCTACGGGGCGGTAGTCGTTTAGCTCAGTTACCTTAGCTTTCTTGGGAACAGGAACAATGGTGGCCCTCTTGAAGCATGTGGGAACAGCAGACTGGTATAGGGATTGATTGAATATGTCCGTAAACACACCGGCCAGCTGGTCTGCGCATGCTCTGAGGGCGCGGCTGGGGATGCCGTCTGGGCCTGCAGCCTTGCGAGGGTTAACACGTTTAAATGTCTTACTCACCTCGGCTGCAGTGAAGGAGAGACCGCATGTTTTCGTAGCAGGCCGTGTCAGTGGCACTGTATTGTCCTCAAAGCGGGCAAAAAAGTAATTTAGTCTGCCTGGGAGCAAGACATCCTGGTCCGTGACTGGGCTGGATTTCTTCCTGTAGTCCGTGATTGACTGTAGACCCTGCCACATGCCTCTTGTGTCTGAGCCGTTGAATTGAGATTCTACTTTGTCTCTGTACTGGCGCTTAGCTTGTTTGATAGCCTTGCGGAGGGAATAGCTGCACTGTTTGTATTCGGTCATGTTACCAGACACCTTGCCCTGATTAAAAGCAGTGGTTCGCGCTTTCAGTTTCACACGAATGCTGCCATCAATCCACGGTTTCTGGTTAGGGAATGTTTTAATCGTTGCTATGGGAACGACATCTTCAACGCACGTTCTAATGAACTCGCACACCGAATCAGCGTATTCGTCAATGTTATCTGACGCAGTACGAAACATCTCCCAGTCCACGTGATGGAAGCAGTCTTGGAGTGTGGAGTCAGCTTGGTCGGACCAGCGTTGGACAGACCTCAGCGTGGGAGCCTCTTGTTTTAGTTTCTGTCTGTAGGCAGGGATCAACAAAATGGAGTCGTGGTCAGCTTTTCCAAAAGGGGGGCGGGGCAGGGCCTTATATGCGTCGCGGAAGTTAGAGTAACAATGATCCAAGGTCTTTCCACCCCTGGTTGCGCAATCGATATGCTGATAAAATTTAGGGAGTCTTGTTTTCAGATTAGCCTTGTTAAAATCCCCAGCTACAATGAATGCAGCCTCCGGATAAATCGTTTCCAGTTTGCAGAGACTTGACCAACACCTCCCCCACGTGTTCATTTTGTAACATTTCATTTGGAATCAAACCCAATTTACTAATCTGGCTTATTTTCTGAAAATGTTGGCACTTTTATTGTAAAATGTTGAGACAACGGGCCGCGGCCCACAAAGGAGCAGGCCTCTGCTAAAACCTCGGGCTCACCTGACACGGACTCTGATCCCCCCAACCTAGACATGGTAATGGCAGCTATCATTAAACCTGAACAGACTGTGCTGGCTAAGGTGGAGTCATTATCCACTGACCCATCCTCACAAATAGCTATTCTCGCCACCGAGGTCAACATAAAGATCGACTCCGTTAATCTAGAATTGGTGAGATATGACACCCGTCTGAATAGCCTGGAAGATGGTGCAAATATTTACTCCAACAAAGGGGTGACACAAAGAGCAAGTCACCCGGCTATCATCAGATGTCGTCAAACTCACTTCCAAGGTTGAGGACCTCGAGAACCGACAGTGCCGGGGGAACAGTCAAATTTTCAGCGTGAGAGAGGGAGTCGAGACCGTAGGCGGAATGCAGCCTACCCTGTCCATAGCTAAACTGCTACAGGAAATTCTAGGCCTCGATTACGCCCCCACTCGCACAGAAGCATACAGTCCTCACCGAAAGTTAGTTAAATTCCACTACATTCAGGAGAAGGAGGATGTCTTCCGTAAGCCAGCGCGAGCGGCTCCCATCACCCACGATGGCCGGAATATTTGCATTTACCCGGACTACACGGCGGCAGTCATGAAGAAGAGGTCAGCCTTCAACGAGGTGAGGGGGCTCCTACACCGCTGTCTGGACACCAGGTTTGGCATTCGTTACCCAGCTGTACTAAAGATAACTACTCCCTCCGGCGAGTAGAAGAAAATGTCCCAACCAAGGCCAAAGAATACGTTGTCACGCACCTACATCGACAGGCGACATAATACTAACTAGCCATTGTGGGCGGATACTGTGACCCTGCACTAGCCTTGCTAACGCAACCAAGGACCAACTAGTGAATTCATATCTTGATTAGAAACATGCCTCCACCCTGCTGCCAAAAAAATGACAATTATTAATCCAGTAATTTAACATTATGAACAATGATGGTATGTATAGGGTGACATGTTCTCACAAGGACAATATAGTTTGAATAGTATTTTATTTACAGTACATGACACAGTTAGCTTTTACCAACTATCTGCGGCTGTATAGGCACAGTGCTAGGTGATGCGGTAATAATTAGCCTAGTCGCTGTCTAAGGCTAGCCACTGAGCTCTCTTTCCATGCCTACTAACATACTGTGAGCATGTTTAATACATATAAGTTTATACTCCCAAAGGACCATATGTATTATTCTTTACAATTTGACTGGTTGGTCCGCTCTGGTGCTTGTGGGCGGATGGCACGGGTTTGCAGGTTGTATAGCCGAGCGACGGGTATTAATTACAATGCCAGTCAAATTTCAGTGTTCTGGCTTGTTAGGATGTTCAACAGAGGGTTACATTTCCACAAATGTTGAATTTTACTGGGTTTGTTTTCCTATTTACTTACTTAATTAAATGTTGGTTTTTTTGTGTGTGTGTGTGTGTGTGTGTGTGTGTGTGTTGAGGTCTGAAATTTACATACACCTTAGTTAAATACATTTAAACTCAGTTTTTCACAATTCTTTACATTTAATCCAATAAAAATTCCCTGTCTTAGGTCAGTTAGGATCACCACTTTATTTTAAGAATGTGAAATGTCAGAATAATAGTAGTGAGAATGGTTTATTTCAGCGTTTATTCCTTTCATCACATTCCCAGTGGGTCAGAAGTTTACATGCACTCAATTAGTATTTGGTAGCATTGCCTTTAAATTGTTTAACTTGGGTCAAACATTTTGGGTAGCCTTCCACAAGCTTCCCACAATAAGTTGGGTGAATTTTGGCCCATTCCTCCTGGCAGAGCTGGTGTAACTGAATCAGGTTTGTAGGCCTCCTTGCTCGCGCACGCTTTTTCAGTTCTGCCCACAAATGTTCTATGGGATTGAGGTCAGGGCTTTGTGATGGCCACTCCAATACCTTGACTTTGTTGTCCTTAAGCCATTTTGGCACAACTTTGGAAGTATGCTTGGGGTCATTGTCCATTTGGAAGACCCATTTGCGACCAAGCTTTAACTTCCTCTTGAGATGTTGCTTCAATATATCCACACAATTTTTCTTCCTCATGATGCCATCTATTTTGTGAAGTGCACCAGTCCCTCCTGCAGCAAAGCACCCCCACAACATGATGCTGCCACCCCCGTGCTTCACGGTTGGGATGGTGTTCTTCGGCTTGCAAGCCTCCCCCTTTTTCCTCCAAACCTAACGATGGTCATAATGGCCAAACAGTTCTATTTTTGTTTCATCAGACCAGAGGACATTTCTCCAAAAAGTATGATATTTGTCCCCATGTGCAGTTGAAAACCGTAGTCTGGCTTTTTTATGGCGGTTTTGGAGCAGTGGCTTCTTCCTTGCTGAGCGGCCTTTCAGGTTATGTCGATATAGGACTCGTTTTACTGTGGATATAGATACTTTTGTACCTGTTTCCTCCAGCATCTTCACAAGGTCCTTTGCTGTTGTTCTGGGATTGATTTGCACTTTTCGCCTAAAACTATGTTCATCGCTAGGAGACAGAAGGCGTCTCCTTCCTGAGTGGTATGACGGCTTCGTGGTCCCATGGTGTTTATACTTGCGTACTATTGTTTGTACAGATGAACGCGGTACCATCAGGTGTTTGTAAATCGCTCCCAAGGATGAACAAGACTTGTGGAGGTCTACAATTTTTTTTCTGAGGTCTTGACTGATTTCTTTTGATTTTCCCATGATGTCAAGCAAAGAGGCACTGAGTTTGAAGGTAGGCCTTGAATTACATCCGCAGGTACACCTCCAATTGACTCAAATGATGTCAATTAGCCTATCAGAAGCTTCTAAAGCCATGATAGAATTTTCTGGAATTTTCCAAGCTGTTTAAAAGGAACAGTCAACTTAGTGTATGTAAACTTCTGACCGACTGGAATTGTCTGTAAACAGTTGTTGGAAAAATTACTTGTCATGCACAAAGTCTATGTCCTAACCGACTTGCCAAAACTATAGTTTGTTTACAAGAAATGTGTGGAGTGGTTGAAAAACAAGTTTTAATGACTCCAACCTAAGTGTATGTAAACTTCCGACTTCAACTGTATATGTGTTTTTAAGTCATCCCAAGTAGATGGGGTTGGTCGGGGGTGGGGGGGGGACATATTCCTATACCTCCTTTTTTAATATAGAACCACCTCAACCATCTATCAGGGCACATGGCGAGACCCAAATGCAGACACAGGAGCCAGATGGTAGCGCTCCGATATTTATTATAACAAAGGGAGTGGTCAAAGGCATATCGGGGCCAGGCGAGAGTTCATAAATCAGGTCAGAGTACAAACGGTACCAGACGATATGAAGTCTCGAGGTCGGGCCAGGCAGGGGTCAGAAATCAGATACAGTACAAGGGGATATGCAGGCTGGTGGTCAGGCAGGCGGGTTCGGAGTCAGGACAGGCAAGGATCGAAACCAGGAGGACTAGAGACTGGGAAAAAATAGGAGCAAGGAATACCGCTGGTTGACTTGGCAAACAATATGAACTGGCACAGAGAGACAGGAAGCACAGGGATATATACACCGGGGATTATAAGCGACACCTGGAGGAGGTGGAGACAATCACAAGGACAGGTGAACCAGATCAGGGTGTGACCGGTTCCCTCCAGAATCCCCTTCCCTAGGTGTAAATGTGATTATGTTTGCCCTGGATAGAGCTTTACTGAGGTTCAGTTTAACACAGTAGCATTTTGCTCTAGTCTAGGAGAGGTAGATGCAGCCTTCCAACAGGGCCAGCATAGGGGTCCAAGGTTTTCTTCAGGGTATTTTGCTGTTTTTAGCAGTTTTTAAAAAAATTATATTTATATTTTATTACTCTGACCTTTCAGCACACTGGCCATGTGATTGTCCTAACATTCATTTCTGATTACTATGACTGCCTAATTCACATACTCTAGGCTCCACTTGCTTTATCAGCTGGAACGTGAAAGGAACTAATTAGGTGGTCAAGCGTAGCCGCGTGTATGCTCATCTTAAGTCCTTAAGTCCGGACATGGTTTCTCTCCAAGAGACCCATCTCCGGTCCAGCGACCATGATAAACTAAAGAGAGGATGGGTAGACTAAATATTTCACTCCAACTTTGGTGCTAAGGCCAGCAGGGCAGCCATCCTTATCAGAAAAGGTACCCCGCTTGTCTCCTCCAAAGTAATTTCAGATACTAATGGCAGATATATTATAGTGATGGGAAAATGGTTTATTCTGGCTAACCTCTATGATCCTAATTGGGATGACGCTCAATTTCTCTGACCTTATCGCAACAGTTCCCGACCTTAACCCTCATCATTTGATATTTAGCGGAGATTTCAAATGTGTATTGCATCCAAGTCTAGACAGATCCCGACCGAAGCCCAACAATGTGGGAGCAAATCCCACTGCTAAACAGTACTCCTTTTTTTTCCTCCAGTCCACGAATCATACTCTGGGTTTTACTTGTTTTCTGTGGGATTGCTCCTCCATGGATCAGGCAAATTATAGGATTCTACACTGCATCGCAGTGCTAGCTGTGCCACCAGAGACTCTGGGTTCGAGCCCAGGCTCTGTCGCAGCCGGCCGCGACCGGGAGGTCCATGGGGCGACGCACAATTGGCCTAGTGTCGTCTGGGTTAGGGAGGGTTTGGCCGGTAGGGATATCCTTGTCTCATCGCGCACTAGCGACTCCTGTGGCGGGCCAGGTGCAGTGCACACTGACCAGGTCGCTAGGTGTACGGTGTTTCCTCCGACACATTGGTGCGGCTGGCTTCCGGATTGGATGCGCGCTGTGTTAAGAAGCAGTGCGGCTTGGTTGGGTTGTGTTTCGGAGGACGCATGGCTCTCGACCTTCGTCTCTCCCGAGCCCGTACGGGAGTTGTAGCGATGAGACAACACAGTAAATATTAACAATTGGATACCACGAAATTGGGGAGAAAAATGGGCTAAACATTTTTTTTTTTATATGATTCTAGAAATGAGTTGATTACTGATTTTGACAATAAAATTCTTCCTTTTGTAACTAATAGCCAATTTTTTTTTACATTTTCTTTCAAAATCAGGCGCAGTAATCAACAAATTTTTCCTGCTGGACAATAGAATTCTTCCTTTTGTAATAGGCAATATATATATATATACTTACCTTTATTTAACTAGGCAAGTCAGTTAAGAGCAAATTCTTATTTTCAATGACGGCCTAGGAACACTGCCTAGTTCAGGGGCAGAACGACAGATTTTTACCTGCTTGGGGATTCGATCTTGCTACCTTTCGGTTACTAGTCCAATGCTAGGCTACCTGCCGCCCCAATATCACAGCATCATTATATCAGACCATAGCCCTGTCCAGCTAGATATCCGCTTTACGGACAGTACTGTGTCATAATGCGTGTGGCAACTTGACCCACTACTACTATCCTGTAGTGCCTTTAAAAAAATACATATCAACTCACATTGATGTCTTTTTACAGATCAACTGCACCCCTGATGTGTCTCACTCTACTGTGTGGGAGTCGTTAAAAGCATATCTAAGGAGACTAATTATTTCATTTAACCAGGCAAGTCAGTTAAGAACAAATTCTTATTTTCAATTACAGCCTAGGAACAGTGGGTTAACTGCCTGTTCAGGGGCAGAACAACAGATTTGTACCTTCTCAGCTTGGGGGTTTGAACTTGCAACCTTCCGGTTACTAGTCCACCGCTCTAACCACTAGGCTACCCTGACAACACACAGCGCACCAAACAATTATCGGAGCTCTCTCAACTCAATCTAAATGTGGACAACAGATACGCTTCTTCTCCGACTCCTGCACTCTACAAAGAGAGACTGCTACACCAATCGAAATTTACAATCTTTCCACCAAACAAACTGCGCAGGTTCTGTTTTAAGTCCAGTCAAAAATTCTATGTACACTGAGAGAAAGCTGGCAAGTTGTTATCTCACCAGCTTTGACAATCCGCTGCTAGCAGCACCATACCTTAAATCTGTGTTGCAGCTGATTTAACGTCTACCAATCCCAAAGAAATCAACAATCAATTTAATCAATTCTATTCGGCTCTTTACTCACCAGAGGCTCTTCCTGACACATCTTGTATGCATGCATTTCTAGACAATCTGGACATCCCCTGTCTCAATTCAGATGAACAAACCAACATGGATGCCTCAATAAGTGATGATGAAGCTACTCTGGCAATCCAGTCCATGCAGAGCGGTAAAGCCCCTGGGCCTGATGGCTTCCCTATTGAATTTTATAAAACATTCTCCTCTAAATGATCTCCTATCCTCAGCTCAATGTACAATGAAATCCTTTCTAGTCAGAAACTGCCACAGACACTTACCCAGGCGACTATTTCGTTTTTTCTTAAAAAAGACAATCCCCTAGACTGTGGCTCGTACCGCCCTATAAGCCTTTTGTGCCGTTTAGAGACAGTGATGCCTAATATAATTAACTCTGACCAATCCTGATTTATCTCAGGTAGGCAATATTTCTACAATATTCGCCGACTATTTAATGTTCTTTATTCTGCCCAGTCAACTCTACAGCCAGAGTTGTCATCTCTTGATGCTGAATAGGCTTTCGACCGGGTTGAGTGGGAATATCTATTTACAGTACTAGAGAGATTTGTGTTTGGCCGCCATTCCTTTACTGGATTAAGATTTTGTACTCGTCCCCAGTGGCTTCTGTTCGCACCAACAATGTTACCTCCAGCTACTTCCCTCTCCACAGGGGTGCCAGGCAGGGTTGCTGTTTATCCCCTTTCCTATTTAATATGGTTACTGAGCCTCTTGCTGTCGCTCTGCGGGCGGAGGAGAGGATTAAGGGGATATTGAGGGGCAACATGACTCACAAGGTGTCCTTATATGCAGACAGTCTTCTTTTATACATCTCTAACCCTGTGGAGTCTATACCCCATCTCTTGGACATGCTACAAGGTTTTGGGACATTCTTTGGTTAGAAGTTAAACCTAACAAAAAGCATGCTCCTCCCCATGAATCAGTTAGCAGAAGGAATTGGGTATGCCAATTTCCCATTTAAGGTGGAGCATCAGGTTTTTTCTTATTTGGGGATAAAGGTCACACACTCTGTTTAAACATAACTTCAAAACACTCCCAAAGCAGGATTTCATAAGGTGGTCCACGAATGACGAATCCACCAAATCCACAAATGTTTTTTTGTGACCTATTTGTTGATAACATATTCGTCTCATTTGATACTCTGAGGGTTGACCATAACATTCCCAAAAGCCACTTTTTTAGATACCTGCAGCTTTGCCAAAATACATTTCCCTTCATTTCCACTCGAGCCCACTAAGTGTCCAGTCGTGAGGTGCTTAGATCTTAACCCTTATCTGAAGGGCACAATCTCAAGATTATACGACATAATACAGGACATTAATCCGCCTTCCTTTGCAAATACAAAATCTGCAATGGAGCAAGACACAGGTGGCGAGCTACCGGATGATACAGTATATGGTAATAAAGTATTGAGCGTATCCACACATCATTTTGCATAAGGCAATGGCTTATTCAGTTTAAGGTTTTTCACCGTCTCCATTACTCAAATGACAGATTGGCAAAAATATACCCAAATGTTGACCCCAGAGTCCAGCAACTGTGGAACACATGTTTTGGTCATGCAAATGTTTGAGTGGCCTCTGGGACCCATTTTTTGATGCGTTCTCACATATGTGTAATACAACTGTTTGCCCCCAACCCAGTCACTGCCATTTTTGGGGTACTTCCCCTAGACCAGAATGCTACCACACATCAGGCGAATGCGACAGCATCACTGCTAGCTTGCCACCTTGTCCTCTTTCACTGGAAGTCTGCAAAGCCGCCCTCCTTTATGCAGTGGGTTAAGGAAGTGATGTCATCCCTGCCTCTGGAGAGGGTTAGATACACTGTGCTTGGGTCCCGACAGAAGTTAGACTTAAACTGGTCTCCATTAATACAATACGTGGAGCCTGTCTTTTACTTAGTGTAACTTGCATAGTTTGGTGAGCAGTCATGTCAGTTCTAGTGGCCATTTGTGCTGATTTTTCCAATGTTTCAGTGTCTATTAATGTTTGTTTCTATTTTTCTTTCCTATTTAACTTACTTTTATAGATGCCTTTGTGGGTGGGTGGTTTGGAGAGAGGGATGAGGGGTTGGGGTTGTACTGTTTTTGTTGTTATATCTGAAAATCTAGCACTTTTGGAAAGCTCATATTCTAGGCTAGACATTAAAAAAGTATGGTACACAGATCTACAGTAAGTGAATCTGAATAACCCTTTAACTGGAAAAGAATATGGAAAAATATGACCTTGTCATCCCGTAATCTGAACCATCAATTTATACATTCTAAATTTGTTCACAGACTGTATTTAACACCAAAGAAAAGTTTTATCACACTGTTCACTGTGTCCCCTAAAACAGGTAGGCACATTCCTTCATGTGATGTTGGAGTGCCCTGCAGTTAAATGCTTCTGGGACAAAGTTACAAAATTAATTTTGAAGTGTATGGATGTAAACATTCAATGCGTTGCATCTACTGTGTTACTTAACGATGATAGCTCCTTCAATCTCTCAGTCAATCACAGACGATTACTGCTGGCAGGCTGCACTTCCGCAAAAAAAAAGATGCTGGCTCTTAAGTGGCAAACACCCCACTCTCTCACAATTCACCAGTGGATACAGTCACTAGTAGAAGTTATAACATTAGAATTATCGACAGCGAGAATGAAAGGTGCTAGTCAAGAAACAATTGAGGCCTGGACAAATTTGCTTTGTGAAGAAGACTCTGTGAAGAATAATCTGAGCTAAAGCCCAACACACACACACATATATATATATATATATATATATATGGTAAACATAATACTCAACATAAATATTTCAGGTTACTACAGTTACTACAGTATATATATATATATATATATATATGGTAAACATAATACTCAACATAAATATTTCAGGTTACTACAGTTACTACAGTATATATATATATATATATATATATGGTAAACATAATACTCAACATAAATATTTCAGGTTACTACAGTTACTACAGTATATATATATATATATATATATATGGTAAACATAATACTCAACATAAATATTTCAGGTTACTACAGTTACTACAGTATATATATATATATATATATATGGTAAACATAATACTCAACATAAATATTTCAGGTTACTACAGTTACTACAGTATATATATATATATATATATGGTAAACATAATACTCAACATAAATATTTCAGGTTACTACAGTTACTACAGTATATATAAATATATATATACACACTGTAGTAACCTGAAATATTTATGCTGAGTATTATGTTTACCAATAGATGGCAGTATTGATTCAAAACGGGGTTTGCTTTCTGCTATCCGTCGGCGTTTAAATGTCTGCCATATATATCGTGCTCGAGAAAGCCTAGTTTTACACCAGGTGCTTTCTGCTATCTGTCGACGTTTAAATGTCTGCCATATATATCGTGCTCGAGAAAGCCTAGTTTTACACCAGGTGCTTTCTGCTATCTGTCGACGTTTAAATGTCTGCCATATATATCGTGCTCGAGAAAGCCTAGTTTTACACCAGGTGCTTTCTGCTATCCGTCGACGTTTAAATGTCTGCCATATATATCGTGCTCGAGAAAGCCTCAGGTAGTTTTACACCAGGTGCTTTCCAGTAATGTTATTCAAAGTTACCATTTAAATACTAAAACATACTTATGTGTCCAGTGTCATCAATCTAAGAAGCATCCTAAGATACAGTACCTATTTTCATATTTTTTGTTAGTCATTGCTTTCAGGCCCACAGGGAAGGGCTGGTATGGGGAGGGTTTTCTCTCGTTGACGGGGGGGTGGACGTAAAAGCATCCTAGGTTAGGGGATATGGGGTAGGGGGCAGGTAGATAGAGATATGGGGGGGTGGGGACTGACAACCAACCTGTATTGCCAGGCGGGGTGCTAAGGGGTGGAAAACATGGTTTAATAAAACTTATGTCAAGATGTGTATGTATTATTTATGCTTTACATACAGTATACATTTTCTGTGTCTGTGTGTCGTCATCTGACAGAACCCACTCAGCCAGCTGATGTGGCTGCTGAGGTGACTGTTCAGGTCAGCCCTGAGCGACCACATAAGTCTATGGTTGAAAAGCCTCGCAGGCCCAGTGTGGAGAGAGAGATGAAGAACAGCCCAGAGAAGTCAGGGAAGTCTCTTCCACCACCCCCACCACGGAGGTTCTTCCCTTCACTGTCCGGCCCAGGGCTGACCACAGGGAGGTCTGGAGAAGTCATCTTTACTACCAGGAAGGAAGCCACCACCGCCCAGGTGTGCGACTCATTTGTTGGCAATTTCACTAGTCAAGCAGCATTCCCTCCCAGGATAACCTCATAACACTGCCAGTCAAATAGTTGTCTTTAGTAGTGTATGCACACATGACCTAGTGGGGGATACAGTGGCAATTTATCTAAGCCAGTTTTGCTCTGGCAAGTATTCCAGTGTCCAAGTCAGTGTGTTACTATCCCCTTCAGGATGATGAAGAGGCGGTGGTCCCTCAACCCAGTCCCAAACCCACCAGACAGCCCCCAGAGGTCAAGCCCAAGCCCCAAACCACTCCTGTTTTTATAGCCTCAGCTGAGCCAGGGGAAAAGGAGGACAAAGAAGAAGAGGATGATGATGAGGAGGAGGATAAATTCATGAAGGAACTACAGGTAAAAATACACAAGTCACATGTAAAACCACAAATATGTACAAAGCATTTGCCTATTTTTTTTAGCCTTTTTTAACATAAACAGTAGCTCTATTGTATGTGGTCTTATCTTACCTGCATTACTATGAAAACCTCATGGAAATGTGTTCATGTCTCCCTCTGTTGTTCAATGGAGGAAAGGGTTTTGTCTGTGTGAACAAGAATATGCCCTGCCCTGCCTAATACATCAGTTACTGTGATATTTAACTCAGCCTTTGTTGTACAGCCACAGAGGCCTTGTCATGAAATACGATCTGTGATCTAATCGGTGCAATTTGACCTCCTCAGGTGTTTCAGAAGTACACTCTTAGAGATGTAAGCACAAAGTGTGTCATAGACCTTACAAGCACTGCATCTCAAGTCAGACAGATAGAGCCAGAACTCACTCTCTCACCCAAAGACCCAAAGGTAACAGATGTGGTACCCTTTTTCTAACCCGTTCTGGCCCCCTTAGGCATGCACTGCTTGTAACTCACTCACTGCTTGTCTGGCCTCTAACACTAATCTGATCTGGGGCCTGCCTGTCAGTACTGTCTGTGCTTACAGCTTAATCAGCCTCTGAATCTGGTCTGAGCATGGATCTAAAGCTTGCTTTTGATTGAATATGCTTCTGAACACTGGTCTGACTGCCACTCATTGCTGTGTTCAGCTATTGCAGCTATTGCTATTGGAATGGCCTGGGGGGCCGAAGGTTTGGTGTTTCTTTTGGTGTTTCTTGTCTGTCATGTTATCAATGCCTTTCAGAGAATTGGCTGATCTCATATAAAAGGTGTATGGTGTCTCTTGGTGTTGGAAAATGTTTGCTCTTGATTTCCAAATGTGATATTATCTTCAATTAATTTCCATTTCCTTCCACTCTGAGATTAGACTTGTCATTCACACTGTGCAGTGTTCTTGCCTGGCTCCGTGAATGAATCTGCATCTGATCATTTGTAGCATATCTCTTATGACATTGTGCTTGACTCTATTTCCCTTAGTTTTCTAAGCATGCCCTCTTGGCTGCCAAGGTTGGTCTCCTCAATGTAATTTGAAATGTAAACTGAACCCGGAGCTGTTGTGCAATGATGTTATCTCCTAAACTGTCATAGGAGAGTCAGGAGAACAAGGGTAAAGAGAAAAGTGTGCTCAACACTGACGAAAACAGATTTGTCATTGTTCCAAAGAGTCCCAGGGTAAGTCTTAACTTCCCCAAATAACCATGTTCTTCAGTCAGAATACAGTATATTGTATGTTTTTGATGTTGATATTTCCCTGATTTTTTTTTTCCAGGTCATGTATTATGTCACAGGACAGTTATCCAATGAGAAGCCTCCATCGGGAAAAACAGACCAATCGGAAGGCAGGGAGGGAACATTGTCCCCCTCACAGGTGGCAAACTCAAATACACTTGACTCCCAGCAGACAGAGTTACTAATAGCAGACACAACACCTCTGGTATCATGTAACTCAGTGCTGGAAAGCCAAGATTGTCCTCCTAATATACAGAAGATAGCAGTTGGAGAAGATAGTGGGAAGGAGAGCGTTGTTGATGAGAATGTCCGGAAGGATCCTGTTCAGTGTCAGAAAGTGGGGGTAGTTGAACCTGTGTCTCCTCCAATACCTGCAGAGAAGCAGGACATTTCTGAACCCTCTCAGCAAGACTATCTTACTAACAGTAAACCATCATCATCTTCGTCATCATCACCACCACCATCTTCACCAGCATCACCACCACTTCCACTATCATCATCTTTACCACCACCAGTACCAGTAATCCAGTTTGTGAGTAGTACAGGCCAAGAGGTTTCAGGTAGTCCAGGGTCTCCACCAGAGAGCAGGAGCCTGGGTGACAGCCAGAGCCAGCAGGTAGTGTTGAGGTCCTTCAGAAGCAGAGCACCACGGTATGTAGAGGAGGGCAGCAGCCTGAGCCCTGACCTCCCAGACGAGGAGGGCCCTCCTCCCCCTGAGAACATCTCCTTCATGATGATCACCAGCAACAGAGTGCAGGCTCTGTCCACTGGGGAGTACCAGGAGATAGTGAATGGTACCAGCATGTCCGAGGTTCAGACCGTCAGTGTGGGGAACGACACCACCAGTATCAGCCAGGAGCACAGTGGCTTCGACAGGAAGCCTGTGATCATCATATTCGACGAGCCCATGGACATCCGGTCGGCCTACAAGCGTATGTCCACCATCTTTGAGTGTGAGGAGGAGCTGGATAGGCTGCTGCACCAGGAGAGCATCAAGGAGGAAGCAGAGGAGGCAGGATCAGAGACGAGTGTACCTCAGGTAAAGTCTAACACTTATCTACATCAGGCAAACAAGACAGCAGTGACAGGAAACACTGCAACCAGTCACCATAATACTCCTGCTGTGGTTGCGCAACAGAAGAGTACAGCAGAGTGCTCATTACCAGAACAGTCTAAAACAGAGCCCTCAAACACCAGCAAACCAGAGACCAAAAAGAAGTTCAAATTCAAGTTCCCCAAAAATAAGCTGGCAGCCATCAGCCAGGCGATTCGCACTGGGACCAAAACAGGGAAGAAGACACTTCAGGTGGTGGTCTATGAGGACGAGGAGGAGTGGGACGGACACATGAATGAGACCGAAAGGTTTGAGATCAACAGCAGTAGCATACCACAAACTGACTTTAGTCACCTCACCTCTGTGAATAACATCACGTCACCAAGCACTCTCACCAGGTCAAACTCTAAACGCAGGACAGAGGAGATCTGTAAGAATGCCTACGACTCCATAACCAGTCTAGAGGAGACCATTAAACAGCTGGAGATCACTGTGGACAATATAAGCCCAGCAGCGCCTAACACCGACTCCTGTGAAGAGTCTCCAGCCACAGTGAAATCCCAACGAGAGAGAAGTCCCTCCAAGAGGCCTGCCCCTCCTCAGGTCTCAAAGTTCCTGAAGCATTCTCAGAGTAAGAAGTCCAAACCAGAGCTTCCCAGGCCATCCATCACAAGCAGCTCCAAGAAACAGGTCTCTTTTAGAGCTCCTTCCCCCTAACACTGCACTGGTGGCTGGGTCCCTGTGAGGGCTGGTGGCTGGGTCCCTATGAGGGCTGGGCTGGTGGCTGTGTCCCTTTGAGAGCTGGGCTGGTGGCTGGGTCCCTGGTAGATTCCCACCTTCTCTCCCTCTAACCACTAAAGATGAACATGTTTTTCAGGCGCTGCTGGGGATACAGCTGGGATCTACCTCTGCTTATAAGCTGTCTTTGTGGTGTCAGCTGACATGATTGTTGTCCCAGGGTACCTGGGTTGCTATGATGTGTGTTTGTTTCCTAATTGTGGACTTTGAACAGTGACTGGCTTTAAAATGACTGGCTTTATATTGTGGCCATGGTTCCACTGTGCATGCTTTGCTCTCAGTGTTGATGCAGGCGGGTCAGTGGCTCCTGAACTTTAGAAAAAAAACGAGGACCCCTAACTGGACTTGGCAGCTTTCTAGATATACCCAAAGCCTGTAATCACAGGCAATATAACGTTATTACTTTATGAGAACATCTCTGGCATACCGCAACACCATAAATAAATATTATTTGTTTTTAACCATCAATTACAAGGGTGCTAATTTATTCTCAGCTGATAGTAAAATAACTTAATTTGCTTTTACTAATAATGTCCAAACAGCATGTGAAACTATAAGTGCAAACTAAAAAAAAGAATACAGCTCAACACAAAATCCCCCATTACAGTCTCAGACTTCCCCCTGGAGCTGGTAACTCTACTAGTAGCTCAGTTTGGGAAGCACAGATCTACTGTAAGCATACTGCCATCTTATCTCTGGATACATGTCTTTTCTGTTGTTGTTGCTTTGGCTCTTAGGTGTTTTCACAATCTGTTCCTAATATATGATTTCTGTCTGTTTTTGAATACTTACAGAATACCAGTGGCTCTCCTTCTTCGAGTCAAATGTCACTTTCTGTGTCTGCAAAGTCCTGGCAGCAACCAGCCGGGTCAGCTGACAAACCAGGAGGAAAAACTCAGAAGCAGTTTCCACAGGTAGTTTTACTGTAAGATGGCCTGTGTTATGAAGTATTGGAGAAACTACTTTCATGATTTAGAGAAGTTTACACGAAGCCTTGGAAACTGTACAATTATAGGAAATGTTTGTTGAATCCACTCACTCTCTGTCTTGTTCTCCTACTGTATGTCTTCAAGACCTTTTGACTGTTACCATCTGTACCCTCTTCTTCCCCTCTATATGCTCCTTGAGCATGCTCACCATGTAATTGTAATTCACTTGGAGGTGGAGGCAAGGATAGAAGATTGGCAAGGATATATTCACTTCACTTTTTCAACGTCTTCAACCTTAAACTAAATCAACTAAACTGAACCTATTTTCAAAATAAACTCACCCTCTGTCAACTGTCCAAATATTATTTAACCTTCTTTATCTCACCCTGAGAAGCATGATATGTATGTCATAAACACTGCATGTGTGTTATGAGTTGGTGCATTGAATTAGTGAATTAGTGGGCATCATTAACCCTGTAGATAATTTCCTGACTTCATATTTTCTATGAATGATCTATAATTAGTGTATTTTAGTGCCACCTCTTTGCTTTCTAACATGATGCTTATTTATCTTTGTATAATAACCCTTCTTTTGCCTTTCTTGACATTCCATATCTCCCGCCATCTTTGTTTCGCAGGCTAACAGAAGTGCTGAGAAAGCTGGTGGGGATAGTAACCATTATTTCCTTGCTTTACCTGCTTCTAAGATCCCAGCCTTTTGTCATAGCTCTGGAAAAAATATGTCATTGCCCGGTCCAAACACTGTGTCTAACCCTATTAAATCACCTTCCTCCTCCCCATCCTCCTCACACAAATCTTTCATCCCATCTCTTAATCTGAGTCGTCTCGTCCCTCCTAGCCCTTCTCTCAATGACAGACGTCAAAATCTTTCCCTCTCATCACAAACCCAAAATGGCCGACCCAGCCCTTTCTCTCACTGCTCATCTTCCTCTTCCTCCTCCACCTCCCCCTCTTCCAACTCCTCCTCTTTGTCCCCCACATCCACGTCCTCCACCTCCTCCTCCCCTCCCTCTCCTTCCCTCCTCTCCCCGACTGCCATGAGTCAAGGTGCGAGGAGTATCCACCGCATTGCTCATATACCCAGCTTCACCGGACACAAGATGCAAGGTGGATACAGCAGCAAAACCACACATACACCAGCAGCTTCTTTGTCCAAGGACATATGATTATCTTTTTATATCTATATGTAACAAAGTTAAAAACATACCGTAAACTCATGCCACAGCTTGCTTGAAATGTTGCAGATGGAGCCATCCAATTTGTACGTTTTGGGTGGCTCAACACGTTGGAACATTGTCAAGGAGGACAGTTACGTGTGTTGCGAAGCAGCGGATCACTGGTTCGAACCCAGTATGGGGCAGTCGGTCAGTGGAGGAAGCTAAGCTTTTAGCAGCACACAGACCCCTGTTACATAACAGAATAAAGTATAGTTGAGGAAAGTGCACCAGTATTGAATTGTAAAGGCCTGTTATATTAAATGAAGTGCCCTTTAATATAGACTCCATGGAGAATTCAATGTTTTTTAAGAATATGAATAAAGGTTTGCTAAAGTGCCAATTCAGCATTTTGACATGTTCCTCCATCAACCCTGTCACTTCTAGGAAGATTTCAACCCACTTAATCCAAAGATTCCTCCATAATTTCACCGTCATTGTAAAGCCCTAGTTGTTGCTTTGACAGTCGTTTCTGGAAAGTATTTTTTATTTCATGTGATTAGTGATTCATTTAAATCCATCTCTCATTTTGGAGGCAAGAAGTTTAGCAGTTAAGAGCGATGGGCCAATAATCGAAAGGTCGCTGTTTCGAATCCCCGAGCTGACTAGGTGTAAATTCTGCCTGTGCCCTCGAGGAGCCACTTAACCCTAATTGCTCCTGTAAGTCACTCTGGATGAGAGGTTCTTCTAAAAGACAAAACATTAACATTTTAAGGTCAATCCTGTTACATTAACTGAAATCTGTTTTTAATATTGTGAAACTATTCCTTTAAAAAACATAGTCAAATCATGGTGTAAAAGCAGGTGATCCGTTTCTACCCTTTTTGGCCATTTTCTGGTGTTTTGTGGTGGAAAACTGAATGGGGTCGAGCATAACACATAGATAAGACAGGCTAGAAATGTTTAAGCTATTCCATTGTTTTGGTGAAGCTTGCATTTAATTGCCACTCCCTGTTGCACACAACAAACGTACATTCCCCCTGTTCACAAGGGGATTAATGGCTGATTTAAGATTAAATGTTACTTTATTTGGCACTTATAGGGTCTTTTTTTTTTTTTACGTGAACATGTTTTTATGAAGTTAAATGTGCATTTTATGACCGAATGTACAAATTAAGTGAAATCAAAAGTTTTTTTTTTTTCCAAGTTACACTTCTCAAAAGGCACCGAATTGGTGGAATGGCCCTGTTGTATGATGATAACCATATTCACAAGAACTACTAGCTTTACAAATGATCAACACAAAAAGGTGCAAACATTCTAGAGTTAATACTAATGTAGTTTAGTGGTGCTGGAAATCTAGTTACATTTTTATTGATGTGAGAAATCTGTGATTTTAACGGATGGTGTTATATTTTATACGAATTAGAGTGACACTTAATAATATAAAGATTTGATCTAAAATAACAATTTATGTAAAGAAATCAAATCATTTATTTACATTTCTATGGTGGATGAAGGCATAGATGCAGACTTTCATCTAGCATCAGTCATTCAGATGTCATCTCTCTTATGCAATGAGCTTAGATGTGTGGAGTTGTGCGAGTGGAACTTTGAAGAACAAAATGCTTGGTGATTTCTCAAGCTTCCGATGCACTGCCAAATCTTTGAGCTAACAAGATAGCTACTGTACATGCAAAATAATGTTTAGAGGCCTTTTAAGGCAGTAGATGTACTAACATGCTTGTACTAAAGTGTTTGGTTTTACAGATCATGTATCTAAGACATGCACTATGTGGACATTGTAATGTTTACCTTTGGGATGGCAACTGACTTATATTCATATTAGTAACTGGTGTTTACATTCATAATTAGTGACAGAAGTTTACATGCAAGTGTATGTATTTAAGAGGGTTTTGTCTTCAGAAAAGTATTTTAACTTGCCAAACTTCACTCCTATGCATGCCCTTTTAGAGATTTTAGAGATGTATCTGTCATGTTAGAGAACTATTGTTTGCACAACTCTGTAAATATTTAGTGTTCTCTGATTTTGTAAAGCTGTAAACCATGTTGTAAAAAGGTATTGTAGAATTGAATGCTTGTGAGGTTGAGAAACTAATAAAGGGCTTTCTGTTAGTGATTTGCTGTATGCTTTATGTGTTCATGTTATATTAATCTGTGTGATTGTATGAAAATCGGTTCACTGACATCAGTTTGCGCTTCCTATTATTGCCCAACAGAAGTCAATATACACATGCAATTGTACAGGAAAGAGAGCAGCCAGACAGCAAATCTCAGGTTTGCATACCAGTATTTTTCAAATGTTCTGTATAATTTACCTAAAATAGCTATACCTAAATGTAATATTATTTGTGTCTATATCAAACACATTTCAAACAGCTCCCCATGATATTGAAGCAATCATTTGTCCAAAAGTCCAAAATAAAATCTGAAATTCTAAAACCGATTTAAATGGTCATATGATTAGGTCATGAAAGGATATTGTTATTACAAAGAAAACTACAAGAAAACACATTTAGACATTACAAATAATATGTGTTAGTGAATGTCATTAACACATTTCCTGAAACAATTTGTCCATACTGTATATGCACACAGTCCATTGTGGAATCACACTAAGAAAAAAAAAACATAATGAGATATCTCATCCTTTTAATTAGTAAAATTATTAGTAATTAGTTTCATTAAATGATAATTAGCTCATGTAAATTCCAGACATAATGAATCCCAATGCCCATCTACGGTAATTAGCATATCATCATTCTGCATCATATTTAACACAGGAAAGTTGAAGAGAGTCCAGATTGTGAGATGCAACACAGAGGGACGGATGGCTGGTAATTAAAAATAACTCACTTTAGCATCATAGGGTTAATTATGATCTCTCCCAATGCTTTATAGTAGTGTCACATCAACAGCACAAGTCTAGGAGGACATCCACAAACCAACAAGGAACTTTCTGTCAGTTAATCAAAGATGTGGCTCCCTAATTTGCATTTCTAATTGGAATTACTGTAATGAGGGTGTCAATCAGTATGGTTGCCAAATTAGCCAAGTAGTTTTCTGTAAGTAATACTAGAAATGTGAATAAATTTGCCATGTTGTTAGATCTTTGGCAACAGCACAGAGCATGAACGAGGTGAGGTGAAGATGTTAACCCAGTAAGGATAATAAATATCTACAGATCAACATGCCAACATGTCCAGTGCCGACAAGATTTACAATGAACAAATTACACCATAGATTATTAGTGGAACAAAAGCAAGTGTTAAAGTGTTGGTATTTGGCAGGAACAGAAGTCTACAAACCCTGTAGCTCCCCATGACCAGTGTTGGTGACCACTGTGGGTAAAAGCAATATTTCCCATATGGTGGGTCACACTCTATGGCCACCATCTACGGTCCTGGCTAAAAATAAATTAGGGGGGAATGTGGTCAAATCTATTGTCTTCATTTTTAACTGTTGCCCTAAATCAATGAAAGTGCATCATGTGAGTGCTGTCCTTTGTTGGTATTTAGATAGGTCATCATAGCAATGTTTAGCAGCCAGCACTGCAGAGAGCAAACAAAGAATCATTGGTAACTTTATTATTCATTTCTCATGTTACTATTTTATTATTTTTAACTTTGCATCGTTGGGAAGGGCTCGTAAGCACGCATTTCACATTAAAGTCTACACCAGTTGTATTTGGTGCATGTGACTAAAATGTATCTTTATTATGGAGTTGCAGGCACTCTGGACAGTGGAAAATAGCCATCAGTGTTTGTTCTGGAGGGGGGGGGGGGGGGGGGGTCACAAAAACAGTCAAAAGGCTCTATTTCATTACCTTTATTTATTCAGGCAAGTCAGTTAAGAACAAATTCTTATTTACAATGACGGCCTAGGAACAGTGGGTTAACTGCCTTGTTCAGGTGCAGAATGACAGATTTTTACCTTGTGAGCTCAGGGATTTGATCTTGCAACCTTTTGGTTGCTAGTCCAACACTCTAACCACTAGGCTACCTGCCACCCCTCTTCAAGGGTCATGGTAAAAAAAGATGTTTTGGAACTGCTGCAATGCTTCATTACTGAATTGTACATTACATTTTTTTCTATTTAATTAATGAAAGTGGGTGCAATATAGTCTTTGTTCAAGTACAGTGGCTTTATGCAATACATTTTAAGAGAGAACTAATGGAAAGCTCTGGCATATATAGACATTCATTTTAGCTAAAACCTATTCATCATACTGTAGGTAGTGAAAATCTTAATTTTTTGATGCAATGGACTATGGATCTCTCCTCTTGCCCACCTCTGTCAGCAAATGTAACCTATATTTCTGCTAATACTGATTTGGTACGCCCTGTTTGATTACAGAGCTAGGTTTATTTTGAGATGACTATGAATCTCTGTACAGCACTAGATTTCTTAAAACCCAAGGGTCTCAAAAAAGAGGATCTCCTGTTCATAGTTACCTATGGATCCACTACAGTAGGCCTATCAAGGTTATTAGTAATACCTGTATGGGAAATGAAGGTTATTCAAAATATAGTTCTATAACGTCAGTAGAAGATAACAGCATTGTGCACAGTACATAATATTTAATGACACAAAGCATATTTAGAAACCCAAAATGTTATCCACAATGCACCAACAATGACTTGGTTCCAGTTTTCCAAACTTCAACATCTTTGGTAACGCGATCAGCTCCCCAAAGCGTATCTGGCACACGACCTTGGATGAGGCACTAATTCAATTGTGTTTTTGAGGGCATCACCTCAGGCTATTCACCCACCAGAGGGGCCAAGAGATAACTCCAGGCACTTGTCTGACAGCAAGCAATTTTCGATCACCAGTAACTACTTTAATACTTCATTAACAATTAATTAAATCAAGTCTTTGAGGAATTATGTCTTAAAAGTAAGATCAAGAGTAGAGACCATGTTCAATTTGGTAGTTTGGAAAAGTCTGGCATGACAGTAGAATTTGATCATTAAATTATGTTGCTTAGTGCAGTTTGGTTCAATACATGAAATACTCTGCTTCTTATGTTGTGATTGTAAAATGCCTCTCGGCATCAGAGTTTTGGCACTGTACCATGAATATCTAAATAGTGACATTTGTGAGAATGCAAAGAAATTCTCAGATTCATGTTGACAACAAAGTTCTGATTTTATTCCAAAAGTGTTGAATAATTGCAGGAACATTTTGACAATACAATAAAACATGTTAAAATCCATAATTTAAACATTCAGTCCACAAAAATAACAAAGATGTATGTATGTATTATTAACGGTTGTTACAAAAAGCTACAAAACGACCGATTATCTATCCACAGTGTACAAAATCTTGCAAAATATCAAGGGTAGTGTGACTGTACATTGCAACTTGTTTTTAGCCTTCCTTGCTGCCTCCTCATCTTCACCTTCTTGTCGTCGCCATCATGTGAATTTATATGTGAGATTGTTAAGGAAAGTGGTGAGCTGGGCTTTAACAGAAAAACAAAGTGGATATCACAATCAGAATCACTACAATCAATTGCCACGATCTTAAAACCCATGTTTTATTTAAAAGGATATGATTCATAATCCATGTTCTGTGTCAATACACCAGTCAATATAAACTCAGCATTGTGAGTGTCTGTTAGGAAGAAACAGGGGAGACAAGAAGTAGGTTTAGGCTAGAGTCAAAACAGGATGTCAAAACAAATCGGCCACATCCAAAGCACATGCACATGTGTACATGTACAGGTTTCTCTTACCAATGTTCTTCAAGAAGTACTCTCTACAGAGATGAAGATCATTCTCACATGATATCAGGATGATCTCAGCAAGGTTCTGAAAAGAACAGAAAACGTTCCACGAGTTCAGTAATAGAACATCACCTCGGTTACATTCTTCCAAGTACACATTTATAACACAATGCTGTGACGACATGGAGAGGACCAGTACCTTGTTCTGCTTGTGCTCCATTATCTTGCGGAAGGAGGGCTGCTTGGGGAGCACCTTGCCTCCTGCGCTCTCTACAATGGCTTTCATAGTGATAAGGCTGGGACAGATCCCAGGGGTAATGTAGAAATACTTGCCCTAGAGAGGGAGAGAAAAACAGAAAGACATGTTTATGAGCCAGTTGGGTATCTAATGTAGGGCTGACAGATATGGGCAAAAAATGTAATTGTGTTTTTTTTAACCAAATATTGCAATTGCGATTTGACTTACACGGAGTGTACAAAACATTAGGAATACTTTCATAATATTGAGTTGCACCCCCCCCGTTTGCCCTCAGAACAGACTCAATTCGTCAGGGCATGAACTACAGGGTGACAAAAGTGTTCCACAGGGATGCTGGCTCATGTTGACTTCAATGCTTCCCACAATTGTGTCAAGTTGGCTGGATGGACCATTCTTGATACACACGAGAAACTGTTGAGCGTGGAAAAAACCCAGCAGTGTTGCAGTTCTTGACACACTCAAACTGGTGTGCCTGGCACCTACTACCATACCCCATTCAAAGGCACTTAAATATTTTGTCTTGCCAATTCACGCTCTAAATGGCACACAGACAATTGTATCAAGGCTTAAAAATCCTTCTTTAACCGGTCTCCTCCCATTCATCTACACTGATTGTAGTGGATTTAACAAGAGCCATCAATAAGGGATCATAGCTTTCAGCTGTGTTCACCTGGTCAGTCTGTCATGGAAAGTTGTTCCTAATGTTTAGTACAGAGTAGCTCAAAACACTTGGGTGACTGTTGGAATCATGGAAATAGAGTGATTCATATTGAGAAGCAAAGTGGAAAGCACCACCGTGCTTGTTTGGAACAATCTGTTGACTGCACATGACAGAACAGCATGCAAACTTATAGTGACTAACAACCGGGCTAACAGCGGGGAGGTGGAACTGCGTTGCTTGAGTGACGGGTTGGGGCTTGGTGTGTGGGAAGCAGCCGCAAGAGAGGGAGAGCGACGATAAACATAGTAACAAATGGACCTTACATGCGGCTGACTGGCGTTTCAAAATATTGCATGCAATATGGATATTGCACATGTCAATATTGCGATTTCGATGTGAATTTGATTCATTGTGCAGCCCTAATCGAATGCATCCAATCAGACGAATTGACTCGATAACAATCTGATGACTCGACAGAACAAGTATATACACATTGGTGTCCACTGTTCAGGCAGATAGACATTGGGGATAGATTCCATAAGTGCATTGTTTCACTAACCTTGAAGAGTGGTGCAGTGTGGGCCCTCTTCAGTGACTCTTCCAGACTGAAGCCAAACAGCACCTCTGCCTCTGCATCTCTCAGCATGTAGTTCTGCTCATCTGAATAAACAAACACGTACTATAAGAATACACATACTCTAACGAATAAACACATACTGTAGTCTAAAGCAGGGATCATCAACTAGATTCAGCCAAGGGATGATTTTATTAAGCAGATGGTCAGGGGGCCAGATCATAATTCCAAGTAGTTTGTATTCTGCAAATTGACAGCAAGAAGTCAAAACAGATCATATTTGACTAAAACATAATAGTTTTATACCTTGCTTAGATTTGTATACGATCACACATACTGTATCTATCTATTATGCATGGGAATACTTTGGAACAGATTTCCTAAATTAATAGCAGCGATTTGCTGGTGTTTTCTTATGTTCAACAATAAAAACATTTTTTACATTTGACTTTTGAAATAAAATCACCCGTGGGGCAAATTCAGTCAGCGGGCCACCAGTTGGGGGACCCTACTCTGAAGAATGTACAAAAACTCTAAAACCAAACACACTCACTCTAAGAACCCACATACACTCTACAAAGCTACACACAAAAAGTAAGTGATCACAACAGTGTCTCGCAACATGAAACTCCCTCACACAGATCTATTCTCTAATAACTGAATGCATATTTAACGTACCGACAAACTTCTGGCTCTTCCAGCTCTCTTCTAACCACTCAGGGGTGACGATGTGCTTGACGATTGACATGGCTGTGAGAAACTTCACCGTCCTCGTCACCTTGTTGGCCACAAGATGGGTGCACTTCTGAGCGCTCTCTGCAATCTCCCCTCCAAGGTTGTGCAGCCTCTGGATAGACAAAAGGAGACATCGGATGCATTGTTAGAGGCTGGTCTGTGAGTGCTGAGAATCAGAAGTCATCCTGTGATACGTTTTGAGAAATATTGGTGATTGATAACAATAATTCTAGACAATGACTGTTTCCTGCAGACTCAGCTGTGCAGAGGCATAAAAAGGCAATTACCTTCATGAATTGTTGGACCTGTGTTGGCTCAAAGCCAGTGAAGAAAATGTACGGTGTGGACTCTGGTGGAAGCTTCTTGGTTGGGGATTGAATCTCCTCAAGTCTACAATTGAGAGAACATTTGGATCATTGGGTGAGAAACTTTAGGTAATTGCGTTGTATCCATATATACATACAAATAAATAAATAAATATATACATTTAAAAACATTTTTTAGAAACAAATATTTTTCCTAACACAAATTTTGCAGATTGACTAATTCAACATACTGTGCTACACAACACTGTGAAATTTAGAGTGATGGAGACTCACCTTGGCTTCTTATTTGGAGGCTGGGAGTTTGACTCAGACTGTCTCTGCTTCTGTTGCAGCTGCAATGCTGCCAACGCATCAGGTGAAACCTTCACAGGAGCCCGCCAAGCACCTAAAATCAAAAGGAGAAAAATGTATATAATCCACACCTGTGTGTAAGAATTTTGTCCATCACCCTCAATTTTTTTTCAATTATTATTACCCATACAGTGCATTCGGAAAGTATTCAGAGCCCTTGATTTTTTCCCCCCCATATTTTGTTACAATAGTCTTATTCAAAAATGGATTATATTAACAAAAAATCTATACTCAATACCCAATTATCATCAAGAAAAAACAGGTTTTTAGAAATTGTTGCAAATGTATATTTAAAAAAAAACTGAAATATCACATTTACATAAGTATTCAGATCATTTACTCTGTACTTTGTTGAAGCACCTTTTTGTGATTACATCCTTGAGCCTTCTTGGGTATGATGCTACAAGCGTGGCACACCTGTATTTGGGGAGTTTCTCCCATTCTTATCTGCAGATCCTCTCAAGAACTGTCTAGTTAGATGAGGAGTGTCACTGCACAGCTGTTTTCAGGCCTCTCCAGAGATGTTCGATTGGGTTCAAGTCCGGGCTCTGGCTGGGCTACTCAAGGACATTGAGACTTGTGCTGAAGCCACTCCTGCGTTGTCTTGGCTGTGTGCTCAAGGGCATTGTCCTCATTGGAAGGTGAACCTTCACCCCACTGAGGTCTGGAGCAGGTTTTCATCAAGGATTTCGCTATACTTTGCTCTGTTAATCTTTCCCTCGAGCCTGACGAGGCTCTCAGTCTCTGTCATTGAAAAACATCCCCACAGCATGATGCTGCCACCACCATGCTTCACTGTAGGGGTGGTGCCAGGTTTCCTCCAGACGGGACTCTTGGCATTCACGTCAAAGAGTTCTATCTTCATCAGACCAGAGAATCTTGTTTCTCATGGTCAGAGTCCTTTAGGTGCCTTTTGGCAAATGCCAAGTAGGCTGTCATGTGCCTTTTACTGAGTAGTGGCTTCCGTCTGGCAACTCTACTATAAAGGCCTTTGGTAGAGTGCTGCATATGTGGTTGTCCTTCTGGAAGGTTCTCCCATCTCCACAGAGGAACTCCAGAGCTCTATGAGAGTGACCATTGGGTTCTTGGTCACAGCTCTAGGAAGATACTTGATGGTCCTAAACTTCTTCCATTTAAGAATGATTTAAGGCCACTGTGTTCTTGGGGACCTTCAATGCTGCAGAAATGTTTTGGTACCCTTCCCCAGATAAACACAATACTATCTCGGAGCTCTACGGACAATTCCTTTGACCTTATGGCTTGGTTTTTGCTCTGAAATGCACTGTCAACTGTGGGACCTTATATAGACAGTTGTGTGCCTTTCCAAATCATGTCCAATCAATTGAATTTTCCACAAGTAGACTCCAACCAAGTTATAGAAACAGCTCAAGGATGATCAATGGAACTAGGATGCACCGGAGCTCAATTATGAGTCCCATAACGAAGGGTCTGAATACTTACGTAATAAAATGTATGTTTTTTTTATAAATTTGCAAAAATGTCTAAAAAGCTGTTTTCGCTTTGTCATTATGGGATAGTGTGTGTAGATTGATGAGGATTTTTTATTTTATTTCATCGTTTAGGCTGTAACGTAACAAAATGTGGAAAAAGGTTAGGGTTCTGAATACTTTTCGAATGCGCTGTAAAGTCCCCTTGCCCCCACTGTAAGACTTCTGAACCCTGTACCCAGTAGGTTCTGAACCAGATGCTGGTTGGGGATGAGTGGTTCCTGCAGGTTGAAGTTGGAGTATCTGCTGTGCTGGATCTGCCGGAGAGCCTCAAAGTTCCCCAGGAGGATGTCACAGAGCCACTGGGCATTGACGCAGGGGATCCTCCACTCCTTGGCCTTCTCATACTTCAGACCACTGGGCCTGAGGAGACAGGGAGGGAGAGGGTTAACACAGGGGATTCCAACAGTAAAGTAAAACAGACATGATGCAGGCATAAAACACAAACACACACATACAGTTGGGCAAAAACGTATTTAGTCAGCCACCAATTGTGCATGTTCTCCCACTTAAAAAGATGAGGCCTGTAATCATAGGTACACTCCTTTCATCATAGGTACACTTCAACTATGACAGACAAAATGAGAAGAAAAAAAATGGACATTGTAGGATTTTTAATGAATTTATTTGTAAATTATGGTGGAAAATAAGTATTTGGTCAATAACAAAAGTTTCTCAATACTTTGTTATATACCCTTTGCTGGCAATGACAGAGGTCAAACGTTTTCTGTAAGTCTTCACAAGGTTTTCACACACTGTTGCTGGTATTTTGGCCCATTCCTCCATGCAGATCTCCTCTAGAGCAGTGATGTTTTGGGGCTGTTGCTGGGCAACACGGACTTTCAACTCCCTCCAAAGATTTTCTATGGGGTTGAGATCTGGAGACTGGCTAGGCCACTCCAGGACCTTGAAATGCTTCTTACGAAGCCACTCCTTCGTTGCCCGGGCGGTGTGTTTGGGATCATTGTCATGCTGAAAGACCCAGCCACGTTTCATCTTCAATGCCCTTGCTGATGGAAGGAGGTTTTCACTCAAAATCTCACGATACATGGCCCCATTCATTCTTTCCTTTACACGGATCAGTCGTCCTGGTCCCTTTGCAGAAAAACAGCCCCAAAGCATGATGTTTCCACCCCCATGCTTCACAGTAGGTATGGTGTTCTTCGGATGCAACTCAGCATTCTTTGTCCTCCAAACACAACGAGTTGAGTTTTTACCAAAAAGTTACATTTTGGTTTCAACTGACCATATGACATTCTCCCAATCTTCTTCTGGATCATCCAAATGTTCTCTAGCAAACTTCAGACGGGCCTGAACATGTACTGGCTTAAGCAGGGGGACACGTCTGGCACTGCAGGATTTGAGTCCCTGGCGGCGTAGTGTGTTACTGATGGTAGGCTTTGTTACTTTGGGTCCCATCTCTCTGCAGGTCGTTCACTAGGTCCCCCCGTGTGGTTCTGGGATTTTTGCTCACCGTTCTTGAGATCATTTTGACACCACGGGGTGAGATCTTGCGTGGAGCCCCAGATCGAGGGAGATTATCAGTGGTCTTGTATGTCTTCCATTTCCTAATACTTGCTCCCACTTCAAACCAAGCTGCTTACCTATTGCAGATTCAGTCTTCCCAGCCTGGTGCATGTCTACAATTTTGTTTCTGGTGTCCTTTGACAGCTCTTTGGTCTTGGCCATAGTGGAGTTTGGAGTGTGACTGTTTGAGGTTGGGGACAGGTGTCTTTTATACTGATAACAAGTTCAAACAGGTGCCATTAATACAGGTAACGAGTGGAGGACAGAGGAGCCTCTTAAAGAAGAAGTTACAGGTCTGTGAGAGCCAGAAATCTTGCTTGTTTGTAGGTGACCAAATACTTATTTTCCACCATAATTTGCAAATAAATTCTTAAAAATCCTACAATGTGATTTTCTGGATTTTTCTCATTTTGTCTGTCATAGTTGAAGTGTACCTATGATGAAAATGACAGGCCTCTCATCTTTTTAAGTGGGAGAAATTGCACAATTGGTGGCTGACTAAATACTTTTTTGCCCCACTGTATATATAAAAGCTGCAACCCATCCACACAAATTCTGAACATGATTACGCCAAGGACTTGACTGTGTCTACAACATTTACATGCCATTCTAAATAGGTGAAAGCATATCAATATCTTCTCGTACTCTTTACAGATGAGCACGGTGTTGCTACGACAGAGGTAGCCTGTGTATCTGGCTCCTGCCAGATAGGCCATTAGCTTCAGGTCATCACGGTCTGAGTCCACAAAGCCAGTCACAGAGATGATCTGAGGAGGAACGAATGTTAGGAACGTCAATGGACTTACTATTGAAGCTATAAACTCTACTTCTGAGCTATTCATTACATAGGCCTAGTTCTTCTTGGAATTCTAGTCATTACCTCATCATACACCAATGCAAAATGTTTGATTGTACCCATGGGTGTAGTGCTGCCGGAGCAACGCTCTGCCACTTCTCAGAATGCAATGGTGCTCATTTAATAAAGTTGAAGTGGAATCAAGTTCACGCAAGATCATTTAATGATTAACCAGTATCCGACATAACAAACCAAATATAATAGCTAGTACAATGTTACTGTTAGACCAAAAAACACATCATTTCGTATAAGACGTCAGGATGATTGTGCTGAATGGTTGCATTTTTTTTAATCATGAGGCCAAGACTCAACAGAACGTGCCATTGGGCAAAATATGTGCTTTGACAAACAAAACACAGGGAGGCTGTAGCTTGTGAACTCCATCTGCTCTAAAATGCACTCAAACAGTAGGTTATGTACATCAATCAAGAATATCTGAAAGCATATACCCATGAAACTGATTTAGATTCAAATGGTTGGCATACAGCTTGGACGTTTCATCCGTAAAACGTGAAGAATTGTCATCCACGATTGACAGAGATGGTGCCCTTAATTTTTTGGTTTTGGTAGGCCTAATTTGGTTTTTGAGGGTATTAAAAATGGAAACATTTATTTGAGCTAATTTGGAGGATGTATTTTATACATATTTTAAAATGATATCAGGTCTATTCAATAGGCTACATGTCGGAATAAACTTTGATTGCGAAATTAGGGGGGGGCGGAATAGCACACCACTGATTGTACCGTTGTTCAAAATAAAAACAAATGAAAGCAGTTCCCAACCCATGTTAGATGTTTTGAATGTGGCGAGATAAAGAGGAAGTGATGCGTACGTGTTGTGAGCAGGGCTTCGCTCCAGGTGGGAAGGCGAAGGGGAGGTGTAGGGTTCTGTGGGGAGGAACCATCTTCTTTTTTTTCAGGATTGTGTTCAGCCAGTGGGCAGTGACACAGCGTCTCCCCTCCCGTAGGGCCTGAGGTACAGCAACAAGAGAGATGACCTTTAAAACCTAATATAACGGGGACACACACACACACACACACTAGAGTCCTGCACGGGTCCGTTTTTTGGAGACACATCCGCCCCGGCCACATCAATTCCGAGCCCCACCCAATATACCCTACATCAGGACTGATTTTTCACGTAACCCGACACACCCGCATAGAATAGTTCTGAGAGCCGATCCGTGACCAGCCAAATAACATAATAAAAATGGTTCATTAATTGAAGGCTGTTATCCCCCTTCCCTGGCCTGTATGAATTAATTTGTCTGCATGTCTAGTCAACATTTGGATAAAAGGAAACCATGCCATGAATTAAGAACAATATATTTTTATTTTCACAATGAGATGCGGCACATAGACGACTCAAATCTCTCTGGAAAAAAAGGCCTTCTAATTACCCTTCTTAGCTGACATAACGAAACCTTTCCATTCAACAATGTTTAGATAATAAAATAGTTTAATTGAAACTTAAACAATTCCCAGAATCGAATATAGGATGCAAAAATACATTTATTTAGTAGGTTATACTCACAACTTTTACCAGGCACACTGGTTTAAACTTGATATGGCCTGTGTAAATCAGTGATTCCCAAACTGTGGGGTTCCCCCCACCACAAAAAAATGTACTCAGTCCGGCATTAAACTTACTCTTGAAAGTTGTCATAGCAGAAAGCACAAGGTGCAATTTCAAAATTGGGTAGTGCATCATCAGTTCCTCTTGTCATGTCAGTCATTACTTACCTTAGAGAGCCATGTATAACTCGTCTATCAACTAGCCCATGTCAGCTAATGTTTTTTCTTTTTTTTCTTTGCCCATAGATAGTTGTAATTTTGTTCTCACTCAAATATCAAATGAACACACATTAGACATGGCAAAATGTATAGAATTGCAAGATAACTTACCAGTTTTAAAGCAAATTATCTTTGCACCCCATGACAAAATGTGTAGAATTGCAGGAAATAAGCACAGAATGTTCCCTAATGCTGGAAGGTGTGAAAAAGTTTGGGAACCCCTGGTCTAAATGAACAGAAGCCTGAATGAACGTGCTAATAAACTGAATTAGCCTATTGTAAAGAAATACCTGCTTGCACTTTTTGCAGGCTGTATGTCCATCTATCAGGTTGTTGTTCTTGTCCACAATGATCCTTCCAAACCAAACCAGGGATTTCACCCAATTCTGAATTTCATAACCTTTTTATTCTCTGGTTACGTTTGCCCTTTTCATGTGAGCTAAACTATCCATGGAAAGTAGGCCTAAACTTGGCAATGTATTCTCACATGGGGGGGATGAAACATCAGTTTCAACACCACACAAATAATGGACAGTTCCACTGCATGCATGGCTAGTAGCCTATAGGTCTGCCTCACCACTCACAGAACGGAACTCACAACCCAATGCAACACAACATGCTCCTGGGTTTGTAAAAAAATATCATCTTGATTTAAAATGTTTCTGACCCGCAGAATAATTGTTCTGAACCACGAGCCGACCCGTGGGTTGAAATAATGCTTTCATTTAGAGGTCGACCGATTAATCGGAATGGCCGATTAATTAGGGCCGTTTTCAAGTTTTCATAACAATCGGTAATCTGCATTTTTGGACACCGATCATGGCCGATTACATTGCACTCCACGAGGAGACTGCGTGACAGGCTGACTACCTGTTATGCGAGTGCAGCAAGGAGCAAAGGTAAGGTGCTAGCTAGCATTAAATGTTTCTTATAAAAAACAATCAAACATAATCACTAGTTAACTACACATGGTTGATGATATTACTAGTTTATCTAGCGTATCCTGCGTTGCATATAATCGTTGCAGTGCCTGTTAATTTATCATTGAATCACAGCCTACTTCGCAAAATGGGTGATTTAACAAGCGCATTCGTGAAAAAAGCACTGTTGTTGCACCAATGTGTACCTAACCATAAACATCAACGCCTTTCTTATTCCCAGGTAACAAGTTTTAGGTTGAGGTTATTATAGGAATTATAGGACTATTTCTCTCTATACCATTTGTATTTCATATACCTTTGACTATTGGATGTTCTTATAGGCACTATAGTACTGCCAGTGTAACAGTATAGCTTCCATCCCTCTCCTCGCCCCTATCTGGGCTCGAACCAGGAACACATCGAAAACAGCCACCCTCGAAGCATCGTTACCCATCGCTCCACAAAAGCCGCGGCCCTTGCAGAGCAAGGAGAACAACTACTCCAAGTCTCAGAGTGAGTGACGTTTGAAACACTATTAGCGCGCACCCCGCTAACTAGCTAGCCATTTCACATCAGTTACACGAGCCAAATCTCGGGAGTTGATAGGCTTGAAGTTATAAACAGTGCAATGCTTGAAGCACAGCGAAGAGCTGCTGGCAAATGCCCGAAAGTGCTGTTTGAAAGAATGCTTACGAGCCTGCTGCTGCCTACCACCGCTCAGTCAGACTGCTCTATCAAATATCAAATCATAGACTTAATTATAACATAATAACACACAGAAATACGAGCCTTAGGTCATTAATATGGTAAAATCCGGAAACTGTCATTTCAAAAATAAAACGTTTATTCTTTCAGTGAAATACGAAAACATTCCGTATTTTATCTAACGGGGGGCATCCATAAGTCTAAATATTCCTGTTACATTGCAAAACCTTCAATGTTATGTCATAATTATGCAAAATTCTGGCAAATTAGTTCGCAACGAGCCAGGCGGCCCAAACTGTTGCATATACCCTGACTCTGCGTGCAATGAACGCAAGAGAATTGACACAATTTCCCTAGTTTAATATTGCCTGCTAATATGAATTTATTTTAACTAAATATGCAGTTTTAAAATATATACTTCTGTGCATTGATTTTAAGAAAGGCATTGATGTTTATGGTTAGGTACATTCATGCAATGATTATACATTTTTTTCGCAAAGGCGCTTTTGTTAAATCATCCCCCGTTTGGCGAAGTTGGCTGTCTTTGTTAGGAAGAAATAGTCTTCACAGTTCACATTGAGCCAGGCGGCCCAAACTGCTGCATATACCTTGACTCTGTTGCACAGAACGCAAGAGAAGTGACACAATTTCCCTAGTTAAAATAAATTAATGTTAGCAGGCAATATTAACTAAATATACAGGTTTAAAAATATATACTTGTGTATTGGGAATATTGAAGACTCATGTTAAAAGGAACCACGTTAGCTTTTTTACATGGCACATACTGCACTTTTACTTTCTTCTCCAACACTTTGTTTTTGCATTATTTAAAACAAATTGAACATGTTTCATTATTTATTTGAGGCTAAATTGATTTTATTGATTAATTATATTAAGTTAAAATAAAAGTGTTCATTCAGTATTGTTGTAATTGTCATTATTACAAATAAATACATAAATAAATAATAAATACATTTTAAAAATTAATAAATTAATTTAAATAAAAATATATATATAAAAAAATGAATACATTAAATTCCATTTTTTTTGTTTATTTTATTTATTTTTTATTTTTTAAATCGTCTGATTAATTGGTATCGGCTTTTTTTGGTCCTCCAATAATCGGTATCGGCAATGAAAAATCATAATCGGTCGATCTCTACTTTCATTCCACCCGCCAGCTGTTTTCTTTGCGGGTCAACCACGGGTATCCGACCCGATGCAGGACTCTATAACACACACACACACTTGTCCTTCAAACAAGCCTTTAGCTGAGATGAAAAACTCTTTAGTGAT
Organism: Oncorhynchus mykiss; assembly: GCF_013265735.2. Lineage (NCBI taxonomy): Eukaryota > Metazoa > Chordata > Actinopteri > Salmoniformes > Salmonidae > Oncorhynchus > Oncorhynchus mykiss. The sequence continues at coordinate 65,401,665 of NC_048572.1, forward strand.
GCTTACCTGGACATACATGCTGCTAACTTGAGTTTCACAGAGCAGGTGAGTGCAGCGGTTGTTAAGAGAGGAGTCCACAATTCCACCATAGGCCTGGATAATCTGTGATTCACAAAATACAACTCAGCAATGCAAGGGGAAAAACAGTAGTTGAAAAAATGCAGTTATAACGAATGCTGTTTGCTAAGACACAAGATAAAGATAAGTCCAAGAAAATAATGAACGTTTTTTTTCTTACTCTCTTCCACGTGGCAAGGAGCTGCTTGTCTGCCATCTGCTCTGGGTAGTCAGCAACAGCAAACACACAGCCCACCAAGAAGCCATCTTCAGGAACTACAGCAGCAAACAGAACAATGTTTGGTTAGTCAAACAAATCAGAACTATAACCATTAAAAACAGCATGATGATCATTGGATGTATATCATCTGATCACGATTGTTTTCTTAATGTATTTTGATGACTTTCTGTAATGGCCTGAAATTGAAATTGAAACCTCAATTGTGTCTTAGAGAACTTACTCTCCTGTCCTGGCTCGTGGCCAAACAGCTGGTGCACTTGAGGCGGCTGGAGCTGAGGCTGTAGTGACCCTTGCTGCTGCTGCGGCTGCTGGAGTGGCTGCTGGCTTGGATGCTGCTGCAGCGACTGCTGCTGGCTCTTCAGATGCTGCTGCTGCTGTTGTTGTTGCTGGAGCTGCTGCATGTGCTGCTGCTGCATCTGTTGCTGCAGGAAATGCTGCTGCTGCTGCTGTTGGAGGTGTTGTTGATGGAGTTGCTGTTGCTGCTGGTTCTGCTGCTGTTGCTGCTGCTGCTGTTGCTGCTGCAGCTGTTGCTGGAGCCTGTGCTGTTGGAACTGCTGTAACTGCTGTTGTAAAGCATGCTGCTGCTGCAGCTGCTGCTGCTGCTGCATTGGTGGCCGCAGGAGCTGCTGCGGCCGCAGTTGTTGCTGCGAGAATGCATGTTGTGGTTGTTGTTGTTGCTGGGTGAAGATCTGTTGTTGGTGGATCTGCTGTTGCTGTGGCTGCTGCTGGATGAACTGATGTGCTTGTTGTTGTGGCAACTGAGGAGGGAAACCTGGCTGAGGAACCTGCGGCTGCTGCTGCTGTTGTTGTTGTTGCTGGTGGTGCAACTGCATGAGTTGCTGTGGTGGGAGATGCTGCAGCATGGGGTGCTGCTGCTGTGACAGCTGCTGAGGTGGGTGTTGTTGTTGTGGCTGTTGTTGTTGTTGTTGTTGTGGCTGTTGTTGTTGTGGCTGTTGTTGTTGGGGGACCTGATGAGACTGCTGCTGCAGTAACTGCTGCTGTGCTTCGGCTGTGAGCTGCTGCTGACCTTGGGGCTTCGCTTGGTTGAACAGGAGCGGGTTGGGTTGGGCGTTGGGCTGGCCCTGGTTCGTTTGCTGCTGCTGCTCTAATATCTTCGTTGAGGCAGAGAGACTCTGTAGGATCTGTGGTAAGAAACCAAACAAATGTTGACATTTTATCAATGACATCAACTTTTTCAGTTGATGGCATTGCACCAATACTTTGCCGCTACGTGACCATAATGACCTGACCTGTGTCCCATATGTACCTGCATTCCATACAGAACCAGGCTAATAATGACTCGCCATATTTTAAATTAGCATGCCCTTGTGTTCTTAGATTGATTTGGATAGATTTACTCAGAGTTTAAAAAAAACTACTGGCCCAAACATAAAATTCTACTTGGTATTTACATTCTTTTTTACCTTTATTTAACTAGGCAAGTCAGTTAAGAATAAATTCTTATTTACAATGATGAGTGGGTTACTGCCTTGTAACTGCCTTGTTCAGGGGCAGAACAACAGATTTGTACCTTGTCAGCTCGGTGATTCGATACAGAAACCTTTCAGTTACTGGCCCTACGCTCTAACCACTAGGCTACCTGCCACCCTCTCTGTAACAAGAACAGTAGTAGTTGCTTTGAAAACTATATTTCTCCCACAAATGCATTCTGAACAATGGTCATATGCTTCTATGCTTATTAGAATCCATCCCTCTCTCCTCCATGAGCACAGTAGTGAGAGGGAGTGAGATTGGCTCGCTCACACAGCAGACGACAGCGAAACAGGGGCAGGCAGATACTTTCATATGGTTTATATTTGGTCAAATGCACATAATGGTTTGAATAAATCATGATAACAGCATTTTTTTAAGCAAGTTGTTAACCAAAAAATGACGTGACCAACTCCATAAAAAAATTGCCAATTAAAATGGTTGCAAATGCGAGAGTTCTGGTCGCCGTTTCGAACCCTGATTTCACACCACTACTGCAAAAGAAACCAAGCAAGAAAGAAAGCCTGAGTGAACGCCAAAGAACGGTGTTCTTACGTGTGCAACGTTGGGGGGCCTTGTGGTCTGCTGGATGTCAGAGTTGTTGGTGATGTTCCGTAGTGTCCTGGCCGCTGGGCTCCAGCCTGCCATGCCCTCTGTCCTCTCTGCCCCCGGCTGGGCAGCACTGGGTACTAGGGCAGCCCGGGCTTCTGATGGCCCTGCACTGCCTGGCACAGGGGGAACACTGGCACAGAGGTTGATCAGGCCAGAGTCCTTCACTGGCTGCAGTCTGCGTTTGGGACCCAGGGGCGGCCCGGTCATCTCCGCTGGGGTCCAGTTGAGGTTCCGCTCCTCCTTCTCCGTGGAAGAGTCATCCGAGTCATCAAACATGAGTTCGTCTCGTCGCTCGGCTTTGGGCGAGGTCCCTCCTCGGCCACTAGCAGGGGAGTCATCTCTTGATGAGGGGCTGGATCTCCGGGACCTGGGGCCTGGGCGCCTGCGGCCTGGAGGGCTGTAGCTGCCCTCAGAGCGCGACTCGTACTCGCTCTCCTCATCCTCCTCCTGGTAGGTCAGCCGGGGGTGGTACAGAGCCTCGTCCTTCCTACTCTTGTCCAATGCGGAGTGTGTGATCCACTCCGGAGTGACGATTTTGATGCTGCTGTGCTTCAGGGCAACCTCATACTTTTCCTGGAAAACACAATTCACGGTGTGAATGTACAGACATAATACTTTTCAGGTGTATGATGTTCTTTCTGTGTACTGCAAAAATTTGTGTTTTGGTATCATCTGACCAACATAGTACAGCAATCAAGATCTTGAGATGAATTGTTTCATTAGAATACAACCTGAAGTAACACAAAGACATGTTGTGTTCAGGCATTTCTCAGTGGCCAAGCAAAGACTAGACACTAGACAGCTTATGGGCAGGCTCTACCTCCTGGTGCCTGAGCATAAAGGCAGCAGTAAAACAAGACATCCCCTTCCTGCAATAACCATCAGACAGACCAGTGCCAAAGCAAGACTTATAAAATGTCCAACACAAGCAAGGCCTCAGCAGGCACCTCAATAGATCCTAAAAATAGTAACATGCCGACATTATTTTTCAAAAGACTGTTCAATTCACCAATTTGTCCATTTTCTCCAAAATGGGTGAACACTTTAAATCGTGTTTTTTCCCCCCATATTTTCTTGTGAATCGGAAGAGCATTGGAATAATGTTACATTAGAAAAACACAAACACCACACAAGAATGACAAAACTTAATATGACAAGAATAGTACTGAAAAATAATTACCCCTTTTGGCTCTGGAACAATCAGGTGAGTACATTTCTTGTTTAGGTTGAGTTGACAGTCACCACCATAAAAAGTGATCAAGGCCCAAAGAGTGTTCAGATCTTCTGGTAGCTAAACAAAGAAATGCATGAGAAAGATCTTAACATGATATAAAATACTTATCCTAATAAATCCATAAAACAATATATACGTAAAAGTACATACTTTAGGTAGACATGCCGTGACACCGAAGAATATTTGTCCTGACTCTGGGGAGAAACCGGTAACTCTGAATTATCTTATGTTAAGAAAGTCATTCAACTCAAATGTTCAGCTACTCTTTCAGCTAAAGTGTTACCGTTAAAATATAATTCACAAACATCAATCAATTGTTCATGAAATTCATTTCTATGAAAAGATACGGTAGCAGGTCTCCACATCTGACAGACAAAGTCACCCAAGACGGCTGAAAAACAAGGAAAACAGAGTTTAAAATGGTTGAACTTTTTCCCTTCACACCACCAAGGCTCCAGGTTTTTTTTGTGAATTGTCTACATAAAGGGATATACAGGTACCTGCCAAAATAAAGGAAACACTTGAGTAAATGAGGGATAAAGTATATTGAAAGCAGGTGCTTCCACACAGGTGTGGTTCCTGAGAAATACGCCATTAACAGCCTATCATGCTTAGGGTAGGGTAATGTATAAAAATGCCCAGTTGCCCATTATTTTGGATGACATAGCTAGAAGAGATCACAGTGACAGTGGTGTAAAGTACTTCAGTAAAAATACTTTAAAGTATTACTTAAGTAGGTTTTGGGGGTATCTGTACATTACTATTCATATTTTTGACAACTTTTACTTCACTACATTCCTAAAGAAAATGATGTACTTTATACTCCATACATTTTTCCTGACACCCAAAAGTACTCGTTACATTTTGACAAGAAAATGGTCCAATTCACACTCTTATCAAGATAACATCCCTGGTCATCCCTACAGCCTCTGATCTGGCGGACCCACTAAACACAAATGCTTTGTTTGTAAATTAGTGTGCCCCTGGCTATCAGTCAATAAAAATGTAAAATACAATTGTGCCATCTGATTTGCTTAATATAAGGAATTTGAAATTGTTTATACTTTTACTTTTGATACTTAAGTACATTTTAACAATCCCATTTACTTTAGATACTTGAGTATATTTTAAACCAAATACTTTTAAGACTTTTTCTCAAGTAGTATTTTACTGGGTGACTTTCACTTGAGTCATTTTCTATTAAGGTATCTTTACTTTTACTCAAGTATGACAATTGAGTTTTTCTTCCACTACTGCTTAGTGACTTTGAAAGAGGGGTCTCAAAGGAGCATAGATTGTGTGAAGGGTGAAGGGAGATACATAGTCAGTTGTACAACAATGCATTCAACTGAAATATGTATTCCGCATTTAACCAGATCTCAACCCAATAGAACACTTATGGGAGATTCTGGAGTGGCGCCTGAGACAGCTTTCCCACCACCATCAACAAAAAAAACCTGGGGTGTAATCATTAGCCAAACAGTTGCAAAACATAACTAAAACGAGAGTTTCTATTGGACAAATTCAGGTCGGTCCCTCCCCGTTTCATTCCATTGACTTCCGTTAAAGAAACGTTTTGCAACCGAATCTGCATAATGAATACGCCCCAAATTATGGAATTTCTTGTGGGGAAATTATGTTGTGTCCCTCCAATATACTTCCAGACACTTGTAGAATCTATGCCAAGGCTCATTGAAGCTGTTCTGGCAGGTTGTGGCGGTCCAACGCACTATTAAAACATGTTATGTTGGTGTTTCCTTTATTTAGGCAGTTATCCATGTATAATTCACACCCTTACCTTGACAACTGGAAGGTCAAAGACCTCTCGTGACTCCCCAACCTCTGGGTTATCTCCATCCTCTGCTATAATGTGTGTAGCCAAGGCATTGTATGAGACCTCCTTGCCTTTCCCTGCTTTCAGCAGCTGGACAACCTAAAGTGCACATGAAATCACATCAATGAAATAAAACAGAACACCTGGAGGTCGAATGAACAAGTTATATGCACATGATCAAATCAAATCGTATTTGCATAATACAACAGTGAAATGCTTACTTACAAGCCCTTAACCAACAATGCAGTTTTACAACAAAAAAATAAAGTATTTAATAAAATCAACTTTTGTAAAAAAATAAATATGATAAATTATATGATAAATGTGTACAATTCCAACCAAAGTGTGATAAAGGCAGTAGGCATCAAAGACGTTATTCATCAATCATGGGGTAGCCTGTATACTTAAGAAATGGACGTTATCAATGAGCAGTAGAAGATACTGTTGATTATTAGCTAGCTAGTAAGTGACAAAAATATACACGGTATAGGCCAAATCAATCTCAGTGGTATTGATTATTTGAAACATAGTTTGAAGGAACAATTTGAAAATGTTCGTGATGTATTTAACTAGGCATATACATCGTATGTACACGATAAATCAGTTTATAAACACAGGCGCGTAAATTAAAGGCATTATTTGGCAGGAAGTTGCCACTTGCATCTCTACAATGGCGGATTTGTCCTCGCATATGCGCAATGACAGGCGCACAATTCAGCAAACCGACGATGGGCTTTCACCTCAATATTATAGTAACGACCCTGGGTTTATCAATCCATCTCGTTCTAGCTATGGTAATCCATACATATACAATGCAAAACATGCCAAATGTATATTTACTGTATTACTAGCTGCGTTGCAAAATTGGATAACCAAGTCATAGGAATGCCAGAATACTGGTTGGCTAACCTGCACTCGTAGAAAACTGGCTAGCTAGCTAAGCATCCAACTGGCTACGGTCGCTAACGTCAACAAACTAACCTCATCTGGATCAATGACAACTTCATATATATTTGTAAAACGCAATGCATGTATTAGTTTATACACCAAATCTGCAAACAATACGGGTTACAAAAGGGAAATGGAAACACTGGTCGTTAGCGTTTCGCTATGCTAACCGGCTAGTGCGGTAAACGTCATTGGTTAGCTAGCTAGCTGTATGTCAACAGTGATAGCTTTACCTTTTGGTCAATGTCCCCGACCACGTAAAATTTAACATCTTTAAAGAGATCCTCAGGGACCTTCGGTTCTTCATCCGACATTATTATCCATAAAATGCTAATCAAGATATGTAAAACAAAATCACTAAAAAGTCAAAAGACATTAAAAAGTTATTCCCCTCAAGGTACACACTAGCGCCAAATCTCACTGAGCGCGCCTGTACCAGAGCGTGACGACAAAGGGGGTGGAACGGAATAACATTGTTTCATTTATGTATTGTTTCTCAGATATAGTGATGTATTGTGTTATACATATTTATTATAATCATTACTAAATGCATCGCCTTACATTCAACAGACCTCTACAAACATTTATCAAATAGAAATGCTACCCCACAACAATTTGAAACATGGAACGTCTATGGGAGGAGTTAAGTATTGACGCAAGGTGGAAAAGCCATGCTGAAGTGCCACAATTCTGATCAGTGCAAAGGGCAGGTACAAACGGGAGGGGGGTATTTTCTTAACTAACTTTATTGAACGTTAAACAGGGATCTCTTTACCAGCTACAGAAAATAGGTATAATGCAGACAGATATAATAATGCAGGTAATGGGAGAAGCTTGAGGTCATTAATGAACTCTGTTAAAAGCTGGAGATGCCCCAGGGGTCTGGGCCAGTGGCCCCCAAAAGCAAAACTGTCCTCATGTCAGGCAGCTCCTATGCTCTTAGAAAAAAATGGTTCCAAATGGTTATTTGGCTGTCCCCAGAAGAGAACTCTTTTGGGTTCCATGTAAAGGGTTCTACATGGAACCTGAAATGGTTCTTCAAAGGCTTTTCCTATGGGGACAGCCAACAAACCCTTTTAGGTTCAAGATAGCACCCTTTTTCTAAGAGTGTAGACAGGGCTTGAAGCAGATGTTGGCCTAGTGATGATGGCCTTTAATTTAGCCTAGCAGTGGAAGAGCAGGAAAAGCGCCATATTATCAGACTGTAGCAGACACAATTTCTTATTTAATGAGGCAAGTCATGCAAACAAAGACAGATCATACTGTAAGTGTGGCCATGCAGACTTTTTAAACGGCCTTTCCTCCCCATGAAAATGTATAGAAATGGTACTATATTCATGTTTATGGGTGATAACGTGTTAGATTAAGGATTGTGACTGCTAACATCTACTGATAAAGATTCATTTTCTATCATCTTGAGATTGTAGCATGTTTTCCCCTTATGTTACAGACACATGTAATTCACCTTTTCGAAGATCTCATCTACTATGGAATTCATTCCTCCACGGTTCTTAGTTAATTGGCCTAATTGCTTCATTAATTAGAAGGTGTCAAATTGAAGTGCTATCAAACCGACCATAGCAGGGGTGTGTATGATATATCCATAGTGAATTATGGACATCAGTGTGAAAAGACCTTGACAAACTCTGAAATGCATCCAATTAAAGCCATAATTGGATCACTTCACTGACAGCTACATTACGTATGAGAATGTGGCCTTGTGACCTCAGAGTTACAATTTGACATCCTTGATCTGGAGCTTTTGACAAGGTGAAGCAGTTTGATTTAAGTCAATTTTACCCATATGAGCATATTGTCTTTCTCCTTTAGAGGTATAGCATGCTCAAGAGGATTATATTAATCCAGCATGACTATCAAGGTCACCCGCGAGCACATTGGTGTAATGCCATTTAATAAATTAAGAATTGTGACCATTATGGCTATATGATTTCATGACAGGGAGTCCATCATGAAGCCACAGCTAACAAACTGTGCCGAGGTCCTTGGAAACATTTTGGACAGAGAAAATTATTCAAATTTTGAACATTAGAAACATCTGATCCTTCATAGAGCACATAAATTTAAAACAATGTTGGGTTAATGATTCTCTGGTTCCATAGGCTACTCTCTATGAGGTACATTTGGGTGAACTTTCCATTTAATAATACACCTTATTCTGAATCCACTGAATGTTTTTACCAGGACTCAAAATGGCACACAGCATCACAAGTAGACCTTGTAGTCTATTTTTTTTATTTTAGGTATTAATTTGAATTACACTGAGACATTCATCTTCTCACTAACAGGACTGCCACCAGGCTCACCAGCAGCAACCATCCTGTATCAGTCCCTTCCCTTCTGAGGCAGCGTCCTACATAGTCCTGGTGGGGGACTGACAGTCAGCCTTCCGCCCAGAGATTTCTGGGAGCAGGGCCAACTTTTCCTCCCTGGATAGATTCCATGGTAACCATTTTGTTTCTTATCCCCAGCTGTGCCTCAGGTTGTGAAGATGATTGTGTTCCATCCAAGAATCGTGGATCACATGTAGCCTATGTTGATAATTTTGTAATGACAATTATTACTTATATTGATATATTTACATAACAGATTGTTAGGGCAATTACCATAAACCAGTTTTTGTGTTTATCATGTTGACATGTTTAAACAAATCTGATAAGTCTTAGTTTTCTTAGATTACTGTTGGAAAATCAACTGAAATAAATGATTTTAAAAGTATTTAATAAAATCCCATGTGCATCCAAAATATCCTAACCCAAATGTACCACTAGATGGAACTGTTTACACTTTCTCTAATACGCTAGTAGTTTACAACCACTCAGGACAATGCAAAGAAGAGACCCCTGCTGGAAAGATACAACATTCACTATGAATTGTTTTGCCTCTGACCAGACATTTAAGAGCTTCTTTCTAAGTGAGAGCTGTGAATGAAATAACAGAAAATCACTCACACAAACATGTGCATTGTGCACACACTTCAAGGCACTTTCAAACAGTTTGTAGGGCAAATAGGTCAAACCACCAACTTTTATGGTACAGTATACCTACTGTACTGTTGAAAGTTCAATATGGGGGTAACATCAATTCAATTATGAACATATTCTCTAAAGTAATAGTGAGCAGATCATCAGGGCTATTACATTTTAATAACATTATGTTAATTGAAAACCTGAAAATGACCTGCTGGAGCAAAAGGGAAAGAGCCAACATGTCTAATAAAATATCCCTGGGGTCCATATACAGTAGTACTTACACAGAGATTCAATCAGCAAGCTCAGATTAAAAAAGGGAGCAACACATTTTTAATTAGGGCATTGTTCCCCGATATTCTATCAGAACTACTATTTGGTTGATGAAATAACACCACTAAAGTACTGTAAAGGAGATGGCTTCTCAATGTTACTTTATATTAGGTCAAGGTCATAAGGTTATCAATGCATATTCGTTTATGAGACGTTATTGAAAACACTCATATGAGTTATTACATGTTATTTAATGGTCAATTATGATGCTGAATAACCAAGCCAGATACACCTAGCACAACACACTAGTGGTTTGAGTCTTTGAAAATATCAGTATGTCTAACTAAGCCAGTGCCTTTTGTGATTTCCTTTTTTGAACTAGGTACAGTATAGGCTATTGTTCACCAGTATCGGCTATGTTTACCATTCATGCTGACAGAGATTGTCGAATAATATTTAACATAAAGCAAAAGCATTTACTGCACTTTGACTGAATAAAGTTTTGCACAAAAGTTCTCACATTTCTGCTTTCCACCCTTTTCATCTTACCTTGTCTCTCTAGCTCTGAGAAAGAGTGAAGATCTTAATGAAGTATTCTTCAAATCTATGCTACATGAATATGACGAAATGCATTATAATGAGAAGTATCTATTCTGTCAAATCCAATGTCACATATATGCCATCAAAAGATGTCATACAACAGTGGAGCATGCCATAATGTATTATACACTCACTATTGAATAAAGTCCACCTTTTATACTTTTTAATATACATATTTGTACAGGGCTAAATTAGTGTACATGACTAAATGAGTGTAAAATCATATATTACAATGGAGGATTGATACATTTTCTATATGATGATCAATGAACTTAATACATCATTGATTACTGAAGACAAGCAAAAGTCAACTAAATTCCTATTATGCACATGCAAAAACATGGAATCCTTATGTCTTTAAATGGTGACATAAACTATGATGGAGAAAATGCCATCAGGATCAAGACAACTTTGCTTAGCATTTTCAATTGGTCCTAAATTGCACTGCTGGTGTCAGTTAAATTCCAGTAAATGTAATTAAAGATGCAATTCTTTATATTTCTATAGGCCTATAATCATGTATCAAGTAGCCATAGGCTATTTCACTGAAACACGCTATTATTTCTTTCCTGAACTGACCGAAATTAAAACACAATGGACCAACACCCTTTTTTCCCAGCTGTAGCCTGATATAGGCTATAGTTGCTGCAACCATGGTCACCAAAAAGTAGAGGAAAAGGCTGGGGTTGAGTTGACTGGAGAAATCCAAACTGGCTCAGTTTTCAAACGCCTATTCAGCTGGGATTTATCCACGCCAGGGCGATCGGGGGGATTAACCAGTAATTAAACCCCATAAACAATCGTCCCATTGGCCTTTTCAACGTCTTGTTGAAGGAGACTTGGTCACTTTGCACATAAAGGAAAGTGCGGATAGAGGGAGGGACAGTTTAGATCAATGATCTATAAGTAAATAGCAAGCACATCCTAAAGTATTTCAAATGTCATTTATCCAATAAATTACATGTTTATAGAAAATTATACATTTAAATGACACGTAGGCTATACATTAAAATGAAAATACTGACAGCAATCAGTTGAGTTCAGGATTCATTTCCCTGGAATATGACATTATGTGAGGGTAAACGGGGTAAACATAATTAACGGGGTATGAGTATAAATAAATTCGCATAAGAACAATTAAAAATGTGTCGGGAGATTAAGTCATGCCAATAGATAATCTACATAATCGAACCAAAAGGAAACCACTATGAAAGTTGGATAGGCTATGTCCTGGCCAGAAAAACCTTATCGGGGTTGAGACCAGTGTGCCGCACAGTTTTCACCAAAAGCTTTCCAGACTATAGGAAGTGGTCAGTAGGCCTAACCTTTATCCTCATCCTCGGGGACCCCCTTAGTGTTTTCTCTCTCCGTTTGTTTTTCAAAGGCCAACAGGAAGCGTCAGGATCCAACATGACCCCTGCATTGTTACAGAGCAGATATCACAGCCATTCAATGGAGCACATCTGTGTGCTGGTGATCTGGGGCTATGATCTGTGAGCTGCAGCCAACGCTATGGCGTTCATTCACAAATCCCTCTGCCTCTGTAGCATAACCCTTTCTGAGGGAAAGTAAACCAAATAGAAAGATACATTTACCGAAATAGAAAGTTTTGACTGGGTTAGGAAAGCTAGGATGAAAGTTACGAAAATGGGCACCAGATTGCCTAGGCCTATTAAAATTGTCGGTGGATGACTCTGTTAGAATAGGCTAGACTGGAATTATTGGACTCATAAGGAAATACTTTTCCAACTGCTAATAATTGACTATACAGAAATGTGTTTTAGGAAAATTTGCATATAGGTTGAACTGCGATGTTTTTAAATATGAGCAATTAAGAATAATTTAGAAAATATGATTTGGCCTAAGATTAACTCCGTAAAAGAACGATTGAACATTTGCAAACAATATGCCAAATTCTATTTATGTTTGACATACAGTGTTGCAGATTGTGAGAGTTGGGGATGTCAACATGAAGGACAGAAACTTCCGTCAAAATATTTTAAATGGATAATATTCACATCTCTGCACGTTTGTTAATCGTTCCACACGAATTTCAATATTTCATAGGACAAGGTTATGAATGCGAAATACAGCTTCAAAAAAAATATAAGCTTAACAAAACTCATCTGACATTGCTTGGACCTCTGACAACTTCAAGCTGCATGTATTTTCGATTACAGGGTCCAACTTCACCAACGAGTCCTGGTACGTTTTCAAATAAGCATTGCAGAACAGCGTAAATAATTTAAAATAACGTCAACAGGTCTGCACGTGTTCTTCAGCAATATGGAATTGGAATTTCATTGTTTGCTTCGTCGCATGTAGGCAAGGCACACCTAGTCTACATGCAAAGCTGTCCTTTTAAATGCTATAGGCATACCGTATGAATAGTCTATATGTCACATTTAATGTTTGATGCAGGTGCACCAAACATTAACAATCAATGTAACAATTAAACATGAACAATCAATGTAACAATGAAATGCTAAAATAGGCAGCCTAATATCCTGTATCAGGACAAAAATAGGCACACCTAAACAAAACTAATCACAAAGATGAATTAAGAAGACACTGGGACTACAAAACACACACATTTAGCTGAACAATTGTATTTCTGGAATATAAATGATTAAAACGTGTATGATTTAATACAGCCATATAACGAATGATTTGACCATTATAAGTCAGTATTTCATGAACACATGTATGTTTTCAGTTTTTGCTATAGGCAAAGTTTTTTTTAATCTCTCCGTGATGTTGTCTATAAACCTGTAACCTCTACATCCAACTAGTAGGAAAATGAAAAAGGGAAAAGTATAATGAATACTAGATCAGATCAATCCAACTCAATATTCTCAAACAAAAGCCAGTCTTGGTAATTTAATATTTTCTAAGGAGCAGTCCAAAACATTAATTAATAGGCTATTCTTGTGCATTATTTGTTTACAGTAATATTTTGCGGATCGTTGATAACATCTGGAATAACTTCTGCCTTCTACATTCCCAACTAGGCTATAGGCCAACAATAATGTTCAAACGCTGTGTAATAACACAAAATAATGGATTCAGACATGTTATGGCCAATCCCAACAACTAGGCAACATCATGTTTTTGGTGATGCCATAGGCACTGCATGACACATAGGCTGTCAAATAGAAAATAACAATTTGTTCAATACGCCTGCACTATATATAATGCACACCTAGTTCACCATGTTTAGAGAGCAAGATGCGCGCTTGTTGACCTGAGCTCATTTCGCTCATCAATATGTCAAAATATATCCCAGTTTGATTGTATACGACAGTCAGAAAGTCTACATTTTACCGAAAGACTTGACTGAGGACATCACCCATATGCATTGGGCCACCGAGAGAAGAATAGTCTTCAATTCTTCACCGCAACATCTGATATCACAGCTGTTTGATGGCATCGCCAATTTTTAAAGCGCCACGGTCCTTTTTACGCGCAAACCGATTTTGGCTATTGACTGGACTAAAGACCAAACAGATTGTCCGCGTCCACTAGAGCAACAATCGTATGATAAAAACTATAGACTACATTACCCATGCCCTATAGTGGTTATAGATACTATTGGATAACCAGAGACCAATGGATGACTATTACGCACCATATTTGATTAGGCTACCTTGACAACATAGGGGAATATTAAGTTGCATTCACATACAATTTGACATAGGGCTACTTCACGTGCAATAGACGAAGAAACGAGTAGCCTAGCAAGTGCACCACCCATCGTGTCCCCCTAGCCAACTATGCGCTACTCTGGGAAACACCGTTGGAAACTTATTCAGTAATGTTGGGGACTGCTAAAGCATTTGCGGAGTGATGGCTCATCCCTATTTGGAAATATTCCTCAATCATCCAGAATTTGGGGGGGAAGATTGAGAAACATATTTGAGATTTCACACCCCTCCCCCATTCGAGGATACCCCATTTTCATGGGCAAGTCTTGTGTGCGCTTTGAACCGAAGAACCAACGAAATGTGGAGATATGTCTATAACAAAAAACTTTTTTTAAACTCTCAGCAGAAAATAGTTTGTTTTTTATTATAAAAAACAAACTGGGAAGGCTGACTGAATCAGAAATGGTGTCCTACTTGTTTATGTTTTTTGAATACTACAGCTTTGAGGATTGGGTGAGGTGTAGGGGTGCTGTCATCGTTCTTCTAGTATTCTGGAGTCATTGGTCATGTGGTAACATTTCACGAACTCTATTGGTTCAAGGCACGTGTCTTAGATACCGGACTGCAACGTCACTGGGGGGACTCGTAGCCTATTAAAAATAAGAACGAAAATCCATAGTGAAAGTATTTCAGGAGCAGTTAGCGCCTCTTTATCTACTCGTAGTTTAGTAGTTGAAGCATCAAGATTGGATTGGTTCTGAAAGGGGACTACTACTACTCAGTATTTTAAATGGTAGTCTACTTTCTCAACAAATAGATTGATCGCAGCAAGCCGGAAAAATACATTTGAAGTATGTTTTTTCTTTGTGAAAAAGGCAAGAGGCGTGGTTTTATTACTACCAAAACTAGATACTGAAAAAAAAAAAGGATTTCGTTTTTATTTCCAATTACATTGTATTTAAAAAACGTAGTGGACAAGGAAAGCTAAAACATTCATTCATTGGAATTCATAATTTTGTGTGGGAGAGTGAGAAAGGTAGGCTACCAGAATTGGACATAGAGTATTTCACCATGGAAGAAGATGATAATCGCAATGGAGAGCGTCAAGATTCGGGCGAAGAATTCAACAGAGCTATTCTTCCTCTTCTTCAAGCACCTGGGAACCAGCAACCGCACCGAATCACGAACTTTTACATTGATAATATTTTGAGACCAGACTTTGGACGGCGGAAAGACGGGACTTTTAATTATGATGAGAATCACCTCAATAGACGAGAGAATAGTCCGCGCCTTCCCCCAAAATCTGGGCAGTTAGGTGGGACCGTGGCAGGGGAAGGAACATCGAATTCTCGTTCAGTCGGTGAGCCAAAAAAAGATATTGTTGGAGATGCGCCTCTCAAGTCCCGAGGAGAAATTGGAGATCAGTGCCTAAGCTCCGACTCGGATAGTTCTCAAGCCATTTCTGCACCTTCGTCGAAACCTATGCTCTGGCCAGCCTGGGTGTATTGTACAAGATATTCAGACCGGCCATCCTCAGGTAAAGTATAGTATTTTCCTTGCCTTAGTATAAAGTAAGAATAGGAATACCATGAACCATTGGATCACTTGTGCAATATAAACTGACTCAGTGAACTAAATAAGTCAAAATATAAACCTGAAACGATCTCCTGCAGCCGCATTATACAAACATAAAAACTATCCCTTTGTGTAGCCCATTTTCAACTATTTGTCCGAAACTTTTAGGAAATGAATAAAATAATTTTCGAATTATTTTTTGGTTGCCAAGTAATGTTATTATTATTATTTTTTTATCCATAACGACAAGGAAGATTTCGATTGACCTAGAATTCTGATTGGATGATAATGGCGGTTACAAACCAAATATTAGGCATAGGCCTACTATAGGCAATGTCATCGTATTGTTACTGTTATTATAAGTATCTCCTTAAAAATATTTGTCAAGTCATGCAATTATTATCAAGCTGGCAATTCCGTTTGAGTAGCCCTAATAAAGAAAACAATGAAAAGGATGAAAAAAATAGAAAATTCAATACTTTTTGGAGGAAAAAAAAAGGATTGAAAGTATCGAAGTATTAAACATATTGAAGTAGTTAACTTGTAAAGCAACTTTTAAATCAGTATTGAAACGCAGTTTAACGCCATTGTTCCTCACTCGTCTTTGTTAATATTTAATTAGCATATTGTTTTGACAATGGAGCAAGGCAAAAAGTATTCCATCTATATGCGAAATGACTGAGATGCGTGCAATCAGACTTTTAGAGTGCAACGTTTCGAGAGAAAAATTTGACAGATATTAAGAATAAAGACGTCGTTTTATAGTTACTTTTTACTTCCCTCCTCTGTTATATTCAGCCTGTAGTTGATCTTATTCTTAAACTATTCTCATATTAGGATATTAGGCCTAGCATAAGTGTTTATCTACTGCTGTAGGATGTGATTATCAGATCTTCCATTATGGCCTATAGCAGAATGTTTGTTATATTTTGAGCTTTTTCATATAATGTCGAAGTAAATACACTTCAAAAGTGTATCAAAGTAACAATTATAGATACTGTCTGTTTTCATTTCTAGGCTATTTAATTTCTAGCTAACATCGTTTAAAATTAGCACATTGTTAAACTATATTGGATTATCCATTCAGCTATTTAGAAGCACTAACATGAAGTTAATATCGATAATATGCCATCGTCGTATAACATATATGCCCTATACTATGCATATTGAAATGAATACATTAACTTCTCTGAACAACTCGAAAATAGTAACAATAGTTATATTACTAAACAAAAAAAGTTACCACTGTGTTTTATGTTGGTCTCATAGCATAGGTCTGTCTGCATGTAACGAAATAAACGGTAGAAGAAACTTAATTGCAGGAGTACGGAAAAATATACTTCGATGGAAGAAAAGGGCCTATTGATCATAATAACATTCAAATGCTATTGTGAATCCAATAAACGTGTAGCTGCGAATCGATCTCTTATTTGGTGTAGAACCAGTCAACTCAAAAACAGTTTAATGAAATGTTCACGATATTCATTACATATTTATGAAGCTTATAAATGTAGTTCCTATGGTAACAGCGAGAAAGGGGCGCCTTATACCCCCTCCCTCTAACCCCACCCCCATCAACACCCACCCATCATCCTCTCCTATGCACACAAAACCCTGCACCCTTTTAGAATACTTTACATTCGAATACAATTTTAGGTCTACAGCTTATTGTGCCTATACTGGCAATTTAGCTAATATTAATACCACCACAATACTTATTCTGCTACTAAAGGCCCATTGGGCCTAATAGTTGGTTACTACTGATATCCTACTAGGTCTATTCTAAAATGTTAGAGTACTACGAATCTGTTTTGATCGAAATGATAATCATATGAATGAGTCAGGCATTAGTGATGTTATTGAGGATGTTGAAGGCATCATTTTTGTCTGTTTCAATGTCTGATCATCGAATGTATTCTAATCTACAGGGCCAAGATCTCGTAAACCAAAGAAGTCGACCACTACCACGACAACGACGACGACCCCAAGCAAGGATGACAAGCGTCCAAGAACGGCCTTTACAGCAGAACAACTCCAGAGACTAAAAACGGAGTTTCAGACCAGTCGGTACCTGACTGAACAGAGAAGACAGAGTCTGGCACAAGAACTCGGCCTCAACGAATCTCAAATTAAAATCTGGTTTCAAAACAAGAGGGCTAAAATAAAGAAGGCTACCGGGAATAAAAACTCTTTAGCCTTGCACCTGATGGCACAGGGACTATACAATCATGCCACATCATCTAAGGATGAAAAATCAGACAGCGATTGAAGAAAAGATACAAAGCAATAAATAACTTTAAAGGGCCAGTGTACAAAAACACCAGCAAATATTTAAAACATGAATGAGACAGGATTTTGCAATATTCTGTAGGTATAGTTGTTTTTTAAAATTGTTTTTTAAACTTTGCTAGGTATTATTACTGCACTGTTGGAGCTAGAAACACCAGCATTTCGCTGCACATGTGATAGCATCTGCAAATCAGTGTATGCGACCAATACACTTTGATTTGGTTTAAACCATTTTGTGTTATAAAACTTTTGCCATGTTCTCCCTGGAACTTTAGAATTGCTTCAGCATCAAAGTTTGTTTTGTTTTTGTTTTGTTTTTAACAAGTTTTGTTTTTATCACATTTGACCGAAATAATGGAAACATGCTGATGTCCAAAGATTTGTTCTGCTGCATTTTGGAAACTGTGAATTTTAAATAGCCTAAATAGTGTTTATCTATGTTTTTACGTTTTTTTATCACACTGTTTCCTTGTACTTTGATGTTCATGTTGAAGATATGTTTTCTGAGGCTCCTTTGTTTTGTGTAAAAATACAGCCTGTCTGAGTTGATATGGAGGGAACCATATGCATTAAATGATGCGTATTATCTGATAACAATGCATTTTTATCTTCAAGTGCTGCATTAACTATAGTTATCTCGTGAGCATTAAAAATGAATAAATTCAGTCAAATAATTCAGCTTTGGGTACATGTATTGATATGAAACTGAGATTTGATTAAAAATAAATACATAATATATTCAATAGGCCTATAAATTACTTTAAACTTGACCCAAACTATAGAAATGAGTTGAGTCATAAAAGGAATGTAGCCTAACTTCACTTTCACGAAAGGACCTATCTTGAAATACCTATAGCATATAGTAAGAAAAACAAAACAGTATTTTATAAACCGAAATATTTGTCTGGTATGCAAGCGCGTAAAACGAACTTTCTTGCAAGTCTACCATTGGTTAACAATGCTATGATTCACCCCAAAGTTCAAGTTATGCGCGCGTAGCTCATATCCAATGGTTAAATAGGGAGGAGTGGTGGGGGTGGATGACAACAATGGGAATTGAACAGATATCCATTTGGAATTATAATGGAAATGCATCCGTTTTGGGTCACTTCCACCACCAACAAAATCCAATTTAACCCCGACTCAAATCAGGATTTCAGGGCCATGCAAGGACCTTTAACTTTGTACCATAGGCCTATATGGAACACCTTCACTTCAATCATTATACTCTTATGAAACACTTCACCGCTGAAGTAACGTCAATGGGCATCATATATGTCTACTGTACAAATTATGTATCTCAAATTGTCCATGCATTCCATAGTTTGAAATACAATTTATTGTTATTTGCAAATAACATAATGTTCATATTTATAAACAATACTCAGCGCCCATATTGTTTCTCTAAAATAATGTTTACATTACTTATTTATCTTGCAATAACTTCTTTTTGTGAATTAAACATTTAGAGGCCTTTGCATGAAACCTGCAATCTGTCACCTGTATATCACGAGACAAAAGTTGCTGTATCTACCAAATTGTGGTCTTATGATGTGAATGATCTTTTATTGTCAATCTTAAGTGTGTGTAAATTAAAATCCAAATTTAAAACACACTTTGCCTTAAAAATTCTGTAAATGAACTTTTCTATGAGAACTGTGCTACAAAGAAATAACACATTAAATGTTTATAACAAGAATGGGCTATTGCCATTAGAGATGGTATACGTGAATTTACAACATAATATTTAAGCATATGTATAAAGAAGGACAAAGTTTTGGTTGTATTTTTCTGTCAGTATTCTGATATGAGACAAATGTAAATAATTTGTATCATACTGTGAAATTAACCAATAAGTAAATAAACCACAAGAATACTAAGACAAGTTTAAATCCTTTATTTTTTTATAGTGATATAAACAACATGTCAATAATCAGAGGGCTCTAAAAGTACAGGCTGATTAACGTCTACTGTTCATTCACAAACTGCCACTCTGGGAATAATTTAAGGCATAAATGTGATATGGCTAAGCCGCATTTATGTTGAAATAACTGAATATCAATTTGAATAACAATTACTGGCCTGTCTTGAAGGTAAATGAGACAGCAAGGAGAATTTAATCGAAGTACAGAACAAATAATGCCACTTAAAAATATTGTCCTCTGATAGGCAATTGGTGGGTTTATGTATGATGCATGATCATTTCCTTGATACAAGGCCTGCCCCATGCCTCTTTCTGGATGGGCTAGCTATCAATACACATATTTGTGGACGTGTTTTCTCATACAGAGTAGACTGCATTGTGTGATTTGCTATTCGCAGGTGGTCATCAGCTAAATAAACCTATAAAGAAGAATACATTATTTCATGCATGGAAATAATGTATTAGACTTGTTTTACAGTCTGCGATTTAAGTGGTGTTTACATAAATTACAAGCTGGTAATGACCTAATAGGCCTACTTGCATTCTGGTTTCTTTGGGTTTTATTCAAACAAGCAGCACTTGCACAAAATATCAGGTAGTTATAGTTGTGTTGATTTCTTGGAAGTGGCAACAGAAGTATCCATAGTTACTGTATAATGTCCTTGTAAATACCAGGGAAAACGCAAGTAAAACAGTAAATTAAAGTGACCCTACAGTAAAGTAACAGGACTGAAAAGTATTAGTTAAATCACTACAGAGTTCAAATTACTTTAAAAAGTTGCACTCTTCAAGTTTAAGTATGAACAGAATTCAATCAAACTTGGTATGCAGAGAAAGCATCTTGTCCCTGCACCAGGAATGTCATTTTTTTTTAAATGACAATGGAAAGGACGACTGTTGCTTTCGCCAGGCAAACATAGTCTACAATGTATTTACTAAATGCAAAATACTAAAAAGAGATGTTGACCACAAAGAAAAGTTACACATAACTTGCACCAAGGTGCACCATGATGTCTAAGTTATATGCAGGGGAGTATACCTCATTTTAGTTTTACAATTGAGTAGTGGTCGGGTGACCGCCACAACTCCTACCAAAGTCAAAATACAGGTTTACATCTCTGAAGTCATTGGTGCACAATGCTGAATGCAGGCTGCCTATACGTAGGGAGTCTTGAATAGAGTTTGAAGAGAAAGCCCAGCATCTCAAAAAGGTAAAGTACTAATTTCTGTCTTCCGAAAAGTGATTAGATGTGCAATAACTCTGCAATGATCTCAAAAGTGGTCTAAGAATCCCACGACAGCAGTTTTACTCCGTATTCCACTCAGTTGCTATAACATTCACCTTCAAGTAATTTGCTCTGTCAAACATATCCACAGCAGAATAACAAACAGGGAATTAAAAGCTTTAAAAAACATTGAAACTAGTAGGTTCAATAGAATACATATCCTCATAAATCAGCCTTTTGAGACTCGTGTTGTTTGGTTACAGAGGAGCTAGTAATCCAGAATGCTGAAAGCTTTCCCATCACCAGTTGCTGACTGTAACAGAGTCTCTCATCAACTAAGTCAATTTCCCCTCACATGCATCAACCAAGTAAGATTGATCAAATCCAGAATATGATCATAATACAGTATACTCATGTGGATTTCAAAACTGCCATGCATAAACAAACACATCAAACTTCAGTCACCAATACAGGTCACAACGTTCTGCAGTCTCAGTATTACCTGATGCTCTCAAACATGTATAGAAAGGCCCCAAAAAACAGAAAAAGGATCCAAACACAAAAGGGAGAGCTATCTGTGCGGACCATTCTCAGCATTGACCTGCTCCTCAATGCCCCAGAACCTCATCTGCATTTCTATTCTTGCCCAGCTTGTGTATGTGGAAGTAACGCCCAACGGTCACTGACTTGATGAGCTCTCTGGGTTAGAAAAGCTGGTGCCTTAGACGCTGAGCAACTCGGTTAGTTCCTCAATGGAGTCTGTGGCCGGGATCCCCTGATGAAGGTCAAAGCCCTCGGTCACAGCTGCAGGTGGCTCATTTCCTTTAACGCATCACTTCTTCTACACTTTAGAATTCAAAATGTCCCTAAAAAGGAATCTCATTAAATGATGTACATTTCTACAAAAATTCCATCGTCAAAAAGCTTACGTTCTCTCCTCCAACTCTCCATAACAGTGATGCCTGATATCTTTTGAGCATCAAATACACAAAAAGTTCCTGCATAACTCTTCATGTTGATGAAAGTTAAAGTTTGGATAGAAAGTTCTGCCACAATTTCATTCCCTGCTTCTGGACATGAAAATGAACATGATTTCATCCACAACATTCCAGCCACCACTTTAGTCACGAGACTTTAAGAAGGTCCAAATGCAAATGCCCACAGACAATGAAGAAATAAATAGCCTGGCCTACATCTTAGTTATCATAAGTTCACATATCCCGTGTCATAAAATTTAACCTCTCCAATTGGCAGAGGCAAAGGGCAGTCTGACTCAAAAAGAAAATACATATCAGAAAAGTATTGATGTCTCTTGTGTGTCTCTCAAACAAAAGACCCATCCTGTCCCTTCCCCCCACTGAGTTATTTATCCATAGTTCTTAAATGCTTCCTAGTCAAACTTGAATATGGAATGAAGCGCTAGGGCTTTGTGGCGGAAATATAATTAAGCTGGTGAAAGATGTATAAGGTGAAGAATAGGGATGACATCAGGCCAATTTCACACTTGGCACTCGGATGGCCGGGCCCAAGCTAGGCTCTTGCCACGCAACACAGATCAAAGCACACTACTACTACCAAAAAGGCAAAGGAGGACTTAAGTATGCTAATCTCCAGGACAAATATATTTTAATCTTGTTAGAATACAAGTTAATGCTGCAGATCAGTGACTAAACTTTATAGAGAGTAAGGGAAATATTCACTTTCCCAACATTTCTGAATGAGATGGTATTCCTGGACCATTCAAATTGCATTTAAGAAATTGTACAAATGGTTTATCATATAGTCCTCATTACCTGTGTGAAGGTTGCATTTCATCTGAAAAAAACCCTCCAGGAGTCCACTCAGCATACTGCAAAGGCACTAACATGCGTAGGAAATGAGCATTTAGTGGTCCAGTTTGCCCCGCCACTTTGAGCCCCTTGCCAACAGCACCTTGGTAACCCTTGATCTGTCATGAAGTTAAGCTCAAGCCCTAGACATCCAGAGACAGCTATGCACACAAAGCAAAGCTGACACTTTTTTAAAGCCAGAATAAACTCCCAACACACAACTTCTAGGAATATACAACAAGTTGAAAACTTTTGTTTTGAAAAAACTGGATGTGCAGTGGGGGAAAATGCTTTAATTCCTGATGATAATCAAAATTATATATTCGGTTAGTATTCAACTTGCCTGCTTCATAGGGTTTATTTTCAGTCACATGTAGTCAGTGGAGGTTTGACCCATACAAAGCTTGACCCATGCATTTGTTCTTCGTTCCTTAGCAAAGGAGTTTGACATTTTTTCATCCAAAACTGACCTAAATCTTTCCACAAATAAGTGTAGATACATGTTGGGTAAAACTTTCCAAAAATGCTCAATAATATTTAGACCATAAAGCCCCAAAATACACGTGACTATTTGTCATTATTGGATGAAGCTGTGAGGGTCATTATATGAAAAAGGAACAACATTGTCCATGAGGTTTTGCAGTTCCCTGGCATATAGCAGTGTGTTCAATCTGTAGATGGTGAATTTACAACCTCTGTTTTCTGAGATATGTGTTATCACAATTTTGTTGATAATTGACCTGATTTAGGAATTTACACATGTTTTTATAGGGAGATAAGCATATCAGGCTGTGTATATCTACCAAGGCTCTTCTGTAGGTTATTTTCCCCCACCTTGCACAGTTTTTTTGTAACACTGAAAATGCTGCCTATCGTCGAAATGGGCTATTTTAGAAAAATTGTTGGATCAATTGTCATAACATTTGACATACTTCCCCGTATGTCAGAGCACATACTACTGTTTAAAATGATACCACGACTGGAATTCAATTGTTGGAGACAGCAGATGATGGAACGTAAGGGGACTGCCCATTTCAAAATCAAGAATCAACTCCCTCCTCCACCCAGTACACACAGTGCAAATCAAATGCAACCTGGCATGCGGAAATCCACTATCTCCAACAGTTGAATTCTGGACAAGAAATGATCTGTACAATCAACAGATTTGGAATTCTGTGATATTACAAACAATTCTAAAACTGATCAGCTGATGAAAGTGAAAGCACAAAAGTAGAAAAAAATGCTGATCCAGCTCATCTTGACATTACCTGTAGGATGCCACGCCATCTCTTTTTGACATGGCTGCTTCCTCACAGTCCCTCTAGGCTGAGTGTAGCACATTTAGTCTTGGTTATTTGTTTTTACACCCATCATATCCTTATTTTGAGTGCTACTTCTTCCTCCTGCATATTTAAGAAATATATAATTTATTACTTTTTGACAACAGCACCCAGCTGGAAGTTACTAGGACTATATCTAAAGAAACACCTGACTTTCTATATCATAATACAATTCAGTGGATTTGACAACGTTAGTAGTATCTCAATTCAAAATAGAAAACTTTATTTATAAGTATTCAAGTTGATTGATACAATATCCTTCAAGAATGATTTCTTCATTTGAAATATATATCTAAACTGGTCCGGTCATCGGCAGCAGAGATGCATGTAAAACTATAGTTCGTCACTCTGGAATTTGGCGCCTTTACAGTGATCTGGAAATGAAATATAGACAAAAATGAGTCTACCATCTATCGATAATTGCAGACATCCAGTAGAAGACACACCATTTACTGCAATGACACCTGCCGAAAAATGAATGACATCATATTGAAAACATACGAGCGATAGGAGCTGTGGTTTCTTTCGGATGATGACTTCCATATAACCCTGATACTCAAATAGCAGCGAAGAGGCCAAATCCGTCCTGACTTTCTTCACATAGCACATTCAAACTATCGGCCTACGATCGCGATCTTGTTGAACAAAAATTGCCCTTTAGCTTCTCTAATGGAGTACTAGTTTCATATAGGTACACAACATCATCCTTTGAGATGTTAAATTGTTAAATAAACTGTTTAAGCTTAGATATAGTACTTGGCTGGTTGAGCTGCTGTTTCAGAACCCTCACTTAACAGGGTTGAAACAAAATGGTGGATCAAAGGCGTCAGTTACGTAAGGGGGAAATCATGACACTACAAATAGAGCTGTAATAAAGGTAGTTAGTGTCTGGATGTATACATTTTCATATTCTGTTTTCAGATGCATAATAA
Source organism: Oncorhynchus mykiss (assembly GCF_013265735.2). NCBI lineage: Eukaryota > Metazoa > Chordata > Actinopteri > Salmoniformes > Salmonidae > Oncorhynchus > Oncorhynchus mykiss. The sequence continues at coordinate 65,426,701 of NC_048572.1, forward strand.
ACAAAAGTGGTCATGTTTCTATTCCCAGGAAGCAACACGGTACTTTTCTAAACATGTTTAACATCACCAAATGTTGTATTTTGTAGGGCATCTGTCCGCTATTCTTTACAAATCAAAGCTCTTCAAAGCCCAAACACCCAGATACAGTGATTATTTGTTCATACAAAAAAGAGTGATTAGTCATTTAAATAAACTCTAAAAGCAAATCAAAACCCAATGCTGTCATCTATACTCCATTTGGGTAATGATGTGAGTGATAACATAGTTATAGGTAGTATCATTTGGGTAATGATGTGAGTGATAATATAGTTCTAGGTAGTATCATTTGGGTAATGATGTGAGTGATAATATAGTTCTAGGTAGTATCTATGCATTAAGGGGCAAACAGGAGGCCTGGTCAGAGAGAAACCACAACATGTCTGAAACCGTACCTGATACTTCATTGCATAACTTGTCGACCACATGGTCTGTCTCTTTGGCAAAGAGAGAGATGATATCATCTTCAAACTCCTCCACAATGCTTTCACACTGTAACAGAAGAAAGGGGATCGGTTGCCACTCGACAGACAGCAAAAACAGGTCCTCCGCACATGAGAGATTCACAAGCATGTAGTTTCACACAATAGTGGGCATGGCCGTGAGGCAGACTGCCATTTTTCCTCTCGCCTTGCCGTTCAGCCATCTTGGATGACTCATGTAACCTAGATAGGCAACACGATTGTTGGCGAATCCCCACACACACACACACACACACACACACACACACACACACACACACACACACACACATACACACAGACATCTTTGCGCATTATACGATTTCTTACTTGTGATGCCTAACTTGATCTTAAATATGCGCAACTTACGTGTAAGACCGCAATATAATTGTAAATTAACAAAGGAAAATGCGTTATTGCCTGCATTTTGGGTTAGAATACAGTACACCCCTGGCACCAAAATGACAAACTTCAACTTCAATGTTACACTGTAATAACTGTAAAAATAATAATAATAATAATAATGAAAAATACAAATGCAAGCTTTAATACACATGTTTTCAGATTTCTTGTTATAATTTCAATTAATGGCTTTCTATATTACAGACTACGGTGCATGCAATATATCTTAATTAGAAAGGTCATAAGTAAAGTGGAAAAACAATATCAATGTACGTTTTAATGTTACGGGCACAACAATTATCAATAATGTAAATGGATTTTCAGATAATATAAAAAAGCTGTGATATCGAAGGCCAAGGTATAACATTGAGTTCTGTACTTTAAATGACATCAACGTTTCATCCTGTTTAACAAAACATAATAATCAGTTTCCCTCTGCTACCAATATCTCTATTCAACCTTGAAATACTGAAATTAATAGGTGAAAAAAATACTTGGAAATGCAGAACATAGGAAAAAATGTCACCTGAACTTTGAAGTATGTACAGCATGAGTGAAAATAAATGAATAAATATGTGAGTAAATGAATCAATTATTGCCACACTTACCACAAATTTTAGGGCATTGGATCCCTCTGGGCCGTCAAACTTGAAATTGTTAAAATCAGGAAAATCCCCAGCATCAGAACTTCTTGGAGCAAATCTTTTGTATTGTTTTATCTTGGTGTCTGGGTCCACATGAAGAGCATAGTCACTCATGCTACCACAAACTCCATCCAGAAGCTCACTCAAGTTGGCCTCAGACCTAGCAAGAGGGACCTGGTGGATAAAAATATAAAAGAATAATACAAATTAAACTTAACCGAGTTTGATTCCAGTTCTATGAAGTTGCTTGGGATCCGGCCGGGTCATGTTGGTGACCCCTAACTTCCATTCCCATCACACAAACAACCCCTACTTCCCCTATGCTGGAACTATGACATTTAACCTGTAGAAGTATAGCCCTTCCCCTTGGAAACAGGACAACACATGCAATGGTGTCTAGACAGGTCAAGGTGCACTATGCTCCCGCCCCTGTGGCCTCCCCGGAAGGAGAGAGGGGAAAGGGTGACGGGGGGCAGGGGCAGTGAAAGGGCCAGGGAGGGGGGCTGAGTTAAGGAGCAGGGGGAGGCCTAAACAGCAGCCAAGTGCAGGGTAAACAGTTCAGTCTCATCCTTTGGTCCCTTTTGGCGGTTCATCTCCTCCACCCTCCAATGATCAAAGCAGGAAGTTTTCCTTGTCAATCCCGGTCAAAAGGTGCTGGGCAAGGGGAAGGGGGGGCATATTGCAGATGAACTGGATTTTGTGCAATGTAGATATATCCCTGACCCTATTGTCCCCTTTCAGCCTCAGTATGGACCCTTCCGGACCCACTGATTACATTATAGAAGCATTTTCCCCCTCCTCTTTTTTTTATATCTGACTCGTAGTGACACAAAGGGGCTTCCGTGGCTCACTGCCATCTGCTCACAAATAAGATAAAAAGGTTTCAGGAAACTGCCTGAACCTTGGTACACATTTCTCTCCTTTTTCAATGTACAGATAGCTAAGTAGTTAACATTGAGGATGGTCTATCAACAAAAAAATGGTTTGACTACTTCAACATTAATGTTTAACTTTGAACTAATAAGTCACTTCAAAATAAAAATTGGAATATCAACCATAACAGCAATTTTTTGCAAAAATTGTAAACCCAAAATGGAGCTATTCTGATTATTATTACATGTTATTACACCATAGGTGTATTTCTATGAATATGTATGATGAGATCTTGACTTGATTGGTCAGAAAAATCTGCCTAAAATGTTTTTTCGTTTTTTAAACACACCAAAAACATCCAGCATGAAAAAAAGTCCAACGTCAAGCCAAATCCTTATCATGCAATCCTGAAAATGGTGTGGAATTAAATTCCTTCCTTACCAGTCTGAGGGGTTTGAAAGGGACCTGTCAATCACACATTTCCTGAAGAATGAGGAGGGGACTAGGCAGACCTTGCAGAGAAAAGGCTTCTCAGGGATGCTATCCTCCATTGAATTCCCATTGGAAAACCAGCCATTATTGGAAAGGGGCTTTCAATTTCTGGTGTGAATAATATGGACCAATGAAAACACACAAATTCATAAAAACTAGAACCTATTAATGCCACCATTTACAACAATGTGTAATATTGTTATAGTCTTCAGAAAAGGAAATATTTGCATAAACACACAGACAAATGCTTGCCTCAGTATTTACCTTTATCGTGACAATACAGAAATGTAATTTAATGAAGAGTGACAAAAAAAAAATGTCATGGTCCAACCAGGAACATTGAAAGCCATTCGTTGAAAATGAATACATTTTTGAAATACAATCTATATACGAATATAAAAACAGAAGACATGGACAACTTCCATCAACTTATTCATCTAAGTTCAATGTCTTTGGCTTAATGATTCATTGTTGTAGGTTTAACTTTGTGGTGTGACTGGTGTCAACCTTCCTTCAGGGAGCCCTGCTGCTTTCTGAGGAGAGCAAAGGAGACTTAAGACCAGCAAATCTCCTATGATGGCATCTAAGCTTGAACACCCCTCCCTCCTTGATTCAGACAGGGTCAAAAGCCAGTGGGGTGGGGTGGGGGCAGGGTTTCTTGGATTTATGCTCAGAAGTCAAAACAAGCCAGTGATTAGTGCAAAAGGTACACTTCCATAGGGCAGTAAGTACAGACGTTGATCAAAAGGTACACTTCCATAGGGCAGTAAGTACAGACGTTGATCAAAAGGTACACTTCCATAGGGCAGTAAGTACAGACGTTGATCAAAAGTAACACTTCCATAGGGCAGTAAGTACAGAAGTTGATCAAAAGGTACACTTCCATAGGGCAGTAAGTACAGAAGTTGATCAAAAGAGTTGACCAGCAATCAGGGTCTGTTGGTTGTTTCACTTAAAAGTCAGCGTGCTTACTGTTCAGAGCACTGTAAAAACCAAGTACATAATTCAATACTTAACTCTTCTCGTACTAGTATTCATTTTCATTTAGTAATTATAGTGGAGCTATATCATTGCATTCATACACTCTCTCTACTGACAACAACAGGGGTATTGCAGTGGCACACCCCCACAGCTTGAGGGCAAACAAAATGGAATATGAACAAGACTCACAGGGGTATAGAAACTGTAATTAGCATTTATTTTCAAATTAACCCTATTTTAGGAAACAGTTAATGAGAGTCTGTGAATATGACATACACACCTGATCCATAGACAGCATCATAATCAGGAAGGACGGAGACTGATGGCAAAAAAACTATTCTCATGTAGCAAGAGCACCCTCCAGGAAACCTACACCACCCGATGTCACAGGCAGGCCAAAAAGATCATCAAGGACAACAACCACCCGAGCCGCTGCCTGTTCACCCCGCTACCATCCAGAAGGCGAGGTCAGTACAGGTGCATCAAAGCAGGGACCAAGAGATTGAAAAACAGCTTCTGACTCAAGGCCATCAGGCTGTTATTAAACAGCCATCACTAACACAGAGAGGCTACTGCCTGCATACAGACTTGAAATCATTGGCCACTTTCATAAATGGATCACTAGTCACTTTAATAATGTTTACATATCTTGTATTACTCATCTCATATGTATATACTGTATTTTATACCATCTATTGCATCTTGCCTATGCCGCTCTGCCATTGCTCTTCCATATATTTATATGTATATATTCTTATTCCATCCCTTTACTTAGATTTGTGTGTATTAGCTAGTTGTTGTGGAATTGTTAGATATTGCTGCACTGTCGGATCTAGAAGCACAAGCATTTCGCTGTACTCGCAATAACTGCTAACCATGTGTAGGTGACCAATGCAATTTGATTTGATTTGAAAAGGGAAGGTAAAGACGATACTTCAAGAAAAAATGAATCCAACTCTATGTTTGTTATACTATGCCTATGGAATGTTTGATTTAACTCAAATCTATATGAATGAGAGATAATTAGAGTTGTCATATTAGGAGATATAATATCAGAATCCCTTTTACTTGAAAGTGCACATGAAATGGCCACGGGGGAGAGGAAAAACCACAAACAGCCTAGCTAAATGAACAGCACGTTACTAGCTATCAATTACCATCAAAAGGGGATTAACCCCTGAGATCAATAGGGGAGCTGACCAGCTAATGACGGTCCCTGGACACTAGTGATAGGACACTGGAACACTACCAGGTCTGACCTCTTCACACCACAACAATGCTTGGTTCGAAAAAGGGGGAAATACAGTGGTTTGAATATTCCAGAGGGAAATAAAGTGGTTTGAATATTCCAGGGGGAAATACAGTGGTTTGAATATTCCAGGGGGAAATACAGTGGTTTGAATAGTCCAGGGGGAAATACAGTGGTTTGAATATTCCAGGGGGAAATACAGTGGTTTGAATATTCCAGGGGAAAATACAGTGGTTTGAATAGTCCAGGGGGAAATACAGTGGTTTGAATATTCCAGGGGGAAATACAGTGGTTTGAATATTCCAGGGGGAAATACAGTGGTTTGAATAGTCCAGGGGGGAATACAGTGGTTTGAATATTCCAGGGGGAAATACAGTGGTTTTAATATTCCAGGGGGAAATACAGTGGTTTTAATATTCCAGGGGGAAATACAGTGGTTTTAATATTCCAGGGGGAAATACAGTGGTTTTAATATTCCAGAGGGAAATACAGTGGTTTTAATATTCCAGGGGGAAATACAGTGGTTTGAATATACCAGGGGGAAATACAGTGGTTTTAATATTCCAGGGGGAAATACAGTGGTTTGAATATTCCAGGGGGAAATACAGTGGTTTGAATATTCCAGGGGGAAATACAGTGGTTTTAATATTCCAGAGGGAAATACAGTGGTTTTAATATTCCAGGGGGAAATACAGTGGTTTGAATATACCAGGGGGAATACAGTGGTTTGAATAGTCCAGGGGGAAATACAGTGGTTTGAATAGTCCAGGGGGAAATACAGTGGTTTGAATATTCCAGAGGGAAATACAGTGGTTTGAATAGTCCAGGGGGAAATACAGTGGTTTGAATATTCCAGAGGGAAATACAGTAGTTTGAATAGTCCAGGGGGAAATACAGTGGTTTGAATATTCCAGAGGGAAATACAGTGGTTTGAATATTCCAGAGGGAAATACAGTGGTTTGAATATTCCAGAGGGAAATACAGGTGAAACAGTATTAAAGTGGTTACCAATGCTTACAACCATCCAAACTGAAATGAAGTTACATACTGATCTTTCTTTTCTTCTGCCGGGATGTTTCACAAGACACTAAATTCCATTTCTCAAGGTATGAGATCCAGGAAACCAGGAACTACTATGAAACCACTAGACCTATGCTTTATCAAGTATTTTAAGTATGAATATGCATTCTTCAACGTATGAATGATGCATCGATATCTTAATCCATAAATCATCAAATATTTTTTGTTCAAGAAAGTTCAATTGATAGCTTTATGTGTACTATGAGATGTTTTGATCTAGTGGAGCGCACTTTGGAATAATTTCCTACTTTTGCAACATGCTTTTACTGAGGTAGGTACCTTTTTATCAGTCAGGCTCCCATCAGGGTTGAGTCTGAAGCCTCCCACATGGATTGTCTTCTTCGGATCAATCTGACTGATTGAATAATTGAGCTCATCAACAATAGCCCTGCATGCTAAAAAAAACAGACATAGATTAGAACAATCCACAGCACTCATTTACTATAAAACAAGTATTTATAGATCCATATTATGCCCACAGCTAGCGAAAAGCAAAAGTAAAACTACAATAAAATTATTTCTCATGAAATAAGCTTGATAGAAATGTTTTGACAATACAGGGTGCACACTAGAAACAAAAGTAAATAAGTCATTGTGTATGCAGAACTATTGATCAGAAAACATATACAACTCATAATACACTATATATACAAAAGTATGTGGACATCCCTTCAAATTAGTGGAATCGGCTATTTCAGCCACACCCATTGCTGACAGGTGTATAAAATCGATCACACAGCCATGCAAACTCTGAAGACAAACATTGTCAGTAGAATGGCCTTACTGAAGCGCTCAGTGACTTTCGACGTGGCACAGTCATAGGATGACTTTCAACAAGTCAGTTCATCAAATTTCTGCCCTGCTAGAGATGCTCCTGTCAACTATAAGTGCTGTTATTGTGAAGTGGATAAGTCTAGGAGCAACAACAGCTCAGCCATGAAGTGGGAGGCCTCACAAGCTCACAGAACAGGACCGCCGAGTGCTGAAGTGGGTAGTGCATAGAAATCATCAGTCCTCGGTTGCAACACTCACTACTGAGTTCCAAACTTCCTCTGAAAGACAACGTCAGCTCAAAACTGTTAAGACGGGAGCTTCATGAAATGGGTTTCCATGGTCGAGCAGCCGCACACAAGCCTAAGATCACCATGCACAATGCCAATCTTTGGCTGGAGTGGTGTAAAGCTCGCCACCATTGGACTCTGGAGCAGTGGAAACGGGTTCTCTGGAGGGATGAATCACGCTTCACCATCTGGCAGTCCGACAGACGAATCTGTATTTGGCGAATGCCAGGAGAACGCTACCTGCCCCAATGCATAGTGCCAACTGTAAAATTTGCTGGAGGAGGAAAAATGGTCTGGGGCTGTTTTTCATGGTTCGGGCTAGAACCCTTAGTTTCAGTGAAGGGAAATCTACAGCATTAAATTACATTCTAGATGATTCTTTGTGGCAACAGTCTGGGGAAGGCCCTTTCCTGTTCCAGCATGACAATCCCCCATGCACAAAGCGAGATCCATACAGAAATTGTTTGTCGAGATTGGTGTTTAAAAACTTGTCTGGCCTGCACAGAGCCCTGACCTCAACCCCATAGAACACATTTGGGATGAATTGGAACGCCGACTGCGAGCCAGGCCTAATTGTCCAACATCAGTGCCTGACCTCACTAATGCTCTTGTAGCTGAATGGAAGTCCCCACAGCAATGTTCCAACATATAGTGGAAAGGCTTCCCAGAAGAGTGAAGGCTGTTATAGCAGCAAAGGGGGGACCAGCTTCATGTGAATGTGAACTTTGAAATGAGATGTTCCATATATATATAGATATATACAGTGCCTTGCGAAAGTATTCGGCCCCCTTGAACTTTGCGACCTTTTGCCACATTTCAGGCTTCAAACATAAAGATATAAAACTGTATTTTTTTGTAAAGAATCAACAACAAGTGGGACACAATCATGAAGCGGAACAACATTTATTGGATATTTCAAACTTTTTTAACAAATCAAAAACTGAAAAATTGGGCGTGCAAAATTATATATATATAGTGCATTTGGAAAGTATTCAGACCCCTTGAGTTTTTCCACTTTTTGTTACGTTACAGCCTTACAGAAATCTTTCCGTCATCAATCTACACACAACATCCCATAATGACAAAGTGAAAACAGGTTTTTAGAAATATCTTATTTACATTCAGTATTCAGACCCTTTGCTTTGAGACTTGAAATTGAGCTCAGGTGCATCTTGTTTACATTGATCATCCTTGAGATGTTTCTCCAACTTGATTGGAGTCCACCTGTGGTAAATTCAATTGACTAGACATGATTTGGAAAGGCACACAGCTGTCTATATAAAGGTCCCACAGTTGACAGTGCATGTCAGAGCAAAAACCAAGCCATGAGGTCGAAGCAATTGTCCGTAGAGATCCAAGACAGGATTGTGTCGAGGCACAGATCTGGGGAAGGGTAACTAAATATTTCTGCAGCCTTAAAGGTCTCCAAGAAGACAGTGGCCTCCATCATTCTTAAATGGAAGAAGTTTGGAACCACCATGACTCTTCCTAGAGCTGGCTGCCAGGCCAACAGGGAGGTGACCAAGAACCCGATGGTCACTCTGACAGAGCTCCAGAGTTCCTCCAGAAGGACAACCATTTCTGCAGCACTCCACCAATCAGGCCTTTATGGTACAGTGGCAAAGACAGAAGCCACCCCTCCGTAAAATGCACAAGCCAAAAGGCACCTAAAGGACTCTCAGACCATGAGAAACAAGATTCTCTGGTCTGATGAATCCAGGATTAAACTCTTTGGCCTGAATGCCAAGCGGCACATCTGAAGGAATCCTGGCTCAATCCCCACGGTGAAGCATGGTGATGGCAACATCTTGCTGTGGGGATGTTTTTCAGCGGCAGGGACTGGGAGACAAGTCAGGATTGAGGGAAAGATGAACGGAGCAAAGTACAGAGAGATCCTTGATGAAAACCTGCTCAGAGCGCTCGGGACCTCAGACTGTCTTGGCACACAGCCAAGACAACGCAGGAGTGTCTTCAGGACAAGTCTCTGAATGTCCTTGAGTGACCCAGCCAAAGCTCGGACTTGAATCCGAACATCTCTGGAGAGACCTGAAAATAGCTTTGCAGTGACGCACCACATCCAACCTGACAGAGCTTGAGAGGATCTGCAGAGAAGAATGGGAGAAACTCCCAAAATACAAGCTTGTAGCGTCATACCCAAGAAGACTCGAGGTTGTAATCGCTGCCAAAGGTGTTTCATCAAAGTACTGAGTAAAGGGTCTGAATACTTATGAAATGTGACATTTCAGTTTTAATTTTTTTTAAAATAGATATGATTAAAAAAAAATAATAATAATGTTTTTGCTTTGTCATTATGGGGTATTGTGTGTAGATTGATGGAGGGAACAACTTTTTAGAATAAGGCTGTAACGTAACAAAATGTGGAAAAGTGAAGGGGTCTGAATACTTTCTGAATGCACTGTATATACAGTACTAGTCAAAAGTTTAGACACACCTACTCATTCAAAGGTTTTTCTTTATTTTATTGATTTTATACACTGTAGAATAATAGTGAAGACATCAAAACTATGAAATAACACATATGGAATCATGTAGTAACCAAAAAAGTGTTAAAGAAATGAAAATATATTTTAGATTTTAGATTCTTCAAAGTAGCCACGCTTTGCCTTGATATTTTCATTTGTTAAACACTTTTTTTTAGTTACTACATGATTCCATGTGTGTTATTTCATAATTTAAATGTCTTCACTATTATTCTTCAATGTAGAAAATAGTAAAAAATAAAGAAAAACCCATGAATGAGTAGATGTGTGTCCAGACTAGTACTTATATATATATATAACGGTGTGTATAGACAGTATGGACAGTATATGAATAGAAATGAATAGAAAAGGTGTGAAGAGCAGTAGTTATATAGGATGAGCCATGACTAGAACACAGTATATACAGTGCCTTCAGAAAGTATTCCACATTTTGTTGTGTTGCAGCCTGAATTCAAAATATATCAAATATTTATTTTTCATCCATCTACACACAATACTCCATAACGACAAATGGAAAATGTTTTTAGAAATTTTCGCAAATTTATTGAAAATGAAATACAGAAATATTTAATTTACATAAGTATTCACACCCATGACTCAATACACGTTAGAATTACAGCTGTGAGTCTTTCTGGGTAAGTCTCTAAGAGCTTTCCACAACACGATTGTATAATATTTGGCCATTATTCTTTTCAAGCTCTTTCAAATTGGTTGTTGGTCATTGCTAGACAACCATTGTCAAGTCTTGCCGTAGATTTTTAAGCATATTTAAGTCAAAACTGTAACTCTGCCCCTGTCTTGGTAAAGAACTCAAGTGTAGATTTGGCAGTGTGTTTTAGATTATTGTCCTGCTGAAAGGTGAATTCATCTCCCAGTGTCTGATGGAAAGCAGACTGAACCAGGTTTTTCTTTTTATCCTTAAAAACTCCCCAGTCCTTAACTATTACAAGCATACCCATAACATGATGCAGCCACCACTATGCTTAAAAATATGGAGAGTGGTACTCAGTAATCTGTTGTATTGAATTTGCCCCAAACATACCACTTTGTATTCAGGACAAAAAGTTAATTGCTTTGTCACATTTATTCCAGTATTACGTTAGTGCCTTGTTGCAAACAGGATGCATGTTTTGGAATATTTGTATTCTGTACAGGCATCCTACCCTAGGTTAGTATTGTGGAGTAACTACAATGTTGTTGATCCATACTCTGTTTTCTCCTATCACAGCCATTCAACTCTGTAACTGTTTTAAAGTCAGCATTGGCTTCATGGTGAAATCCCTAAGCGGTTCCCTTCCTCTCCGGGAACTGAGTTAGGAAGGATGCCTGTATCTTTGTAGTGACTGGATGTACTGATACACCATCCAAAGGGTAATTAATAACTTCACCAAGATCAAAAGAGATATTCAATATCTGCTTTTTTTCTTTAACACATCCACCAATGGCTGCCCTTCTTTGCCAAGACTTGGAAAATGTCCCTGGTCTTTCAGATCTAATTAAGTGCATTTTTAATTTGTCACATGAGCCGAATACAACATGTGCAGACCTTACCGTGAAATGCTTACTTACAACAATGCAGTTCAAGAAATAGAATTAAGAAAATATTTACTAAATAAACTAACCTAAAAAATAACAATAACAAGGCTATATACAGGGGGTACAGGTTAGTCGAGGTAATTTGTACATGTAGGTAGGGATAAAGTGACTATGCATAGATAATAAACAGTGAGTAGAGGCAGTGGATGGTGGAGGGGGGTGTCAATGTAAATAGTTTGGGTGGCAATTTCATTAATTGTTCAGCAGTCTTATGGCTTGGGGGTAGAAGCTGTTAAGGAGCCTTTTGGACCTAGACTTGGAGCTGCGGTACCATGTGCCGTGCGGTAGCAGAGAGAACAGTCTATGACTTGGGTGACTGGAGTCTGAAATATTTTTGGGTCTTCCTCTGACGTGGTGTCCTGGATGGCAGAAGCTTGGCCCCAGTGATGTACTGGACTGTACGCACTACCCTCTGTAGCGCCTTACGGTTGGATGCTGAGCAGTTGCCAAACCAGGCAGTGATGGAACTGGTCAGGATGCTCTTGATGGTTCAGCTGTAGAACCTTTTGTGGATCTGTGGACCCATGTCAAATCTTTTCAGTCTCCTGAGGGGGAAATGGTGTTGTCATGCCCTCATCACGACTGTCTTGGTTTGTTTGGACCATGATAGTTTGTTGGTGATGTGGACACCAAGGAACTTGAAACTCTCGACCAGCTCCACTGCAGCCCCATCGATGTTAATGGGGGCCTGTTCGGCCCTCCTTTTACAGTAGTCCACGATCAGCTCCTTTGTCTTTCTCACATTGAGGGAGAGGTTGTTGTATTGGCACCACACTGCCATGTCTCTGACCTCCTCCCTATAGGCTGTCTCATCGTTATCGTGATCAGGCCTACCACTGTTGTGTCGTCAGCAAACTTAATGTTGGTGTTGAAGTTGTGCTTGGCCACACAGTTGTGGGTGAACAGGGAGTACAGGAGGGGACTAAGCACACACCCTTGAGGGGCCCCAGTGTTGAGGATCAGCGTGGCAGATGTGTTGTTGTCTACCCTTACCACCTGGGGGGGTGGCCCGTCAGGAAGTCCAGGATCCAGTTGCAGAGGGAGGTGTTTAGTTCCAGGGTCCTTAGCTTAGTGATGAGCTTGTGGGCACTATGGCATAGGAACAGCATTCTCACATAGGGCAGTGTGGAGTGCAATTGAAATTACGTCATCTGTGGATCTGTTGGGACAGTATGCGAATTGGAGTGGGTCTAGGGTTTCCGGGATGATGGTGTTGATTTGAGCCTTGAACAGGCAGGTTAAATTCTCTTTCTTGGACACAGGGACTCTGGTGGTCTGTTTGAAACATGTAGGTATTACAGACTCAGTCAGGGATAGGTTGAAAATGTCAGTGAAGACACTTGCCAGTTGGTCCACGCATGCTCTGAGTACACGTCCTGGTAATCCGTCTGGCCTCGCAGCCTTGTGAATGATGACCTGTTTAAAGGTCTTGCTCACATCGGCTACGGAGATCGTGATCACACAGTTGTCTGGAACAGCTTGTGCTCTCATGCATGCTTCAGTGAGCTGGCCTTGAAGCAAGCTTAAAAGGCATTTAGCTCATCTGGTAGGCTCCCCTTACTGGGCAGCTCACCGCTGGGTTTCCCTTTGTAGTTCGTAATAGTTTGCAAGCCCTGCCACTTCTAACGAGCATCAGAGCCAGTGTAGTAAGATTCAATCTTAGTCCTATATTGACGCTTTGCCTGTTTGATGGTTCATCTGAGGGAATAGCAGAATTTCTTATAAGCGTATGGATTAGTGTCCCGCTCCTTGCAGCCGGCAGCTCTAGCCTTTAGCACGGTACGGATGTTTCCTGTAATCCATGGCTTCTGGTTGGTATATGCACGTATGATCACTGTTGGGATGATGTCGCCGATGCACTTACTGATGAAGCCGGTGATTGAGGTGGTATACTCCTCAAAGTCATTGGATAAATCCCAGAACATATCCCAGTTAGGACTAGAAAAACAGTCCTGTAGCATAGCATCCACGTCATCTGACCACTTCTGTATTGAGCGAGTCACTGGTACTTCCTGCTTTAGTTTTTGAAAGCTAACAGGAATCAGGAGGATAGAATTATGGTCCGATTTGCCAAATGGAGGGTGAGGGAGAGCTTTGTATGCGCCTCTGTGTGTGGAGTAACGGTGGTCTAGAGTTTTCTTCCTCTGGTTGCACATGTGACATGCTGGTAGAAATGAGGTAAAACAGATTTAAGTTTGCCTGCATTAAAGTCCCCGGCCACTAGGAGCAATTCTTCTGGATGTGCATTTTCTTGTTTGTTTATGGCCTTATACAGCTCGTTGAGTGCGGTCTTAGTGCCAGCATCAGTTTGTGGTGGTAAAAAACATGGCTACAAATAATATAGATGAAAACTCTCTTGGTAGATAGAGTACTTCATGATAAGCTGTAGACCACACTATCTCAGGTGAGCAATACCTCGAGACTTCTTTAATATTAAACATCGCACACCAGCTGTCATTGACAAATAGACACACCCCCACCCTTTGTCTTACCAGAAGTAGCTGCTCTGTCCTGCCGATGCACGGAAAACCCAGCCAGCTCTATATTCTCTGTGTGGTCGTTCAGCCACGACTCGGTGAAACATAAGATATTACAGTTTTTAATGTCCTGTTGGTAGGATAGTCTCGATCATAGATCATCCAGTTTATTTTCCAGTGATTGCACGTTGGCCAATAGAATGGATGGTAAAGGCGGTTTACCCACTTGCCGACGAATTCTCACAAGGCACCCGACCTCCTGTATTTCCGTCTTTTCTTCACGTTAATGATGGGGATTTGACCCTGGTCTCGGGGAAGCAGTATATCCTTTGCATCATTCAAGAAAAAAATCTTCGGCCAGTTCGAGGTGAGTAATTGCTGTTCTGATGTCCAGAAGCTCTTTTCGGTCATAAGACACGGTAGCAGCAACATTATGTACAATATAGGTTACAAACAATTCGAAAAAACAAACAACATAGCATAGTTGTTTAGGATCCCGTAAAACGGCAGCTATCCCCTTCGGCACCATTGTCTTTGTGGTTGAATCTGTGTTTGAAATTAACTGCTCGATTGAGGGACCTTACAGATAATTGTATGTGTGGGGTACAGAGATGAGGTTGTCATTAAAAAATAATGTTAAACACTATTATTGCACACAGAGGGAATATGTGCAACTTACTGTGACTTGCTAAGCACATTTTTACTCCTGAACTTAGGTTTGCCATAACAAAGGGGTTGAATATTTATTGACTCAAGACATTTCAGCTTTTCATTTTGAATTAACTTTTAAAAACATAAAATACATAATTCCATTTAGAACGTATAGGGTATTGTGTGTAGGTCAGTGACAAAAATTCTCAATTGAATCCATTTTAAATTCAGGCTGTACATATAAAGTGGGTAAAACAGTATGTAAACATTACTCAAGTGACCAGTGTTCAATGACTCTATGTACATAGGGCAGCAGTCTCTAAGGGGCAGGGTAGAGTACCAGGTGATAGCCGGCTAGTAACAGTGACTAAGGTTCAGGGCAGGGCAGGGCGGTGACTGTTTAACAGTCTGATGGCCTAGAGATAGAGGATGTTTATCAGTACCTCGGTCACAGCTTTGATTCTTTAATGTATTAGTAGCTTGAGAAGTGTAACATAGTCATGCAAGGATGACTCCAAGGTTTGGTAAGACTGCAGTGTTGGGTTTAAAGAAAGAAAATGGTGCTCCAATTAAATGTGATGAGCCTTCTACACGTTTGAAATTCAACAGAAATTGTAATGAACACGATGGGAGACAGAGAGCTGGTTTCAAGCGCAGGGTGCAGCAGGTGTTTATTGTAAAGGACCACAGGAGGAGGCAGGTAGCTGGGTCCAGGGGCAGGCAGAAGGTCAAACACAGGGGGTCTAAAAGGGCAACAATAAAGGCAGGGAAAAGGCTAGTAACGTAGTCCGGGAGATCAGGCAATGAATTGATAACAGGAAATCTGATAGGCTAAAGTACAGGCAGGGAATAGGCAAAAGGCTTCGTTAGTGAGGCAGGCAAAAGGCTAGTAACGTAGTCCGGGAGATCAGGCAATAGGTAGATAACAGGAAATCTGATAGGCTAAAGTACAGGCAGGGAATAGGCAAAAGGCTTCATTAGTGAGGCAGGCAAAAGGCTAGTAATGTAGTCTGAGAGATCAGGCAATAGGTAGATAACAGGAAATCTGATGGGCTAAAGTACAGGCAGGGAAAGGCTAGTAATGTAGTCTGGGAGATCAGGCAACAGGTAGATAACAGGAAATCCGATAGGCAACAGTACAGGCAGGGAAAGGCTAGTAATGTAGTCTGGGAGATCAGGCAATAGGTAGTTAACAGGAAATCCGATAGGCAACAGTACAGGCAGGGAAAGGCTAGTAACGTAGTCCGGGAGATCAGGCAATAGGTAGTTAACAGGAAATCCGATAGGCAACAGTACAGGCAGGGAAAGGCTAGTAATGTAGTCTGGGAGATCAGGCAACAGGTAGATAACAGGAAATCCGATAGGCAACAGTACAGGCAGGGAAAAGGCTAGTAATGTAGTCTGGGAGATCAGGCAATAGGTAGATAACAGGAAATCCGAGGCTAAAGTACAGGCAGGGAAAAGGCTAGTAATGTAGTCTGGGAGATCAGGCAATAGGTAGATAACAGGAAATCCGAGGCTAAAGTACAGGCAGGGAATAGGCAAAAGGCGTCGTTAGTGAGGCAGGCAAAAACTATCATACACGGGATGCGTAAATCGCAGCAAAAACAGAGCTCTGAAAGCTGTGTCGCAAAACAAACAATACCTCACAGTGATGGGGGGGGGGGGGGGGGGGGGGGGGGCAAAGAACTGAACTAAATAGTGTGTTATAATGACATACAGGTGTGTGAACAGGTGATTAGAATTCAGGTGATTGGGATCTGCATTCAGGGGATCCATGTGTTTGAGAGTGTGAGCTGGAAAGTGGGCTGGAAAGTGAGCTATGTTCAGGGGATCTATGTGTTTGAGTTGGAATTGGAAGCAGACGTTACAGAAATATTTTTTTTTAAACTTCATGCACAAACAATAAGACCTCAAAATAGTTTTACTAATATAATGATTGTCCTGAAATTGCACAGTAACAAAAAAAAACTCTTGATAATCAAGAAAACAATAAGATGTAGAATAGGAAATGCAGGTGGCAGGTGAAATGATAGGAAACAAGCTTACAATACATTAGTTTGCTTGAGTTAACTTTCACAAAATAATATATTTTATCACAATACTTCACAACCCTTTGCAAATCTATAGTCTGTATTGACTATCAACAGGGGCTGCATTACATGTAGGCCTAAATCCTGAAAAAAGCATATTGCATAGGTAGAAAAGGACAAAGTGGACAAATAAACATCCCAATTTACCTGAACAATACAGCACCGTGTCTTTTTTCCCTTCAGTAGTTTCGGTTAAGATACTCATTGCCACCAAGGCAATTTGAATAATCCATGGTGCCATATTCGTACCCTGAGGGAAAGAGATATGTATAAAGCAGGCAAGCAAAGCCAATTCATTATTCAAAATGTTTTTTTAAAGAGCGCCCCCCACAGTCTATCTAGCAAGAGTCATATTCTGAAATCTGGTTGTGAGGCAAATTACTATAGAAGTAGCCTTAATTTAACACAAAACAACAAGAAAACTGATTTCCACAAACTGTCTAGACAGAACAGAATGTGTTGAGCTCCAAGAAGTTACATCATCTGTACAGAGCTAGAGTGAAACTGGTTTTAAGATGGGCCGTAAAACTTAGTGCCTCTCCACAAGTCGTGTTATCTTTAGATCAAATATTCAAACAGAACTTAGTCTACAACTTCACGGCGGTGAGAAGTATTGATAAATAGTGAAAGGAGGTGGAACACAAACCGGTGTTAGAGGTCCTTGAGGTTAGTGGTCCTTGAGGTGCCCCTTGGTCTAGCAAAAAGTTAAGAGGGTAGTGAATGATGAATCTTTGCAGAGTCTGTGTAGTCTAGAATAGTGGAGTGTAAATAAACAAGAGTCCTTTATTCCAACAAAAATATATATGTTTATGTCTTTGGTGATATATTTTGATTGGATGCGGAAGCTGAACACAGTTTGAATGAGAGAAAACATTATTGTGTTGTTCTGGGGTTGATAGGCTTGATACTGTTAAAATGTATATTTAACGGTAGAATTAACAAAATGACGTTGCAGGAGCAGCACAGCAGATATTGCGATGAGCAGGAATTCGCTCGCACACAGCCACACAAAGTATCAGTGCATGTGCACTTACAATGTGGTAGCTATGGGACCAGTGCCTTCTCTGTCTATACACCGACTACGCACTGTGAGTAGGGCCCTGCAACCGCTAGGGGGCCCCAGACCCCAAAAATGCTTAAATCAAAATAAAATGTTGGAACTCAGTCGGGGTCGGAACTTACTGTTAAGAGTGATAAAAGTAAAAATACACAAGGTGCAATTTAGAAATGTGGTAGTGCATCAGCAGTTATCCACTTGTTATGTCAGTCGCTGAGCATGGTTACCTTCACAAAATAATATGATTATTGTGGATAGTCAGATTAACATAATAGTTCTATTGAAACGTTTATACATGCTTTGTAAGAAGAACAATTTCCTTAATAATCCTGTTTCCATGGACAGATCTGAAATCAGGATACTGAATGCACTCTGATAAATGCAGAAAATCACCAATCAAAATAAACATTCTACCACAGCGTCCATGTTATTTCTGGGAAGCATATTTGATTCTGAGTTCGGACATACAATTTTTTATGTGAAAACTACTTCTAAGACACATATATTCAGTTGTTTCCGAACTCACTTCATTCGGTCTAGAGAGGGAGGCTCTCGGCTGGTGTTAGCACATACACAGATAAAATACACCGCTGGAACACCGATTAAGGCGTTTACATGTTCTAATATTTCAAAAGATTTATCTGAAAACCAGGTGTTTTAATCTTTGTATGCTTACTTCGATTTTGACCTTACGCTGATTAAGATAAGCAGAGTAATGTGTTTACATGACTATTGCATAATCTGCCTACAGCCATAATCAGTTTAATATTGAATTATTACTGGGCATGTAAACGTACTTACTGACAGTCACTCAATTTGCCCATGTCAGCTAAAAATGTTGATTGCCACTACAATTTGCCTACCGCTCCAACAGATCCACGGAAGATATCTTTCCATCGGTATTCACATGGCCGTAACACATCTGGACCAGAGGAACACCCTACATGCTATTCATTGACTACAGTTCTGCATTCAACACCATTTTTCCCTCCAAGGTCGACTGCAAGCTCAGAGCCCTGGGTCTGCAAATGGATCCTAAACTTCCTGACTGGCAGACCACAAGCTGTGAAGATTGGCAACACCACCTCCTCAACACTGACTCTTAACACATGGGCCCCCCAGGGGTGAGTCCACTGTACTTCCTGTTCACCCACGACTGCGTAGCTCTGCACGACACCAACTCCATCATCAAGTTTGCTGACAACACCACGGTGGTAGGCCTGATAAGAAACAAAGACGAGTCAGCCTATAGAGAGGAGGTAAGTGAGTTGCCAGGACAACCTCTCCCTCAACGTCAGAAAAACAATTGAGTTGGTTGTTGACTTCAGAAAGCAGAGGCGGGAACATGTTCCGATCCACATCAACGGGACTGCAGTAGAGAGAGCCAACAGTTTTAAGAACCTCAGCGTCCACATCACAGAGGACTTGACATGGACCAACAACACCACCACTCCTGTCAAGACGCCTCAACAGCGTCTGTACTTCCTAAGGCGGCTGAAGAAATTTGGCATGCCACCTCGGGTCCTCTCCAAATACTATCGCTGCACCATCGAGAGCGTCCTGACCGGTTGCATCATGGCCTGTTATGGAAATTGCTCCATCCTCAGATGCAAGGCCCTCCAGCGGGTGGTGAAGGCCGGACAGTACATCACTGGGACCGTGCTCCCACCCATCCAGGACTACTTGAAACGGTGCCTGAGGAAGTCACGCAGCATCATCAAAGACCTTACAACACACCCCAGCTACAAGCTGTTCACTACCTTAACGTCGGGGAGACGTTATTGGAACATGAGGCCTAATACCAACAGGCTCAGAGACAGTTTCTATCTATAAACCAATCAGACTTCTGAACACTTGAACTGAACTGACCACCTGCTCTGATTCTCCACACCTTAGCACACAAGCATTCACTCACGCACACACACAGACATCCACACAGACATCCACACACACACACACACACACACACACACAGTGCACAATTTAAACGCTTGCCCCCCAATACCCCCTTCACAAAACATGTGTAAATATTGGACTATAAATTGTGCCTTCCTGTATTATACTTAAGCTAAAATGTTATGCCTGTGAGGGGGGCCCCCCAACCAAATCTCGCTTAGGGCCCCCAAAAGGTTTGACGCGTTACTGCCCATGACCAAAACATTAGAGAAGTTTAGCCTTGCTGTGCTCCAACACTCTTAGTCGTTGTGGAAATAATTGACCCGCTATGCTGTTTACTTTGTGCATCTAGTCATATAACTGACTCTATCTTTAAAATCAACTTCCGGTAGATCACTGTTGAAATAAGCAAAGGCATGCGGTATGAAGAAAGCAAGGTAGTGGTGGAAAGAAAGGATTTTGGCAGGAGAAATGCTATAATAGCCTACTTACTATAGGTTGACTGACCTATACAGACATATTAGTTAAAATTATACCCTCGTTAAAATGCATTGCAAAGAAAAAGTTCAACAAATAATTATTTTTTTTATACAAAAAATCCTGGATGCAAAGCACTGTAAATTGACCACAGCACTGTAAATGTGCCTTTAGACGCCTTGCTCTCATTGACAGCGTTCTGGATGCATCACTAGCGGCGAGTTAAAAGCGGCAAAAACGAAGCTAGGTTGAATGCAGCATTCAGCATAGATAAAGTTGTGGGGCAGCCTATTTTCATGTAGCCTACCCTTGTCAAAAACATTATAAAGAAAGGCCAAATATGCTACCCTACCATTTTCTAATAATTACAATAGACCCTTGGAACTTACCTGATTCAACAGTCAGGTGAGTAAGAATTAGGAACTTTTCAGCACGGTAGGTTACAGCAGTGAAGTCGGATTCAGACGCGAGGGACAACGTTGTGAATGCTGACTGTACATAAAACAAACGGCTAAAGTGAAGTTCGTTTTTTAATGTTCGCCTGTTTTGAATGAACCATGATCATATCTACCTTACTGTCAGTGGACAGTGTCTACTTACGTGCTTGTTCCAGGCGTTGCCACGTTCAGCAGAAGCAGAACAATGACAGCTATGTGAGCCAATGGTATTGTAAACTCAGCACAGATATCCAATGACTGAACGCTGCCTCACGGGAATGAACATACTGAGAACACCGGGCGTTGATTTGCTCTGAGTTGCTTTCCAGATCGACAACAATCACCTGCTTTTGAGCTAACAGTAACTTGATTATGCTTGTTAATGAGTGAGTCGACTATATAGACGCTGCGCAAATTGTCTCCATCTTTCCAAGTAGTTCCTATCGTGTAATAAATACCCTTCGCAGTCGACCCTTGTGAATAAGCCCAATTTCCTAATAGTTCAATATGAAGGCTATGCTGATCTCTTTGTTAAATGACCCACATCATGTGGGCGCATTGCTGCAGAAATGTGGACAGAAGTTTAAGCCAATTTGCCAAGCACCACAATAACACTCACACAATTTATACAATGTGTTATAACGGTAGATTACATATCCTTAAACTATATAAATTAACAATTAACCGTTTGTAAAATTATTATAAACCCTTTAACATTCATCAAACAGGTAATGGTCAGTACTGTATCCCTACTTTATTGTATAGTAACCATTGGCGTGCTGGTATAATTTTTCTTGCAGGCTTTTAGGATTACCCTTTCACCCCAGTCCATTCTATTAGAAATGAACAATTAGTCATGTTAGCTTAGCTTAATTGTGGTCCTGTGCTTAAGGAGATTTAATTGCTTGTGTTGATTTATACATAATTGTTTTGCATTCATGGGCAGTGATGAGATCATGGTGCTCATTTTCTATACATGAACAATTTTAGTCTCTTAATTTTGGTGGTTAGTAATTCAAAGTAGTCAAGCACTACTAGCAAACTAGAGGTGTGCTACAATGACTGTTGGTTTCACATTGTGCCTCCAGCTAGTGACAGGTGGTCCCTTTGAGAGGGAAATTTGACCTGGTTTTCTCACCAGTAACTGCATATTAACCACAGATCACCTTCTTTTATAAAGGGGGAGTGTGTTTACATTGAGAATTCTCAATATAGATGAGACAATGTGATAGATATGATGGAGCTGGTTCTTTGTGCTGAAAGAAAATGGTTTGATCAGTCAATTATTAGTTAAAATAAACATGATTTTGATACAGTATATTTATATTTATC
Source organism: Oncorhynchus mykiss (assembly GCF_013265735.2). Taxonomy (NCBI): domain Eukaryota; kingdom Metazoa; phylum Chordata; class Actinopteri; order Salmoniformes; family Salmonidae; genus Oncorhynchus; species Oncorhynchus mykiss. The sequence continues at coordinate 65,448,497 of NC_048572.1, forward strand.
AATGTGAAGCTTTCTACAGAGCCCCCATAGAATAGATCTTGAAATGCAATTGGACAGTACGTTTTTAAAACCATTCGGCATGTACTGTATATCCTGTAAAATTGGCTGTTAGTGATACAATTCCAATAGTATATTATTGTCTACTTGGTCTCCAGTGATGACTGATAGTGACGTAATGATAGTGATGTACTGATAGTGATGACTGATAGTGATAGTGATGACTGCTAGTGATGACTGACAGTGATGTACTGATAGTGATGACTGATAGTGATGTACTGATAGTGATGTACTGATAGTGAAGTACTGATAGTAATGACTGAGAGTGGTGTACTGATAGTGATGATTGATAGTGATGACTGATAGTAATGACTGATAGTGATCTACTGATAGTAATGGCTGATAGTGATGTAATGATAGTGATGTACTGATAGTGATGTACTGATAGCAATGGCTGATAGTGATGTACTGGTAGTGATGCCTGATAGTGATGTACTGACAGCGATGTACTGATAGTGATGACTGATAGTGATGTAATGATAGTGATGTACTGATAGTGATGTAATGATGGTGATGTAATGATAGTGATGTACTGATAGTGATGTACTGATAGTGATGTAATGATAGTGATGTACTGATAGTGATGTACTGATAGTGATGACTGATAGTGATGACTGATAGTGATAGTGATGACTGCTAGTGATGACTGACAGTGATGTACTGATAGTGATGACTGATAGTGATGTACTGATAGTGATGTACTGATAGTGAAGTACTGATAGTAATGACTGAGAGTGGTGTACTGATAGTGATGATTGATAGTGATGACTGATAGTGATGACTGATAGTGATCTACTGATAGTGATGACGGATAGTGATGTACTGATAATGAAGTACTGATAGTAATGACTGATAGTGATGTACTGATAGTGATGACTGATAGTGATGACGGATAGTGATGTACTGATAGTGATGACAGAGTGATGTACTGATAGTGATGACTGATAGTGATAACTGATAGTGATGACTGATAGTGATGTACTGATAGTGATGTACTGATAGTGAATGCTGATAGTGATGTAATGATAGTGATGACTGATAGTGATGACTGATAGTGATGTACTGATAGTAAATCTTGTGCTGGTATGTCAGATGAAGAGCTGAATGATGACCTTTAGCACAGTAAGCAGGAGGCCCAAACTAAGAGGTTAGATTAACTTTTTCCCCCATCTACTGTCAGTGGTAAAGGTGAGTGGTTAGTTGAAAGTTAGCTTTTTTATGACCCAGAGAGCTTCTGGATGAGAACAAGGTCAGAGTAAACACGATGTGTTACCTACTCCTGACAAATCAGCAAACAGGGATTATGTGACTGTGTAGACCAAAATCCTTTTGGAAAATTTAGAACCAGCTTGGCACCACAAGAGCATGCCTGAACAGTTTTCACATGGATTAATAGTATTGTGGGGGGGAAGTTAGTGTACATCACTGGAGTTGAATTACAGCATAATGAAAAGTGGTCAGTGGTGTTCTCCATCTTCTAGCCATGGCCTAACAGTAGGCCTAAGTATTGATGCCATAGCCAACCTTAGGTCTTCATAGGATCCACATACTAGATGTCTATGTGAAGTGGGGACTGAAGATGGGGGATTCCAGAAAGTGCAGAAGAATATTGAGATGTGAGAACGAGGAGGCAGAGGTGGATGGAGACCAAACTACACACTGAAGGACAAAACGTCCAGGCCAGAGTGAAGCCCACATAGATGACATCAAAATCAATGACTCCCAAGGTAATGAATTTCAAGTGAGTCTTCTTTTCTTTTGAATCTCCAAAGATAAAATGACATTGGCATTTTACAAAAGGTACAATTTCAGATCTATTCTAGTCCCGGGGGATGCATGGAGGGAGGGCTGGAGTTGGGGACGATCACATCTATTATCATTCTCTAGCAGTTTATTTGTCCATCTGTGGCCTGACTGACAAAGTTTGTGCTGACAGCTTGTTTGGCAGAAACTGACGTTCCTCTGTCATCCTTCTTGGTGCGTTCTGCACTGACCTTGGGAGCCGAAGCCCTTTGGAGAGAGATGCATTGTGCTGCAGAGATCCATTGCCAATTACCAGTGACAGGTAATACAACGGCCTCTGTCTACACTAAGACTAGATCTGATAAAGTTCTTCTCTGGACAAAAGATTATTGACCTCTTTAGTTGAATGTAATGAGGTCTTGGATGTGATAGGATAATTGTTGCTCCTCTCACTTTGTTTTTTACATTCTCATGAGACACTGGATTACCTTGCTGCTGTTGGAGTGATACCTCTCCAGTGTGGTTGATTTTCTGTTACTTGCACAGGATATGGTGTGCAAGTAAATAAACACAGATAAAGATGTTGCTTCCTGTAACGTCGCAGGACACTGCAGCAAAGTTTTGTAATGCTTTTTGAATCCCGGTATGCAACCAGATAATAAGTTCTGACTTATTTTAGGACTTTATATTTAGCTAACAGTCCTAACCATAGACTGTGTCTTGGCATACTGTAGAATTTAATCATATACCATGTGTATGACGTTACCCCTACTTTGATTAATCACAGTTTTTTTTAAATGAAGCTGACGACTCATTGTCACCAGTCCATCTTTAAAAATGACCTTTTGTTACTCACTGACGGACTTTTTTTAGTGACGGACTCAAGAGTCCTGATAAACAAGTACAGATGGCTTCCTCTGTGAGATCCACAGTATGGTCATGCTGCAGGCTCTATGCCAAGCTAGTTTGCCATCATCTATAGCAGGGAGCCACATTGTTTGTGTCTGGAGTGGGGAACAAAAGGGCAGGGAGAGGGGGATTTTGGGGTGGGTGGTGATGCATGGAAAGAGGGGGGTAGTAGGGATGGGTCACAGAGGGAGATAGGTCGCTTTACAAATGTGACAGGCACATTTCTGTTGTTGACGCACTCTGTCATCTTTACTTTTAATGTTTACGCTTATGTTGATAACTATTTAAATAAATTGGGCTGACTGTTTTATCATTCACTGATCTGTGAGAATGAAACCCAGATGTGCCATTTTTGTCTGAAAATGCACTATGATGAAACACAGGATCACCTCTCTGGATGTAGGCAGATGAAATATTGTGTTAACTCATAGTATGTCTTCAGAGGAGCCAAATGCAAATGTTATTTCTATTTTGTCATCACTTTTGACTTTATGTGACAGGTTTTTTATCGGTTGGAAGCACTCCATACCCACTGATTGGAGATGTCATCTGAAATCATCTTATTACAGAGGGGTGGTGGAATTAATCTTGACATTAAGTACCAGAGAAATAATTGATGATTCACAGTATTAAAGGAGATTGCCTGTCAGGTTTAATAATATGGTATGTTTTTACTATGTATTAAAGCTTCCATCTACAATTCAAGGCCTATTCCTATTGAGCCAGGTTATTTTCACAAATTGCCTGTGTTATTGAATTGAACAGTGATGTGCGGTGGCGTCGTGGCTGGGTAAGCATGGGCTATTCTCAAATCTAGATTTACTCACAAATAAACCTTGATGAAGCCCAAGTTCACATACAACAGATAACTCCTACAAACCGGAGTGACATAGGCTATTAACCTAAATTGACAAAAACAAAATCTAATGTAAATACCAATGTAGCCAAGATACACAAGCGATACACTGAGTGTACAAAACATTAGGAACACTTTCCTAATATTGAGTTGCACCCCTTTTGCCCTCAGAACAGCCTCAATTTCATTCGGGCATGTACTCTACAAGGTGTTGAAAGCGTTCCACAGGGATGCTGGCCCATGTTGACTCTAATGCTTCCCACAGTTGTGTCAAATTGTCTGGCTTTCCTTTGGGTGTGTTGGACCATTCTTGAAACACACAGGAAACTGTTGAGTGTGAACAACCCAGCAACATTCTAGGTTCTTGACGCACTCAAACCAGTGCACCTGGCACCTACTACCATACCACGTTCAAAGGCACTTAAATATTTTATCTTGGCCATTCACCTTCTGAGTGGCACACTTACACAATCCATGTCTCAATTGTCTCAAGGCTTAAAAATCCTTCTTTAACCTGTCTCCTCCCCTTCATCTACACTGATTGGGGCATCAATAAGGGATCATAGATTTCACCTGGATTCACTTGGCTAGTCTATGTCAGGGAAAGAGCAGGTGTTCCTAATGTTTTGTACACACAGTGTATAATAACTAAGATTCTAACGAAATGTCCATATCAAGAATCAGAATGACTGAAACATGCATTTCAAAATGTAGCCTAACCTACACATTTGCAAAGGAAAAGGCATTTAGGTCTACCTTTACTTGTAAATGAAGTCCATTGGTCTGTCCTTCAGGTTGAACCTCTTTGTGTCCACGTTGTAGAAGTCAGCATAACCCCATGTCCATTATTTTGTTCTGCATGCACATAGCAGGGCTAGTCATATGGGAGGCGCATCCCCAAGGCGTTCCATTTTCACAGTAGCACAAACAGTACTTCCCATTCCCATTACTGTCCACAAAGCAAAAGTAAATGTCCAAGATGTATACAAGTCTGGGTAAAAAGTATTTTAATTGCTAATGACATGACGTTTCAGACATTATGCTCAAGAGTTCAAAATGTGTCTTTCAAACCTCAGGAGGTGGCACGTTATTATGCCTTTTTTCCAACCATTCAAATCCATTCCAATCGTTGAATTCCTGGCCATTCCTGACTACAGTCACTGATAATAGACAGCATCAGCATAGGCGTCGTTGTTTTGCCTAGCTTGAAGTAGTGTAATTTGTTGCAAATCAAATAAAAGTTTATTGGTTGCGTACACAGTTTAGCAGATGTTATAGCAGGTGCAGCGAAATGCTCTCATATTTTGCGCATACATATTGCCTAAACATGTTGTGTGGGTATAACCTGGGGTAAGCGCTGCACATTTGGGACGTGTCTACATCATTTGCCGTTTGCATCCCTTGAACTGAACGAACTCGAAACTAGCTAGCTAGCAAAAACAACCTGACAAATGGACACTAAACTGCACCTCAAACAATTTTCCAAGTTGGAATAATTTAGTGCGCCATTTGGAGGGTTCGAAGAGTAGAACGTCAACTATAATTCAAGTTAAAACCAGACAGAGGCAGTATACAGGAGCTCTACAAATCAATATGTGACATGACAGGCAAGTGAACAGTGAGTATTGGACGGTCCACTTGTCTGAAGAACCACCAGAATGTTTTAGAAAAAAACATTAGATAACAAAAAATAATAACATTTTTTTTTTTTTTATCATTGTATTTTTTATTTGGCTTTTAATAACAGCTTTTTTGTAGGTTAAGCTTACCCTGACTGCACATCCCTGGATTTCAATAGTAATACTTCTAGGAAATATCTTCTCCTCAGAAGCTGATTTTTGAAATATTATAAGCACTTCTCTTTCTCCATCATGTTTTTCCTACAGTATTTTAGAATGTCTATTGGTGTGTGAAGCTGCAGGCACCCATATGGATGCCCTAATATTTGTATCTCAGCCTCACCATGTTTATGTAGTGGCTATGTTTGCCATCTTCACTGAAGCTATTTATGATTTTCAGGTAGCTTCTACCCTTCTTTTGACATGTCCTTGTGGGTGTAGTATGAGTTTGCTTTAGAAAATGACAATTAAACCAAGTAATTTGCTTCTCTTATCCATGTTGATACATGGATTATGTTAGATGACTTGGCAGTCATCCATTGTGTGAGCACATGACATTAAATTAAATGTGTGCTTTCCCGGAGATTCAGCATATTGTTCCTTGTTTTTAGGATTTTAATTAAATATTTGTTAGAGTTAAGAATCTAAAAGCATTTAAATGAATAATACAGTTGTCTACCATGTCCATTTCATAGTCCCTTTAGTCATACTCTGAGTTTTCAGGTGGTGTGTAAGAGAGGTAGTCTTGCGAAAGCAGAGTCAACTGGAGGAGTAACAGCATGGATGAACAGTCAACATCTTTATTCACTGTTGAATAATACTGTACACTCCTCATCTACCGTGGAATTTCTCAGTCTGTTGACGGGTACTTGTATGTGAAGTATTCATGTACAGTATATGGAGCATGTCAGGGCTGTTGGCTTTCTTCAGTGCTCCAGCTGATGTTCACTAAAAGGATGTCACAGGGGATTCAACTGTAGGCCTACAGTAATTGATCTTTACACCACTGCTGTACAACGTATAACTTCCACAGACAGTTACATGTTCATTCTAGTGTTGGCCAAAAACAAGCAAAATACAAACATACAGTATAGTATACCGTTTCACAAACGATGAATATGCTGGTCCATTCATCCTTGTGTTTTGTTTCCTAAATGAAGCTTTGCCGATGTATTTAGCTAGTCGCTCATTCTAAATAGTTGGATGTGTAATATCTGTCCCTCCGTCTAGGTTGTGTTCTACACGGATGGTCCACTGATGAGTCATTATTATCCGGCGTTCCTCCTGAGTATTGTCCTGCTCCTGGTTTCAGTTCAGGCCTCGTCTCCAATCACAGATTTAATATACACAGACAGCCGAGGGGCTTGTTCCGCACGTCAGGCCAAAATGTGCCCCCGCTCCCTCACCCCTCGACAGGCTCAATTTAAGCATGGGGTTGTGTTCTCCTCCTACCTGCCCCGGGGTATTTCACATATTTGATGTCCTATGTGTTCCTCAACTAAATATGTATGATCTGAGTGTGGTCGTAACGATGAGGAATGACGTTTGTGCTGTTATTTCACCATACAACACAGCACACAGGCATAAACTATGTGAAATGTGTTTTGGGAAGAGGTTGCGTGGGATAAATTTGAAATGTGAACAAAGAATATGAAACACCTAAAAATGGACGGAAAGGGAAGGATGGAATGGGACAATATTGGAAAGATATTGGATTATAATATTGAGATATTGAATGAATAGAATTAAGTGTACAAAACAAAGTGCTTTCTCCCCAGGACCTAGTTGACACTGCTCTGTTACTAAACAGTGTTACATTCACAAAAAAAAACATTTATACAATCAATATTCTAATGTTAACCTCTGCCTCAGAGGACTGTACATCCTGGGCTTACCTCGTTGCCTCTCAGGTGAAATGGAAGATGTCAATGTAGGCCAATAGCTACTACAGCCCCTATGCTTTCCAGAGAGAAAGAGTTATGTTCATTGTCGTTGTATCGAATGGTCTCCTTCCTCTCATTGGTGTGCCCTTGATGTGCTCACAAACCAAACACAAGCCTGCTGTGGGTCCCCAGAGACACCCAGAGAGTAGCAGCTGCTCGCTCTTTCTCCACAACAACATGGGCAGCACACACACAGGGCGATGGGGTGGGGGTGGTGGATGAGGGGGTACTATTTAATGCTCCGCCATGGCTAAACAAGGTTGGAGAATCAGTAAACATTGATAGGCATCCTTGCACAACTGGAAATGTTTGATATGAGTTTCAGGGATTTTATTATTTATTTAATTTAGAGGGCAAAGTTTTGCTGTGAAGGATGAAGGATGCAGTCATGGGTTTAGCATATCAAGCTGTACCCCAATGATGGAAACTAAAAGAGGTTCTAGAAAAGTGTTGTTTTCATGTATCACTCTGTTTTGGTTGTCTGCCTATGAGCTTTAACATATATGACTAAAAAGTGGTGTGGACATAAACTTTGGATTGGTGAAATTGTCATCAAAGTTTAAAAATATATATATTCTTGAGATATCCCTGGTTCAGTAAAGTGATTCATTATAACGTTATAAAGAGTCTAAACAGGCTGTGGAGATCTGGCATCTAGCCCCCTCCAGCGTGCAGTAGGCTAGGCGGCATCTCTCTGGTATCAGGTGGCTCTGATTGACACATTGTGGGGCAAGCTTATTAATGCTAAAGGTAGCTGGAGAAAATGAGGTTCCAGTTTGGGTCACAGCCAGGCTATGTATGCCAAGCCAAGGCATTCACACATCTCAGGGATAAGGGGATGCTGCCTCACTTTGAGCATTTTATTTCCCATATGTACAGTTGAAGTCGGAAGTTTACATACACTTTGGTTGGAGTCATTAAAACTCGTTTTTCAACCACTCCACTAATTTCTTGTTCACAAGCTATAGTTTTGGCAAGTCGGTTAGGACATCTACTTTGTGCATGACACAAGTCATTTTTCCAACAATTATTTACAGACAAATTATTTTACTGTATCACAATTCCAGTAGGTCAGAAGTTTACATACACTAAGTTGACTGTGCCTTTAAACAGTGAGGAAAATTCCAGGCTTTAGAAGCTTCTGATAGGCTAGTTGACATAATTTAAGTCAATTGCAGGTGTACCTATTTACGGCCTATTTATTGCCTTACCTCCCTAATCTTACTTCATTTGCACACTCTGTGTATAGAATTTTCTATTGTGTTAGTGACTGTACGTTTGTTTATCCCATGTGTAACTCTGTGTTGTTGTTTTTGTCACACTGCTTTTCTTTGTCTTGGCCAGGTCGCAGTTGAGAATGAGAACTTGTTCTCAACTGGACTACCTGGTTAAATAAAGGTGAAATAAAATAAATAAATAAAAAACCTGTGGATGTATTTCAAGGCCTACCTTCAAACTCAGTGCCTCTTTGCTTGACATCATGGGAAAATAAAAACAAATCAGCCAAGACCTCAGAAAAAAAATTGTAGACCTCCACAAGTCTGGTTCATCCTCGGGAGACATTTCCAAACGCCTGAAGGTACCACGTTCATCTGTACAAACAATAGTACGCAAGTATAAACACCATGGGACCACGCAGCCGTCATACCGCTCAGGAAGGAGACGCGTTCTGTCTCCTAGAGATTAACGTACTTTGGTGCAAAAAGTGCAAATCAATCCCAGAACAACAGAAAATGACCTTGTGAAGATGCTGGAGGAAACAGGTACAAAAGTATCTATATCCACAGTAAAGTAAAGAAAAATGATGTGGATATATTGAAGCAACATCTCAAGACATCAGTCAGGAAGTTAAAGCTTGGTCGCAAATGGGTCTTCCAAATGGACAATGACCCCAAGCATACTTCCAAAGTTGTGGCAAAATGGTTTAAGGAACAAAGTCAAGGTATTGGAGTGGCCATCACAAAGCCCTGACCTCAATCCTATAGAAAATGTGTGGGCAGAACTGAAAAAGGGTGTGCGAGCAAGGAGGCCTACAAACCTGACTCAGTTACACCAGCTCTGTCAGGAGGAATGGGCCAGAATTCACCAAACTTATTGTGGGAAGCTTGTGGAAGGCTACCCAAAATGTTTGACCCAAGTTAAACAATTTAAAGGCAATGCTACCAAATACTAATTGAGTGTATGTAAACTTCTGACCCACTGGGAATGTGATGAAAGAATTAAAAACTGAAATAAGTAATTCTCTCTACTATTATTCTGACATTTCACATTCTTAAAATAAAGTGGTGATCCTAACTGACAGGGAATTTTAACTAAATATTACATTGTGAATAACTGAGTTTAAATGTATTTGACTAAGGTCTATGTTAACTTCTGACTTCAACTGTATGTAAGTGAAGCTGGTAGTACAGTGACTGTATGTTGATTCCTGGGTAGTGAAAGGAAGGCATGACAGCCATTTATTGCTGTCTGATCAGATTGTGAAATTAATTATGCACATAGCATCAAGCTCAATTGCTGTTAATTTCTCTCCAAATGCAAGCCAATTTCAAGATGTGAAAGATTTGGGAGCACTGCTCTCATAGAAACCATCCTCTCCATACAAATTGCTTGTGTTTCCACTGCCCATCCCACACCTCATTCCATAGAGTCCCATTGAACAATTGATATTTTTGTAAATGGAGGATTAGCCATCAGGAGAGCATGCTCGGTTATCATATTTTCACAAGCAGCTCCTTCCTGTATTGTTGTGGTTATTTTAATTAAATCCTACTGAGGGTTGGAGCGGACCTTTTTAGAGGGGATGATTAAGCCCATAATGGTGAGGTGCTCCTCGTGTCTGTCTGGTGCTTAGTATGGATGATTAACTGAGTCTGTTAATGGGGACGAGGCTTGACATTGGAAGCTAGATTTGTTCAGTGGAGGTGTTTTCTTCAATCACCAGCGCAGATCACATTCCGAACCTGCCTGCTGGACTGTAGGTTCCTTAAGACGAATAAGGCCAGTTCGATTTGGTGTTTTATAGCATGTCAGATGATCACCTTTGCCTTTCCTGCTGTTTAACAAAACTGGTTGTTTTCCTCAATCCATTAAATAGGATTTTTTATCCGTCACAAACAACTGTATCACTGTATTCTAGTGTTGTTTGGCTTTGTGGAGCCATGCATATATTGATCTCCTGCTGAGTGTTGTCCTGCACCCAAGGTGCAACAGAAGTAGAAATGTCACATTAGCTCAGCGGAAGTGTATCAATATGGCGCCTCATGTTCACTTCCCCTCTTTTTATCTTTTCCGGCATTCAGAGAGCCAAGGTTCCCAGGACAGCATATGTTTGATCAGCAGACCACAGCTCCACTCATGAATAGTAATGTCCGCTCTCTGGCCATGGTCCCATATAGCTTTTAGCCAGCCTGGGACTAGGGTTTTACCCACAGGGCCAGCCCCCATGCTCCGTAGGGACACTGGGAGGCCCCAGTTTCCTGCCGAGGAGGCCCGTCAACATCAAGCCCACTGTCTGCTGCATGGAGCCCCAGTCTGAGTGGGACTGGTGTGGCCAACCCCAGGCACTGTCTCCGCCTAGACACAGTAGCATGCACCCCCAGCCAGGCCTTACCTTATTTCTCACAGCACAGGATCACAGGCAGAGGTAGTGAATGACCAGTAACTCTGTGTTATTCTCATGTATCAGTACTCTATGTTGCTTACAATACATGTTGATGTAGGAGTAGTTGAGACAAATGGCGCAAGTGTGACAGATATGTAGGGCATAGGGATTACCATATTGAGTTTCAAACTATTTTAAATTGTTACCTTCAGGATATTGTGATCCATTTTCTAAACATGATCCATGTTTACATCTTTATACTTGTTTTCAGTGTATTGCTCTGTTCAGATAAACCATAATCTAATCAAATGAAACAGTATGTTTAAAATGTAATTGTGTCTTTGTATCACAAACATAATAAATGCCTCATAGCTGGCTAAGAGCTATACTGCCCTCTAGTGCTGCCTTGAAACAAATGTCTATGCTATTTTACTGAGAGAAAGGTATTACAGTAGTAACTTTTTAAAAGAGCCGTAGATATATTACAGTGTCTCATCCTGCCCATCACCGAAAGTTTAGCTATCTCCTTTTTAAACCCTGCTATCTCTGAACAAGTGTTAGTATTGTATCCTGAAGGGTTGAGCTCAACACAAGAACAACAGCAGCAGCAAGAGTTTGCCTTGGCTCTGGCGAAGGTGAGAGCCAGTTACACTTAGGCTCCACTATGCAGACTCCCTCCTACCCTCCTGCCTGGCAGGCCAGGCCCGTTGCCAGGCCAGACCACGGTCGTTGCCAGGGGAATGCCCATTACTGGACAGAAGCCCTCCACCCACGCCATAGCCCTCTGCCAAGGCGCTAGCTGTCAGTGCCCAAAGTGCCAGAGTGGAATTGGGTTCAAAAAGTCAAGGAGGAGGAGTGCCTGTCCTCTTAACAACCTCAAGCGAGACTAACCATCTATGCCATCCTCCGTGTTCCGTGAGAATACATTTTTATATTTGTTTATGTTTAGCATGAAACTGTGAATTGTAATGCAGTGATAGGTCACTCATAATAGCCTTTTTTCCCACCACATTCTCTTACCAGAGAACAGTGTAAAGTAACAAGTATTTAGGCATAAGAAACAACCTTTGTTTTTCTCAAAATATCTTTGTCAGCTAATAGCAGGGTAGACCCTGTACCTCTCATTCGAAGGTGTGAAGAAGATATCTTCTTCCTACAAAGCAAGCCAATGAGAGAGGCATGTATTCTCAGCACATAGACTTATTGCTCAAGGTCAAGAGGATTCAATGAGAGCTTTTCATTAGAGACAATTATTAGGTCTGACAATGTGTTGGAAACAGATCAATAGCCCTGGTCAAAGGGAGGATCTTCCAATCAATCTCTCTCACTGCCAGATACACCTTTCTCCCTTTTGATGTTGGAAATTGATGCAACCCTTCTAGACCATAGTAATCTGTATAAATATATGTATGTTTCCAGTCTGTGAAGGACTGTGTTTTTAGGGAGAAGGTTTTAGAAGAAAAGTTATTGCGGAGTGTTACCTATATTAGCATTAAAGCCAGTCCCACCGAGTGTGGAGGAGTGGGCACACCCTAGAAGAGCCCTGGCACGGCAGTATGTCCCAGGCCAGCATGACAGTGCCCTCTGGCATCATCATGGTTATTATATCTCAACCCAACCCTAAGGCTGGCTGAGGGGGCCCCTCTCCCCACCCATAGAGTATCCTGATTAATGCATTTCAACAATATTCAAAGTGGTCCTTCTATTCAAGTCTTTTACAATGCAGAATATACTAAGTTATAGATTAAATGAGGTATAGATGCCTTTAGGGTAGTGTATCAGAGTGGGAGAAACAGGAAATGGATGGGCATTGCATTTAATGCAAACATTTTAGGTATGTAATCTGGGAATTTTGCCCCTGCCCTTCCCATTCCTAATGAATGGAACAATTCCCTCTCATAGGTGGGAGAAAAGATGTTGATTATCATATGCATGTTGAATTCATTCCTCGGCTCAATGCAATCATTCTCAAATTAACCGGCACTCTTGCCAAATAGAACGAAGAATAAAGGCAGCGACGGGCTGCGTGCTTTTGACTGGCAATGAAGATAACACAGAGTCGGTCTTCAGATTGGTAGAGGTGGATGTCTGTGCACAGGGAAATATCTGCAGACAGCCAAATCAATGGGGTTTCTTTTGACATGATGGTGTAGGCTTGCTGAAAGGCAGATCTGTGAGATGCTGCTACCTTGGGACATTGTTCTCCTGTCAGTCTCGGCAGCCTAACAATGTAATCTCTCTCTCCTCCTCTCCCCTCCTCTCCTCTCTTCTTCTCCTCTCTCCTGAGGAGCAAATATCCTTCAGGTAAACGGCAATACATGTCACCCCCTGAAGATGTGCAATTAATATTTGATGTGCATGTGTGTCTGTGTGTGTCTCTGTGTGTTTGTGTGTTTGTCTCTGTGTGTGTGTGTGTGTGTCTCTGCCTGCCTGCCTGCCTGCCTGCCTGTCTGTCTGTCTGTCTGTCTGTCTGTCTGTCTGTCTGTCTGTCTGTCTGTCTGTCTGTCTTTGTGTGTGTGTGTGTGTGTGTGTGTGTGTGTGTGTGTGTGTGTGTGTGTGTGTGTGTATGTGTGTATTTCTCTCTGTCTGTGTGTGTGTGTGTGTGTGTGTGTATGTGTGTGTTTCTCTCTGTCTGTGTGTGTGTGTGTGTGTGTGTGTGTGTGTGTGTGTGTGTGTGTGTGTGTGTGTGTGTGTGTGTGTGTGTGTGTGTGTGTGTGTGTGCATACTCAAGAAAACAGCTGCCATTATGGAGGCTTTGGATTGAAAGGCTTAAAGCTGCAGATAAGGGAAATTAATTTTTCATCAGGAATAATATGAAGCTTACAGAAGGCACAAAGCGTAGGTGGAAGTGGACGGGGAATTTGTCAAGTGTTGTCCATCCAGGATAATACTGCTTAGCGTTTGATTGGTGTAATCAAGAGGTGTGATGTCTAAGGCTGGGGGATTAAACCAGTTTTCGTTGGACTGATTGGGAACCGGTTGAATATTGGTGTTTCACAGGAATTTTGATCAGTCTGATTTTAGTTATGTCTCTGGACATGTTGAAGTATTTCCAACAGATGGAATTGTCAGTTTATCTTGATGGTTTGAACTATAATGTTGAACATAACATATGCATCTATGCCTTTTCATTGTATGATTTAAGATGATAACCCGTATAGAGGCTGACAAATGTCCTCTAGGGTAGTCTACTATGAAAGGAAATTATCAATCTATTCCAATTACTTTATAGTCCATCTTTTTTGTTAAGATTCCTGTTGCTGTAGTTTACTGTAAGCCTACTGCCCCTGCAGTGCCAGTGACCAGTCTCACCTTTGCGCTTTCTCAAATTCATTACCTTAATATCTCCCTTGATGTTTTCAAATGGAGTCACTAACCTGTTCAGTGGTACAGTGTGGCACAGCGTGGTGTGGTGGGTGGATGCTTACATGGAGTCCTCTCTAATTTGTTTCTGCTCCAAGGGTTCTCATTAAGGATCTGTGGTGGGAGGGCTCACAGTGAGAGGAGGAGAGGCCGTGCAGCTAAGGAAGGTCACAAGGACAACAGTATATTCAGATTACTGGTTGTACGGTAGCTCTACATAGGACACCGCACATGAATGCAATGTATCTATTGCATTCATGTGTGGCATCACACATAAGGCTACTTGTACAGATGTGTCCTTAATTGCACTCTATTCCCTATATACTGTAGTGTACTACTTTTGACCAGAGCCCCATGGGTCTTGGTTAAAAGTAGTGTACTATAAAGGGAATGGGGTGCTATTTGGTTTGTCTCATCTCTGCGCTTTCTGTACCTGCCTACAGTGACCACCTGAGGGCAGAAAACACCACAACCACAGGAGCTGCAATGCCAAACAGTGAGAACCCCAGAACCTCCTACATTAACATGTATTGTAAAACTTACAGGAGCAAATGCAATTTGAATAGTTCATCTCACCTCTCTCAATGAGTGTCTCAATAAAAAGTCATTTGAAAATGACCTACAAGAATGTGGATTTTTTTGTTGTTGCCGGTTTCTTATCTCCCATGTATTGAAACATCACGAGACACCAGAAGGGCAAGCTAAATTGGTTGGCTCAGCATACTCCTGGCTCTCGCGGCAGGTCTTTGTTCAGGGGCGCGGCAGTGCCGGAGCGGACCAGATGGGCCGTTGCCGCCTGGTGCCAAACAAACAGAGTGAGAGCAAAGGGAGGAAGCAGCGGACATTCACCTGTCCGCCGTGTCAATTGAAGGGCTTTCTTCGTCAGCAGCTGATGTCCAACTGAAAAACCTGCTGATGTCAGTCGGACCCACTCAGGTAGGTCAAACCTGCTCTGAGCGTCATGCTGTCAGCCTGTCTTTTTACTCGAGAAGGTTGATACGATCAGTGAAATTTACTGTGAAACAGGTTAACCCTTCTGAGGAAGGATCTCATGTTTGGGTATAGAAAGAGATTCCCCTGACACCTGAAACACAGCCTATCTACAGCCACCATGAAAGCTGTGTGTGTGTGTGTGTGTGTGTGTGTGTGTGTGTGTGTGTGTGTGTGTGTGTGTTCGTGCGTGCGTGCATGTTTAGGTGCTATTTTGGCCTGCTCATGTAAATGTGTTGAATATAATGTACAGTGCATTCGGAAAGTATTCAGATCCCTTGACTTTTTCCTCATTTTGTTACGTTACAGCCTTATTTTAAAATTGATTAAATAAATTGTATCCTCATCAATCTACATACAATACTTCATAATGACTAAGCAAAAACAGATTTTCCAAAAATGTTAGAAAAAACAGAAATAGCTTATTTACAGTCCTTTTGCTATGAGACTCGAAATTGAGCTCAGGTGCATCCTGTTTCCATTGATCCCATTTCTACAACTTGATTGGAGTCCACCTGTGGTAAATTTAATTGATTGGACATGATATGGAAAAGCACACACCTGTCTATATAAGGTCCCACAGTTTACAGTGCATGTCAGAGCAAAAACTAAGCCATGATGTTGGAGGAATTGTCCGCAGAGCTCCGAGATAAGATTGTGTCGAGGCACAGATCTGGAGAAGGCTACCAAAACATTTCTTCAGCATTGAAGGTTCCCAAGAACACAGTGGCCTCCATCATTCTTAAATGGATGATGTTTGGGACCACCAAAACTCTTTCTAGAGCTGGCTGCCCAGCCAAACTGAGCAATCAGAAGGGTCTTGGTCATGGAGTTGACCAAGAACCCGATGGTCACTCTGACAGAGCCCCGGAGTTCCTCGGTGGAGATGGGAGAACCTTCCAGAAGGAGATCAGCACTCCACCAAGACGGAAGCCACTCCACAGTAAAAGGTACATGACAGCCCGCTTGGAGTTTGCCAAAAGGCACCTCAAGACTCTCAGACCATGAGAAACAAGACCTTCCAACAGGAATTCGACCCTAAGCACATAGCCATGACAATGCAGGAGTGGCTTCGGGGCAAGTCCTTGAATGTCCTTGAGTGGCCCAGCCAGAGCCTGGACTTGAACCCGATAGAACATTTCTGGAGGACCTGAAAATAGCTGTGCAGCAACGCTCCCCATCCAACCTGAAAATCTTTACACTCTCTTTGGATAATTCATTCCAATCATTTAAAAGTTAACAGCAGGTATTTTGCATGTAAGTATTTGTGTGTTCACAAATCTACAAAACAGCCGTTTTACATCCTCGAGAGGATCTGCAGAGAAGAATGGGAGAAACTCCCCAAATACAGGTGTGCCAAGCTTGTAGCGTCGTAACCAAGAAGACCCGAGGCTGTAATCGCTGCCAAAGGTTCTTCAACAAAGTACTGAGTAAAGGATCTGAATACTTATGTAAATGTGATATTCCCGTTTTTTTTTATTTTTGTTGCAAAGATTTCTAAAAACCTGTTTTTGCTTTGTCTTTATGGGGTATTGTGTGTAGATTGACGAGGAGAAAAAAACGATTTAATTCCTTTTAGAATATGGCTGCAACATAACAAAATGTGGAAAAAGTAAAGGGGTCTGAATACTTTCCAAATGCACTTTATGTTATCTGTCTAGGGATTGTTTTGTACACTAGGGGCACTTTCACATGGGGTCATTGGTCACATGTATAGGTAACTGCCAAAATAAATGAAACACCAACATACATATAGTGTTTTAATAGGGCATTGGGCCACCAAGATTCACCAGTACAGCTTCAATGTGCCTTGGCATATATTCTACAAGCAAGGGTGTAGGAGCCGGGGGGACAAGGGGGACATATCCACCCCAATGTTAGAAGCAGTTAAAATGCCCCCCAATAAAAGAAAATGTGAGTCACTTCCCCCTGAATTTCTCCAGGAACGTGAGTCACTTCCCCCTGAACTTCCCCTGGAACGCGAGTCACATCCCCCTCCCGCACTGACTCCTTCATTCTCACACTCGGTTGTTAATTACCTGGTTAAATAAAGGTGAAATAAATAAAAATACCATGACAGTGTGTGAGTGTGAGAAAAAGCACTGTGCAGCACCACGATCGCTACTCACAACACCGGGTAAAGTAAATATAGTAGGCAACAACAAAGTGTATGCATGTGAATAAACTTTGGTATGTTAGAAAAAATGTGGCAACTATAAGCCTTCTCCTGACTAGTAGCTAGTTAGCTTTACATTTACAGTTTAGTCAGATTTGATCTAACTAGCTAACGCTGGGTAGTTCTGGCTAGGGATGGGCACGGTTATTCAAATTTTTGAATATCCGTACAGACATAAAGATTTGAATACTTGAAAGAGTATTCATGATTTTCATTTTATCATAGGCCAATTTTAACAATGAAAAGGCTTTGTCTCAATGAAATATAATTATCTAAGCAACATTGCTGCACACAAGGATATACCATGACATTTCAAATTCTTAGTTGAGTAAAACAACAAACTTTTTAATGTAGCACAGTGAGCAATTGTCCAAATTTAAACAAAGTTACAAAAAAACCACATGTACTTTGGCTGTCCAGATATCCCCCAAAATGTATGATATTATTTGAATAGTGAAATTATATAAAATGCTCATCCCTAGTTCTGGATGTGTGAAAAACAGATAGTGAATGTTTTGAAGCCAAGAATACAGACTAGCTACAGAAGTACTTGCACAATCAACTGATTATCTGTCATAGAGTGAATCAATCTGAATGATCATATGTTTCAGGAAACTAGACGTATGTCACGCATCACTACTACACAGGAGAGCCATTTGAACGTGAACTTTAAACAAAAAAGCTAAATGCGCTTTTAGGCAGAAATGCCTGTTGGAACATGTAAACTTTAATGTGCCTTAATAACAAACTTGTATGCCATTTGTAAATATTAATACAATTGTTAAATTACGAGCCTAATTGGTTTAGCCACAGAAAAAGTAAAGTAACCTTCCCGCTAGCCATGATTGGCTGGGGGTGGACATGCCGAGAGATGAGTTCGGATTGGTCTGCCGTGTAGCACGCTTCTGTCTATAATATGCGCTGGTCAGTATGTGTAGGTAATCCTTTCTAACACAGCTTTTTGAAAGATATCACGTAGTAGAACTGGATAAGTGTTGCTCTCCATTTTCTGGAGGACTGAGTTTTGAAATCAATGGAATTAGAGTATGATAGCTAAGTAGATGGAGAAAATTCTGGCGTTTGATTGCAAATATGCAGACAGAGTCGAAAAGAGAACACACAGAAGGCTATTGTAAAACACCTGTCTCCGGATCCCATCTTCAAACTAAGGGCAACCATGGCATCCGTGACAGAAAGGGAGAAGCATCCATCCATGTATACAGGTAAGAGAGTCTCGCTAGCTCCATTTTCAGATATTACACATTTCAAATTTAGTCAGAAAGTCATTAATTCAAATTAAAGTGTACTTCTAGCTATACGATCTCTGATAAAATGATAGCAGTGTAACGAGTGCGCTGGGAGTTGGGAAGCAAGTACAGGGAGTGATTGTTTTAAAAATAAACAAAACAATAAACACAAACAACGCACCAACATGAAAATGAGTCAATAACAACTCAGGAAAAAACCAAGGGGAGTGACAGATATAGGGAAGATAATCAAGGAGGTGATGAAGACCAGGTGAGTGTCATGAGGCGCTAGAGCGCTTGATGATGGTGACAGGTGTGCGGGATAATCAGCAGCCTGATGACCTGGAGGCCGGAGAGGGAGTATACATGACAAGCAGCTTAAGTCTATAGGGTGTATTGCATGTGTTAACTTTTTTTAAAAAGGAAAACAGCTTTTAACTGTGCATGTTGCTAGTTATTATTACAGTACAATAACTGTACTATACGTTGAAAATATTATGTTAAGTTTCAAACCATACATTATGTAGAGCAGCAGTAGTAACAACCTGACAGGGAAAGTGAGAGAAATACTAGGAAATTAATCTTACAGTAGCAGAGAAAGAGTAGAAAATGTTTGTTTAATTGAAAACTTCTACATTTATTTTATTTTTATTTTACCTTTTATTTAACCAGGAAGGCCAGTTGAGAACAAGTTCTCATTAACAACTGCGACCTGGCCAAGATAAAGCAAAGCAGTGTGACACAAACAACACAGAGTTACACATGGGATAAACAAATGTACAGTCAATAATGCAATAAAAACATGTATATACAGTGTGTGCAAATGTAGTAAGATTAGGGAGGTAAGGCAATAAATAGGCCATTGTGGCGAAATAATTACAATTTAGAAACTAAACACTGGAGTGATAGATGTGCAGAAGATGAATGTGCAAGTAGAGATACTGGGGTGCAAAGGAGCAAAAAAAGAAATAAGAATATGGAGATGAGATAGTTGGGTGGGCTATTTACAGATGGGCTGTGTACAGGTGCAATGATTAGCAAGCGGCTCTGACAGCTGATGCTTAAAGTTAGTGAGGGAGATTTAAGACTCCAGCTTCAGTGATTTTTGTAATTCGTTCCAGTCATTGGCAGCAGAGAACTGAAATGATAGGCGGCCAATGGAGGAGTTGGCTTTGGGGATGACCAGTGAAATATACCTGCTGGAGCACGTGCTACGGGTGGGTGTTGCTATGGTGACCAGTGAGCTGAGATAAGGCTGGGCTTTACCTAACAATGACTTATAGATGACCTGGAGCCAGTGGGTTTGGTAACAAATATGAAGCGAGGGCCAGCCAAGGAGAGCATACGGGTCGCAGTGGTGGGAAGTATATGGGGCTTTGGTGACGGATGGCACTGTGATAGACAACATCCAATTTGCTGAGTAGAGTGTTGGAGGCTATTTTGTAAATGACATCGCCGAAATCAAGGATCGGCGATGGGTATGTTTGGGGGTATGTTTGGCAGCATGAGTGAAGGATGCTTTGTTGCGAAATAGGAACCTGATTCTAGATTTAATTGTGGATTGGAGATGCTTAATGTGAATATGGAAGGAGAGTTTACAGTATAACCAGACACCTAAGTATTTGTAGTTGTCCACATATTCTAAGTCAGAACCGTCCAGGGTAGTGATGCTAGACAGGCAGGCTGGTGCGGGCAGCGATCGGTTGAAGATTTGCATTTGCATTTAAGAGCAGTTGGAGGCCATGGAAGGAGTGTTGTATGGCATTGAAGCTCGTCTGGAGGTTTCCTAGCCTCAGTGCAGTGGGCAGCTGGGAGGAGATGCTCTTATTCTCCATGGACTCCAGTGTCCCAGAACATTTTGGAGTTTGTGCTACAGGAAGCAAATTTCTGTTTGAAAAAGCTAGCCTTTGCTTTCCTAACTGCCTGTGTATATTGGTTCCTAACTTCCCTGAAAGGTTGCATATCACGGGGGCTATTCGATGCTAATGCAGTACACCACAGAATGTTTTTGTGCTGGTCAAGGGCAGTCAAGTCTGGAGTGAACCAAGTGCTATATCTGTTCTTAGTTCTAAATTTTTTTATTTGGGGCATTGTTATTTAAGATGGTGAGGAAAGCACTTTTAAAGAATAACCAGGCATCCTCTCCTGACAAAATGAGGTCCATATCCTTCCAGGATACCCGGGCCAGGTCGATTAAAAAGGCCTGCTCGCTGAAGTGTTTTAGGGAGCGTATGACAGTGTTGAGGGGTGGTCATTTGACGGACGCAGGCAATGAGCCAGTGATCGCTGAGATTCTGGTTGAAGACAGCAGAGGTGTATTTAGAGGGCAGGTTGGTCAGGATGGTATCTATGAGGTTGCCCGTGTTTACGGATTTAGGGTTGTACCTGGTAGGTTCCTTGATAATTTGTGTGAGATTGAGGGCATCTAGCTTAGATTGTAGGATAGCCAGGGTGTTAAGCATATCCCAGTAGAGGTCACCTAACAGTACAAACTCTGAAGATAAATGGGGGGCAATCAATTTGCATATGGAATCCAGGGGACAACTGGAGGCTGAGGGGGGTCAATAGCAAGCGGCAACAGTAAGAGACTTATTTCTGGAAAGGTGGATTTTTAGAAGTAGAAGCTCGAACTGTTTGGGCACAGACCTGGATAGTATGACAGAACTCTGCAGACTATCTCTGCAGTAGATTGCTACTCCACCCCCTTTGGCTAGTTGGGGATGGAATGTTCTAGTTGGGGGTGGAAATTTCAGAATTCTTGGTGGCCTTCCTAAGCCAGGATTCAGACACGGCTAGAACATCATGGTTGGCGGAGTGTGCTAAAGCAGTGAATAAAACTACAGTGCCTTGCGAAAGTATTCGGCCCCCTTGAACTTTGCGACCTTTTGCCACATTTCAGGCTTCAAACATAAAGATATAAAACTGTATTTTTTTGGGAAGAATCAACAACAAGTGGGACACAATCATGAAGTGGAACGACATTTATTGGATATTTCAAACTTTTTTAACAAATCAAAAACTGAAAAATTGGGCGTGCAAAATTATTCAGCCCCCTTAAGTTAATACTTTGTAGCGCCACCTTTTGCTGCGATTACAGATGTAAGTCGCTTGGGGTATGCCTCTATCAGTTTTGCACATCGAGAGACTGAAATTTTTTCCCATTCCTCCTTGCAAAACAGCTCGAGCTCAGTGAGGTTGGATGGAGAGCATTTGTGAACAGCAGTTTTCAGTTCTTTCCACAGATTCTCGATTGGATTCAGGTCTGGACTTTGACTTGGCCATTCTAACACCTGGATATGTTTATTTTTGAACCATTCCATTGTAGATTTTGCTTTATGTTTTGGATCATTGTCTTGTTGGAAGACAAATCCCCGTCCCAGTCTCAAGTCTTTTGCAGACTCCATCAGGTTTTCTTCCAGAATGGTCCTGTATTTGGCTCCATCCATCTTCCCATCAATTTTAACCATCTTCCCTGTCCCTGCTGAAGAAAAGCAGGCCCAAACCATGATGCTGCCACCACCATGTTTGACAGTGGGGGTGGTGTGTTCAGGGTGATGAGCTGTGTTGCTTTTACGCCAAACATAACGTTTTGCATTGTTGCCAAAAAGTTCAATTTTGGTTTCATCTGACCAGAGCACCTTCTTCCACATGTTTGGTGTGTCTCCCAGGTGGCTTGTGGCAAACTTTAAACGACACTTTTTATGGACATCTTTAAGAAATGGCTTTCTTCTTGCCACTCTTCCATAAAGGCCAGATTTGTGCAATATACGACTGATTGTTGTCCTATGGACAGAGTCTCCCACCTCAGCTGTAGATCTCTGCAGTTCATCCAGAGTGATCATGGGCCTCTTGGCTGCATCTCTGATCAGTCTTCTCCTTGTATGAGCTGAAAGTTTAGAGGGACGGCCACGTCTTGGTAGATTTGCAGTGGTCTGATACTCCTTCCATTTCAATATTATCGCTTGCACAGTGCTCCTTGGGATGTTTAAAGCTTGGGAAATATTTTTGTATCCAAATCCGGCTTTAAACTTCTTCACAACAGTATCTCGGACCTGCCTGGTGTGTTCCTTGTTCTTCATGATGCTCTCTGCACTTTTAACGGACCTCTGAGACTATCACAGTGCAGGTGCATTTATACAGAGACTTGATTACACACAGGTGGATTGTATTTATCATCATTAGTCATTTAGGTCAACATTGGATCATTCAGAGATCCTCACTGAACTTCTGGAGAGAGTTTGCTGCACTGAAAGTAAAGGGGCTGAATAATTTTGCACACCCAATTTTTCAGTTTTTGATTTGTTAAAAAAGTTTGAAATATCCAATAAATGTCGTTCCACTTCATGATTGTGTCCCACTTGTTGTTGATTCTTCCCAAAAAAATACAGTTTTATATCTTTATGTTTGAAGCCTGAAATGTGGCAAAAGGTCGCAAAGTTCAAGGGGGCCGAATACTTTCGCAAGGCACTGTAACTTAGGGAGGAGGCCTCTGATGTTAAGAAGCATGAAACCAAGGCTTTTATGGTTACAGAAGTCAACAAATGATAGCGCCTGGGGAATAGGAGTGGAACTGGGGTCTACAGGGCCTGGGTTAACCTCTACATCACCAGAGGAACAGAGGAGGAGTAGGCTATAAGAAGAACTGGTCGTCTAGTGCGTTGGGGACAGAGAAAAAAAGTTGCATATTTCTGGGCGTGGTAGAATAGATTCAGGGCAAAATGTACAGACAATGGTATGGTGGGATGTGAGTACAGTAGAGGTAATCAAATCCAATTTCAAGTCAAATTTATTTATAAAAACCTTCGTACATCAGCTGATATCTCAAAGTGCTGTACAGAAACCCAGCCTAAAACCCCACACAGCAAGCAATGCAGGTGTAGAAGGACGGTGGCAAGGAAAAACTCCCTAGAAAGGCCAGAACCTAGGAAGAAACCTACAGAGGAACCAGGCTATGAGGGGTGGCCTCTTCTGGCTGTGCCTGGTGGAGATTATTACAGAACATGGCCAAGATGTTTAAATGTTCATAAATGACCAGCATGGTCAAATAATAATAATCACAGTGGTTGTCGAGGGTGCAACAGGTCAGCAGCTCAGGAGTAAATGTCAGTTGACTTTTCATAGCCGATCATTCAGAGTATCTCTACCGTTCCTGCTGTCTCTAGAGAGTTGAAAACAGCACGTCTGGGACAGGTAGCACGACCGGTGAACAGGTCAGGGTTCCATAGCCGCAGGCAAAACAGTTGAAACTGGAGTAGCAGCACGGCCAGGTGGACTGGGGACAGCAAAGAGTCATCAGGCCAGGTAGTCTTGAGGCATGGTCCTAGGGTTCAGGTCCTCCGAGAGAGAGAAAGAAAGAAAGAAAGAAAGAAAGAGAATTAGAGAGAGCATTCTTAATCTTACACTGGACACCGGATAAGAAAGGAGAAATACTCCAGATATAACAGAGTGACCCTAGCCCCCCCCCCCACCCCGACACATAAGCTACTGCAGCATAAATACTGGAGGCTAAGACAAATCAAATCAAATCGAATTTTATTTGTCACATACACATGGTTAGCAGATGTTAATGCGAGTGTAGCGAAATGCTTGTGCTTCTAGTTCCGACAATGCAGTAATAACCAACAAGTAATCTAGCTAACAATTCCAAAACTACTACCTTATAGACACAAGTGTAAGGGGATAAAGAATATGTACAAAAATATATATGAATGAGTGATGGTACAGAGCGGCATAGGCAAGATACAGTAGATGGTTGTGAGTGCAGTATATACATATGAGATGAGTATGTAAACAAAGTGACATAGTTAAAGTGGCTAGTGATACATGTATTACATAAGGATGCAGTAGATGATATAGAGTACAGTATATACGTATACATATGAGATGAATAATGTAGGGTATGTAAACATTATATTAGGTAGCATTGTTTAAAGTGGCTAGTGATATATTTTACATCATTTCCCATCAATTCCCATTATTAAAGTGGCTGGAGTTGAGTCAGTGTGTTGGCAGCAGCCACTCAATGTTAGTGGTGGCTGTCTATCTCAGTCTTGAGATAGAAGCTGTTTTTCAGTCTCTCGGTCCCAGCTTTGATGCACCTGTACTGACCTCGCCTTCTGGATGATAGCGGGGTGAACAGGCAGTGGCTCGGGTGGTTGTTGTCCTTGATGATCTTTATGGCCTTCCTGTGACATCGGGTGGTGTAGGTGTCCTGGAGGGCAGGTAGTTTGCCCCCGGTGATGCGTTGTGCAGACCTCACTACCCTCTGGAGAGCCTTACGGTTGTGGGCGGAGCAGTTGCCGTACCAGGCGGTGATACAGCCCGACAGGATGCTCTCGATTGTGCATCTGTAGAAGTTTGTGAGTGCTTTTGGTGACTTGCCGGATTTCTTCAGCCCCTTGAGGTTGAAGAGGCGCTGCTGCGCCTTCTTCACGATGCTGTCTGTGTGGTTGGACCAATTCAGTTTGTCTGTGATGTGTACGCCGAGGGACTTAAAACTTACTACCCTCTCCACTACTGTTCCATCGATGTGGATAGGGGGGTGTTCCCTCTGCTGTTTCCTGAAGTCCACAATCATCTCCTTAGTTTTGTTGACGTTGAGTGTGAGGTTATTTTCCTGACACCACACTCCGAGGGCCCTCACCTCCTCCCTGTAGGCCGTCTCGTCGTTGTTGGTAATCAAGCCTACCACTGTTGTGTCGTCCGCAAACTTGATGATTGAGTTGGAGGCGTGCGTGGCCACGCAGTCTTGGGTGAACAGGGAGTACAGGAGAGGGCTCAGAACGCACCCTTGTGGGGCCCCAGTGTTGAGGATCAGCGGGGTGGAGATGTTGTTGCCTACCCTCACCACCTGGTTGCGGCCCGTCAGGAAGTCCAGTACCCAGTTGCACAGGGCGGGGTCGAGACCCAGGGTCTCGAGCTTGATGACGAGCTTGGAGGGCACTATGGTGTTAAATGCCGAGCTGTAGTCGATGAACAGCATTCTCACATAGGTATTCCTCTTGTCCAGATGGGTTAGGGCAGTGTGCAGTGTGGTTGAGATTGCATCGTCTGTGGACCTATTTGGGCGGTAAGCAAATTGGAGTGGGTCCAGGGTGTCAGGTAGGGTGGAGGTGATATGGTCCTTGACTAGTCTCTCAAAGCACTTCATGATGACGGAAGTGAGTGCTACGTAGTCGTTTAGCTCAGTTACCTTAGCTTTCTTGGGAACAGGAACAATGGTGGCCCTCTTGAAGCATGTGGGAACAACAGACTGGGATAGGGATTGATTGAATATGTCCGTAAACACACCAGCCAGCTGGTCTGCGCATGCTCTGAGGGCGCGGCTGGGGTCGGCTGCAGTGAAGGAGAGTCCGCATGTTTTAGTTGCGGGCAGTGTCAGTGGCACTGTATTGTCCTCAAAGTGGTCAAAAAAGTTATTTAGTCTGCCTGGGAGCAAGACATCCTGGTCCGTGACGGTGCTGGTTTTCTTTTTGTAATCTGTGATTGACTGTAGACCCTGCCACATACCTCTCGTGTCTGAGCCGTTGAATTGAGATTCTACTTTGTCTCTATACTGACGCTTAGCTTGTTTGATTGCCTTGCGGAGGGAATAGTTACACTGTTTGTATTCGGTCATGTTTCCAGTCACCTTGCCCTGATTAAAAGCAGTGGTTCGCGCTTTCAGTTTCACGCGAATGCTGCCATCAATCCACGGTTTCTGGTTTGGGAATGTTTTAATCGTTGCTACGGGAACGACATTTTCAACGCACGTTCTAATGAACTCGCTCACCGAATCCGCGTATTCGTCAATATTGTTGTCTGACGCAATACGGAACATATCCCAGTCCACGTGATGGAAGCAGTCTTGGAGTGTGGAATCAGATTGGTCGGACCAGCGTTGAACAGACCTCAGCGCGGGAGCTTCTTGTTTTAGTTTCTGTCTGTAGGCAGGGATCAACAAAATGGATTTGTGGTCAGCTTTTCCGAAAGGAGGGCGGGGCAGGGCCTTATATGCGTCGCGGAAGTTGGAATAGCAATGATCCAAGGTTTTTCCAGCCCTGGTTGCGCAATCGATATGCTGATAAAATTTAGGGAGTCTTGTTTTCAGATTAGCCTTGTTAAAATCCCCAGCTACAATGAATGCAGCCTCCGGATATATGGATTCCAGTTTGCAAAGAGTCAAATAAAGTTTGTTCAGAGCCATCGATGTGTCTGCTTGGGGGGGAATATATACGGCTGTGATTATAATCGAAGAGAATTCCCTTGGTAGATAATGCGGTCGACATTTGATTGTGAGGAATTCTAAATCAGGTGAACAGAAGGACTTGAATTCCTGTATGTTGTTGTGGCCACACCACGTCACGTTAACCATAAAGCATACGCCCCCCGACCCTCTTCTTACCAGAAAGATGTTTGTTTCTGTCGGCGCGATGCGTGGAGAAACCAGCTGGCTGCACCGTCTCCGATAGCGTCTCTCCAGTGAGCCATGTTTCCGTGAAGCAAAGAACGTTACAGTCTCTGATGTCCATCTGGAATGCTACCCTTGCTCGGATTTCATCAACCTTGTTGTCAAGAGACTGGACATTGGCGAGGAGAATGCTAGGGAGTGGTGCACGATGTGCCCGTCTCCGGAGTCTGACCAGAAGACCGCTTCGTTTTCCCCTTTTTCAAAGTCGTTTT
Organism: Oncorhynchus mykiss; assembly: GCF_013265735.2. Lineage (NCBI taxonomy): Eukaryota > Metazoa > Chordata > Actinopteri > Salmoniformes > Salmonidae > Oncorhynchus > Oncorhynchus mykiss. The sequence continues at coordinate 65,475,665 of NC_048572.1, forward strand.
TTGGGGTCGCCGGCTGGGATCCATTCCGTTGTCCTGGGTGAAAGGCAGAACACAGGATCCGCTTCGCGAAAGTCATATTCTTGGTCGTACTGATGGTGAGTTGACGCTGCTCTTATGTTCAGTAGTTCTTCTCGACTGTATGTAATGAAACCTAAGATGACCTGGGGTACCAATGTAAGAAATAACACGTAAAAAAACAAAAAACTGCATAGTTTCCTAGGAATGCGAAGCGAGGCGGCCATCTCTGTTGGCGCCGGAAGTAGCCTAATCCTATGCGTTGAGTGTTGATGAGAGAGGTTTCGTCTCTGGAGGCACCAGTTAAGTCAGGTGAGGTCTCGTGGGGTGGGGGTGGGACAGAAGAGCTAAGGCATTTTGAACGGGACTGAGGGCTCTACAGTGAAATAAAACAATAAGAACTAGACAAGACAGTAGGAAGACAAGGCATATTGACATTAGAGAGAGGCATAATGCAATCACAGGTGTTGATCAGGAGAGCTAAGACAACAGCGGGTAAATGGCGATGAATGGGCAGAGCGGGTCAGTTAGATACAGGACCTGAGTTCGAGGCTTGGGCTGATACGTAAACAAAATTAGGTACTGTGTTATTGAAACAGTCCAGGAGACATCAGCTGTGTAGCCAAGTGATCATAAAGTCAAAAGAGCAGCTATAGGTGAGTCAGGGTGCCGTTCAGTTGTCACTACTACACTAGGTGAGCAGGGGACACAGCGTTCCAAAAAGCTAGCGGTCCGGGTCTAGTAGACGGTTCTTCGGTGACATCGTAACAGAATAACCTTTTGAGACCACATCGGGTGGTCACGTCGGCAGTCCAGTCGTGATGGATCAGCGGGGCTCTGTGTCAACAATAAGGGGTCCAGTTCAATTGGCAAAGGAGGAATTGTATCCCTAGAATGAGCTGTTATATGGGCCTAACCCAAGGCTAGCTAAAGGCTAGCTGGTGCTTGTTTTGGGACAGAGGTGTTAGCTAACAGTAGCCACTCATTTGCAGCTAGTAAGCTGCGATGATCCGGTGTAATGATCCAGAGCGGCAGGAATCCGGTGACGTGGTAGAGAGAAGCAGTCCGACATGATATGGGTTGATATCGCGCTGTGCAGACTGGCAGGTGTTGTCCAAGCTAAGGCTGGATGGTGACTGAGAGAAAGGTGAAGATCGCTAGCCGTTGCAAACAAAGACTGGAAGCTAGTTAGCTGGCTAGCTCCTGATGGAAGTTCCAGTTATAAGGAAATAAAATAGCAGATCCATTCCACATTGGGTGAGGTGGGTTGCAGGAAAGTATATTTAGTTCGTAGATAGAAAGTGAGATTAAGATAATACGAGAAAGACCGGCTATTTATACGGGATAAGACACGGGATAAGACAAAGACAAACACACACGTCTTACTGCAACGCCATCTTGGATCAGATTAACAGTCACACTGGTATTTAGTACAATATAGTGTTACTGCTTTCACATAGGATCTACGGTATTTTGGGTAGAAGGGTAGAGCTGCTGCTTTCAAGGAGCGGGACACTAACCCGGAAGGTTATAAGAAAACCCGCTAGGCCCTCCGACAAACCATCAAACAGGCAAAGCGTCAATACAGGACTAAGATCGAATCGTACTACACCGGCTCCGACGCTCATCGGATGTGACAGGGCTTGCAAACTATTACAGACTACAAAGGGAAGCACAGCCGCGAGCTGCCCAGTGACACGAGCCTACCAAAAGAGCTAAATTACTTCTATGCTCGCTTCGAGGCGAGTAACACTGAAACATGCATGAAAGCACCAGCTGTTCCGGACAACTGTGTGATCACGCTCTCCATAGCCGATGTGAGTAAGACCTTTAAACAGGTCAACATTCACAAGGCCGCAGGGCCAGACAGATTACCAGAACATGTACTCCATGCATGTGCTGACCAACTGGCAACTGTCTTCACTGACATTTTCAACCTCTCCCTGTTTGAGTCTGTTATACCAACATGTTTCAAGCAGACAACCATAGTCCCAGTGCCCAAGAACATGAAGGTAACCTGTCTAAATGACTTCCGACCCATAGCACTCACGTCTGTAGCCATGAAGTGCTTTGAAAGACTGGTCATGGCTCACATCAACACAATTATCCCAGAAACCCTAGACCTACGCCAATTTACGCACCGCCCCAACAGATCCACAGATGATGCAATCTCTATTGCACTCTGCACTGCTTTTTCACACCTGGACAAAAGGAACACCTATGTGAGATTGCTTTTCATTGACTACAGCTCAGAGTTCAACACCATAATGCCCTCAAAGCTCATCACTAAGCTATGGACCCTGGGACTAAACACCTCCCTCGCAACTGGTCCCTGGACTTCCTGACAGGTCGCCCCCAAGTGGAAAGGGTAGGTAACAACACATCCGCCACGCTGATCCTCAACACGGGGGCCCGTCAGGGGTGCGTGCTCAGTCTCCTCCTGTACTCCCTGTTCACCCACAATGGTGTGGCTCCTGAACAGCGTCTACCCCCAGGCCAGAAGACTGCTGAACACTTAACCAAATGGCTACCCTGACTATTTGCACTGTATTACTATTTCCTTTAATTTATTTGTATTTCTCTTTTGTCTTACTTTTTAACTCTGCATTGTTGGGAAAGGGCTTGTAAGAAAGCATTTCACGATAAGGTGACAAATAAAACTTGATTTGATTTGAAAAGGTCCTATTTACCAATATTTCAACAAAGACAAACGTTGTATGAAATATGTTGAATTTGCAGCTCTGAAACAATGTCAGGTATTCAACCTTTTATCCATTAAAATATATATACTTTTTATTGATTTCTCTACAGCTATTCATTTGGTCTCCCATCCACAGTTTTAACCAATTCCAGCTTGGATATTTGTCACTGACTACTACCAATGTGCTATTGTGAGAACGATTATTGAGAGATCTTTTAAGAACTAAATATATTCACTGTTGCTATTGAAGTCATTCCAAAGGGTCGGTTTAACAGAGCAAATGGAACGTAACCATACTTTATACACTGAGTGCACAAAACTTTAGGAACACTTTCCATGACATAGACTGACCAGGTGAATCCAGGTTAAAGATATGATCCCTTATTGATGTCACCTGTTTAATCCACTTCAATCAGTGTAGATGATGGGGTGGAGACAGGTTAAAGAAGGATTTTTAATGCTTGAGATTAAAGAGACATTAATTGTGTCTGTGTGCCGTTCAGAGGGTGAATATTCAGAGACTAAATGTTTAAGTGCCTGTGAATGGGGTATGGTAGTAGGTGCCAGGCGCACCGGTTTGAGTGTGTCAAGAACTGCAACGTTGCTGGGGTTTTCACACTCAATAGTTTCCCGTGTGTATCAAGAATGGTCCATCACCCAAAGGACATCCAGCCAACTTAACACAACTGTGGAAAGCATTGGAATCAATATGGGCCAGCATCCCTGTGGAATGCTTTTGACACCTTGTAGAGTTCATGCCCCGACGAATTGAGGCTGTTCTGAGGGCAAAAGGGGGTGCAACTCAATATTCAGAAGGTGCTCCTAATGTTTTGTACACTGTGTAAGTCATGTATCATCAATAATACTATTTACGCCGATATAGCATTTGCAAAGTCATCAACAGCTTTTGTTTTTATTCAATCTAGGGTTCAACTAAAAATAGACAATAAAATAGACCTAGAGTTTCAATCTTTGGTTGATTTCAAATGTAATCTTCAAATTAATCATTTATATGTTGAATGTATGTCTCCAGCTCAACCAAAAATCAAAGTTATTAAAGAATAGGACTAAATTAACTAACTTTATTTAAAGTTTGATTGGATTAGATTTAGTCTTATTCTTAACATAGATTTTTTTTGTTGAGATGAAGACATGAATCCAACAAATAAATTATTAACTTGTCGATTACATTTTGAAATCAACCAGAGTTTGAAACCTGTATGTATTCTCTATTTTTAGTTGAATTCTGGGTTGAAATCAAACAATATCTCTTGATGACTGCGTAACTGCTGTATAGACCTAAATAGCATCGTGGACGATATACTGTACAGTATGATTGATCAAGTGTGGTGGTAACAGTTAATATCCTCTATTAAACCTACCCTTTAGAATGACTTTGACAGCATCAGTGAATCTATTTAGTTTTGAGGTGGACATCTCTCTATCATAATTCTCACGATAGCACATTGGTACTAGTTAGTGACAACTATCAAAGCTAAGCAAGGCAGGGCTTAGTTAAAACCCTGCATGGGACACTGATGAGATAGCTGTAGAGAAATCAGTTCTCCAGTAGGAGGTGCTGGTTAGCCTATAGTTTTTTTCTGATAGTGGATATAACTTTGAAGATCTGACGCTATTTCAAAGGCACAAATTCAACCTATTTATACAAGGTTTGTCTATGTTGAAAATTGGTTACCATGATGACATAATCCTGTTTTTGAAATTTCACACTCAAACAACTGCCTAAATCGATGACTTTTTGCAAATCCGATGTATTTTATGTGTAGATTCCACGTCACAATACGTTGACAAATGACATTGAAACCAGGTAGATTCAACCAGTTTGTGTCCAGAGGGAGGTCTCCAGGAAATGTTAGCACAGGTGAGAGGAGAGAGCATATGGTTCTTGTTACATGCAAAGTTGCTTCATGTTACTTGCTTTTAATATCTTCAGTAAAGATTTTATGTCTGGAAAGCGTCATGAATTGCTCTCGTCCTGTGCCAGTGGAGTTTCATAGGGAATTCAGGAGCCAAAGGGGCCTTCCGTCATGCCACAAGGAACTTCAAATCACTAGACTGGTAGGCCATAAACATCTCAAGATAGAATGGCTCCTGAATAGAGCAGGTGGACAGGTGGTGAGAAATGCAGCTACTGGGGGTGTTTTTATGGTGCTTGCTTTTGATAAGATAATAGGCCTACATTCAGTGCATTTATTTTTCAGTGACAATGTCCAATGTCCTCGTGTAAGGTGGCCCAACACTTCCATGCCATGTAGGTGTCAATTACACAGACGCCAACATTTCTCCCTGGACAAGTTTATGTTTAGTGCATAGCACCACCTTGTGGGCAAGGCTGCATGGTACTGAATGAAACAGAAAATTAAGGTAAACTCCGACCCTGCTGGTTCACATTCTGAACAGAGAAAATGTTTTATGAAAAATTACACATTTCTGCAAATATGATATTTCATAGGCATACTACCTTTGCCCAGTCATCCACTGAAGGCATTTGAGGGCATTCAGATTCTTTCTAATCTGTCAAACTCTGGACCAAAGAGAGGATTAAAGTGACGCTTGTTTTCTCAGTTCCCGGAATAACAAATTTCTACTCTGAAAAGGCCATTACGCTACTCAAAAATCTATGCTTTGCTCTATAAAATGACAAATATAGTGACTGTAGTGACTTTAATAGTTGTTTATTTTGCTCTGTCATAGTCACAGTAACATACAGTGCATTCGTAAAGTATTCAGACCCCTTGATTTTTTCAAGATTTTGTTACGTTACAGCCTTATTCTAAAATGGATTAAAATAGTTTTTTTTCCGTCATCAATTTACACACAAAACCCCATAATGACAAAGTGAAAACAGTTTTTTATAAATCAGAAATACCTTATTTACATAAGTATTCAGACCCTTTGCTATGAGACTCGAAATTGAGCACAAGGGCATCCTGTTTCCATTGAGCATCCTTGAGATGTTTCTACAACTTGATTGGAGTCCACTTGTGGTCAATTCAATTGATTGGACATGATTTGGAAAGTCACACACCTGTCTATATAAAGTCCCACAGTTGACAGTGCATGTACGAGCAAAAACCAAGCCATGAGGTTGAAGGATAGCTCAGAAACAGAATTGTGTTGAGGCACAGATCTGGGGAAGGGTACCAAAACAGTTCTGCAGCATTGAAGGTCCCCAAGAATACAGTGGCCTCCATCATTCTTAAATGGAAGAAGTTTAGAACCACCAAGACTCATCCTATAGCTGGCCGCCTTGCAAACTGAGCAATCGGGGTGGAAGGGCTTTGGTCTGGGAGGTGACCAAGAACCCGGTCTGATGGTCACTCTGACAGAGCTCCAGAGGTCCTCTGTGGAGATGGGAGAACCTTCCAGAAGGACAACCATCTCTGCAGCAATCCACTAATCATGCCTTAATTGTACAGTGGCCATATGCAAGTCACTCCTCAGTAAAAGGCACATGACAGCCCGCTTGGAGTTTGCCAAAAGGCACTCTCAGACAATGAGAAACAAGATTCTCTGGTCTGATGAAACCAAGATTGAACACTTTCTATGAATGCCAAGTGTCACGTCTGGAGGAAACCTGGAACCATCCCACCGGTGAAGCATGGTGGTGGCAGCATCCTGCTGTAGGGATGTTTTTCAGAGGCAGGGACTGGGAGACTATTCAGGATTGAGGGAAAGATGAACGGAGCAAAGTACAGAGAGATCCTTGATGAAAACCTGCTCCAGAGCGTTCAGGACCTCAGACTGGGCCGAAGGTTCACTTTCCATCAGGACAACGACCCTAGACCCACAGCCAAGACAATGCAGGAGTGGCTTCGGGGCAAGTCTCTGAATGTCCTTGAGTGGCCCAGCCAGAGCCTGGACTTGAACCCAATCGAACATCTCTGGAGAGACCTGGAAATATCTGTGCAGCAACGCTCCCCATCCAATCTGACAGAGCTTGAAAGGATCTGGGAGAAACTCCCCAAATACAGGTATGCCAAGCTTGCAGCGTCATACCCAAGAAGCCTTGAGGCTGTAATAGCTGCCAAAGATGCTTCAACAAAGTATTGAGTAAAGAGTCTGAAAACTTATGTAAATATATTATTTCAGTTTTTTATATATATATATACATTTGCACAAAAAAAATTTAAAAAACAGTTTTTGCTTTGTCATTATGGGCTCTTTTGTGCAGATTGATGAGGGGGGAAGAAAACAATTTAATCAATTTCAGAATAAGGCTGTAACGTAACAAAATGTGAAAAAAGTCAAGGGGTCTGAATACTTTCCGAATGCACTGTAAGTCAAGATGATCTTGAATAATGATACAGTGTGGAGTTATGTGTAGCATATTTGACAAGTCTGTGTTGAGACGATAAACATGGATAAACACGCATATTCAGTTTTTAGTGATTTCTGTCGGTTAAGGAAATGTGTTTGCCCTGTTTTTGTAAAGCATGTTGGAGGTGGGGGTTGATGAGAATAGACTAAGCAGTTATTGATTAAGTTGTGTGATTCAGTTCTTGACATGACATCTGTTTGACCAACTGCCAAGTGTGTCAAAGTGGAGCAGTGTTATTGTGAGTAGCCTAAATTACCATGGTTGCTTAGGGAATGTAACCTAGGCCTGCACGTGGGGCCAGGGGTTGAAGAAAATAGTCAACCTCTTAATTGAAGAAAATAGTCTTAAAGTTGGGCTAAGGGCTCTCTGATTCATTCTCTCGGCTTTATTCATTCAGTATTTCAGAGCCATTATGAAAGACCAAGAAATTAAGTGAGAATATGATTGACTAAATGTAAAATATAACTAATATCTGAAGGCCTACTCTTATATAGAACAGGTGCTTTCTTGCAGGGTCAAAGTGGTAGCTTTGATCAGATCAGATGATATAGGTGGTTCATGGCCACCAGAGGCTCCAGTTGCTCCATGGTTTGATTGAGAAGAAGCAGGCACAGACATATTTCTGACAGTGCCCAATTCTGAGTGGACAGAAGTTAAGATGCATATAGTGATATTGAATTCTAAACAATTCTTAATCTGAAACGTATTTGGCAAAATAAGCCTAATGCAGGCTATTATATTAAAGACTTACAAAGTTTGTTGCACTTTCTGAATAAGTCTAATCGTTTTTAGTCGGCTATGGCATTTATGGGTTTACAACCACAAAGGCACTTCTTTCATATGATTACTAATTTCAATGTTGCTGAACCATGTCCATTTTAGAAAACGAAATGTGAGAATGTTGGCTATTTGTTCAGGTTGACATGCAGGCTACATGTTTCAGTGTATAAAAACATAATTTATTGAGGCAACACTATGTTCATCCAAGAAAATATAACAGTCAATTCACATTTGCACATTTGCACATAACGATCATCAACATTTTTTCTCAAATGTTTAGAAATAAATTATTCACAGATTGTTCACACTATCCTAGACGACTAAATTTGACTGGTTCTTGATAGGAGGAAAACAAGAGAATAAATAAGAATATACATGTATGGCTCCAGTGCCCAAAAGTATTTCCATCTTTAAGAGCATTCATTTGTGTCTTTGAAATTGACAAATAAAAACGACTAAAGTCTCAGCTTTGGGACATTCCTAGAGGATGAAAGGAGTTTATGTCCAGCAGCAATGTCCCTATGTGGTATAGAATGTCTGAGTACCAGTGTATTCCATCTCTCTGACGTATGTCCTCGCGCTTTTTGACTAGATCTGTGAAGGACATCAACGCGTGCCCCAACCTGACTGGCGCAAAGGCCCAGTGCGCCCATTTGTGGTCCTCGATTACCGCGTAACAGCTCGCCAAAACATGGTCAACTATGATGGTCCCTTGTGAGGTTACTGGGGCATAAGATCCCTCGTATTCTTCCACGTAAATCCTTTCCACAGTGACTGCCTTCAGGTGGTCTACGGCCTCATCCACAACAAACACCTGTTGCCCAGGTTTTACATTACTGGCAAACACTGCAGTCATATCGTCATCCGTAACGTTACTGGTGATGAAGACCAGGTGAGCCGGGGTCAGTCTTAACTTTCGGTTGGGCTTCTCTGTTTCAAAAACATAAAATTCGCGTTTTGACACTGGATCTTTGTCCAAGAACATGAGGAAATCGCTGGACACAATATTTCCTTCTATGTCTGCCGCTAACACCTTGTCGCCCACCTCCAGTTCTTTTACCAGCTTGCTTCGACCATCCTCGAGGAGAACTGAGGCAGATCCAGGGAAGCAGCCACCCGACTTTGCAGCAACTGAATTTTCTGGAGAAGAGCAGACAATAAGGAGTAAATAAATAAATACTTTGGACCAAGTCACTATTGCCATACAATTCTAAATGTAAACTGAATGACCTGGACAAATATAGGGCTTACTGATCTAACAAATGGGACAGGACAGTTGACATTGCAACATGGGTCACAAGTATTGTCTTATAACTGTGTAATAACAAGGGACTGCACTAGGCCTATCGAACAAACCCTAACAAATAAATTGTTTTCTTGACATAGCAACGTGCGTAATAAACAGTGCATGAACGGTTGAGGAAGTCATTTATACTCTTTTTTTTACATTTTAAATTTATATACAAATATATTATTATTATTGTTATTACTATTAATTGTTCGTTCGTTGTGTTTACCTGCTTTCACAGAACAATGAATATGGGCTTTGGATTCATAATTGACCCAGTCGAATCCTGCCTCCACCGCGAGCCGGGATAGCATTCCATATTTGCTCTTATCTCTGTCAGAGGTGGTGATATCCACAGCCCTTCCTTCATAGTGTAAAGATTCTTCGAAATGGTGTCCATCCTCGTCCCAGCCTTCTGTCACGCGCAGCTTCACTCCCGGCCATTGATTCATGACTGAAATAGCCAAAGAGTTCAGTTTGTCCTTACATCTCTGAAAAGCATAAATAGATAATTGAGATGTCAGGAAACACAAGGGGTTAAATTGGAGGAATACACACACACACACACACACACACGTATATAGCATGCAACTAAAGACATGGCTTTATTGATTGTATATAGACGCATCTGTTCCAATATATGTTTTTATTTATGTGCATTTTTCGATTTGAAAAGAAACGAATAAACATTTTAGAAATGTTATAGATGGTTATGGATTATCGAGTGACGCTGCTAATCTAAATTAATTAATTATCCCTAGTCGATCTCTCTCTCCCTCTCTCTCTCTCTCTCTCTCTCTCTCTCTCTCTCTCGCTCTGCGCTTGTGTGTGTGAAAGAGAGAGATAGAGAGGGATGGGGGGGGGGGGGGTCCATAATACAAGTTTATCATAGCCTAATATTAACTGTCTAGAACCAGCCCCTGTAATAAGTGGTAGCAGTCGTGCGCATGGCATCCATAACGACTTGTCTTAATTTTCATGCTCTGATAAACCCAACTGGAGACACAGGGTAGAACTGTCCATAGACAAAAAGAGTCCGATATGGTGCACAGTTTGTTTGAAATTGCTTAAAATCTATATTATACATAGGTTTGCATAGTAACCATAAAGGCAAATCATAAATATTGAACAACTGTCACTTCAAATTGAGCGTCATTCATTGTTCTCGTGCCAAATTATCACTCAGGACCCACAATATACATCTTCATGCGCTTTCTCACTATAACCTACCTGTGTCATAAGTCTGTCAGCATTAGTGTTTTCCTCATCTTTGAAAATAATGTCAGGATTGTAGTTTGGTGTCAGGTCTTTAAATCTTTCAGAGTTCCTTGTGATCTTCCCTTCGTATTTGCCACTGGCCCCAAGGGTTTTCTCCGCCACGTTGGGAATGAACTGCTTGTAAGCCAAAGGCTTTAGTTTTTTCGGATGTCTTTGTTTTCCATATCCCTTGCCTGGACCACAGGCCAACCCAGCGGATGCTAGGAACAGGCAGATGAATCCCACGAGCGCAATTCTTATCAGTATAAGCATCACGTCCATTGGATTAATTGTATTGAGGTCCCTGTTGTGTAGGCTGGCTATATCCTCTCACTTATCTCGCAGTCTCTCACACTCTACCCTGTATCAGTGTCCTCGTTTTTCTCTCTACTCTAGTAGGCTATCAAACGACCGCTACCAAAGCAGGTGCCGTAATGACAGTTTGATGTCGCTGCCCTCAGAGCACATTGGAGCTGTGTTACTGCTGCTGCTTCAGAAAACCAGTCCAGACGCATATGAATGGGTTTCCTCCATTCTGTTCTATACTAGTGCTCTATATTAATGATAGCTCATCAATGTATATCAAATAAAGAACGTGATTGGCTCCACTTGACAAACCGTTTTTTCTCCATGCTATTCAAATAGCAGGTTTGACAGTGTCAATCAGCCACTTATTAACAGTAATTCCTGAAACGTTTACTTACTTTCTTTTTGAGAAATGTATATTTCAATATTTCACATGTGTCTGTATTTCCTTGTAATCCTAAGAAGTGGCATGCAGGCTAGTCAAAGAAAACATTTGTTTTAGTGCTGGTCTGGAATAAATGTCTGCATACACTTTAGCTCTGCAGGACCAAGGTTGATGGCCATACAATTTAAAACACATGAACTGTAGACTTAATGGTCTGGATATGAATGTCTATGCAGGTTAGTTGCACCAAGATGGTATGCAATTCACAATACGTTAAGCTAAGGAGGGTGTGAAGTGAGGGAGACAGTAAGAGGATGCGTCCCAAAATGGCACCATATTCCCTATATAGTACACTACTTTTGACCACAGAGCCCTGGTCAAAAGTAGTGCATTATATAGGGAATAGGGTGGCATTTGGGACGTGGACAGAATGTTCCTCAATGGGGATTAACATGTAGGAGAGTTTATTTCTATCTCCTATTCTCTCGCCAGAGAGAAAGTTTTTTTCCCTGCTGCTGGACTACTGTGCCTATCACCACCAGTCTTCACATGGCAAGCATCTGTAGTCTAGGGCCAGCTGAACTCTATGGGTCAGCAACTGCCCTTCCACTAATGATATCTGCTAATTGCAGTGTGACAGTAGAATAAGTGAATGGGATTTCTATGATCATCTCTATGTGGTTGACATTTCAGAAGTGTTCTTGCCTCCAAGTTGAAGTGTGTGAAATAATAAGCCCCACGTCATTTTCTCACATGTAGTGGATTTGTTGAACAGTGTACTTTTTGCCCCTTGTCCCATTGCTGACATTTGCTTGGTCGTGGTTTGCATTGATTGCAGAAAAATGGCATGAAAGTGAGTAAAAACTCACCCACTTGTCACATTACAGAGCAAGACCCTCACAGGAACTGCACTCAATATACAGAAATGTGTTCATGAGTAGTGCAAAATGTGGTTTAGCAGTGCAAATCAGGAAATGGCTACAAGGTGAATACATTTGGCTGCATGTTAAGGCCATAGAGTAGTACCGGCAGGCCTACATACTTCTATTAATAAAAAAAACTATCCAATAGCAGCAAGGCATTGTATTACTGAAACACACAATATATAACACACTGTAATATCTCAGTAATTCTCAATTACATGGTGTTTATGTTTTTTATTCAAGTGGCAAGGACATAATTTGAGGCAATTAAGAGTCAGAACTCCGGAATGAATTGTTAAAATGTTTGGATTAGAATTAACATTGAGATGCTAATCCTGATCCTAAAACTATGTTAAGAGTCTTAGAAGGACTCAAAATACTCAAACCGTAATATTTTCAAATGGGGACACTCTTTGCTATACTGGTGGTGGTACATAAAAACACATGGGAAGAAGGTCAAATAAAATAAATGTAAGAATTGAGTGCAAGGATCTCAAGCATTCTAGGTTGGATTCTGCCTATGGAATCAATATAATGGTTGGGGACATTTCCCTTATACCATGACATCCTACAGACACATACAGTTCCTTGGTCATTCAAACTCAAGTCTACCTTATAAAAGTCTTTTAGCATGAGGTAAGTCATACTACATTCTTGTCGCCACTGTTGGCACTAAAAACACAGATGAAATCAATCTCGATAAAAGATTAAAGAGGACAGCCTCAATTTGTCGGAGCATGGACTCTACACGGTGTCGAAAGCAGTCCACAGGGATACTGGCCCATGTTGACTCCAATGATTCCCATGGTTGTGTCAAATTGGCTGGATGTCCTTTGGGTGGTGGACTATTCTTGATACACACAGGAAACTGTACCATATCCTGGTCAAAGGCACTTAAATATTTTGTCTTACCCATTCACCCTCTAAAGGGCGCAATCGATATCTCAAATGTCTCAAGACTTAAAAATCCTTCTTTAACCCGTCTCCTCCCCATAATCCAAACTGATTGAAGTGGATTTAACAAGTGACATCAATAAGGGATCATAGCTTTCACCTGGATTCACCTGGAGTTTATGTCATGGAGAGAGCAGGTGTTCATAATATTTTGTACACTCAGTGTATAATCCCTCATGTACATTGCTCTAAAGACTGGATTGCATTTAATTGTAACCATGGGCCCAAAAATTGAAATATGAAAGACTGGGATTGTCATACTGTAGGTCTACTACAGTAGGTTGGTCTGTATCGTAGTTGGTTTGTTGGCAGATGAGACATACAAGACCCACTTAGATGTGGGTTCTCCAAAGCTGCTCCAACTGGGTGAAAATACAATTTAGGAACAGACTACAACCCAAATGGAACTACTACAGATGTCGGATTTTAAATTGAGCCAGTTTGATACAGCAGGAAAACAGCAAACTGTGAAATTACAAAAGTATCCTTAAAATATCCTGGCAATTTATCAGTAATCAACTGATCATGTTTTGAAACTACTTCATCCTTTCTTTTAGTTAAGTGTAGAATTCCACAGTGTCTGTAACCCTTATTAACAGGTCAAAAATGTTAAGCTGTTTCCATGTTGTTTTTTCCTTCCTTCACCATAATCCTGTATCCAAATGAAAGTGCAAGTGCTTGAATATGCTCAATAACCAAAATACATTCTTATGCATTGGTAGATTGACACTAGCATCTCCAGCTTCGAACATCTAATTAACAATTTCTCCCTATCTAGTTGACTAATATCTCTAATTTTTCACTTCAGTGCTAAATTGCCCACTGGGAGAGAGAAAGGTTGAGCTGCTGCAAACATGTAGTCTTTTTGTTAGGCAATAAAAAAGGCTTAGAGACCATTTGTGTCACCAGGAAATCCGAGTCGTTCTTTTCAATTAGCAGAACAACATGTGAGTGAATGGTCTTCCTGAGGTCAGTCTACATCTGTCCTGGGGGTGAGTCCAAAATGGCACCTTATTCCCCAGTAGTGCACTATAAAGGGAATAGGGTGCCATTTGGGATGTAACCCGGGTCACATGTGATGTGGCCCTTGGTGGAAAAACATCCTTCTCTTGTCCATTATTTTACAATCTCATTACTTAGCAAGATAATAAGAATTGTTCCAAATTAATGGTAACCTCTTTGAGTGACACAGCATTGTGCTTTTTTTTAGGCCTTTTTGACTTACAGGTGGGTCATTTGAACATTTTTTTGTATTGTAGTATTTGTAAAGAAATCCTTCTCACTCAAGTCTCAACCCACTGGGCATAGATTCAACATCCATTCCACGTTGGTTCAACTTAATTTAATTGAAATGACGTGGAAACAATGTTAGTTCAACCAGTGTGTGCCCAGTGGCAATAGTCCTGAGTGGTTCTGGATGCATATCAAATGCTTCGATACCCTTTCTGGCTGTTCCTTTCTCATTTCATCCTCATGTTGTCCTTTTCCAAGCAAATTAATGTTCAGAACCATTCATCCAAGCCAACTGCAATTAAGAGAGGAGACATTGAAGTACTATTTTCATCAATCAGAACTTGGGTCTGTGGTTAGATCGAACAGTCTATTGCTATAGCAACCACTCTTTGCCATGGAGGAAAGTGGCAGGCAATTCCGCAAGGTGAAGGAAAAGACCATTGTGAGGTGGGTAGGATAGACAGAATCAATAAGGCAAAGGATAATGAAGATTAACTGTGACTTCAGCCTTCCTCTGAGAGATGTCTCCACCTGAACCACAGATAAGGCAAATAGAAAGTGTATGTTCAGTTGTCTTTTAGTCTAGGTAAGTTGTTCCCAACCGGGGTACTAGGACACCTAGGGGTACTTGACCTATTCATAGGGGGTACTGCAGAAGACTCATGAGACAATAGACCTACTGGTAAAGTGCACATGATGGGGTACTTCAAGGGTGCTCCGGGAAGAGCGAAATTCAGTTGGTGGTACAGTAACCGAAAAGGTTGGGAACTACTGATCAAGGTGATATGTGAAAATTATGCCGAAGAGCCTATTACAACAACTAATCCCTTTGAAATCGGCCTATGTGACATCGATAAGTCAGAAACACTTATTTTAATGTCAAAATTGACACAAAGTAGTCGGAGTGTAATGTCAAAGTGGGACAAAAATATAAATATTTAAAAAAGGAAAATAAAACACTAATATACAGTGGGGCAAAAAAGTATTTAGTCAGCCACCAATTGTGCAAGTTCTCCCACTTAAAAAGATGAGAGAGGCCTGCAATTTTCATCATAGGTACACTTCAACTATGACAGACAAAATTATTTTAAAAACTGCAGAAAATCACATTGTAGGATTTTTAATGAATTTATTTGCAAATTATGGTGGAAAATTAATATTTGGTCAATAACAAAAGTTTATCTCAATACTTTGTTATATACCCTTTGTTGGCAATGACAGAGGTCAAACGTTTTCTGTAAGTCTTCACAAGATTTTCACACACTGTTGCTGGTATTTTGGCCCATTCCTCCATGCAGATCTCCTCTAGAGCAGTGATGTTTTGGGGCTGTTGCTGGGCAACACAGACTTTCAACTCCCTCCAAAGATTTTCTATGGGGTTGAGATCTGGAGACTGGCTAGGCCACTCCAGGACCTTGAAATGCTTCTTACGAAGCCACTCCTTTGTTGCCCGGGCAGTGTGTTTGGGATCATTGTCATGCTGAAAGACCCAGCCACGTTTTATCTTCAATGCCCTTGCTGATGGAAGGAGGTTTTCACTCAAAATATCACGATACATGGCCCCATTTATTCTTTCCTTTACACAGATCAGTTGTCCTGGTCCCTTTGCAGAAAAACAATCCCAAAGCATGATGTTTCCACCCCCATGCTTCACAGTAGGTATGGTGTTCTTTGGATGCAACTCAGCATTCTTTGTCCTCCAAACACGACGAGTTGAGTTTTTACCAAAAAGTTATATTTTGGTTTCATCTGACCATATGACATTCTCCCAATCTTTTTCTGGATCATCCAAATGCTCTCTAGCAAACTTCAGACGGGCCTGGACATGTACTGGCTTAAAAAGGTGGACACGTCTGGCACTGCAGGATTTGAGTCCCTGGCGGCGTAGTGTGTTACTGATGGTAGGCTTTGTTACTTTGGTCCCAGCTCTCTGCAGGTCATTCACTAGGTCCCCCCGTGTGGTTCTGGGATTTTTGCTCACCGTTCTTGTGATCATTTTGACCCCACAGGGTGAGATCTTGCATGGATCCCCAGATCGATGGAGATTATCAGTGGTCTTGTATGTCTTCCATTTCCTAATAATTGCTCCCACAGTTGATTTCTTCAAACCAAACTGCTTACCTATTGCAGATTCAGTCTTCCCAGCCTGGTGCAGGTCTACAATTTTGTTTCTGCTGTCCTTTGACAGCTCTTTGGTCTTGGCCATAGTGGAGTTTGGAGTGTGACTGTTTGAGGTTGTGGACAGGTGTCTTTTATACTGATAACAAGTTCAAACAGGTGCCATTAATACAGGTAATGAGTGGAGGACAGAGGAGACACTTAAAGAAGAAGTTACAGGTCTGTGAGAGCCAGAAATCTTGCTTGTTTGTAGGTGACCAAATACTTATTTTCCACCATAATTTGCAAATAAATTCATTAAAAATCCTACAATGTGATTTTCAGGATTTTCTTTTCTCATTTTGTCTGTCATAGTTGAAGTGTACCTATGATGACAATTACAGGCCTCTCTCTCATCTTTTTAAGTGGGAGAACTTGCACAATTGGTGGCTGACTAAATACTTTTTTGCCCCACTGTATCTTGTAACTAGGGCACTTAGGAACATTCATTGTCGTGTTGGTAAGCCACTTCAGTCTATTTTCTACCATGTATTTTAAGTAATTGTCATGCTGAAAGGTGAATTTGTCTCCCAGTGTCTGTTGGAAAACAGACTGAACCAAGTTTTCATCTAGGATTTTGCCTGTGCTTAGCTTTATTCATTTTTATCCTAAAAAACTCCCTGGTCCTTGCCGATAACAAGAATACCCATAACGTGATGCAGCCACCACCATGCTTGAAAATATGTGGTACTGAGTGGTACTCAGTGATGTGTTGTGTTGGATTTGCCCCAAACAAATGCCTTGTATTCAGGACGAAAAGTTAATATCTTTATTTTATTTTATTGGCTTATTGCAAACAGGATGCACGTTTTGGAATATTTTTGTTCTGTACAAGGCTTCCGTATTTTCACTCCGTCATTTACGTTAGTATTGTGAAGTAACTAAAATGTTGTTGATCCATCCTCAGTTATCTCCTATTACAGCCATTAAACTCTGTAATGGTTTTAAAATCACCATTGGCCTCATGGTGGAATCCCTGTGTGGTTTTCTTTCTCTTCAGGCAAAGTGAGTTAGGAAGAAAAGGGCGCCTGTATCTTTGTGGTGACTGGGTGTATTGATACACCATCCAAAGTGTAATTAATAACTGCACCATGCTCAAAGGGATATTCTTTTTTCTACCAAGATGCCTTTCTTTGCCAACCATTGGAAAACCTCCCTGGTCTTTGTGGTTGAAGCTGTGCTTGAAATTCACTGCTGACTAAGGGACCTTACAGAAAATTGTATGTGTGGGGTACAGAGATGAGGTAGTCATTTAAAACTCATGTTAAACACTGTTATTGCACACATAGTGAGTCCATGTAATTTATTATGTGACTTGTTAAGCACATTTTTACTCTGAACTTATTTAGGCTTGCCGTAACAAAAGGGCTGAATACTAATTGCTTTGAGTTTTTTATTAATTTGTAAGCATTCCTAAAAACATAATTCCACTTTGACATTATAGGGTATTGTGTGTAGATCATTGACACAAAATCTAAATTTAATCCATTTTTAATTCAGGCTGTAACACAACATAATGTGGAAAAAGTCAAGGTTTGTGAATACTTTCTGAAATATTAGGATGCTGCCATGTAGGCTGTTTCATATGTAAGGCTCCTTGCAGACAGCCTACTGTACAAGGCAGAATCCAGATTTCTAAGCATCTGGCTGTTATTGGAACTGATCAGCCTGCCAGGAATAAAAGATCAGATATGCATCTGCCTATAAAGCACGTTGACAGCTAATCTGCCTACAAGGAGCCTTACCTATAAAACAGCCTACAAGGCAGCACCCTGACTTATCAGCAACTGAGGCTGAAATTGAATCTGATCAGCCTGTCAGAAATGGAGCTCACCCACAGTAAATGTAAATGTTATCTACAAAACATGGTGTCCCTTATAATTATACACATTTCAGTTATGCAAGCTAACAAGACTACCGACTACCGAGCTTGCGAGCTAGCTCACAAGACTAGCCAAGTTAGCTGCGTTGTTCCTTGCATGTGATTGGCTGTGGTCTTAGGGGCAGACTGGGAGACAGGGTTGACTCTCGGGCTTCGTTCAGGGCTTACATGCCCAAGAGAACATTGCAACGCAGCCACAGGGCTCCTTAATGAGGTGGTTATTGTGCAGCTGAACAAATGAATGAAATGTGTGGTACTTTTGATTATCCCGTGATCTCGATAAAACAACTTTTATAATGTCGTGGTCACAAGAAAATAATCTTGGGATCTCGACAAAATAACTTTTGTTATGCAGTGATCATGAGATAAATAAGTTGTGATCTCAACATAACAAGGGAATTGATTTATTTATTCATGTGTCTGTCTGGACCTCCGTACAAACCAACCCAGGGTCACAGAGAATTACGTCACAGTTGGTTGCATAGTGTAACGGTGTCATCAGCCTGAATATAATCCAATCTGGAGCCAGTCAGTCTACATCTGTAAAGCCTAGAATTAACTTCCAGATGAGATTACCTTATTTCTCGAGCTATGTTAATAATTGAGGGACGATGACAATTGTTGACCCTGTTTTTCTGTTCGACCAAGTGCACAGTTGGGTGCCAGACTGATCCCCTGATCATGAAGGGATGCCGGGAACTACCAGAAGGAGCAAAGGTGGGCAACATAACATGTCCAGAAATGTGATTGCAATGGTTTTGCGACATCCAAAAATAATTTTGTTCAGTGTTCACTTGCTATTTTCACAGCTTGTCAGACAAGACCTCAGAATAAAAGTGTGTCATGCGACACAAGTACAGTTGTGAAACCTCCTCTGTTGTTGCCATTCTCCCTCGACTCCTATGAAAGGACATACCATCATAGGAGTTGAGGGAGACTGGCACCAGTTATCCTGAGCTAACCACGAGCTAGGCCCATATACAGTGCCTTGCGAAAGTATTCGGCCCCCTTGAACTTTGAGACCTTTTGCCACATTTCAGGCTTCAAACATAAAGATATAAAACTGTATTTTTTTGTGAAGAATCAACAACAAGTGGGACACAATCATGAAGTGGAACGACAGTTATTGGATATTTCTAACTTTTTTAACAAATCAAAAACTGAAAAATTGGGCGTGCAAAATTATTCAGCCCCCCCCCCCCCCCCCCCCCCCCGCCACCCCCGCTTCTCATTCACTCAAATCTAGATAGCTGATTTTCTGAAAGAGCTGCAAAATCTGGACCCCTACAAATCAGCTGGGCTAGACAATCTGGACCGTCTTTCTAAAATTATCTGCCGCAATTGTTGCAACCCCTATTACTAGCCTGTTCAACCTCTCTTTTGTATCGTCTGAGATCCCTAAAGATTGGAAAGCTTTCGACTCTGTCAATCACCGCATTCGTAACGGACGATTCAACAGCCTTGGTTTCTTAAATGACTGCCTTGCCTGGTTCACCAACTACTTCTCAGATAGAGTTCAGTTTGTCAAATCAGAGGGCCTGTTGTTAGGACCTCTGGTAGTCTCTATGGAGGTTCCGCAGGGTTCAATTCTCGGGCCGACTCTTTTCTCTGTATACATCAATGATGTCGTTCTTGCTGCTGGTGATTCTCTGATCCACCTCTATGCAGATGACACCATTCTGTATACTTCTGGCCCTTCTTTGGACACTGTGTTAACAAACCTCCAGACGAGCTTCAATGCCATACAACAATCCTTCTGTGGCCTCCAACTGCTCTTAAATGCGAGTAAAACTAAATGCATGCTTTTCAACCAACCACTGCCCGCACCCACCCACCCGCCCGACTAGCATCTCTACTTTGGACGGTTCTAACTTAAAATATGAGGACAAATACAAATACCTAGGTGTCTGGTTAGACTGTAAACTCTCCTTCCAGACTCACAATAAGCATCTCCAATCCAAAATTAAATCTAGAATCGGCTTCCTATTTTGCAACAAAGCCTTTTTTACTCACGCTGCCAAACCTACCCCCGTAAAACTGACTATCTTATCAATCCTTGACTTCAGTGATGTCATTTACAAAATAGCCTCCAACACTCTACTCAGCAAATTGGGTGTAGTCTATCACAGTGCCATCCGTTTTGTCACCAAAGCCCCATATACTACTCACCACTGCAAACTGTATGCTTTCGTTGGCTGGCCCTCGCTTCATATTCGTCGCCAAACCCACTGACTCCAGGTCATCTATAAGTCTTTGCTAGGTAAGCCCCGCATTATCTTAGCTCACTGGTCACCATAGCAACACCCACCCCGTAGCATGTGCTCCAGCAGGTTTATTTCTCTGGTCAGCCCTAAAGCCAACTCCTTCTTTTGCTGCCTTTTCTTCCAGTTGTCTGCTGCCAATGACTGGAACGAATTGCAAAAATCACTGATGCTGGAGACTTATATCTCCCTCACTAACTTTTAGCATCAGCTGTTAGAGCAGCTTACCGATCACTGCACCTGTACACAGCCCATCTGTTAATAGCCCACATAACTACCTCATCCCCATATTGTCATTTATTTTTGCTCTTTTGCACCCAGTATCTCTACTTGCACATCATCCTCTGCACATCTATCACTCCAGTGTTTAATTTCTAAATTGTAATTATTTCACCACTATGGCCTATTTCTTGCCTTACCTCCCTAATCTTACTACATTTGCACACAATGTATATAGATTTTTCTATTGTGTTAGTGACTGTACGTTTGTTTATCCCATGTGTAAACTCTGTATTGTTGCTTTTGTCGCACTGCTTTGCTTTATCTTGGCCAGGTCGCAGTTGTAAATGAGAACTTCTCAACTGGCCTACCTGGTTAAATAAAGGTGAAATAAAATGTGAAATTACAATAAAATCATGACACCTCTGATCTTTACCCGAGTTAATGCCCTGATGACACAGACAGGTTAATCAACAACGGCAGGTAATGTATGTTATGTGAAATGTTCCAAGCAGATACAGTGCCTTGCGAAAGTATTCGGCCCCCTTGAACTTTGCGACCTTTTGCCACATTTCAGGCTTCAAACATAAAGATATAAAACTGTATTTTTTTGTGAAGAATCAACAACAAGTGGGACACAATCATGAAGTGGAACGACATTAATTGGATATTTCAAACTTTTTTAACAAATCAAAAACTGAAAAATTGGGCGTGCAAAATTGTTCAGCCCCCTTAAGTTAATACTTTGTAGCGCCACCTTTTGCTGCGATTACAGCTGTAAGTCACTTGGGGTATGTCTCTATCAGTTTTGCACATCGAGAGACTGACATTTTTTCCCATTCCTCCTTGCAAAACAGCTCGAGCTCAGTGAGGTTGGATGGAGAGCATTTGTGAACAGCAGTTTTCAGTTCTTTCCACAGATTCTCGATTGGATTCAGGTCTGGACTTTGACTTGGCCATTCTAACACCTGGATATGTTTATTTTTGAACCATTCCATTGTAGATTTTGCTTTATGTTTTGGATCATTGTCTTGTTGGAAGACAAATCTCCGTCCCAGTCTCAGGTCTTTTGCAGACTCCATCAGGTTTACTTCCAGAATGGTCCTGTATTTGGCTCCATCCATCTTCCCATCAATTTTAACCATCTTCCCTGTCCCTGCTGAAGAAAAGCAGGCCCAAACCATGATGCTGCCACCACCATGTTTGACAGTGGGGATGTTGTGTTCAGCTGTGTTGCTTTTACGCCAAACATAACGTTTTGCATTGTTGCCAAAAAGTTCAATTTTGGTTTCATCTGACCAGAGCACCTTCTTCCACATGTTTGGTGTGTCTCCCAGGTGGCTTGTGGCAAACGTTAAATTACACTTTTTATGGATATCTTAAAGAAATGGCTTTCTTCTTGCCACTCTTCCATAAAGGCCAGATTTGTGCAATATACGACTGATTGTTGTCCTATGGACAGAGTCTCCCACCTCAGCTGTAGATCTCTGCAGTTCATCCAGATTGATCATGGGCCTCTTGGCTGCATCTCTGATCAGTCTTCTCCTTGTATGAGCTGAAAGTTTAGAGGGACGGCCAGGTCTTGGTAGATTTGCAGTGGTCTGATACTCCTTCCATTTCAATATTATCGCTTGCACAGTGCTCCTTGGGATGTTTAAAGCTTGGGAAATCTTTTTGTATCCAAATCCGGCTTTAAACTTCTTCACAACAGTATATCGGACCTGCCTGGTGTGTTCCTTGTTCTTCATGATGCTCTCTGCGCTTTTAACGGACCTCTGAGACTATCACAGTGCAGGTGCATTTATACGGAGACTTGATTACACACAGGTGGATTGTATTTATCATCATTAGTCATTTAGGTCAACATTGGATCATTCAGAGATCCTCACTGAACTTCTGGAGAGTGTTTGCTGCAATGAAAGTAAAGGGGCTGAATAATTTTGCACGCCCAATTTTTCAGTTTTTGATTTGTTAAAAAAGTTTGAAATATCCAATAAATGTCGTTCCACTTCATGATTGTGTCCCACTTGTTGTTGATTCTTCACAAAAAAAATACAGTTTTATATCTTTATGTTTGAAGCCTGAAATGTGGCAAAAGGTCGCAAAGTTCAAGGGGGCCGAATACTTTCGCAAGGCACTGTACGTTCACTGTGGGCATGACATCATCGATGCACTTATTGATGAAGCCAGAGACTGATGTGATGTACTCCTCATTGCCATCGGAAGAATCCCAGAACATATTCCAGTCTGTGCTAGCAAAACAGTCCTGTAGCTTAGTATCTGCGTCATCTGACCACTTCTTTATTAATAGACTCACTGGTGCTTCCTGCTTTAGTGTTTGCTTGTAAGCAGGAATCAGGATGATAGAATTGTGGTCCGATTTGCCAAATGGAAGGCGAGGGAGAGTTTTTTACATTTCTCTGTGTGTAGAGTAAAGGTGGTCTAGAGATTGTTCCCTCTGGTTGCGCATTGAACATGCTGGTAGAAATGAGGTAAGACAGATTTAAGTTTCCCTGCATCAAAGTCCCCGGCCACTAGGAGCGCCACCTCCGGATAAGCTTTTTCCTGTTTGCTTATGGCCTTATACAGCTCATTGAGTGCTGACTTAGTGCCTGCATTGGTTTGTGGTGGTAAATAGACAGTTACGAAAAATATAGATGAAAACTCTCTTGGTAATAGTGTGGTCTACAGCTTATCATGAGATACTCTACCACAGGCGAGCAAAACCTTGAGACTTCCTTAATATTAGATTTCGTGCACCAGCTGTTGTTTGCAAATATACACAGACAGCCTCCCTTGACTTACCGGAGGCAGTTGTATTTTATCCATGTCGTCGTTCAGCCATGACTCAGTGAAACATAGGATATTACAGTTGTTGATATAAATACAAGTAGTGATGAAGTCAATCTCTTCTCCACTTTGAGCCAGGAGAGAATGACATGCATATTATTAATGTTAGCTTTCCTCTCTGTGTACAGCCAAGGGCCAGCCGGGCTGCCCTGTTCTGAGCCAATTGCCATTTTCCCAAGTCCCTTTTTGTGGCACCTGACCACACAACTGAATAGTAGTCCAGGTACGACAAAACTAGGGCCGGTAGGACCGTGTCTTGTTGATAGTGCTGTTAAGAAGGTAGAGCAGCGCTTTATTATGGACAGACTTCTCCCCATCTTAGTTGAGGTTTAGGGTTTAGTGAATGATTTGTCCCAAATACAGTGCTTTTAGTTTTGAAATATTTAGGACTAACTTATTCCTTGCCACCCATTCTGAAACTAACTGCAGCGCTTTGTTAAGTGTTGCAGTCATTTCAGTCGCTGTAGTAGCTGACGTGTATGGTGTTGAGTCATCCGCATACATAGACATACTGGCTTTACTCAAAGTCAGTGGCATGTTGTTAGTAAAGTGGCCTAGACTGCTGCCATGGGGAATTCCTGATTCTACCTGGATTATGTTGGAGAGGCTTCCATTAAAGAACACCCTTTTTGTTCTGTTAGACTGACTTGCCTGGTTAAATAAAGGTTAAATTAAAAAAAGACAGGTAACTTTATCCACAATATAGCAGGCGGTGTTCACATTTAAGGATATCTGAAGTGAAATAGAAAGGTCAACGCAGTGATCAGGTTGGTTCCCCCAGGCTAATCATAGCCACCATTGATAATATGTAATCAGTGCTCTGTGTGTGTGTGTGTGTGTGTGTGTGTGTGTGTGTGTGTGTGCGTGTGCGCGTGTGTGCATGTGCCCGTGTGTGTCTGTGCGTGTATGTGACTGACAAGTATTTTTGATGAGGGGCCAGGAGCTGATCTACGCTGCTTTGCCCATCAATGGAGCTCTGGCAAAGAATTCACGTCCAGCCTCACTTCTTGCCTGTGCACCAACAATCTTCATTTTTGGTCTCAATCAAAGGTTCAGGTTAGGTATAAGGTTAGCAGAGTGGTTAGGGTTAGGGTTAATTTTAAAATCACATTATATGATGAATAATTTAAGAAATAAGCATAGTTTACGACTTTGTGGCTGTGGTAACTAGTGACGAATCTCCAAAACGCCCCATGCCCAAAGCCGGACAACACGTTCCTTCATATCTGCTGAACCAAACACGATAACACAGAAAAGGTCATGTCTATGTTTTGATGGTCAAGGATCACAATGGTGCCAAGCACAACACCATAAACAGTTCAAATTATTATATAATGGTGATCGAGGGTAAGCCATAGATTAAGAAATCCAATTACATCGTTGTTTCTGACAATGTACACAACATAATGTTTTTTAAATATTATATTGTTGGAAAGTGAATCTAATGCTGGAAAGTGAATCTCAATTTGGGGGTAATGCCATCAACCATCTTTGAATAAACCATTTTTTATTCTGCATCACCAAAAACGTACGGAGTCAGCCATTGACACCAAACTAAAGAAGGAGCAAGCAGGATTCTGAACTTCCCAATTCTCACTTCATAGACTTCAAGGCTTTTGGTAGTATACATGGTGACATTCTTGAAGATCTTGAGATCCGATTGAGTACAGTTGAAGTCGGAAGTTTACATACACCGTAGCCAAAGACATTTAAACTCAGTTTTTTCACATTTCCTGACATTTAATCCTAGTAAAAATTCAGTTAGGATCACCACTTTATTTTAAGAATGTGAAATGTCAGAATAATTTTTATTTAATTTATTTTTATTTCACCTTTATTTAACCAGGTAGGCAAGTTGAGAACAAGTTCTCACATACAATTGCGAACTGGCCAAGATAAAGCAAAGCAGCTTGACACATACAACAACACAGAGTTACACATGGAGTAAAACAAACATACAGTCAATAATACAGTAGAAAAATAAGTCCATCTACGATGTGAGCAAATGAGGTGAGAAGGGAGGTAAAGGCAAAAAAAGGACATGGTGGCAAAGTAAATACAATATAGCAATTAAAACACTGGAATGGTAGATTTGCAGTGGAAGAATGTGCAAAGTAGAAATAAAAATAATGGGGTGCAAAATAAATAAATAAATACAGTAGGGGAAGAGGTAGTTGTTTGGGCTAAATTATAGATGGGCTATGTACAGGTGCATATGGTGTATAGGTGTATATGTGAACTGCTCTGACAGCTGGTGCTTAAAGCTAGTGAGGGAGATAAGTGTTTCCAGTGTTTCCAGTTTCAGAGATTTTTGTAGTTCGTACAGAGAACTGTAAGGAGAGGCGGCCAAAGGAAGAATTGGTTTTGGGGGTGACCAGAGAGATATACTGTACCTGATGGAGCGCGTGCTACAGGTGGGTGCTGATATGGTGACTAGCGAGCTGAGATAAGTGGGGACTTTACCTAGCAGGGTCTAGTAGAGAGAACTATTTATTTCAGCTTTTATTTATATCATCACATTCCCAGTGGGTCAGAAGTTTACATACTCTCAATTAATATTTGGTAGCATTGCCTTTAAATTGTTTAACTTGGGTCAAACGTTTCGGGTAGCCTTCCATAAGCTTCCCACAATAAGTTGGGTGAATTTTGGCCCATTCCTCCTGACAGAGCTGATGTAACTGAGTCAGGTTTGTAGGCCTCCTTGCTCGCACACGCTTTTTCAGTTCTGCCCACACATTTTCTATGGGATTGAGGTCAGGGCTTTGTGATGGCCTCTCCAATACCTTGACTTTATTGTCCTTAAGCCATTTTGCCACAACTTTGGAAGTATGCTTGGGGTCATTGTCCATTTGGACAACCCATTTGCGACCCATCTTTAACTTCCTGACTGATGTCTTGAGATGTTGCTTCAATATATCCATATACTTTTCCTCCCTCATTATGCCATCTATTTTGTGAAGTGCACCAGTCCTTCTTGCAGCAAAGCAACCCCACAACATGATGCTGCCACACCGTGCTTCACGGTTGGGATGGTATTCCTTGGCTTACTTTTTCCTCCAAACATAACGATGGTCATTATAGCCAAACAGTATATTTTTGTTCATCAGACCAGAGGACATTTCTCCCAAAAGTATGATATTTGTCCCCATGTGGAGTTGTAAACCGTAGTCTGGCTTTTTATGGTGGTTTTGGAGAAGTGGCTTCTTCCTTGCTGAGCGGCCTGTCAGGTTATGTCGATATAGGACACGTTTTACTGTGAATATAGATACTTTGGTACCTGTTCCCTTCAGCATCTTCACAAGGTCCTTTGTTGTTGTTCTGCGATTGATTTGCACTTTTCGCACCAAAGTACATTCATCTCTAGGGGACAGAACGCGTCTCCTTCCAGATCGGTATGACGGCTGCGTGGTCCCATGGTGTTTATACTTGCGTACTATTGTTTGTACAGATGAACATGGTACCTTCAGGCGTTTGGAAATTGCTCCCAAGGATGTACCAGACTTGCGGAGGTCTACAATCTTGGCTGATTTCTTTTGATTTTCCCATGATGTCAAGCAAATAGGCACTGAGATAGAAGATGAGCCTTGAAATACATCCACAGGTACATCTCAAATTGACTCAAATGATGTCAATTTGCCTATCAGAAGCTTCTAAAACCATGACATAATTTTCTGGAACTTTCCAAGCTGTTTAAAGGCACAGTCAACGTAGTGTATGTACACTTCTGACCCACTGGAATTATGATACAGTGAATTATAAGTGAAACAATCTGTCTGTAAACAATTTTTGGAAAAATGATTTGTGTCAAGCACATAGTAGATGTCCTAACTGACTTGCCGAAACTATAGTTTGTTAACAAGAAATTTGTGGAGTGGTTGAAAAACTAGTTTTAATGACTCCAACCTAAGTGTACGTAAACTTCCGATATCAACTGTATACTCCGTTTGTCACTCCAACCTCCTACTCTGTACACCTAAAGAATGCTCCTTCCATCTTCACCTTGCCACATAAGTGCTGCTTGCTCGGTGGGGTCTGGGCCAAGTTGTTGTAAAGCACTCTGTGACAATCGTTGTTGTTAAAAGTGCTATATAAATAACATTTGTGTTCATTGATTTTGATGTGATGCATATTGAGCTTGTTCGGTGTTATATCGACTTCTCGTGCAATCACGCTATACAAATGTATGAAATGTGTTCAGTGTTTTCACTGTCAACACAAAAATATCAATAGTTCAGATTTACCACCACTTAGACCTACTTACACCCCCATCCAAAAGTATACAAAATCATGGAAATGACGCTAGTAAGCTTGACAAGAACCATAATGATGAGCAACCTATTCAAATGTGCCAACGTTGACACAAGTTCCTCACACTCACACACACACAAAACTCACAACCACAGGATTTTTACTCAGCTATAGTATAGCAAGTATTCCACACCTCATTCCTCTGTTGAGTCTTGTCTCATGTTCTAGAGCAGGAAATATAACGCTTTCACCAAAGTAAAACAATTTAGACAGAAAAAACTTTCAGCAAACCTTTTCTCCTTTCTGACTGACACCTGTGGTCATGGCCCTTCCATGATGTAATGGTATATGTATTGTATGAGAAAACATATTGTGCTAACGACTTTACTGTTGCGGTTCTCTTTAACAAGAGATGTTTTATGCTCAGATCCTTGTATTTTAGGGAGAATAGAAATAGGAGGAAAGTGAAGATTGTTATAATAAATAAATCCTCCACACAAAGCTCATTCATGGGGTAATTTTATTTCCCCTTTACTGTAGATATCTAGTTGAGTCAGTCACATTCTCTAGTGCTGAAGGGGAAAAAAGGTCACCATAGGTTCCAGATTGTTCTCGATAAGCCTTTTGCAACAGTTACAAGGCAACCCGAGGCAATAATTTTACAAATCCACAACAAGGTTTGTTGGATAATCAGTGTATTTACATTTGAAAAAAATATTTGTCTTTACTGGTAAATGTGATAACCCAGCCCAACAACTACATAAGTTGTTGATCTATTTAGTCTAGATGCTAACGTTGAGTTAACTGTTGGAAATTGGATATCACTAGAAATGTGGTTGAAATTGTGTTTGTGTGGAGTTTTCTAACATGGAGCTGCAGGATAAAATGACTCTCATCCTCTTTTACAATGCAAGCAACTACTAGACAATGTCATTACTAAAAACAAAAATAATGCAATTTTACAAACATTCAAATAAATTATGTAATCCTGTTTCGGTCAAAACCACTCTCTCATCGGTGGAATTTAGGGCCCTTTAAATGGCCCATTAGAGAGAACAACATGGAGTGTCAGCACTGAACAACTAACAAAAGAGGATTTTATGGGAAATGTGTACAGGAATTAGCAATAATTCTTGCCACTAATCTTTTTCCCAGCCACCACTCAAAGGATCAGCTTATGAACCTCATAACCTTTCACGTTGACATCATCAAACATTCATCAACCAGTGTTAAATCGATCAGTTCTACCAACAAATTGACAATTCAATCATATTTGCATAGATTGACATGCTTTTGTCAATCGTAAGTGGATTCTGGTGTTTGTTACAAGTAAGGATATGTGGTGTGAGGTGCCTTTGCTACACTTCAGCAGCAAACATGCCTCACTAGACATGTGCATAATGATTGTTTGGTTTGAAAGTAGCATTTGGCTAGTCTGGCTAACACCTAACTAGTCTGGAATGGCTCTGTGATGTTGTCGGCACAATGCGTTGATAATGATGGGGTTTTTGCTTTTGGCTATCCTCTGTATCTTTCTCACTCAAACACCCACAGCCACACACAGCACCCGAGCACCGCCCCCTTCCATTACAAAGGTTGGATTTTAAAATCTCAACCCCCGAGGAGGAAAAAAACGAACATTTGAGAGAACTAATCAAACCTATTGCACAATTTCTGAGCGAATTCTGCGTTAACAAATGGCCTCCTTTCCAGACCAGTTTGTCACAGCTATCCCTGCGCTGTGACCACATGGGCCGCATCAGCCAGGCTTGTATTGGGCATCTTTCAGGGCATGAGTGCCATAAGGAACTGTGAAATATCAAACAAAATGGCAGATCGATAACTCCTCAGGCTGTAATAAGCTCTGCCACATATTGTGATATGTGGAGCTTTCTGTCATCTTAACCACATACAGATTTATTGAAAATCCATCTTTAAGACGAGAGTTTGACACAACGTAGCACTTAGTAAATTAAGTAAAACCTAAATGTAGGATTTGTATTTAATTCTGTTTTTTTTCTCTAGCTATGTTCCTCTTGAGATAAAAAAAAAAAAAAAAAAAAAAAACATGGCAACATCATCTCCAAGAATGAATGAAGGGCACTTTAGATCTTCTCACTGAACCAAATGATCTAACTCAGTTTAACATCAAGATCGAGATCCAATCTATTACTGGTAATCACTTTTGCTTTGTTTGTTTACTTTGCCGGCTGAATGTGGCACCATGGGAGGCTGTGACTTGTGTGTGATAAAACATAGAGCGCAATAATATTGAAAAATCTGAGAAGTATGAAAACATATACCTTCTTATTACTGGTGAAACAAAAAGCAAAGGATAATACTTTAATGTTATATCCATTACAGTATAAGACCCCATCAAATGGAACAAAGCAGCTGACTCAACTTGACTGCTTTATAATCAAATAAGTGATTGGCACTGAAGGCCCAAGTCTCTCTGTTAGAATACACTGACTGCACTAATGATAAATCTGCTGAGGTGTACAGAAATTGTGATAAGCAATAACTACATACAGCCTGTAGGGAATACAGCGTAGAACTGAGGGCTCTTATATGACATTGATTTTCCTACAGACAATAGCCATCTATTACAACTACAGGTAAATAATCATGTATGTTTTGATATGGTTTCCTTTTAGGATACTGAAACCAAATCATGGGTATTACAACAAAATCTTACAATATTGTGATAACGTTTTGTGAATCACTTTTCCTCAATTGTAAAACTCTTTCTCTTAGGAGCCCTTGGTGTCCTTGGTAGACCATAAAGAAGCTAAGGTCAGCAATTATTTAAATATACATACCGTGCCATTTTTTACAACAAAAAAGACCACTTGGAATAGAGAGCAGCAAGGTACACCTTAAAGTATGAATGGACCTATGGTTTTTCTTGATGTTTTTTCATTTTAATTGCAAGAGAGAACCAGACATAGAATGTCCATTAAGACATCGTATTTCCTTTTTATGGGTGGTAATGATTACCCACCATAAGCAGCTCAAGGACATCACAGACAACTGACGTGATCTATCTTTCATGTGAAGTACCTCATAACGTTACCCATAGTCGACCATCAAACTCGCACAACCGTGTATGTCTCTCTGCAATTAGCTGGTCTGAGACAGAGGGTCGCTCAACAGTCACCTTGCTATATGACAGGTAATCCAAATGAACTCGTAGGAAAAATAGTCGTTTTAAGAGTGACTATAAATCTGACATGTGCCAGTAGACTATGTTCCCAGTACTGCACCAAGATACTTGTACTATTCAATTGAGACATGTTGAAAAGGAGATGCTATAATCCTTATCTTGACGATTGGAGCTTTTCAGCATTTCAGGTTTTTCCAGATTACCTTGCTTGATTTACTATTGACAATGAGCTGAAACACACTTGCAAACAACAAGTGTGCGAAGTGTGAAAGCCTGACAGGGTGGTACTGTAGACACAACGTAAGAAGATAATGTAGGCACAACGTGAGAAGATCATGTAGACACAATGTAAGAAGATAATGTAGGCACAACATGAGAAGATAATGTAGGCACAATGTGAGAAGATAATGTAGGCACAACGTGAGAAGATCATGTAGACACAACGTAAGAAGATAATGTAGGCACAACATGAGAAGATAATGTAGGCACAACGTGAGAAGATCATGTAGGCACAACGTGAGAAGATCATGTAGGCACAACGTGAGAAGATACGTAAGGAAGTGTGCAAGTGTGCCCATGAAGCCATTGGAGTAAACCGAGTAATTGAGTCCACTGTACAGAATTAAAAACAAATGCTTCAGGTTCATACAGGGATTTTAGTCATTCGTCATACATCAGGAATATAGTACCTCACATTCTCCAATGTCAGAAATATATTTCGCTAACATGGAGGAAAATATATGGAAAATCCATTGTAAAATGATACAGTGACAAACAACCTTATTTAATTGTAAAATATTGATCTAGGTTTTATGACAAGTTAACCTCCCGTGGATGGGTGTTAATAGATTTTGAAACAGCCATTAATAGCACATAAAACATGTTTGGTTCTGAGCATTTTGTGTTTTCAAATAAATTCTTTATTTTTTCAATGGCAGAAACTATATTTATTTTTTCATAGGATTAGACAAATACGGTTGCTATTGGCTGCTGTAATGGCAGAAACTATGATTGAATGTCTCAGATACTATGTTCCTTGGAGCTATATTGATTGTTCATTGTCTTGGAGAAGGAACAGGTTCCAGTTTCTATTACTTTGAGGGAAATGATCATACAGTATATTGAAAATGTTATATATATTACTACACTCAGTAAAAATGTTGGTAAAAATTCTGGTTGGTATGCCACACAACACGTTATTTTTCATGTCCTTCAAGCCGAATAGGGATAATTATCATTTTAACATGATACCCCCAGGCAATATCCATGCCTACATTTGATGTAAGATACAGTATGTTAGTGTGATTCCGGAGTGGTTTTTGCTATGGAGCTCAAAGGCAGGAAAAGTCTTTGGGAAGGAAGTGATGTATAGATTTCCCAGTGTATTCATGAGCTGGTGAAAGTTTATGGCCAAATGTGAAAACTTTGTTTGTGTACTCCAGTAGAATGAATACTCAATTCTCTAAAAATGTATTTATTTATTTTTTATTTCACCTTTATTTAACCAGGTAGGCCAGTTGAGAACAAGTTCTCACTTACAACTGCGACCTGGCCAAGATAGAACAAAGCAGTGCGAAGCAACACAGAGTTTCACATGGGATAAGCAAACGTACAGTCACTAACACAATAGAAGAATCTATATACAGTGTGTGCAAATGTAGTAAGATTAGGGAGGTAAGGCAATAAATAGGCCACAGTGGCAAAATAATTACAATTTAGCAAATAAACACTGGAGTGATAGATGTGCAAAAGATGAAAATGCTAGTAGAGATACTGGGGTGCAAAGGAGCAAAAAAATAAATAACAATATGGGGATGAGGTAGTTAGATGGGCTATTAACAGATGGGCTATGTAGGTGCAAAGATCTGTAAACTGCTCTGACAACTGATGCTTAAAGTTAGTGAGGGAGATATAAGACTCCAGCTTCAGTGATTTTTCCAATTCGTTCCAGTCATTTGCAGAAGAGAACTGGAAGGAAAGGTGGCCAGAGGAGTTGGCTTTGGGGGTGACCAGTGAAATATACCTGCTGGAGCGCGTGCTTTCGGGTGGGTGCTGCTATGGTAACCAGTGAGCTGAGATAAGGTGTGGCTTTACCTAGAAAATACTTACATATGACCTGGAGCCAGTGGGTTTGGCGACAAATATGAAGCGAGGGCCAGCCAAGGAGAGTGTACAGTTCGCAGTGGTGAGTAGTATATGGGGCTTTGGTGACAAAACGGATGGCACTGTGATAGACTGCATCCAATTTGCTGAGTAGAGTGTTGGATGCGATTTTGTAAATTACATCAAGGATCGGTAGGATAGTCCGTTTTACGAGGGTATGTTTGGCAGCATGAGTGAAGGATGCTTTGTTGCAAAATAGGAAGCCAATTCTAGATTTAATTTTGGATTGAAGATGCTTATTGTGAGTCTGGAAGGAGAGTTTACAGTCTGACCAGACACCTAAATATTTGTAGATATCCACATATTCTAAGTCAGAAGAGTCCAGAGTAGTGATGCTGGATGGGCGGGCAGGTGCTGGTAGCGATCGGTTGAAGAGCATGCATTTAGTTTTGCTTGCGTTTAAGAGCAGTTGGAGGCCATGGAAGGTGTGTTGTATGGCATTGAAGCCCGTCTGGAGGTTTGCTAACACAGAGTCCAAAGAAGGGCTAGAAGTATACAGAATGGTGTCGTCTGCGTAGAGGTGGATCAGAGAATCACCAGCAGCAAGAGCAACATCATTGATGTATACAGAGAAAAGAGTTGGCCCAAGAACTGAACACTGTGGCACCCCCATAGAGACTGCCAGAGGTCCGGACAACAGGCCCTCCGATTTGACACACTGAACTCCATCTGAGAAGTAGTTGGTGAACCAGGCGAGGCAGTCATTTGAGAAACCATGGCTTTTGAGTCGGTCGTTAAGAATGCAGTGATTGACAGTCGAAAGCCTTGGTCAGGTCGATGAATACGGCTGGACCTCAATAATTGGACCTCATGCTATTGAAAATACTGTCAAGGTCAACAGTAATGGAATATTTTGAGAAAAACTCTCATGACAAGTTTGCTCCTATGGGAATATAATGTTAATGCCATTGCATCATTCATTGGCTCTAGTTTTTCTCTGAAAGTGAACCTGCCAGGCTACCCTGCATGCCCACGCTGTCTGCCTCAGCTGCCAGACAGTGCCCATGTACACAATGCCAGTTTAATTAATGGCATCACTAAAAGGTTTAGCCCACTAAAGTTCGCATCTTGTTTAATATCCTAAGTGCCTCTGTACCTCTTGCAATCTCCCAAAGGTACAATATGAAGGAAGTCAATCAATACTAGCTAGGCCTAAAGCGCCATGCCACCACCAACAGCATTAACAGCAGCTCCTCCCCTCTCCCAAATAAGTTGAAAGCGAATCACCTAGTTCTTACCCAAAATTACAATGCCAGCACCAGCTTGATAGAATGACAATGTGCATCAATTTGGTTCGGGTTATTCATGAAGTCGCTGATACAATGTTCATGCTTATGATCACCATGCTTCACCATTCTATATCTGGAATATAACAATGTATGCTAGTGGGCTAAACTCTTTCTACATGGCCTGCAGTGTAATACAATGCAGTGTCACAATGTGAAATTCAGTTTAATCACATTTGCTTTCCCCAGTGCAGTCTGTCAGGCTTAATTGGAAGTACTGTCACAAGACTCTAATCTGACTCCATTGCTCATTGGATGCAATTAATTCAAGGCATTGTCTTTAAAAAGCCTATGACTCTCACTCCAGTCTCATCTTCTTCTTCGTGCCCTCTCTCTCTCTTCCCAAACCACTGAATGAATAAGGAATTATGAATTAGTTAACACAAACCTTCATTCACAAATTGTTGAATGGGAAAAACACTGACAAATCATTTGTTTTATAATAAACCTACCATTTTCACTTGGTCTATGTAAGATCCAGGCCTAGACAATATTTTCAGATAAGTGTGTTGCTGAGTTACTTATATCTCTTTAGATTCATAGAGGGGTTCTTTCCTGTGAACTATTTCGAAGGTGTAATCATCAGACAGGTAATGTGTAAGTCTTTGTTTAGTTGCATGCAGCCCAGTGTTTTAGCAAACCAAGGTAATCAGGAGTAGTTATTTTTACAGAAGGTCTAAGAACCTTATTCACACAGCAAATTCATTCTAATCAGTCCCTCTCCTACTAATGCAGCACCAGGCCTGGCCCTATTTATAGGACTGCGAGCTACTGAGGATAGCAGAAACAATTATTCAGACTGACTCTGACTCTACATACTTGTGAACTGTTATTTAATGACTAGAGATATAAATAGAGATAGAACCTTACTTGAGGAGCTGAGGGAGGGAAGGAAGGAAGGGATACACTTTTGAAGGTTGGAGAGGGTTATAATTTGCTTGGTTCATCTATAATTGGTCTTCAAGAAGAAAATTATGCTGAGTGTGGGTAACAAGGAGAGTTATAGAGACAGTAAATATTGTTGAGAAGCAATGATCATTTGCCAGAGGGCAAGGATGTATTTGGCTTAAACGGTTTTCTCGTGGCAAAATACTCCCCCCCCCCCCCCCTCCCCCTTCCTGTTCACTTCTGTTAATCAGACATGGTAGACAAATAAATACGTGTAAATAAAAATAAGGCAAATTAAGGTTGTGCAAATAATTTATATTGAAGTTAAGAATGAACAAATACGCTTTCATCTTCTGTTATTTTACACAGTTATTTCACAGAATTTGCCGTTTTTACATTGGTT
Source organism: Oncorhynchus mykiss (assembly GCF_013265735.2). Taxonomy (NCBI): domain Eukaryota; kingdom Metazoa; phylum Chordata; class Actinopteri; order Salmoniformes; family Salmonidae; genus Oncorhynchus; species Oncorhynchus mykiss. Next base: position 65,511,372 of record NC_048572.1, read on the forward strand.
ATACCCCCAGCTTACTTAAAAAAATAGGGGGCGATGTTGCGCCGACTGATAGTCTAGTCGTCGTCAAAAAACACCAAAGAAGAAGAGAATTAGCTAACCGGATGTTACGTAAAACTACAAACAACCCAAGGCTGTTGAATTGTCTGGGGCAAAGCAGCATTTTCTTGAATAACCATAACTGGAAAACGATAATAAATCACTACTGGAAACTTATCAGGCTATAGAAGAAAACTGGGACGGCTGAAGAGCTAGGTAATTTGACCAAGTCTTTGTTTTACCAGTGACACATTCCTTTGATGCTGGGCTTCATCACAAAAACATTAGCTAGCTAGTTAGCTTGCTAGCCTGTTGGTTGGCATTAGTTAGCCAGAATGATAATTTTGACAGCAACGCAAGTTACTGCAAAATGTTGATGTTGGCTAGAACACTCAGTATGGTCTTTAGCTTTGGTATGATTAGTTTTGAGTTACCAGGTGATGTGTAATGCTAGGAGGCACAGGACGGCGAACAAAACTGGATATGCTATTGAGTTAGCAATCTTCTAGCTAACGTTAACATAGTGAGCATTATACACGCATTAGCTAGTAGAATGCAGAGTGACATTTCAAAGATATGGCGGAAAGAGAAAAAGATGAGACTGCGAAATTGTATACAATTATTTCCAACTGATAAAATCGATAGTTAAACAGTAGCTAGCAAACGTTGTATACCTGACTAACGCAGCCGTATCACAAGGATTAATGTCCCCACTAGTACATGTTAGTTACCTAGATCAGGAGCTTCAACATACGGACAATTGTGGCATTGCCCCTGTGGTTGACCCAGGGTTGTCAATCAGGCCTGGTTATTGTGAAATTGCACCAGGGGGTATGTTCTACACTGAGCCAGAATGTGACCTCTTTGGACGATAAAGCGTTGACCTTTATGGGACGTAAGCCCCCATCCTCCAGCTGTCACTCATGCATGCCAATTAGTTACCAGGCAACTGCCAGTCCAGTCTGGGGAGGATCAAGTAATTTAAGACATAGATTATCCCATATTCAAGGTGCTGCTGTACTTGCATTTTTTTGTTCCCTGAGGCCTGGGAAATAATTGCCCATTTACACAATAGTTTGTATAAGATGTGCACTCCTGCAAATTTTACATTACTGTTTCCTATTCACACAGGTTGGAAAAAGTTTATACAAAACCATGGTGGAATATTATCACATTTTAGGAGTCCTAAGAAATGCATCTCAAGAAGACATAAAAAAAGCGTAAGTAGTCTTGTCAAGTTTAGCGTATGCATTCCAATAGATAGACTGGCACTAGATGTAGATTAATGGATTTTCAGAAGTTTTAAATGTTTGATATACTGAGATAATAAGCTAGGCTTACATTTTAAGTCCCCTTGAGTTGCTGTTTAATGCATTTCTCTGCTTTCAGGTACAGAAAATTGGCACTAAAATGGCATCCTGACAAAAACCCAGAAAATAAGGAAGAAGCAGAGAAAAAGTTCAAAGAACTTTCTGAGGCCTATGAGGTTCTGTCAGATGGTAAGTCATACATTTTGAAAGGCGTTTGAAGCCAAGAGAACACAGTATTTATAATAGATGAACAATAAATAATGCACTGATCTCTGCATCCATGACACGTAAAATACATCTAACCAAAATAAGTTATTTTCAAGGAAGCTGTTTGTTCACATACAATAGCAGCATCCACAACTGTTATGCAATTGTTAAATGGTGTATTAATGCGATGTGAGTAGTTGAGGTTGCGAAAGATTATATTTGATTCCTTTTGAAATTCGCCTTAATAATCCCATAAAGGCTGTATATGCTGATCTGTATTTACTTACCCAGTGTCATGTCCCTCTGAACCCTTGACAAGCATCCAGTGTATCTCACTTGTTATCATCCTGTTTATCATTTTACTGTTTGTTTTGATGTGAGTTTACGTTTTTATATTCTGTTGTAGCCAACAAGAGGAACATGTATGATCGCTATGGTAAAGCAGGCCTAACAACAAACAGTGGAGGAGGTGGTAAGTCCTTTCTTTATTAGGCTCTTGGCGGATTTCAGAAATGTATACAATTATTTTGTGGACGGTTTAATTGTTAGTTACTCTATTCATCTGTAATTAACAATCATAACACTTATTATTATTTCCACTGACCATATTCATCATTTTTGTTTTCATTTAGTTGGACATTACCACAATGGTGATCATTTCAACGAAGGGTTCACGTTCCGCAATCCTGAAGATGTCTTCAGAGAGTTCTTTGGCGGTCGAGATCCTTTTGCGGATTTCTTTGGTGAGCATTTTGTAGCTCAATTGCCCTCAGCTAGGTTTAGACTGTTGTTGTTCATGTTTGCTGTGTTCTAGTGTACTATGGAATATATTGCTTTCTTGTTTTTGACACTTCTCCCAGTCGTATTTAAGGTTAGAACTACAGTTCTAGGCGTTCTGATACTTCTAGCTTGGAGTTTACATTTTTGATAACATAGCTACAGTATTTCACTTTGTGTGTATAGTATTGCTTACTAGGTGTGTCCAATCAATTTTGTAACCACTCCCTCTTTAAATTAGGGCTAATTGGAAAAGCTGTTTTAAAAGAGAACATTGTATTATTTCTTTGTACTCCCTGACGAAGGCCGTGCAGCTGAAATGCGTCAGTTAAAAAAAACGTTGTTTCTATTGAACATAGAAATAGAAATAAAGGCATTTTAATTAATTATATGAAGAGTGCCTTGGTCCTCCTTTCTTTTTGATGACCAATTCACCCCGTTTACCAAAGAGCACCTTCTGTCTACCAAAATGTACTATTGTGTACCTTAGTAGCACTTCCTTTCCTCCTCTTTCTGCGAGCATTGTTTTTTGACTATTAGTAATACATTGTCAACAATATATATATATATATTTTAAAGCTTTTACAGAGAGCGCTGCAGACGGAAGAGGGGGACAATCAGTAGGAGATAGGAGAGGCAGGCAGAGATGAAATGGGCAACCAGAGAAGGAAAGTCAGTGATGAATGAGGGGGCCCAGTCGTCCTTTATGAGGATCATGTTGGGTTGGTTACAATAGACTCAGTATGCTTATCCCAGAAACTAATAATATAAATAATTTAGTTCATAGCATCTACTAGATTGGAGATTTACAGTCAGTAAATTGCATTACATTCACTTTCTGTGCGTAGGTCTATTTATCTGAAAGCATGCAGGCTATTTCTCGTTGTTTATAACTTTAGCTGTCACCCAGAAACTGAACACAGTCTCTCTTCTCTTCACACTGTTTCTTCTCTTCTCCTGCAGGAGGGGATCCGTTTGGGGATGAGTTCTTCGGTGGAGGGAGGAGGCACCACAGGGGAGTGAGCAGGAGTCGAACGGGGGGACCCTTCTTCGGGGGATTTGGTGGCTTCCCACCGTTTGGTGCAGGCTTCACAGCGTTTGACCCAGGTCAGGAAACACAGGTCCCAGATATACAGTATCAGTCAAAAGTTAGGACACACCTACTCATTCAAGGCTTTTTCTTTATTTTTTTACTATTTTCTACATTATAGAATTATAGGGAATACATCAAAACAATGAAATAACACATATGGAATCATGTCACCAAAAAAGTGTTAAACAAATTAAAATAGATTTTATATTTCAGGTTCTTCAAAATAGCCACCCCTTGCCTTGGCAGATTTGCACACTCTTGGCATTCTCTCAACCATCTTCACCTGGAATGCTTTTCCAACAGTCTTGAAGGAGTTCCCACATATGCTGAGCATATTGGCTGCTTTTCCTTCACTCTGTGGTCCAACTCATCCCAAACCATCTCAATTGGGTTGTCTGGTGATTGTGGAGACCAGGTCATCTGATGCAGCACTCCATCACTCTCCTTGGTCAAATAGCCCTTACATGGCCTGGAGGTGTGTCTTGGGTAATTGTCCTGTTGAAAAACAAGTGATAGTCCCACTAAGCGCATACCAGATGGGATGGTGTATCGCTGCATATTGCTGTGGTAGCCATTCTGTTTAAGTGTGCCTTGAATTCTAAATAAACCACCTACAGTGTCACCAGTAAAGCACCATCCCTCCTCCTCCATGCTTCACGGTGAGAACCACAGAGATCATCCATTCACCTGATTTGTGTCTCACAAAGACACGGCGGTTGGAACCAAAAATCTAAAATTTGGACTCATCAGACCAAAGAATAGATTTCCACCAGTCTAATGTCCATTGTTTGTGTTTCTTGGCCCAAGCAAGTGTCTTCTTCTTACTGGTGTCCTTTTAGTAGTGGTTTCTTTGCAGCAATTCAGCCATGAAGGCCTGATTGACGTGGTCTCCTCTGAGCAGTTGATGTTGAGATGTGTCTGTTACTTGAACTCTGTGAAGCATTCATTTGGGCTGCAATTTCTGAGGTGCAGTTAACTTTAATGACCTTATCCTCTGCAGCATAGGTAACTATGGGTCTTCCTTTCCTGTGGTGGTCCTCATGAGAGACATTTTCATCATAGCGCTTGATGGTTTTTGCAACTGCACTTGAATGAACTTTCAAAGTTCTTGAAATGTTCCGCATTGACTGACCTTCGTGTCTTAAAGTAATGTACAATGTAAAAATAAAGCCCTTGAATGAGTAGGTGTGTCCAAACGTTTGACTGGTCATGTTTAATCAAAACATTATCCCAAAGAAACAAACATGTATGTTATTTATCAGTTCACCTTCTAATTTCTTAGGAAACACCTGGTCCTGTCTGTACTGTTAAATAAAGTGTAAAGCTATCAATCCAGAATCACTTTTCCTTAAAGCAATTAGAGGATGTATTTGTTGATGCGTTTAGAGATGGGATTGTTATGGATCTATAAGTGAATGTCATCTCTCTGTTCCCTGATAGGCTTTACCTCTTTCGGACACATGGGTCACATGGGCCATATGGGTCCTATGGGCCATATGAGTCACATGGGTCATCTGGGAGGAGGAGGAGGAGGCCATGGTGGCTTCACTGCCTTCTCCTCCACCTCTTTTGGCGGCGGGGGTGGAGGTGGAGGAGGCGGGATGGGCAACTTCCGCTCCGTATCAACCTCCACGAAATTCATCAACGGCAGGAAAATCACAACAAAAAGGTAGATTAGTAGCTCTCTAACCACACAGTGAAGTTGATATTGTTTTGTTTAGTCTTTAATTGTTATGCTGTCAAGCAGAACATGCAACTAGTTAACTACTTTTCTATTAGGCCAGATAGCCTCTGATGATAGTGTATCCTTTAACATTGGTTCTTATTGAAGTGCATTGATTTAGAAAATGATTTGAATCACCCTCCATACTTTAGAATTGTGGAGAATGGACAGGAACGCGTAGAGGTGGAAGAAGACGGACAGTTAAGATCACTAACCGTCAATGGTAAGGAACAACTACTGCGACTGGATAACAAGTAATCTCCTGGAGCATTACCAGCACAAACTTGAGCTCAAAAAAACAATGTTATGTCATTGTTTGGATGTTTGTACTTATGTTTGGTTTTCCCTTGTTAGAGTTTGTAGGTCAGTGTCCATTGAGTAAATTCAATTTTCTATGCATTTTGTTAATGTATTTATGAATTTGAGCTGTCAACAATTTGGCTCAGGATGGAGTGTTATACTTGCGTTTGGGACCATGGTGTAAGTAAGTTAGGATCAGAGAACTTCTGTTTGTACTGTCTTTCTGTATGCACTTCTTCGCTCTATTGCAGTCTCTCTCTGATAGTGTTTTGGACAAGGAACACTTTGCATTTGGATAAAGCATGACTTTGCTTTTTCATCTGGATATTAATATGAGTGTTAACTGGAAAACGTAACCCTGGCTTTAAAACCCTGTTTACGACCTGATTGCTTATCTAACCTTTGTTAGTAACATTTATTTTATAAATGCTGGTAGAAAGTGTTAATATGCTATTTTATTTGTTCTAATACTAGTGTTTTTAGTTGTTTTGTTCATTTCAGCATGTATGCCAATAAATGTTGTTCAGTCTTAATGTTATGATTGCATAACCATGCACAAATTAACGATTCATTATATAAATGATACATGAATATACAAGGAATTTTGTGTACTTTGTAAAACAATTTAAAATCAATAAATATGAATTTCATCCTTTTTTGGGGATTGGACGGACAGTCTTGAGTGGCGTGGTGTGCTGTTTCTTCTAGCAGAACAAGCAGTTCATCGTTCTAAACTGCTGCTTTGCTTACAGAGGATTGATCCCTTTCTGTGAGTGCATGCTACTGTACTAACTGCACGAACAGGCTTTCTATCTCCTAGATATCTTTCTATGTGCATTCTATTGTCCTATTTTGCATGACATTTCTGTCTTGTCATTTACTATGTTTTCATGGTGTGAAAGCATAATCAATGGAGGATATTCTTGCCATGTATATGATGTCAACTGGTCAGCTGAGTCCATAATAAAGTAGCATGGGAGCTACTTTTACCATAAGAATCACTTTATTGTAGTTTTAGGTATAGTTGACTTGACAAAGTTGCATGCATCTTGATTAGCCTCATTCACATTTATCTCTGCTCATCTACAGTGTATTTGAAAAGTATTCAGACCCCTTGATTTTTTTTCCCCACATTTTGTTACGTTACAGCCTTGTTCTTAAATTTATTAAATTGTTCCCCCCATCAATCTACACACAATACCCCATAATGACAAACCCAAAATTGTTTTTAGAATTTTTTTGTGGGTGTATTAAAAAAAACATAATTTACATAGGTATTCAGACCATTTTACTCAGTACATTGTTAAAGCACCTTTGGCAGCGATTACAGCCTTGAGTCTTCTTGGGCATGACGCTACAAGCTTGGCACACCTGTATTTGGGGAGTTTCTCCCATTCTTCTATGCAGATCTTCTCAAGCTCTGTCAGGTTGGATTTGGATCACCGCTGCAGACATGTTCGATTGTGTTCTAGTCCGGCCTCTGGCTTGGCCACTCTAGGACATTCAGAGACTTCTCCCGAAGCAACTGTCTGTTTAAGGTCGTTGTCCTGTTGGAAGTTTAATCTTCGCCCCAGTCTGAGGTCCTGAGTGCTCGAGCAGGTTTTTATCAAGGTTCTCTCTACTTTGCTCCGTTCCTCTTTCCCTTAATCCTGACTAGTCTCCCAGTCCCTGAAAAAAATCCCCACAGTATGATGCTGCCACCACAATCCATCACCGTAGGGATGGTGCCAGGTTTCCTCCAGACGTTACGCTTGGCATTCAGGTCAAAGAATCTTGGTTTCATCAGACCAGAGAATCTTATAGAAACATCTCAAGGATGATCAATGGAAACAGGATGCACCTGAGCTCAATTTCGAAGTCTCATAGCAAAGGGTCTGAATACTAATGTAAATAAGGTATTTCTGATGGATGAGGGAAGAAAATCATTTAATAAATTTTAGAGTAAGGTTGTATATCAAAATGTGGAAAAAGTCAAGGGGCTTGAATACTTTCCGAATGCACTGTATGTGAGATGATTAAATCCTCATTTTCTATGTTTCACTCCACACCTCCTTTTTACTGGAAAATGTTTAGAGTTATTGCAGATAGAAAGATGCGATATAGAACAGACTGTGTTCTCTCTCTCACACACACACTCTCACTCCTTTGCTTATATGACCCAAAATAATACACCCTATTGAAAAAGCATCAACTTTCACTCATAATATGTCATTTTTGAGATTTCACAGCATTTTTCCTTTGTCCCTTTTATGTATTTAGCAATTAACTGTTCAGTTCAACATGATCCATCTGATGGTTACACCTGTTTAGGTTCAGTCATTTACCTACTGTACGTCTGTTCTGATCCATGCATGGAAATCCAGTGGAGCGTTTCCTATTGAAGACCGTATGTATTGTAAGGGGTAACTGGTGTCACCCCTCTCTTCTTACAACACCGCATTCCTCTCCCCAGGGGTAAAGCCTATTGCCACAGTTCAAGCAGTCCAACAGGAGGAGTGCAGACAAACTGTTACTGCACACTCTTCCAGTGCACATGCCTCCCGGTCCTCTGTTCCCCATCCTCCTTGTCATCATGTAAAGACTTCCCCCCACAGGCCCACTCCAGACAGAGAGGAGGGAAGGAACCCAGCTTCAGGTTAGATCCACTTTCAATACATGATCCCTAACATTCCCATAATAGTACAGTGGGCAATATTTTTTTAAACATTTTTAAAAGGTACTTGGAAACATCATGGAGAAGGTGTGCAGGGATTCAATTCTCAATCCAAGTGGAATAATGTGTTTTTTGTTTTCATACTGTAGTTTTGGGCCTATCAAAAGAGTAGGAGTTGTGATCTAGTATCAATTTAGCCTTTTAAATCATAATGAATAAGACAAGGAGAAATCTCATCCTAGATCAGGTTTCCTGCTCTGAGACACAATGTGAATATGGGCCCTGGACTCATTGGATCCACAATCAAATAAGCTGTCTTTTTCTTATGCATCTCTCTCCAGTACACAGTGAAAACAAGAGGAAGAAACCCATGCCTGAGCCCACAGAGGATGCCAAAAAGAGAAAAACATGATCCAGTACACACAGATCCTTGTCCTCCTAGTCAGCTACGGAAACAATATGTTATTGATACACCTTTAACAATGAATATTGTTTTAAAGGACACTTTAATATGGGGTCCTCAAAGCGCTTTAGCAAGAATGCACAGATACTGTAAATGTATAATCCTGACTCGTTTTCTATTATATATCCTATTTTACGCCCATAGGAAAATGTGGGGTGCATCCGACTAAATGATTCAGAAAACCATGCAAAATACAATTGAAATGAGTTTAAATCATGACACTTGTCTTCCCTTACATCCAGTAATATACATTACTAAAGGAACACTGTCGATTAGTTTAGCTGAAATATTGAATGGGTGGTGTGCAGGGGTTGACTTGTCAGTCCATTATAATATATGTGATGGATGTTACTTCCTAGCTCCCAGTGCCCTCGGCAGAGGGTTCCATTTGCTCTGGGAGGGGAGGGGCTTGTCCCTGTAGCCCTGGAACAGCTGTGGACCATCATGCTCCTCCTCCACCTCCGAACAGATCTCCATCTTCTGAACGATCAGCTTCAGCAGGTTGTGCTGCTTCTCGATAACATTAGACATCTCCTTCAGCCTGGGTAAATAATAGATCATCTATTTTAATAGTCTAAAAATGTGTGTAGTATTGAAGCGCTTAAAACAAAATTGATAGAATGCACTTTAAATACTGATAAACTAAATACTGATAAACAATATCAGGTTAATACTTGTGCATTGCTCTTCTGTTGTATTTGAATAAGGTCAATCAAACCACTGGTGTGAGCTAAGTCCTCACCTGTACTTCTGTTTACTGATTTCCTGTTCCATAGGTGTAGATGGAGGGGAAGTGGGGCTGAGACGTATTCTCTCATGCCCCATACCCAGCATTGCATAGAACATTTCTCTCTGTTAAAGGAGATTCAGACTATTCATTATTACTATGTTGTTTACCAAACATCTATACCAAAAACTAACAGTGTCCTGTGGTGGGCTTGGACACCCTCCATGTCTCTCCATAAGTATTTCCATGCAGAGTATTAGTTGATTAAACAATCCTTTAAACTAACTGATTCTCAATTTTTATAGATCAATAGATAAACTGAATAAAGTACTTTATTAAACGCCTTCGAAAGGACCTCAAAATATTTGTTCTGTTTTTCAATTTGAAAGCCCTTCCATTTTACGCAAACATTCAAAGGGCAGTTAACATATTATTTTAAATACGACCACTTGTAGAAAGGACACACCTTTCTGCCGTAGGCTCTGTTAGGGTACTCAGTGAGAGAGGCCTGGTCAACCCTCTTCATTAACCAGTACGGCATCTTCTCCTCCAGACTAGTGTGAAGCTCAATCTGTAGAATAATGGTTTATAATACATACAGATTTTTTTTTAAATCCTGGCCGTCAAACACTAGTAAAGAGTTTGAAAATTGACAAAGAAATCAAAACACACCTGCATTCCCATTTGCTTCAGCACAGCATTCGCCTGTACTTCTGCTATGTCACCAACAGCCAAGCCAATCTATGTCACACAAAAGGTAGTCATGTAGATGCAATGAAGCATCCGTAGTTGATAATGGGAGTGTAAGAAAATTGCTTCCTGTAGGATTTTAGGACTTACCATTAGGTTCATGAGGAGAATGGGCACAGCGAAGGTAAACATAACAAAAATGGCATAGGTCAAAGAAGGGAATGGCAGAATCCCGTTCAGAAATGGCTTCAGGATATTTTCTTGGTAGTTGAGTTCTCCAACCATCATGACAAATACTTGCATGATTGCTAGCAGCATGCTAGATCCACTGTCAACAACGTTCTGGGAACAACGATGCATGAAGTCATATACAGTGAACTCCAAAAGTGTTGGGACAGTGACACATTAGTTTGTTGTTGCTTTGGCTCTGTACCCCAGCACTTTGGATTTGAAGTGCAGAGGTTAGCTTTAATTTGAGGGTATTTTCATCCATATCGGGTGAACCATTAAGAAATTACAGCACTTTATGCGCATAATCCCCCCATATTAGGGAACCAAAAGTATTGGAACAAATTCACTTACAGTTGAAGTAGGAAGTTTACATACAACTTAGCAAAATACATTTCAACTCAGTTTTTCACAATTCCTGACATTTAATCCTTGTAAAAATTCCCTGTCTTAGGTCAGTTAGAATCACCACTTTATTTAAAGAATGTGAAATGTCAGAATAATAGTAGAGATAATTAATTATTTCAGCTTTGATTTATTTCATCACATTCCCAGTGAGTCAAAAGTTTACATACACTCAATTACTATTTGGTAGCATTGCCTTTAAATTATTTAACTTGGGTCAAACGTTTCAGGTAGCCTTCCACAAGCTTCCCACAATAAGTTGGGTGGTTTTGGCCCATTCCTCCTGACAGAGCTGGTGTAACTGAGTCAGGTTTGTAGGCCTCTTTGCTTGCATACTCTTTTTCAGTTCTACCCACACATTTTCTATGGGATTGAGGTCAGGGCTTTGTGATGGTCACTCCAACACCTTGACTTTGTTGTCCTTAAGCCATTTTGCAGCAACTTTGGAAGTATGCTTGGGGTCATTGTCCATTTGGAAGACCCATTTGCGACCAAGCTTTAACTTCCTGACTGATGTCTTGAGATGTTGCTTCAATATATCCACATAATTTTCCTCCCTCATGATGCCATCTATTTGGTGAAGAGCACCAGTCCCTCCTGCAGCAAAGCATCCCCACAACATGAGGCTGCCACCCCCGTGCTTCATGGTTGGGATGGTGTTCTTCGGCTTGCAAGCCTCCCCCTTTTTCCTCCAAACATAACGATGGTCATAATGGTCAAACAGTACTATTTTTGTTCATCAGACCAGAGGACATTTCTCCAAAAAGTACGATCTTTGTCCCCAAGTGCAGTTTCAAAACGGCGGTTTGGAGCAGTGGCTTCTTCCTTGCAGGTTATGTCGAAATAGGACTCATTTTACTGTGAATATAGATACTTTCGTACCTGTTTCCTCCAGCATCTTCACAAGGTCCTTTGCTGTTGTTCTGGGATTGATTTGCACTTTTCGCACCAAAGTACGTTCATCTCTAGGAGACAGAACGCGTATGACGGCTGCGTGGTCCCATGGTGTTTATTCTTGCGTACTATTGTTTGTACAGATGAATGTGGTACCTTCAAGAGTTTGGAAATTGCTCCCAAGGATGAACCAGACTTTTTTTCTGAGGTCTTGTCTGTTATATTTAGATTTTCCCATTATGTCAAGCAAAGAGGCACTGAGTTTGAAGGTAGGCCTTGAAATACATCCACAGGTACACCTCCAATTGACTTAAATTATGTCAATTAGCCTTTCAGAAGCTTCTAAAGCCATGACATAATTTTCTGGAATTTTCCAAGCTGTTTAAAGGTACAGTCAACTTAGTGAATGTTAACTTCTGCCCCACTGGAATTGTGATACAGTGAATTATAAGTGAAATAATCTGTCTGTAAACAATTGTTGGAAAAATTACTTGTGTCATGCACAAAGTAGATGTCCTAACCGTCTTGACAAAACTATAGTTTGTTTACAAGAAATTTGTGGAGGGGTTGAAAAACGAGTTTGAATGACTCCAACCTAAGTGGATGTAAACTTCTGACTTCAACTGTATATGTGTATTAAAGAAGTCAAAAGTTAAGTATTTGGTTCCATATTCCTATACGCAATGATTACATCCAGTTTGCGACTCTACACATTTGTTGGATGCATTTGCTGTTTGTTTTGGTTACGTTTCAGATTATTTTGTACCCAATAGAAATGAATGGTAAATAATGTGTTTGTTGCATTTTGGAGTCACTGTTTCTACCATGATTATGGATAACCCTGAATAAATTGTGAATTATGGTGAGTGAGAAAGTTAGACACACAAATATCACCCCCCCCCCCCCCCAAAAAATAAAAAATGCTATCCTCTCCTATTATTGTAATGGTGAAAGGTTAGCATGTCTTGGGGGTATGACATTTGTGCGTTTTGTAACTTTCTCACTCATCATTATTCACGATTCATTCAGGATTATCCGTAATCATGATAGCATCCTCATTAATGTAGTAGTGTTAGAAAGATATTATATTCTTATTTACAATAAAAGAGACTCCAAAATGACACACTACATTTTTTACCATTATTTTCTAATGAACACAAAATAATCTGAAACCACCAAAAATGCATCCAACACATTTGTAGAGTCACAAGCTTGTTGTAGTCATTGCTTGCTATGAATATGGGACCCAATACTTCACTTTTGACTACTTTAAAATGCATTAGTTCATTTGTCCCAGTATTTTTGGTCCCCTAAAATGGGAGGACTACAGTATGCACAAAAAGTGCTGTAATTTCTAAACGGTTCACCCCATATGAATGAAAATACCCTCAGATTAAAGCTGACAGTCTGCACTTTAACCTCATAGTCATTGCATCATTTAAAATCCAAAGCGCTGGAGTACAGAGCCAAAACAACAACAAATGTGTCCCTCTCGCCAATGCTTTCGGAGCTCACTGTAACTGTAGAAATGCATTATACAAATACAGGTACAAGTTATTGGTCATTTCTAACAGACGTTCACAGACAAAACATTCAGCTACATACATTACACAATACAATGTTCTTCACATGGAGATAAAACATTGTTACATCTCTATGGTCCTGTAAACATACCTGGTCTTGTATCAGGGCATAGAAAGCCAATGCAAATGCAAGCAGCAAGAAGAAGAACAGTACAATGATGCTTAAAAGAGTTTTTGCAATCTCTAAAAACATCACCACGTAGATCCCAACACGTTCAAACCTGTGGACCAATAGTGATTTCATTTCTTAAAATTGCTTTTGTTGATAAAAAATACATTTGATCAGTTAATATAAATAAATGTTTCTTCAAAGAGGAATCTCAGTAAACCTACACTATTTTATGTAATAAATAAAAAAACATTCAGTCTCCATACCGTTGGAAATAGAGGAGAAAGTTGATCCAGGATAGAAGAACTGCCACTACCCCAGCCTCCCAATGCCATGTCTCCTTGAAGTCCATCAGTAAAGGGATCACAAACAACAGAGAACTGACGGCAGCACCCCAGTCTAATGCATTGGTCACATCACGGAAGTACTTTGAACCCTTGAATAGAAACACATAAAATTAACGTCTATTTCAAAATTGTAACAAATTCGGGAGGTAGCCCCGAATGGGTCTCGAACCCGGGTTCAGCGACTGTCAACCAACCACCTTAAACTAACCAACCACCAAGTTATCCAAACTCTTTGACAAGGTTTCTAGGTGTTGGGTTAACTTCGCTACAATATATTTAAAAGGATCAATTCACACTACCAGATAAATCACATACCATGGATTGAGGCTACAGTATGTAGAACAGATGTATATTTCCATGATTACCTGCTGAACTATCTGCACCAGCTCCTTGACAACTGTGTACAGATTCATGGCAAGAATCAGGAACATGCAGGTGGTGATAAGATAGCATTGCTGTGAAGATGGAGGAGTTGTTATTGAATTGGGTTTCTGAGACAAACAAATACACTAGGAAAGAAGTCAAATGTCTTGCTGTGGATGTAATCGGATCTCATACGGCACCTTATCAAGGGAGGTGGTCACCATGCTTACTGATGATGATGGTGATGTAGTACGGGTGACATTGGTGTTGAGGATGGGCTTCAGAGTATGAATGATGTGTGTCAGAGGCCCCAGACCAAGTGAGTAGACAGCCAGATTGAGCAGATGCACTTTGATACCATAGGCGTTCCTAAATAGATATAAGAAACCATTTGGTGAGTATTCGCAGGTGACTGTTCACTAATATATTTTGTATGTAGCTTACTATATACTGTAGTTTGGCATGACTTTTAATTTGATGTTGTCAATATTTACAGTGTTGGAGACAGTAGTGTCATGTTAATATTTACAGTGTTGGAGACAGTAGTATGATGTTAATATTTACAGTGTTGGAGACAGTAGTATCATGTTAATATTTACAGTGTTGGAGACAGTAGTATCATGTTAATATTTACAGTGTGGAAGACAGTAGTGTCATGTTAATATTTACAGTGTGGAAGACAGTAGTGTCATGTTAATATTTACAGTGTGGAAGACAGTAGTGTCATGTTAATATTTACAGTGTGGAAGACAGTAGTGTCATGTTGATATTTACAGTGTTGGAGACAGTAGTATCATGTTAATATTTACAGTGTGGAAGACAGTAGTGTCATGTTAATATTTACAGTGTGGAAGACAGTAGTGTCATGTTGATATTTACAGTGTGGAAGACAGTAGTGTCATGTTAATATTTACAGTGTGGAAGACAGTAGTATGATGTTAATATTTACAGTGTGGAAGACAGTAGTATGATGTTAATATTTACAGTGTGGAAGACAGTAGTATCATGTTAATATTTACAGTGTGGAAGACAGTAGTGTCATGTTAATATTTACAGTGTGGAAGACAGTAGTATCATGTTAATATTTACAGTGTGGAAGACAGTAGTGTCATGTTGATATTTACAGTGTTGGAGACAGTAGTATCATGTTAATATTTACAGTGTGGAAAACAGTAGTATGATGTTAATATTTACAGTGTGGAAGACAGTAGTATCATGTTAATATTTACAGTGTTGGAGACAGTAGTATCATGTTAATATTTACAGTGTGGAAGACAGTAGTGTCATGTTAATATTTACAGTGTGGAAGACAGTAGTGTCATGTTGATATTTACAGTGTGGAAGACAGTAGTATCATGTTAATATTTACAGTGTGGAAGACAGTAGTATCATGTTAATATTTACAGTGTTGGAGACAGTAGTATCATGTTAATATTTACAGTGTGGAAGACAGTAGTGTCATGTTAATATTTACAGTGTGGAATACAGTAGTATCATGTTAATATTTACAGTGTGGAAGACAGTAGTATCATGTTAATATTTACAGTGTGGAAGACAGTAGTGTCATGTTGATATTTACAGGGTTGGAGACAGTAGTATGATGTTGATATTTACAGTGTTGAAGACAGTAGTATCATGTTAATATTTACAGTGTGGAAGACAGTAGTATCGTGTTAATATTTACAGGGTTGGAGACAGTAGTATGATGTTAATATTTACAGTGTGGAAGACAGTAGTATCATGTTGATATTTACAGGGTTGGAGACAGTAGTATGATGTTAATATTTACAGTGTGGAAGACAGTAGTGTCATGTTAATATTTACAGGGTTGGAGACAGTAGTATCATGTTAATATTTACAGTGTGGAAGACAGTAGTATCATGTTGATATTTACAGTGTGGAAGACAGTAGTATCATGTTGATATTTACAGTGTGGAAGACAGTAGTATGATGTTAATATTTGCAGTGTGGAAGACAGTAGTATCATGTTGATATTTACAGTGTGGAAGACAGTAGTATCATGTTAATATTTACAGTGTGGAAGACAGTAGTATCATGTTGATATTTACAGTGTGGAAGACAGTAGTATCATGTTAATATTTACAGTGTGGAAGACAGTAGTATCATGTTAATATTTACAGTGTGGAAGACAGTAGTATCATGTTAATATTTACAGTGTGGAAGACAGTAGTATCATGTTGATATTTACAGGGTTGGAGACGGTAGTATCATGTTAATATTTACAGTGTGGAAGACAGTAGTATCATGTTGATATTTACAGGGTTGGAGACAGTAGTATGATGTTAATATTTACAGAGTGGAAGACAGTAGTATCATGTTGATATTTACAGTGTGGAAGACAGTAGTATAACGATAACGTATTATGATAAAGGTCATGCAGTGTCACTCACCATTTCATTTCTAGATACTTCTTGCAGACAGGATGGGTCAGAAGCTCTATGCAATTAAATTGCACCATGGACTAGTAAAAAAATAACAATATAAACACTTTGAATACATTTCAGATAATTATGTTTTCCTTTTCACTATCCAACAATGTTGTGTTGTGGGAATGACAAATACATGCAGTGCATTCAGAAAGTGATTTTTTCCACATTTTGTTACGTTACAGCTTCATTCTAAAATGAATTAAATATTTTTTTCCCCTCGTCAATGTACCCAAAATACTCCATAATCACAAAGCAAAAACAGGTTTTTAGAAATGTTTGCTAATTTACAAAAAATAAAAAATGAAATATCACATTTGCATAAATATTCAGACCCTTTAAGCAATACATTTTTGAAGCACCTTTGGCAGTGATTACAGCCTTAAGTCTTCTTGGGTATAATGCTACAAGCTTGGCACACCTGTATTTGGGGAGTTTCTCCCATTCTTCTCTGCAGATCCTCTCAAGCTCTGTCAGGTTGGATGGGGAGCTTCGATGCACAGCTATTTTCAGGTCTCTCCAGAGATGTTCGATCGGGTTCAAGTCCGGGCTCTGGCTGGGCCACTCAAGGACATTCAGAGACTTGTCCAGGAGCCACTCCTGTGTTGTCTTGGCTGTGTGTTTAGGTTCACCTTCCTGTTGGAACCCCAGTCTGAGGTCCTGAGCTCTCTGGAGCAGGTTTTCATCAAGGATCTCTCTATACTTTGCTTCGTTCATCTTACCCTCAATCCTGACTAGTCTACCAGTCCCTGTCTCTGAAAAACATCCCCACAGCATGAAGCTGCCACCACCATGCTTCACCGTAGGGATGGTGCCAGGTTTTCTCCAGACGTGACACTTGGCATTCAGGCCAAAGAGTTCAATCTTGGTTTCATCAGACCAGAGAATCTTGTTTCTCATAGTCTGAGAGTCTTTAGGTGCCTTTTGGCAAACTCCAAGTAGGCCGTCATGTGCCTTTTACTGAGGAGTAGCTTCCGTCTGGCCACTCTACCATAAGGGCCTTATTGGTGGAGTGCTGCAGAGATGGTTGTTCTTTTGGAAGGTTCTCCCATCTCCACAGAGGAACTCTGGAGCTCTGTCAGAGTGATTGCTCAGATTGCTCAGTTTGGTGGTCTTGGTGGTTCCAAACTTCTTCCATTTAAGAATGATGGAGGCCACTGTGTTTTTGGGGAACTTCAATGCTGCAGACATTGTTTGGTACCCTTCCCCAGATCTGTGCCTCAACACAATCTTGTCTCGGAGCTCTACGGACAATTCCTTCGACCTCATGGCTTGGTTTTTACTCTGACATACACTGTCAACTGTGGGACCTTATCTATACAGGCGTGTGCCTTTCCAATCATGTCCAATCAAGAAGATTAATTAATGGTTTAGGGACACGGGAGGAATTTCAGTCCAGGACTCATAGCTACATGTGGCAAGTTCTCATTGGTCCAAATTGTCTATACATTGAGCCTGAAACGGGATACTTGTTATTTGGCCATTGGCCCAATTTTGCTGCCAGGAATTCTAATTTGTCAACCGCAGGCTAGGGTTGGGGTATAAACTACATCCTGTCTCTTTGTTCAGTGGAGAAATCATTGAGGACAAGGTAGAATGAACATCTGTCATCTACTTTCCAGCATAACAACTAGGATTTGTTCTCTTTGTATAAATATATTTTTCTCCCCCTGATTTGCTTTGGGGTCTGTGTTATTAAAGAATAACATCAACTGCTCACAATTCTCATAGCAAAGGGACTGAATACTTCTGTAAATTTGGTGTTTCTGTTTTTCTATTTAATACATTTGCAGAAATGTCTAAAAACCTGTTTTCAATTTGTCATTATGGGATATTGTGTGTAGATTGCTGGAAGTAAAAAAAAAAAAAAAAAATTTTTAAGAATAATATTGTAATGTAACAAAATGTGGGAAGTCAAGGGGTCAAATTACATTCCGAAGTCACTGTTTATGACCTGTTTCTGATATTGCACTGTTTTGCTTTTAAAGTGTAAGTTGGGGAAACTTCATGGCCCTTAACCCTAGAGAAAAATTCCATGTTTGAAAACAGTGCAGTTCAGTTTACAGTAGTGTTTCACAACCCTGGTCCTCCAGTACCCTCAACAGTACACATTTTCTTTGTAGCCCTGGACAAACACACCTCATTCAACTCATTGAGGGCTTGATGATTAGTTGACAAGTTGAATCAGGTGTGCTTGTCCAGGGTTACAATAAAAATATGTACTGTTTTGGGTACTGTAGGATCAGAGTTGGGAAACACTACTCTACAGTATTGCAGTGGGTACTAACGTTCAGAGCAGTGAGAGGCTGGAAGTAGTAGCTTTTGTCTGTTTTTCCAAGCTTAATGACATGAATGGGAGCTTGGAGCCATTTGAAAGTGTACTCGATCTGTTGATAAAAGACATATTAGTTTACAACACACCCTAACTGGAATGTTTTTGTGCATTTGATTAAGCAATAATGAACCTGAGTTTTAAGAAGGTAATACCAAATACAGAATAGAGAGAACAGACGTACAGAGTAGTTGTAACTATTCACGTCATCATCTGACTCCTTCACACAAGTGTCCAAAAGATGCTGTGGAGAAACACTGCACCATTAATGTTTTCTAATGTGCTGACTGAGAAATGGGAGATTTGTATCCATTTCCTTTATGATAGTTTCCTTTATGCATAGTTAAAAAAAAAAAACTAACTTTGAATGACTCAGGCAGGAACTCTATCATGTCCATGACAACACATCGCTTAGTTGACTTCACTTCGAACAATAGCATAGCCTCAGCACATCTGAAACAAACAGGTTATATTGTACATGTCAATATGGCATTGTCATGCAATCCAACTGAATACCAATAATCAAACACATCACTGTACTGTCAAAGCATCGTAACAGCACATAGATAAAGTGTCCACTGTATCTTGCAACAGTGGCCCAACCTCTCATTGTGGATGACAGCGAAGACAACGTCTTTCCTGCCGTTGAGAACAGCTTCGTGGAGGAAGGAGGCATCACTCTTGTTGAGCGTCATCTGGGCCCCTCTGCCCAGGAGCAGTGTCACTGCAGCCGCATGGCCCTCCCTGGCAGCCAGATGTAACGCCGTGTTCTGCACCAACAGTAAAACATAGCACTTCGAAATTAGAACAGAGGATTGTATATAACGGCAACAATAACCTTTGGATTTCCTTTTTCAGAAAGAGGAATGATATCTATTTGTGGAAGACTTTCTCAGTATTTCAACATAGACATCTTACTCCCTCAAGCTAAACAGAAAGGAAACAGATAAAATGAGCCCACCTCAGGGTAAGGGAATGTGAAGATGAGCCCACCTCAGGGTAAGGGGAATGTGAAGATGAGCCCATCTCAGGGTAAGGGAATGTGAAGATGAGCCCACCTCAGGGTAAGGGAATGTGAAGATGAGCCCACCTCAGGGTAAGGGAATGTGAAGATGAGCCCATCTCAGGGTAAGGGAATGTGAAGATGAGCCCACCTCAGGGTAAGGGAATGTGAAGATGAGCCCACCTCAGGGTAAGGAAATGTGAAGATGAGCCCACCTCAGGGTAAGGAAATGTGAAGATGAGCCCACCTCAGGGTAAGGGAATGTGTAAAAAGAGAGGACCCAAACCATGTCTTCATCTGTTTTGTCCAGCAGTTTGATATTTGATTGCAGGAGTATGATCATGGTCTGGGTATATCCCTCTGCTGCAGCGTGATGTAGACAGGTCCAACCTTTAGAATCACTGCAATGGCATATAGTAAACATTAATTAGTACTGCAGCTGATTCAAAATGGAAAATCTAGTAAAAATATAGACATTGTTTTCCACTGGTTTGGGCAATAATGGTTCACCTCACTTGGATTAACATTGAGTTTGAGTGAGTGTGTGCGTAGCAGGTCTGAAATACTGTCAGTGGTGTAAAGTAATTAAGTAAAAATACTTGAAAGTACTACTTAAGTAGTGTTTTTGGGTATCTGTACTTAACCACTTTACTTTAACTTTAACTTTTACTTCAGTACATTCCTAAAGAAAATAATGTACTTTTTACTCCATACATTTTCCCTGACACCCAAAAGTACTCGTTACATTTTGAATACTTAGCAATACAGGAAATGTGTCTAATTCACACACTTATCAAGATAACATCCCTACTGCCTCTGATCTGGCAGACTCACTAAACACATGCTTTGAATGTAAATTATGTCTGAGTGTTGGAGCATGCCTCTGTCTATCTGTAAAAAAAGAAAGAAAGAAAATGATGCCATCTGGTTTGCTTTATATAAGGAATAAAAAATTATTTATTTGTTATAATTAAGTATATTTTAGCAATTACATTTTCCTTTAATACTTAATGTTATTTAAAACCAAATACTTTTGGACTTTTACTCAAGTAGTATTGTCACGACTTCCGCTGAAGTCGGTCCCTCTCCTTGTCCCTCTCCTTGTTCGGGCGGCGTTCGGTGGGCGTTCGGCTGTCGACGTCACCGGCTTTCTAGCCACCACCGATCCACTTTTCATTTTCCATTTGTTCTGTCTTTGTCTTATCACACCTGGCTTTGCTTAATCAATTACTTGCTTGTTATTTAACCCCCTGTTCTACATGTTGTATTTGTGAGTGATTGTTTGTTGTATTGTGTGTGTATATTACGTGTTATGTTTGAATTTTTGACTAAAGTATTTTATTACTCATATCTGCTGTCCTGCGCCTGACTCATCTCACCAGCTACACACAGACGCCTTTACAAGTATTTTACTGGGTGACTTTCACTTTTACTTGAGTCATTTTCTATTAAGGTATCTTTACTTTTACTCAAGTATGAAAATGTGGGTACTTTTTCCACCACTGAGTACTGTACCTGTGGAACAGAGCTCCTTTCCGCAGCAGTAGCTCCAGCACTTTAATATGGCCGCCTCGGGATGCCAGGTGGAGGGGAGTCATCCCCCTCTCATCTCCCTCGTTCAGCAGCCTGGTGCAGGTCATCCACTCCAGGAGTCTGTGGCAGGTGTTTATCCTCCCATACCTGGAATAGAAAAGATTGATCATAAAAAGTAAGTTATCAAATACAACTAATGCTAAACTGAAAACCAGCCAAAATAGCAAACTGTGAAATTGTTCATGTTTATGGGGTATAATGAGTCTATTGACAACTCAATGAGTCAATAATGTAGAGATTTATTCAGAATTATAAACTGGGTGGGTCGAGCCCTGAATGCTGATTGGCTGACAGCCGTGGTATATCAGACCTTATACACTGGGTATGACACAACGTTTACTGCACTAATTACGTTGGTAAGCAGTTTATAATAACAATAAAGCACCTCGGGGGTAAGTGATATATGGCCAATATACCACGGCTACGGGCTGTGTCCGCATTGCGTCATGCCTAAGAACAGCCCTTAGCCGTTGTATATTGGCCATATACCACGTCTTACTCCTTAAGTTACTCACTCGGCTGCGAAATGCAGTGCAGATTTCTTCTGCTTAGACTTCTGATCTAGCGAGACGTTGAGTCCGAGCATGTCCGTCACTGACTCTGGGATTCCCAGTCTGCAGGCGTAATGCAGGGGAGTACAACCCTCCTTGTCCTCCGCACCCAGGAGCTCTCTCACATTGCTGCACTGTGTGGCAAAAGACAATATGATAACATTGGGGTCTCAAGAGTCAAACTAAGTGTTTACTGCAAACTTTATTCAAAATGATTGTACATGTCAATCCTACTGAGACAGTCACAAGAAGATATATGGTTTAATAATGAACCTTGTTTAATACAAAGGCTAACACTTATGATCCTGTGATCCTACTTCTTCTTCGTGTGTTGGATTTGCTTCAAGTTCTCAACGCTAGGTGGCAGTAATGCACTACGTGTTCGTTCTTACAAGATCCCCCCCACTAGAGCTCATTAAAACATACTGTATGAGCTCATTGCAATATTTAGAACTTATGACGTTGCCTTAAAATTTTAACATGGATCTCAGCGTAATTTTGGAAGCTTCATCATTGCTATTGAAACTTCTAGCAGGTACGTTCATTATAGAATAATTACCTGTAAGACTTCTGGAGGAAGGTTTTTCAGACCTTTAGGCTGCAAGATGGTAAGGTGAAGGAAATTGCAGTCATATTTGTCTTTTATTTTCAAATTAGCCCCTAAAATAGGAGAGGATGAACAGGATCATGACAAACCATACAATAGTGTAAACTACATGTGAGACATATGCTTCTCTTTGAGAAACGTACCATGTGTAAGAAGAAGGCCCACTGTTTTCCATGCACTACAGCTTGTTGCCAGAAGCAGTGGCGTATGACCCTTACAGTCAATGGAATTAATGTCTGCACCCTGTCAAAGAATAAATATGAATATGATGAGATCGGGAAACACTGGAAATATTCATATTTTTCTCTTGGTACTTTTCTTGTTTTGTGTTCACCTTTGAAATGAGGTACTCAGCCAATCCAACATGGTCAAATATTGTTGCCCTGTTGGTGAAAAATATGATAAAAGAGTAAGAGAGTAGGATATCATGTTTACCTAAATGTCTTGTCCAATGAAAATGCATACAGTAAACAGTGTACTACTTATGCAGTGGAGTTTGGCTAGCTCCATCTGGGATATTGATGACATCACAGACTCTATCATATGCCGATAGCATGAGTTTGACGGCCTCGGATGCTCCCTGGGTGCAGGCAAAGTGGAGGGCTGTGGATTTGTCACACTGTAAAGAGAAGCACAAAGACATGACAGAGGTCACAATGACAGACCAGTTTGAAATGATGTCAGGATATTACAGACACTGGTCCGTTCCCCTTGATTAGATTTAGAGTGGATTTGGTTCTTCCGATGTCTTCCGATGTCTCTTGGGTGTAACATGAACTGACAATGTACCCATTATGAGTGGAGGCATAATAACTCATTGTTGCTTACTGTAACACATTGTAAAAACCTCAGTTCTGAGAACCTTTCAATTGAATGCCTGTAACGGGAACTGTTTTATAGTAGAAGAAAAGGATAATTAAGGTTCATAATTGGTCTTTCCTATTACTCAAAAGCATTCTAAATACAGTGGGGCAAAAAAATATTTAGTCAGCCACCAATTGTGCAAGTTCTCCCACTTAAAAATATGAGAGAGGCCTGTAATTTTAATCATAGGTACACTTCAACTATGACAGACAAAATGAGGGAAAAAAATCAAAAAAATCACATTGTAGGATTTTTAATGAATTTATTTGCAAATTATGGAGGAAAATAAGTATTTGGTCACCTACAAACAAGCAAGATTGCTTGCTCTCAAAGACCTCTAACTTCTTCTTTAAGAGGCTCCTCTGTCCTCCACTCGTTACCTGTATTAATGGCACCTGTTTGAACTTGTTATCAGTATAAAAGACACCTGTCCACAACCTCAAACAGTCACACTCCAAACTCCACTATGGCCAAGACCAAAGAGCTGTCAATGGACAGCAGAAACAAAATTGTAGACCTGCACCAGGCTGGGAAGACTGAATCTGCAATAGGTAAGCAGCTTGGTTTGTGGGAGCAATTATTAGGAAATGGAAGACATACAAGACCACTGATAATATTCCTCGATCTGGGGCTCCACGCAAGATTTCATCCCGTGGGGTCAAAATGATCACACGAACGGTGAGCAAAAATCCCAGAACCACACGGGGGGACCTAGTGAATGACCTGCAGAGAGCTGGGACCAAAATAACAAAACCTACCATCGGTAACACACTACGCCGCCAGGGACTCAAATCCTGCGGTGCCAGACGTGTCCCCCTGCTTAAGCCAGTACATGTCCAGGCCCATCTGAAGTTTGCTAAAGAGCATTTGGATGATCCAGAAGAAGATTGGGAGAATGTCATATGGTCAGATGAAACCAAAATAGAACTTTTTGGTAAAAACTCAACTCGGCGTGTTTGGAGCACAAAGAATGCTGAGTTGCATCCAAAGAACACCATACCTACTGTGAAGCATGGGGTGGAAACATCATGCTTTGGGGCTGTTTTTCTGCAAAGGGACCAGGACGACTGATCCGTGTAAAGGAAAGAATGAATGGGGCCATGTATCGTGAGATTTTGAGTGAAAACCTCCTTCCATCAGCAAGGGCATTGAAGATGAAACGTGGCTGGGTCTTTCAGCATGACAATGATCCCAAACACACCGCCCGGGCAACACAGGAGTGGCTTCGTAAGAAACATTTCAAGGTCCTGGAGTGGCCTAGCCAGTCTCCAGATCTCAACCCCATAGAAAATCTTTGGAGGGAGTTGAAAGTCCGTGTTGCCCAGCAACAGCCCCAAAACATCACTGCTCTAGAGGAGATCTGCATGGAGGAATGGGCCAAAATATCAGCAACAGTGTGTGAAAACCTTGTGATGACTTACAGAAAACGTTTGACCTCTGTCATTGCCAACAAAGGGTATATAACAAAGTATTGAGATAAACTTTTGTTATTGACCAAATACTTATTTTCCACCATAATTTGCAAATAAATTCATTAAAAATCCTACAATGTGATTTTCTAGAATTCTTTTTCTCATTTTGTCTGTCATAGTTGACGTGTACCTATGATGAAAATTACAGGCCTCTCTCATATTTGTAAGTGGGAGAACTTGCACAATTGGTGGCTGACTAAATATTTTTTTGCCCCACTGTATATGTGCTTTTGTCTATGGTTCTGAGAAAGAATCAAAGTTATTTTTGTGTTAGATTTTGAAATCCATATATGTGAATATACGGTATATGATATTTGTAGGAGCAGTTTGAACAAATATTTACATATCCACAGAAAAAGCTTCTTAGCGTCATCATATCCAGCTGACCTGTTTTTGGTCAATTTTTGCTCCCTGTTCTATGCAGAGTTTGATTGCCTCCAGGTTTCCTCCATGGATGGCCAGATGAAGAGGAGTGCTGAATGATTTGTCCACGTAGTTGATGTGCATTTCAGTTGAGAAACCCATCTCCTCACCTTCAGCAGAGAAAATTAGTGAGTAAGAATTTGAGTACCAAAATGAGTATTTGATTACTGTAATAGGAAAGCAAATGTTTCTTATTTACTTACCTTTCTGAAGAACCACCAGCATAGATTTTTTAGCCCCCGCAAACGCTGCTGCGTGAATTGGATAATGTCCCAGCTTGTTCTGTTGACATAGTCTGGCTCTGTATTTAAACTGAGAACAGCAGGTGAAATTAGTGTAGTTACATTACAAAAACCTCATAGGACATCACTAACGATCAATGAATCACACACGTCTCCTTGTTCAAACATCAAGAACACACAATTTGACAATTATACAGTGGCCATATAATTAATATTCACACACAAGTAGACGGACAGCTTCATGGTTATCAACCGAGCAGGCCAACATTAGAGGTGTGTTCCCCTGGCCTCCCATCAGGTTGGAATCCGTGTTGCTGTGAGACAGTAACAGCTGTGGAAAAACATAATTATTTATAATATCATATCATGCTGAATGATCTCATTATATCATATATCATCATATAATATTGTAGTATATCATATAACATAAACTCAGCAAAAAAAAGAAACTTTTTCAGGACCCTGTCTTTCAAAGATAATTTGTAAAAATCCAAATAACTTCACAGATCTTCATTGTAAAGGGTTTACACACCGTTTCCCATGCTTGTTCAATGAACCTTAAACAATGAATGAACATACACCTGTGGAACGGTCGTTAAGACACTAACAGCTTACAGACGGTATGCAATTAAGGTCCCAGTTATGAAAACTTAGGACACTAAAGAGGCCTTTTTACTGACTCTGAAAACACACGAAAAAAGATGCCCAGGGTCCCTGCACATCTGCGTGAATGTGCCTTAGGCATGCTGGAAGGAGGCATGAGGACTGCAGATGTGCCAGGGAAATAAATTGCAATGTCCTTACTGTGAGATGCCTAAGACAGCGCTACAGGTAGACAGGGCGGACAGCTGATCGTCCTCGCAATGGCAGACCACGTGTAACAACACATGCACAGGATCGGCACATCCGAACATCACACCTGCGGGACAGGTACAGGATGGCAACAACAACTGCCCGAGTTACACCAGGAACGCACAATCCCTCCATCAGTGCTCAGACTGTCCGCAATAGGCTGAGAGAGGCTGGGCTGAGGGCTTGTAAGCCTGTTGTAAGGCAGGTCCTCACCAGACATCACTGGCAACAATGTCGTCTATGGGCACAAACCCGTCATCGTTGGACCAGTTTATCGTCTAAGGAATGAGTGTTACACTGAGGCCTGTACTCTGGAGCGGGATCGATTTGGAGGTGGAGGGTCCGTCATGGTCTGGGGCGGTGTGTCACAGCATCATCGGACTGAGCTTGTTGTCATTGCAGGCAATCTCAACACTGTGCGTTATAGGGAAGACATCCTCCTCCCTCATGTGGTACCCTTCCCGCAGGCTCACCCTGACATGACCCTCCAGCATGACAATGCCACCAGCCATACTGCTCATTCTGTGTGTGATTTCCTGCAAGACAGGAATGTCAGTGTTCTGCCATGGCCAGCGAAGAGCCTGGATCTCAATCCCATTGAGCACATCTGGGACCTGTTGGATAAGAGGGTGAGGACTAGGGCCATTCCCCCCAGAAATGTCCGGGAACTTGCAGGTGCCTTGGTGGAAGAGTGGGGTAACATCTCACAGCAAGGACTGATGCAGTCAATGAGGAGGAGATGCACTGCAGTACCAGATACTGACTGTTACTTTTGATTTTGACCCCCCCCCCTCTTTGTTCAGGGACACATTATTCCATTTCTGTTAGTCACACACATTTGGAACTTGTTCAGTTTATGTCTCAGTTGTTGAATCTTATGTTCATACAAATATTTACTCATGTTAAGTTTACTGAAAATAAACGCAGTTGACAGTGAGAGGACGTTTCTTTTTTTGCTGAGTTTATGTTATTAGACTGAATGAATAATAGTACATGGAGGTGCACTAGCTAGAAGTGTAGAAGTATAATATAGGTGTATTAGACCAGGGTTTCTCAAACTTAGTCCTGGGTGCATGTTTTGCGAGAGAGAGACTAGAGACAGCAACCAATCAAGCCATCTCGCACTATAGCAAACTAATAGCTGCCATAGCTAGGTTCTTTATCATGGAGCTCTGCCCCATAGGGGAGCTCTGCTCCTAGTGGTTTACCCCGCTACCTAGGCAGCGAATAGCCTGAGAGAAAAATATGCACACACCTGCAGCCAATGGGAGTACAGGTGTCCCTAAAGAAGGGTATTCTTCCCCTCAATCAGTCTCCCATTATCTTCAGCGACTGGACTGGACTGACTGGCCAAGTAGAGAAGAGAGAAGATAAGTCTCAGGACGAACCCGCTGTCGATCTCCAAGTCTCGACGTTGTCCTTATAAAATGAGCACGTTTTTTCCGCCCAATCCAAAAGCTCTTTTAAGAGCTCAGTGTCGCTGCTCCACCATGACGTGGACTCACATAACCTATGTTTCGTGTGCTTAGGTTCACAGCACACTAGGGGAGGCCTCACAGATCCCCGGAATGATCTAGCTGCGCCCTCCTTTCATTAAAGGCGAGGAAGCAGCGGTGGGCATTTTTCAGGGAGGAGATCCCTCTAGCAGACGCCATGTCTGTGCTAGCCTCAGGTTCTGAGGCGTCATATGATGATGCCACCTCTAGAGAAGACGAGGATATTGGGAAGTTTGTGAATTTTTCTCTGCAACGATCCACTCCATAGACTGAGGTTGAAACCCCCCCTCTGAGTTCTCTGCAGTCCCCTCCTACGCAACGGCCTCTCTGCCCTCTGATTTTCCAGGGCTCATTGAGCGGGCTGCGAGCCGGCTGTATATCACGCTGCCCCCCACTCCCTCCAACCCGGAAGTGGATATGAAGGTGGACGACCCATACTCTAAACCAAGAAAGACGGCTCTGCCGTTGGCACCAGCCATGCCCTCACTCGGTAAGTTTGTGGAGGGTGAATGGGGGTCGCCTTTAACGGCCAGAGAGCCGGCAAAGGCGTACACCCCATTCAGCAGAGTGGACGACAGAAGGACTGCATACCTCGTCTCGGGTTTGAGCTCCTGGCCGTCGTCCAGAAAACCCACTCTACCTACGACCAATGACAGGCTCACAGCTCAGCTGATAGAGAAGTCCTTTGCTCTGGGTGTCCAGGCTGTAGCAGCAGCAAATAATATTGCCCTCCTAGCAGCCTCTCTTTCCCGTCTCAGCACGGGTAGGACTGAGCTGTCAGGAGAGGAGATAGAGGAGGCGTGGAGGATTTCCAGCGCCATACTCCATCTCACACAGGCGTAGGCCATGTCCATGGCCACTTCAGTGGTCGCGGATCGACACCTCTGGCTGTCTTTGATGGCCAAAAAGGAGACCTATCAAGCCGCACTGTTAAACTCCCCCATCTCTGACAGTGGTCTCTTTGGAGCCGCCGTCAAAAATGCGACTGAGCGTTTTGGGAAGCTAGAGGAGGAGAGGAAGCAGCTATATATGCAACTGCCTTTAGCAGGAGGGGCTAGAGCATCTTCCAGAGAGCCTCCCAGCTTCACCTTCTCTAGTAGACCTGGGTCCACTCCACCGACGAGAGAGGTGGTCGTGACGTCACCCTGGCGACACCCTAGGGGCGGCCAGAAGAGACGGCAACCATGATGGAACGAGGGGGAGAGGACGGGAGAGAGCGCAGCGCCTTGTGCCATGACGCCCACTGTTCCCCCCCCACCCTTGCAAAGGGGGTGGGGCAGAGTGATGAGGGAAATAGTACTGTAACTAGTCTTACTTTACTATTGGACCGGTCACAAATTTTGATAGAATATTGAGGTATCATCTATCTGCTGAGACAGATTAGTATGGCCGATATTCTGTTATCTGCCCAAAAATCATTGGCTTTGGCCTATGGATTGAGTGTTGCGGGTTACGCTGAGGAATCAGTGAGTATGTCTTCCAAATTGGTTCAGCCTGCACTCAAAATTGCTGATGGGAGGACTAGAACTAAGGGGAGAAATGCAGGACCAATGGACGGGGTCCCATCAGGTCCGCTTTTTCCTATTAGAATGACTACATGGCATGAGGGTACATTAGAATACATTAGAGTCATGTATTCTAACCTGCCCACAAGTCTATGACTGTGTTTGGGTGGAAGGATGAGGGATATAGCTTCTGTAACTGGTATTACAGTACTATCAGACTAATCTTTTAATATTGACAGAATATTAAAGTATAATCTATCTGGTTGTACAGATTAGTACAGATCTGCCCAATAGTCATTGGCGATGCCTCTAGACTGAGTAGGGTGGATTGGACCGAGGACCTAGTATATTGTGACACAGTGAGTTACAATACTGCAGGATTTGGTCGCAGCCATGGTTGAGCCCGGCCTTTTCATTAAGTGGGATGTGTTAGGCTCTGCCTTAAACCACTAGGAGCAGAGCTCCCCTATGGGGCGGAGCTCCACGATATAGTTGCCAGAGTTTTAACTCCAGTTCTATGAGTGGAGTGGAGCCCCATAGGACTTAAGGCCCTGCCAGTCTACAGGATCAGGGAAAATCTCTAGTTGCAACAGAATACCATCATGGATACCATTTTTATGTCTTCATCCAGTATGAAGTTAGAGGTAGTTTCACGAGCCAAAGCTCGCTGGCGTTAGCACAATGACTCAAAGTCTACAAGAACAATTACCATGCTACCTGTTCCTGTTCATCAGACTCTGGGGAAGTAGATAAATAGCTTTATTGCTAAAATATCTCATCTTAGATAGAGGAAATTAAAGTCATTGGAGCTAATTACAGTTTTTTTTCTGCATAGAAAATTATTGTGGTCAATTCTAGAATATGAACATTCAGGGCACATGCCCATTGATATTATTAAAATGTTTGAGCAGAGACACAGAGCATTACCTCTACAAAATGCCTAGAAATGCAGGAAATTAGCTTGAAAACTGCTAAATTGTCTCTCAGCTCCATGCCAAAATATGTACAATTGCTGGAAATTAGCTTCAAAACTTTAGAAGTCTCTCAGCTCAATGGAACAATTGCAGAATATTTGCTTTAGAACAACAACATTTTCTCTATGACACCAAGATACCTTTCTAGCTAATTGACTATGTTAGAGTGTACACTTCCTCTTCCAATGAACTGTTGGGAGGTCTATATAATGAAACTGTCCACCAAATCTATTACATTTCAAATGTTGATTACTGTACTTGCTATTATCATTCACCTGATGATAAGACAAGACATTACTTTTTTTGTTTGTTAACCTATGATGGGGCAGGGGTCCTTGGGCAAGAAACATATGAAAACCCCTGTACTAGAGTAGAGCTGAATGGGGGGTCAGGTAGGGGACGGACCTCAACGAGAGGGTTGTGTCCGAGACTGACAGCCAGGTGTAGGGGAGACATGAGGCGGAGGTTGAGGATGTTCGAGTCTGCCCCCAGGTCCAGCAGGCAAGCACAGCTCTCTCTCTGGGTCCTCTGCACAGCCCAGTGCAATGGAGTGTTGCCCTCCTCATCACGGGCATTCAGTTCTTCACAAAGGTCACAGATAGAGATTTTTGTTTTCTCAATACATTTAAATATATACATCAATATCACATGACTGATAAAACAAACAAAAAATTATTTTGGCGAAAATATAAAATGGCAAACAATAATGATGTTTCAAGGAAGATACAGTGCCTTGCGAAAGTTTTCGGCCCCCTTGAACTTTGCGACCTTTTGCCACATTTCAGGCTTCAAACATAAAGATATAAAATTATATTTTTTTGTGAAGAATCAACAACAAGTGGGACACAATCATGAAGTGGAACGACATTTATTGGATATTTCAAACTTTTTTAACAAATCAAAAACTGAAAAATTGGGCGTGCAAAATTATTCAGCCCCCTTAAGTTAATACTTTGTAGCGCCACCTTTTGCTGCGATTACAGCTGTAAGTCGCTTGGGGTATGTCTCTATCAGTTTTGCACATCGAGAGACTGAATTTTTTTCCCATTCCTCCTTGCAAAACAGCTCGAGCTCAGTGAGGTTGGATGGAGAGCATTTGTGAACAGCAGTTTTCAGTTCTTTCCACAGATTCTCGATTGGATTCAGGTCTGGACTTTGACTTGGCCATTCTAACACCTGGATAGGTTTATTTTTGAACCATTCCATTGTAGATTTTGCTTTATGTTTTGGATCATTGTCTTGTTGGAAGACAAATCTCCGTCCCTGTCTCAGGTCTTTTGCAGACTCCATCAGGTTTTCTTCCAGAATGGTCCTGTATTTGGCTCCATCCATCTTCCCATCAATTTTAACCATCTTCCCTGTCCCTGCTGAAGAAAAGCAGGCCCAAACCATGATGCTGCCACCACCATGTTTGACAGTGGGGATGGTGTGTTCAGCTGTGTTGCTTTTACACCAAACATAATGTTTTGCATTGTTGCCAAAAAGTTCAATTTTGGTTTCATCTGACCAGAGCACCTTCTTCCACATGTTTGGTGTGTCTCCCAGGTGGCTTGTGGCAAACTTTAAACAACACTTTTTATGGATATCTTTAAGAAATGGCTTTCTTCTTGCCACTCTTCCATAAAGGCCAGATTTGTGCAATATACGACTGATTGTTGTCCTATTGACAGAGTCTCCCACCTCAGCTGTAGATCTCTGCAGTTCATCCAGAGTGATCATGGGCCTCTTGGCTGCATCTCTGATCAGTCTTCTCCTTGTATGAGCTGAAAGTTTAGAGGGACGGCCAGGTCTTGGTAGATTTGCAGTGGTCTGATACTCCTTCCATTTCAATATTATCGCTTGCACAGTGCTCCTTGGGATGTTTAAAGCTTGGGAAATCTTTTTGTATCCAAATCCGGCTTTAAACTTCTTCACAACAGTATCTCGGACCTGCCTGGTGTGTTCCTTGTTCTTCATGATGCTCTCTGCGCTTTTAACGGACCTCTGAGACTATCACAGTGAAGGTGCATTTATACGGAGACTTGATTACACACAGGTGGATTGTATTTATCATCATTAGTCATTTAGGTCAACATTGGATCATTCAGAGATCCTCACTGAACTTCTGGAGAGAGTTTGTTGCACTGAAAGTAAAGGGGCTGAATCATTTTGCACGCCCAATTTTTCAGTTTTTGATTTGTTAAAAAAGTTTGAAATATCCAATAAATGTCGTTCCACTTCATGATTGTGTCCCACTTGTTGTTGATTCTTCACAAAAAAATACAGTTTTACATCTTTATGTTTGAAGCCTGAAATGTGGCAAAAGGTCGCAAAGTTCAAGGGGGCCGAATACTTTCGCAAGGCACTGTATATACCACAGCATACAGTAAATAAATACCTAAGTAAATACGTCTTACCATCTGGACCAGTCAACTGCACAATGAGCTGTATGGTGCTGATGTGCCCGTGTGAGGTGGCGTAATGCAGAGGGCTGGCATTGGCTTGGTCACGGACTCCCAGCAGGGCTGAGTGCTCTCCCAACGCTACAGTGTCACCTTGCAGAGACCACTATTATCATAGTGTGGAAAGACCATATCAATCCTGCATTATGTTCTGGTTTACAGTAACACATCAGTTCAAAAGACTATTATTATACATACTGGATTCTGTTACTGTTCAGTTCACAGTTAGGTAAAACATCTTAACTAAAACCACAGAAAAATGTCCAAAGACTCCAGCCACCCAAGCCATAGACTGTTCACTCTGCTACCGTCCAGCAAACGCTACCGGAGCATCAGCTCTCGGACCAACAGGCTCCTAGATAGCTTCTACCCCCAAGCCATAAGACTGTTAAATAGCCAGACTGCTAAATAGTAAATGAATGGTACTCAAACTATTTGCACGGACCCTACGGGGGTGCCTCACTAGACTATATGCATGTATACACACCATACACACCCTACATTGACACTCCAACACATAACGCTCACACATTCACATACACTACATAGGCACACACACACATAACACACACACGGATATCGACACCACACAAACACACATACATACCCATTACACACACAAGCACACATACACACACACTTTTACACTCATCATTTGCTGCTGATACTCAGTTCTTTATTTGACTTATTATTATCTATTCTGATGCCTAGTCACTTTACCTGCCTTCATTGAGATTGTTTTGTTGTCACTGGCCTACACACAATACCCCATAATGTCAAAGCGGACTTATGTTTTCCACATTTTTTACAAATGAATTCAAAATGAGAAGCTGAAATGTATTCAACCACTCTGTTATGGCAAGCCTAAATAAATTCATGAGTAAAAATTTGCCAAACATGAATCCTGTTTGCAACAAGGCACTAAAGTAATACTGCAAATAATGTGTCAAAGCAATTTACTTTTTGTCCTGAATACAGTTTTATGTTTGGTGCAAATGCAATACAACACATTATTGAGTACCACTCTCTAGATTTTCAAGCGTAGTGGTGGCTGCATCATGTTATGTGTATGCTTCTAATTGTTAAGGACTGGGGAGTTTTTCAAGATCAAAGAAACGGGACGGAGCTAAGCATAGGCAAAATCCTAGAGGAAAACCTGGTTCAGTCTGCTTTCCACCAGACACTGGGAGATGAATTCACCTTTGAGCAGGACAATAACCAAAAACACAAGGCCAAATCTACACTGGAGTTGCTTACCAAGAAGACAGTGACTGTTCCTGAATGGCCAAGTTACAGTTACATTTAAAAAAAAAATGTTTTATGGGCATCCAGGGCACATGCCCATTCATTTTATTTTAATGTTTGAGCAGAGGAAGACAACATTAGCCATGGCAAAATTAATAGAATTGCAGGAAATTAGCTTTAATACTGCCAAATTGTCTCTCAGCTCCATGCCAAAACATGTACAATTGCTGGAAATTGGCTTCAAAACTGCAAAATTCTCTCAACTCAATGGAAAAATGTGTAGAATTTAAGAAAATTTGCTTTACAACAGCAACATTTTCTATACGCTGCCAAGATATATTTCTAGCTAATAGACTATGTTAGAGTTAAGATTTCCTCTTCCAATGAACTCTGGGGAGGTCAATATAATAAAACTGTCTACAAAACCTATTCATTTTCAAATGTTGATTACTTCTACTTGCTATTATCATTCACCTGATGATAAGACAAGACATACATTTTTTTTTATGAATTCACCTTTCAGCAGGACAATAACCTAAAACACAATCCCAGTGTGGAAAGCTCTAAAGACTTACCCAGAAAGACTCACAGCTGTAATTGCTGCCAAAGGTGCTTCTACAAAGTGTTGACTCAGGGTTGTCAATACTTATGTAAATGCAATATTTCTGTATTTCACATTCAATAAATTTGCAATAATTTCTAAAAACATGTTTTCATTTTGTCATTATGGGGTATTGTGTGTAGATGAGTGAGAGAAAAATATATTTGAACCATTTTGAATTCAGGCTGTAACACAACAATTGAGGAATAAGTCAAGGGGTATGAATACTTTCTGAAGGCACTGTAGCTCCATTTTTGTGTATTTGATTTTATTCCTCTGTTGCTATTTTTATTTGTATTATTATTTTTAAACTCTCCATCATTGGGAAGCAAGAATTTCACGGTTGTATTCGGCGCATGTGACCAATGTATTTTTTTACTAATCACAAAATCATATTAAAATAGTTTATCATATTTGCTAATAATAAGTAAGGATTGAGAAGCAAAAAACTGTACATGCAATAATAACATTAAAAAAGGAATTGAATGTATCCAAGATCTGTTTTCCACATGACTTACCTCAAATATTTTGGCAGAAATCTCTGTAGCATTATCTCCATGAATCATAGACAGGTGGTATGTCTTGTTCTGCATCAGGTCGGTCTTTGAAGAGCTCATCAGGCTTTTCTGTTCATGTCGACATTTCCACAAGGACTTAAAAGTTTCATGTGGTTTGGTTTGTGACCGAATGTGTAGATTAGTAGTATGTTCTACAATAGGTAAGAGCAGAGAAGTTACATTTCAACATACATTAATATCTATATAAAACAGCTGTCAATGTATAATCACTAAGTGTACATAAAAAACATACAGTATTGAAAACAAAGACATCCAGTAGGCTGCATAACCGGCTGTAAAACATTATAATGTCAACCAATGAGTCTAACCAGTAAGATGTAATACATCATCTTACCTTAATTTTTTCTGGGTGTGAGATGAGCTTTCTAGTGTCTTCTGGTGTTAGCGAGAGAGGGGGGTTATATAGAGATTTGCCATTTGCCAAACAGATCGAATTACATTGCATCTTGGTTGGTCAGACTTTGGACTGACAGTGGAGAGGCTTAATATCCTAATGTAAATGCATCGGGTCCATTGCCAAAGACCAGGAAAGTTAATTGGACAAACAGTCCTTCCTGAAAAACAACATTAGCTGAAACTGAGGGGTAACTTTGTGGTTTAGAGTAAACCTATGAGATTCACAGGCTCATTACTGCACTATGGTTCTATGATTTTCCAGTAGTAAACTAAAATCAATAATTCTCTCTTTGTTCTGAATTATGTAATGACCACAACGGAATGGACCTACTTATGTGTCGTATGTAACATACAGCTGAGGATCATTTCCAATCATCTTATAAAACATCCCATTACAATAAACAATTATTAAAACCAGGAAATGACATTATTTCTGTCATGGCTGATATTCAATTTACATGCTTTGTCTTAAATTTGCCAATTAAACTCTGTGATCATAGTTGTTCCAAAACTTTACATTTAGAGTAAAATACCACATTCACAATGCTCACTCTCCTCTGTTAAAAAAATACACCTCCTTTATGCACAAATCTTTTGTCATTTATTGACTAAAGCGTTCAGCCCTTTTATTCCATTATTTTATGAGTCGACTTTCACAAGGTATTCAGGTGTTCTGTTGATAACAATGCTCTGTGGGAGCCTGAGCAATGAACCATTTATATGTTCAATAATATTTTCAATAAAGATAGGGACCTCCATTGTTGAGTCGAACCAGAGCCAATATTTGTTTGGTTAGCATTAGAGGGGCAAACATGGTGTTATATTTCATAATGCTCCCTTGCCATCATCTGATAAGCATCTGGTTTATTGTTGTATTTTGAATTAAAGTATAGTGTTCATACCCCTTGACTCATTACACATTTCGTTTTGCTACAGCCTGAATAAAACATGGATTACATAGATTTATTTTCTCACCCGTCTACACACAAAGCCCCATAACGACAAAGTGAAAACATGTTTTTAGAATGTTCTGCTAATTTATTGAAAATTAAATACAGAATATATCATTTACAGAAGTAGTCACACCCCTGAGTCAATACTTTGTAAAAGCACCTTTGGCAGTGATTACAGCTGTGAGTCTTTTGGGGTAAGTCTCTAAGCGCTTTACATCAGGATTGAACAATATTTGCCCATCATTTTTTTTTTTTTACAATTCTTCAAGCTCTGTCAAGTTGATTGTTGATCATAGCTAGGCAGCCATTTTCAAGTTTTGCCATAGAATTTTAAGCCCGATTTAAGTAAAAAATGTAACTTGGCCACTCAGGAGCATTCAATGTCATCTTGGTAAGAAACTCCAGAGTTTTGGGTTATTGTCCTGCTAAAAGGAGAATTAGTCTTCCAGTGTCGGTTTGAAAGCAGACTGAACCAGGTTTTCCACTAGGATTTTGCCTGTGCCCATAGCTGTATTCCGTTTATTTTTATCAGAAACAAATTCCCTAGTCCTTGCCGATGACAAGCATACCCATAACATCATGCAGCCATCACCATGCTTGAAAAGTGATGTGATGTGTTGTGTTGGATTTGCCCCAAACATAAGGTTTTGTATTCAGGACAAAAAGTGTATTTCTTTGTGACTTTTTTTGCAGTATTACATAAATGTCTTGTTGTATTGTTGCAAACAGACTGCATGTTTTGGAATATTTATATTCTGTATAGGCTTCCTTCTTTCACTGTCATTTGGGTTAGTATTGGGGAAGTAACTACAATGTAACCACAATAACTGTAACTACAATGTTGTTGGTCCATCCTCAGCTTTCTCATATTACAACCATTAAACTCTGAAACTGTTTTAAAATCATGATGAAATCCCTGAGCGGTTTCCTTCCTCTCCAGCAACTGAGTTAGGAAGGAAGACTGTGTCTTTGAAGTGACTGGGTGTGTTGATACACCATCTAAAATGTAATTAATAACTTCACCATGCTCAAAGAGATATTCAGTGTCTGATTTTTGTATTTTTACAAATCGGTGCCCTTCTTTGCGAGGCATTGAAAAACCTCCCTGGTCTCTGTGGTTGAATCTGTGCTTGAAATTCCCTACTAGATTGAGGGACCTTACAGATAATTATACTTATGGGGTACAAAGATGGGGTAGTCATTCAAAAATCTTGTTAACCACTTATTATTGAACACGGAATGTGTCCATGCAAATTATCATTTGATTTTTGTTACGCACATTTTTACTGCTGAACTTATTTAGGCTTGTCTTTACAAAGGGGTTGAATACTTATTGACTTATTTCAGCTTTTACATTTTTTAACAAAAATTGTCTACAAACAAAATTCCACATGGACATTATGGGGTACTGTGTGTAGACACTAAATCTCAATTTAATGTTGTTTTTTTATTAAGGCTTTAACATAACAAAATGTGAGAAAAGTAAAGTGGTGTGAATACCTTCTGAAGGCCCTGTATGTTAATATGTTTGATTGATTTCCAATATACAGTTCATTCGGAAAGTATTCAGACACCTTGACTTTTTCCACATTTTGTTACGTTACAGCCTTATTCTAAAATGGATTAAATAAAAAATTTTCCTCATCAATCTACAAACAATACCACACAATGACAAAGAAAAAAAAGGTTTTATTGGCAAATTTATTAAAAATAAAAACAGAAATAACTTATTTACATAAGTATTCAGACCCTTTGCTATGAGACTAGAAATTGAGCTCAGGTGCATCTTGTTTCCATTGATCATCCTTGAGATGTTTCTACAACTTGATTGGAGTCCGCCTGTGGCAAATTCAAATGATTGGACATGATTTGGAAAGGCACACACCTGTAAGGTGTTGTTGACAGTGCATGTCAGAGCAAAAACCAAGCCACGAGATCGAAGGAATTGTCCGTAGAGATCCGAGACCAGGATTGTGTCGAGGCACAGATCTGGGGAACAGTATCAAAACATTTCTGCAGCATTGAAGGTCCCCAAGAACACAGTGGCCTCCATCATTCTTAAATGGAAGAAGATTTGAACCACCAAGACTCTTCCTTGAGCTGGCTGCCAGGCCAAACTGAGCAATCAGGGGAGACGGGTCCTTATCAGGGAGGTGACTAAGAACCCAATGGTCACTCTGACAGAGCTCCAGAGTTCCTCTGTGGAGATGGGAGAACCTTCCAGAAGGACAACCCTCTCTGCAGCACTCCACCAATCAGACCTTTATTGTAGAGTAGCCAGACGGAAGCCACTCCTCAGTAAAAGGCGCAATGCAGCCCGTTTGGAGTTTGCCAAAAGGCACTTAAAGAACAAGATTCTCTTGTCTGATGAAACCAATATTGAACTACTCTTTGGCCTGAATGCAAAGCTTCACATCTGGAGGAAACCTGGCACCATCCCTACGGTGGAGCATGGTGGTGGCAGCATCTTGCTGTGGGGATGTTTTTCAGCTGCAGGGACTGGGAGACTAGTCAGGATTGAGGGAAAGATTAACAGAGCAAAGTACAGAGAAATCCTTGATGAAAACAGCTCAGGACCTCAAATTGGGGCAAAGGTTCACCTTCCAACAGGACTACGACCCTAAACACAAAGCCAAGACAACGTAGGAGTGGCTCCAGGACAAGTCTCTGAATGTCCTTGAGTGGCCCAGCCAGAGCCCCGGACTTGAACCCAATCGAACATCTCTGGAGAGACCTGAAAATAGCTGTGCAGCGACACTCCATCCAACCTGACAGAGCTTGAGAAGATCTGCAGGGAAGAATGGGAGAAACTCCGCAAATACAGGTGTCCCAAGCTGGTAGAGTTATACCCAAGAAGACTCAAGGCTGTAATCGGTGCCAGAGGTGCTTCAGCAAAGTACTGAGTAAAGGGTCTGAATACTTCTGTAAATGTAATATCCGTTTACATTTTTTTGTAATACATTTGCAAAAATGTATGAAAACCAGTTTTTGCTCTGTCATTATGGCGTATTGTGTGTAGATTGACGAGGAAGAAAACTATTTAATAAATTTTAGAAAAGGCTGTTACATAACAAAATGTGGAAAAAGTCAAGTGGTCTGAATACTTTCCAAATGTACTGCAGTTAAGCTATAAAATGTCCCAACACATATAGAGATATTAGTAATAACTGTCACGAAATATTGCTTTTAAATCTATGAAATAATAACATACAGTATAAATAATAATGTAAGGGCCTATTTAATTGAGAGGAATTTTCCTTTCTCATTTAATATTTTACTGGTGCAATGCAAGAGTCAATGCTGTTTCAATGGATAACTGACTGATTTCTTTAGTAGTAATATAAGTAGTCCACTGGATTCAATGTCAAACTTTGTCATTGCAAAATAATGTTCTTACAGAAAGCAGTATTATTTTATACTGTATGCTTTTGTGGAACACCTTTTATACTATGAATGAGCAACCTACCCCCTCTTGTGGCACTTTTGATACAGACATGTATTTTACCCATGATGAAGTCATATACTGTATTTCCCCATCTCGGGCAAACAAGATCTTTAAAAAGAACACATACAGTGCATTCGGAAAGCATGGGATCATGGCATCTGTGCTTTAAATGGTAGAACCTCAACAAAAGTATTTGGCAAATAATAAAACATTCCAATGTCCCCAGAGTGTACGGCAAGTAACCGAAAGGTAGCTGGTTCAAATCCCTGAGTCAACTAAGTGAAAAATCTACTGATGTATCCTTGAGCAAGGCACCTAACCTTAATTGCTCCTGTAAGTTGCTCAGGATAAGAGTGTCTGCTAAATGACTAAAATGTACAAGTGTAAATCCCCAGTTTGTTCCCAAAAACAGGCTTTCCCGTTGTAGCTTGGAATGTGAAGTGAATAATAATACAGCATAAATAACTACTTTCTCTGCCAGAGATGACCATTATCAGTAGTGGCAGCTAAATATCTCATGCTAGAGGTTTATTCTGTAGGCTATTTCTTGGTGAGCAGCCAGATGCTATCTGCTTCTGCCAACTCCAGCCAAGGGGAGAGGGTCCTTGCTGTGCTTATTCCTACTGTTCAGGAGCCCCCATGATGTACTCTTTGCCACCTGGCAGGGCCCTTGTCTTCAGGGAGGGTTCGAGGTGTGGATTTTTTCTTTGTTTTTTTAAAAATTTGTTTGATATTTTCTTAAATTACCAAATTGGATATACAGTGCCTTGCGAAAGTATTCGGCCCCCTTGAACTTTGCGACCTTTTGCCACATTTCAGGCTTCAAACATAACGATATAAAACTGTATTTTTTTGTGAAGAATCAACAACAAGTGGGACACAATCATGAAGTGGAACGACATTTATTGGATATTTCAAAGTTTTTTAACAAATCAAAAACTGAAAAATTGGGCGTGCAAAATTATTCAGCCCCTTTACTTTCAGTGCAGCAAACTCTCTCCAGAAGTTCAGTGAGGATCTCTGAATGATCCAATGTTGACCTAAATGACTAATGATGATAAATACAATCCACCTGTGTGTAATCAAGTCTCCGTATAAATGCACCTGCACTGTGATAGTCTCAGAGGTCCGTTAAAAGCGCAGAGAGCATCATGAAGAACAAGGAACACACCAGGCAGGTCCGAGATACTGTTGTGAAGAAGTTTAAAGCCGGATTTGGATACAAAAAGATTTCCCAAGCTTTAAACATCCAGGGAGCACTGTGCAAGCGATAATATTGAAATGGGAGGAGTATCAGACCACTGCAAATCTACCAAGACCTGGCCGTCCCTCTAAACTTTCAGCTCAAACAAGGAGAATACTTATCAGAGATGTAGCCAAGAGGCCCATGATCACTCTGGATGAACTGCAGAGATCTACAGCTGAGGTGGGAGACTCTGTCCATAAGACAACAATCAGTCGTATATTGCACAAATCTGGCCTTTATGGAAGAGTGGCAAGAAGAAAGCCATTTCTTAAAGATATCCATAAAAAGTGTCGTTTAAAGTTTGCCACAAGCCACCTGGGAGACACACCAAACATGTGGAAGAAGGTGCTCTGGTCAGATGAAACCAAAATTTAACTTTTTGGCAACAATGCAAAACGTTATGTTTGGCGTAAAAGCAACACAGCTGAACACTGTCAAACATGGTGGTGGCAGCATCATGGTTTGGGCCTGCTTTTCTTCAGCAGGGACAGGGAAGATGGTTAAAATTGATGGGAAGATGGATGGAGCCAAATACAGGACCATTCTGGAAGAATACCTGATGGAGTCTGCAAAAGACCTGAGACAGGGACGGAGATTTGTCTTCCAACAAGACAATGATCCAATACATAAAGCAAAATCTACAATGGAATGGTTCAAAAATAAACATATCCAGGTGTTAGAATCGCCAACTCAAAGTCCAGACCTGAATCCAATCGAGAATCTGTGGAAAGAACTGAAAACTGCTGTTCACAAATGCTCTCCATCCAACCTCACTGAGCTCGAGCTGTTTTGCAAGGAGGAATGGGAAAAAATGTCAGTCTCTCGATGTGCAAAACTGATAGAGACATACCCCAAGCGACTTACAGCTGTAATCGCAGCAAAAGGTGGCGCTACAAAGTATTAACTTAAGGGGGCTGAATAATTTTGCACGCCCAATTTTTCAGTTTTTGATTTGTTAAAAAAGTTTGAAATATCCAATAAATGTCGTTCCACTTCATGATTGTGTCCCACTTGTTGTTGATTCTTCACAAAAAAATACAGTTTTATATCTTTATGTTTGAAGCCTGAAATGTAGCAAAAGGTCGCAAAGTTCAAGGGGGCCGAATACTTTCGCAAGGCACTGTAGGCATCCAGTGTTATCTTGACTCTGTAGCAGGTTGCTGGCAAGTTAATCTAACAATTCCACAACTACCTAATACACACAAATCTAAAGGGATGGAATAAGAATATGCATAT
Source organism: Oncorhynchus mykiss (assembly GCF_013265735.2). Lineage (NCBI taxonomy): Eukaryota > Metazoa > Chordata > Actinopteri > Salmoniformes > Salmonidae > Oncorhynchus > Oncorhynchus mykiss. The sequence goes on from NC_048572.1 coordinate 65,553,782, forward strand.
ATAAATATATTGATGAGCGATGACCCAGTGGCATAGGCAAGATGCAATAGATGGTATAAAATACAGTGTATATATTCAGTATGAGATTAGTAATGTGAGATATGTAAACATTATTAAAGTGGCATTATTTAAAGTGACTAGTGATCAATTTTTTAAAGTAGCCAATGATTAGAGTCTGTATGTAGGCAGCAGCCTCTCTGTTTTATTGATGGCTGTGTCATGACGTTTGCCTGGGGGTAGGTTTATGACCGTCATAAATACCTCTTCCCCCCTTTTTCCTCTCTCTACCCTACTGATGTTACATTTGCAAACCCATTTGGTTAACATAGATATTCTGTGAACATCAGGAGGTGGGGGGAAATGAAGTATATTCTGGTAATCCGACCAATTGAACAAATCCGGTGGTACTTAATGAATATGATGTCAGTTCGGTTGTCATCTGAGACATTCTCATCAATGATAAGATGATATAAACTCTATAGTGGAAAGTATACACATCAGAGTCGGATTCACATGGAATTGTTGTTCAATTTAAATGTTTGAATATGAAATTATTTGTGATGGGAGTTATGATATCATTTAGGACCTTGATCGTGGCTGAGGTGCACCCATGACCAGCTCGGAAACCAGATTGCGTAGCGGAGAAGGTGCGGTGGGATTCGAAATGGTTGGTGATCTGTTTGTTAACTTGGCTTTCGAAGAACTTAGAAAGGCAGGGTAGGATAGATATAGGTCATTAGAAGTTTACGTCTAGAGTGTTTGAAGAGGGGGATGACCACGGCAGCTTTCCAATCTTTGAGGATCTCAGATGATATGAAAGAGAGGTTGAACAAGCTAGTAATAGGGGTTGCAACAATTTCGGCAGATCATTTTAGAAAGAGATGGTCCAGATTGTCTAGCCCGGCTGATTTGTAGGGGTCCAGATGTCGCAGCTCTTTCAGAACATCAACTATCTGGATTTGGGTGAAGGAGAAATGGGGAGGCTTGGGCGAGTTGCTGTGGAGGGTGCAGGGCTGTTGACCGGGGTTGGGGTAGCCAGGTGGAAAGCATGGCCAGCCGTAGAAAAATGCTTTTTGAAATTCTTAATTATCGTGGATTTATCGGTGGTAACAGTGTTTCCTAGCCTCAGTGCAGTGGGCAGCTGGGAGGTGGTGCTCATTTCTCCATGGACTTTACAGTGTCTGTCACGTCCTGACCTTAGATTGCTTTGTATGTTTCTATTTTTTTAGGTTGGTCAGGGTGTGATGTGGGTGGGTATTCTATGCTTTGGAGGCACACGGGGGAGTGTTGCTAAGTCAGGTAGGAGACCTGAGCCAACTCCCCGTGCTTACCGTGGAGAAAGGTTGACCGGACAGGCACCGTGTTATGCCGTGAGGCGCATGGTGTCCCCAGTGCGCAGGCATAGCCCGGTGCGCTACATCGCAGCTCCTCGCATCGGCCGGGCTAGAGTGGGCATCGAGCCAGGAGCAATGAAGCCGGCTCAGCGCATCTGGTCTCCAGTGCGTCTCCTCGGCCCGGGTTATATGGCACCAGCCCTACGCACGGTGACCCCGGTTCGCCAGCACAGCCCAGTGCGGTTTGTTCCACCCCGCCGCACTTGCCGGGCTACGGGGAGTATCCAGCCAGGACAGGTTGTGCAGGCTCGTTGCTCGAGACCTCCAGTGCGCCTCCACGGTCCGGTCCATCCGGTGCCTCCTCCACGCACCAGGCCTCCTGTGGCAGCCCCACGCACCAGGCTGTATCTCCGTCTCCTCCCTCCAGGTGCTCCCACCTGTCCAGCGCTTCCAGAGTCTCCCTCCTGTCCGGCGCTTCCAGAGCCTCCCTCCTGTCCGGCGCTTCCAGAGCCTCCCTCCTGTCCGGCGCTGCCAGAGCCGCCCGTCAGTCAGGAGCTGCCAGAGCCGCCCATCAGTCAGGAGCTGCCAGAGCCGCCCGTCAGTCAGGAGCTGCCAGAGCCGCCCGTCAGTCAGGAGCAGCCAGAGCCGCCCGTCAGTCAGGAGCAGCCAGAGACGCCCTTCACGCCGGCGCTGCCGGAGTCTCCCGCCTGTCCGGCGCTGCCAGAGTCTCCTGTCTATTCGGGGCCCGCTGCAAGGGTCCCCAGTCCGAGGTCGGCGGCGAGGGTCGCCGATCCAAAGGCGCCACTTAAGTGGGCCAAGACTATGGTGGAGTGAGGTCCACGTCCAGCACCAGAGCCGCCACCGCGGACAGATGCCCACCCAGACCCTCCCCTATGGGTTTAGGTTTTGCGGGGGTACTGTCACGCCCTGACCGTAGATTGCTTTGTATGTTTCTATTTTTTAGGTTGGTCAGGGTGTGATGTGGGTGGGTATTCTACGTTTTGTTCTATGTTTGTATTTCTATTTGTTTGGCCTGGTATGGTTCCCAATCAGAGGCAGCTGTCAATCGTTGTCTCTGTTTGAGAACCATACTTAGGTAGCCTGTTCCCACCTGGTGTTTGTGGGTAGTTGTTTTCTGTCTGTGTGTGTCTGCACCAGACAGAACTGTTTTGTTTGTTCCGCTTTGTTGTTTTTTTGTTCTAGTGTTCAGTTTCTTTATTAAATTTACCATGAACACATACCACGCTGCACCTTGGTCCTCTTCACCTTCTTCCACCTACGACAACCGTTACAGTGTCCCAGAACATTTTTTAGTTTGTGCTACAGGATGCAAATTTCTGTTTGAAAAAGCTAGCCTTCGCTTTCCTAACTGCCTGTGTATATTGGTTCCTAACTTCCCTGAACAGTTGTATATCACGGGGGCTATTTGATGCTAATGCAGTATGCCACAGGATGTTTTGATGCTGGTCAAGGGCAGTCAGGTCTGGAGTGAACCAAAGGCTATATCTGTTCCTGGTTCTACATTTGTTGAATGGGGCATCCTTATTTAAGATGGCGGGGAAGGCACTTTTAAAGAATAACCAGGTATCCTCTACTGACAGGATGAGGTCAATATCCTTCCAGGATACCCGGGCAAGGTCTATTGGAAAGGCCTGCCCGCTGAAGTGTTTTAGGGAGCGTTTGAGAGTGATGAGGGGTGGTCGTTTGACCGCAGACCCATTACGGATGCAGGCAATGAGGCAGTGATCGGAATGAAGACAGTGTATTTGGAGGGCAAGTTGGTTCAGATGATATCTATGAGGGTGCCCGTGTTTATGGATTTGGGGTTGTACCTGGTAGGTTCATTGATAATTTGTGTGGGATTGAGGGCATCAAGCTTAGATTGATGGCCGGGGTGTTACGCATGTCCCCGTTTAGGTCACCTAGCAGCATGAGCTCTGAAGATAGATGGGGGCAATCAATTCACATATGGTGTCCATGGCACAGCTGGGGGCAGAGGGTGGTCCATAGCAAGCGGCAACGGTGAGAGACTTGTTTCTGGAAAGGAGGATTTTTAGAAGTAGAAGCTCAAATTGTTTGCAGGCTATCTCTGTGGTAGATTGCCACTCCGCCCCCTTTGGCAGTTCTATCTTGTCGAAAATGTTCATAGTTAGGGATGGAAATTTCAGGGGTTTTGGTGGTCTTCCTAAGCCAGGATTCAGACACGGCTAGGACATCCGGGTTGGCAGAGTGTGCTAAAGCAGTGAATAAAACAAACTTGGGGAGGAGGCTTCTAATGTTAATATGCATGAAACCAAGGCTTTTTAGGTTACAGAAGTCAACAAATGAAAGCGCCTGGGGAATGGGAGTGGAGCTAGGCACTGCAAGGCCTGGATTAACCTCTACATCACCAGAGGAACAGAAGAGGAGTAGGATAAGGGTATGGCTAAAGGCTATAAGAACTTGTCGTCTAGTAGGTTCAGAACAGAGAGTAGAAGGAGCAGGTTTCTGGGCACGATAGAATAGATTCAAGGCATAATGTACAGACAAAGTTATGGTAGGATGTGACTACAGTGGAGGTAAACCTAGGCATAGAGTGACGATGAGAGAGATAATTGTCCCACTAAGCACAAACTAGATGGGATGGTGTATCGCTGCAGAATGCTGTGGTATCCATTGCTGGTTAAGTGTGCCTTGAATACGAAATAGACAGTGTAACCAGCAAAGCACCCCACACCACCAAAGCACCCCCACACATCACACCTCCTTCTCCATGCTTCACGGTGGGAATTACACAGGCGGAGATCATCCGTTCACCTACTCTGCATCTCACAAAGACACTGCGGTTGGAACAAAAAATCTCTAATTTGGACTCATCAGACCAAAGGACAGATGTCCACCTGTCTAATGTCCATTGCTCATGTTTCTTGGCCCAAACAAGAATCTTCTTCTTGTTGCTGTCCTTTAGTAGGGATTTATTTGCAGCAATTTGAGCATGAATGCCTGATTCACGCAGTCTCCTCTGAACAGTTGATGTTGAGATGTGTCTGTTATTTGAACTCTGTAAAGCATTTATTTGGGCTGAATTCTGAGGTTAACTCTAATGCACTTATCCTGCTGCAGAGGTAACTCTGGGTCTTCCTTTCCTGTGGTGGTCCTCATGAGAGCCAGTTTCATCATTGCGCTTGATGGTTTTTGCGACTGCACTTGAAGAAACTTTCAAAGTTCTGGACATTTTCCGGATTGACTGATCTTCATGTCTTAAAGTAATGATGGACTGTTGTTTCTCTTTGCTTATTTGAGCTGTTCTTGCCATAATATGGACTTGGTCTTTTACCAAATAGCGCTATCTCTTGTATACCACCCCTACCTTGTCACAGCATAACTGATTGGCTCAAACACATTAAGGAAAGATATTCCACATATTAACTTTTAACATGGCACACCTGTTAATTGAAATGCATTCCAGGTGACTACCTCATGAAGATGGTTGAGAGAATGCCAAGAGTGTGCAAAGCTGTCAAGGCAAAGGGTGTTTACCACTTTTTTTGCTTACTACATGATTCCATGTGTTATTTCATAGTTTTGATGTCTTCACTAGTATCCTACAATGTAAAAAATAGTAAAAATAAAGAAACACTCTGGAATGAGTAGGTGTGTCCAAACTTTTGACTGGTACTGTATCTTTTTCTGATTTATCAATAGCCTAATACTTGATACTTTATTTGTGTCTTGACCCCTGGTGGAGTCAGCATGTACACTGCTAGGTAAATAGTTTAAAACAATGGCGTCATGTACTTAAGTAGAAATACTTTAAAGTACTACTTAAGTAGTTATTTGGGGTATCTGTACTTTACTATACTATTTATATTTCTGACAACTTTTGTACTTTTGTAAATTATGTACTTTTTACTCCCTACATTTTCCTTGACACCCAAAAGTACTCGCTCGTTACATTTCGAAGGCTTTGGTTCCGATTCACGCACTTATCAAGAGAATAGGTGGTCATCTCTACTGCCTCTGATCTGGCGAACTCGCTAAACACAAATGTATCGTTTGTAAAATTAGATCTAAGTGTTGGAGTGTGCCCCATTGTCACGTTCTGACCTTAGTTATTGTATTTATGTCTTTGTTTTAGTATGGTCAGGGCGTGAGTTGGGTGGGTTGTCTATGTTCGTTTTTCTATGTTGTGTTTTGAGTTTGGCCTGGTATGGTTCTCAATTAGAGGCAGGTGTCGTTAGTTATCTGATTGAGAATCATACTTAGGTAGCCTTTTTCCACCTGTGTTTCGTGGGTGTTTATTTTCCTGTTTAGTGGTTTTTGTCATTCACCTTACGGGACTGTTCGGTGGTCGTTTATTGTTTTGGTCAAGTGTTCTATTACTTAATTCAAATATATGAACATTTACCGCGCTGCGCATTGGTCCTCCGATCCTTCTTCTCAGAAGAGGAGGACGAGAATCGTTACAGCCATGCTATCCATACATTTTAAAAACAAGAAAATTGTGCAGTCTGCTTTGCTTAATATAAGAACGTTGAAAAGATTTATAATTTTACTTTTGATACTTAAGTATATTTATAACCAACTACTTTTACTCAAGTATTTTACTGGGTAACTTTTCCTTTTGTAACTTTCTATTAAAGTATCTATACTTTTACTGAAGTATGGCAATTGGGTACTTTTTCCACCACTGGTTTAAAATAGCTATAAGGCACCTCGGGGGTTTGTGGTATATTGCCAATATACCAAGGCTAAGGGCTGTATCTAGGCACGAAACACCAGGCACTCCCAAGTTGCGTCCTCGTCGTGCATAAGAACAGCCGTTAGCCTTGGTATTGTATTATTGGCCTTATACCAGACCTCCTCGACCCTTATTGCTTAATTAACTACACGAGGAACTGAAATATATTATTTTCGGTTGCATTCTATTCCAAAAGTCGACATTTCTAACACAGACACACATATTTTCATTCAATCACAAGTGTTCTTTTATTTTTTCTTATCGAAGTCTTTTCAGAAAAACGTTGCATGCTTGACTAGCAGATGTGACTAGAGCATTACAACATGCTGTCTACCTCGTTGACAAATGTCTCGCACTGAGTAGAGTTCGTAGAGGGCTTGTTCTCGTTGATCTGGCGCTGTCCTTGGTGATGTACAACTCAATCCAATTAGCTTTCACCTCTGGGCTGTGTTGCAGCCAGCGGGTGGAAAGAACGCTCAACCCTTTTAGTCGATCATGTGTGTCTTGCTATGCAGATAGCCCCATGGTGCGCTCATCCGTTTATTTCTACATGTTCGATATCCGAGGATAGGTTGCCTCTTTTACCATATCCCCATGGAGTGTGTGATCTGTAGTTTTACTACTGGTAGTAGTATTTCCTCTCTACGAGGACGATATTTCTCTGTTTATTTCAAAAATTGATCAAGATATGTGGAAGACTCCAGTTACAGACGGCTTGCGGTACTAGTCTGATGGGAGGGTAGCCTAATCACGAATAACCTGCCTCTTCAATTATTTTCGGGGGAGAGGAGTTTGGTTTGAAAGGTAAAGTGATACAAAAAGGTAGGAGACGGATTGTTATTAGCCTATATTATACTGTTTGAAAAAAAATCTGAAATGTTCACCTTTAACGTTTTTCTGAAATGTTTAAAAATAATATATCATATTTTAGCCTATTTACAGATCTATTATTTAATGATAGGTTGTGTAAAATCAAAAGAAAACATGTTAATAAATAGCCTAAATGTGAAATAGATTGCTTGATTACAGTGAAATACAGGATCAGTCAGGATGTGATTATTGATAAGATGCTTGAAAAGTTAAGCTTACTGAATTAATATGGTATATTGTGTAATATAACCAATCATATATTGGTTCCATTTGATCTTCAAAGCAGTGTATTACATAAGTAACCTTGGGGTGATAAAGTACAATTATGTGACCTCTATCAGGATTTACCCTAGGCTATGATCATCAATCACAACCACAGCCTTATCAAGACCTACAGTATCACGATGAGGTTGGGTACCATTTGCCCTCCATGTGATACATCTACTGTAAGTTTGTGCAACTGAGTGCCCTAGAGCTTCCTGTATAAATAGCCTTGAGGCTATTATCAAGTCATGTACAGTAGCCTAGCTAAGTGTAATAGGCTAGCATACTTGCAGTGGGATTTGTGGTTGACTTTAGCCTACACAATCACGTTAAAGTGTAGGCCTATTGCCTTCAATGCTGTAGTGCAACTGAATCATTTTTTATTTTATAAAGAAAAACTTTTTAGGGTAGTTCTGCAATACCTTGAGCTCACATCCCATTTATTTAATTGGATTGGCTATACTGTTCTTCAATCCTGGTCTTGGACCACAGGGTGTGTAGGATTTTGTTCCAGTAGCCCGCTAAGGAGTTTCTTGGATTTTCTTGCTATACTAAGAGACCTGATAGAAATAGTCAAGGGCGTGATGATTAGTTGAGGCCAACTGGGCTGAAACAAGTCTGCACACCCTGAGGGTCCCCACGATCAGGATAATGCATCCAGGTGCACATTTGTCATCAACTAATGGGTAAATTAGTGTTCCTGTTTTTTTTTCTCTCAGTTGAAGCCATGGGGCAACCGGTTTGAAGTTGATCTCACATTCAAAGTTGGTGTGCCCATTCCTAACTGAGGGGTCAGTGGATTTGACCTGACCTCCTCCTGACCTATCAGAACACCTGAACTGTGACCATCATGGCGGAGAGAGCTGGCTTTGGGATCCCCAAAAGCAACTTACGTCCTGTAGGCTCACTCCCACCAGAGCCTATCGATATCATCCGTACCAAGGCCCGATCCAGAAGAGTCCGCATCAATGTTGGGGGTCTTGTCCACGAGGTCCTATGGAGGACACTGGACCGTCTGCCCAGGACCAGGCTGGGTAAACTCAGAGACTGCAATACCCACGAAACCTTAATGGAGATCTGCGATGATTACAGCTTGACTGATAACGAGTACTTCTTCGATAGGCACCCAGGAGCGTTCTCCTCCATTCTGAACTTTTACAGAACAGGGAAGCTGCACATGATGGAGGAGATGTGCGCCCTGTCCTTCGGCCAGGAGCTTGACTACTGGGGTATAGATGAGATCTACCTGGAGTCCTGCTGCCAGGCCAGGTACCACCAGAAGAAGGAGCAAATGAACGAGGAGTTGAGGAGGGAGGCTGAGTCACTCAGAGAAAAGGATGGGGAGGAGCCGGAAGAAGGCTGCTGTCCAGACAAGAGACAGAAGCTGTGGGACCTCCTTGAGAAGCCTAGCTCTTCTCTTGCTGCTAAGGTAAGACCAAAGCATTGACCTGGGTTAAGTTTAGGCCTACTGACTGTGGGTCAGTCCAAATCCATCCCATCCCATGGTGTCATAGCTGATGCAGGAATTTCTCTAATTTATCGATTTAAACATAATTTATGATCTTGGATTTGCCTCATGGCAAACATCCTAAAGTGGCTACTGTGAAGTAGTTGAGTACTATAGAGCCTATGCTCTTAACCCCTTTTCAACTCCAGCTCAGCTGCTGGAAAAACTCTGAATGAAGTAGATCTCAATATATCAGGGATTTGATATATGGAATTTGATCAGTTAGTTTTATTCACAGATCCTTTGTTCCACATTGAGTTTTTCTTTAGATACCTCCTTCCTTCCAACTCAGGAGGAGAGTATTGGGCCCCCAGCAGCTTAATCCTCCTTTAACCTATGAAGTAATCAGATAAGAAAGAACCCAGAAGATTATGGTGCATGTGTGATTAGTGCATACTGCGCTTTGTATTGTACAGATGATATGATACACTTAAAAATATATATATTAATAATATCACACATATTGATACACAGTATTTTTCATCCTTAAATACATTTAGTTCATTTCAGTATAGGGTGATCAGTTGCTTAACAAGGGGTGAATATGAACTAGGGCACAAAATGCCTAGTGTTAGGTTAGGTATTATGGTTTGGTATTCATGTTCAGGTTAAATCAAATAACTATGTCTCCAGGACTAGGTTCTTATATGAATCTGTCTAATGTGAAATATTATTTTGCAGACAGCAACTTAATTCCTTGTCTTGCGTACACACTCCCAATGGTATACCATGTGTACTGGGCGTCCCAGAATTCAGGCCAAGGAAAGTAGTCAACCCATTAGTAACAGCTTTAATGTGCATGCTTTTATCTTTTTTTTCCTAGAGTGGGGAAGTGTAATGCATTGTATTCCCACAATTGCACATTTGTCCTCTCTATGGGCAGAATCTAAAACATCTAATGGTTCACACAGATGCTAACCTCAAATGGTATATACAGTACAGGAGGTTTTCTGAAGGACCATGCTGGAGTTTTATGGAGAGTAGTTGGGAGGGATAAGCAGAACATTTAGTTTTGCTAAAAAACACAAGTGATACCGTCAAGCGCAGTGTGCAAGTTTTTAATTTATTCAATAACATTTAGTCACCTAGTTCTGGAGGAGGTGCAGAGAGTGTCTTATAGGAGTAGGCCTGATAGGAAAGTGTTTTAGGAGGAGGTAGTGAAGGTAAGAGGACAGATGGTCAGGGGAACCCACTGTTGGCTCACACAAGTACTGGTCAGTCCCCATTATCCTGCCTCACTAAACTGGCAGGACACTCAACAGACTGCCAATTGGGCAATCCTTTTGATTTCACTTTGTCCCTGTGCAATATTTGAGCCACTATGAACATCATGTAATTCAAGCTGATGGGCTCCAAACCCTGAAACATGTCCTCCTTCACATACCTGTACTATATTTACATTGAAACCTGACTATCCAGAGATGGGTATAGTAGCACCAAACCAAATGTGTTTGTTAATTAGCTTGGTGATTTGTAATGATAGAGTGAACAGTGAAGTAAGAAAGGGCATCCCTTACCCCCCCCCCCCCCCCCCCCCTTGATGGGCACTTGGCTTGCAGAAGGAACCATGGGGGTAGCATTAGCTAGCACATGGGGATTAGGGAGTGCTTAAAAGCACAGAGGTGATCCCAGGGTGTGCTGCCCCCTTTGACCTGAGAAAGACATGGAAAAGCAAAAGGCACAGGGAAGGGCAGTGGCTGTGTGCACCGACAACTCCTTCTAGGTGTGATATACTGGAGGAGCGGCAATGGGTTGTACCTGGCCTGTCACAACAGTGCAGTATGTTATGGTTGGCTCCCAGTCAATCATATTTTGTGAGTCAGCACAATGACACAGTATCCACTCAAGCGCTTGTCATTACATCACCCACAACTGCTGACAGGAATGGAAAGGGGCCTTGCATTGACCATATCAAATTACCTCACGGACTACTCTAGAAGTCATAATTTTGTGAGGCTTCAATGGATGTTCATTAGTGTAAAATGTTATTCCAGTTTATTACTTATAGTACAGTATTTGATTTGGTATATTTATCAAATCTACATTTGTATTATGAAATTATTGGAAACAACTTTACCACGGGTGTCAAAAATGTATTGTGTGATTTTCAATGATACAACCAAACATTCAAAACTTTTGTGAATATGAGTAACTTCTTGACACAGAACATGTGAAACTTCCATGTGAGTGCTTACAGCTTGCTGTGTCCTGGGCATACTGGTCATCAACTCCTTCATTCTACACACCGTTCTTAAATATCTGTCAGTTTTAACATACTTTTATATGCTATAAAAGCCATCAGGAAATCATACAGGTAGGCCTACTACATAATGGTGTGTGTCCCTAGTTTTGCTGAGGCCTGGTTGTACGGCTCAGTACTGTAGGGAGTGATGGAAGTGAGACTTAATCTTCTTTGGGGGTTTTACCCTGGCTGCTTCTGCAAATAGACTGTTGCGAAGGCTGCACACCGTCTGGCTCACAGTGAGCTAGGTTTGCAATATGCCGGTCGGCCCGGGCAGGGGTCACGTGTGCGGTAGAGCTGTTAATCAATTACTGGAGTTGGGTTTGCTGCTGCTATAAGATTAACAAATGAAGTACAGGTAGTCTCCTTCTCGCTTCATGATGAGTTCCTTCAGTACTTGTTGAGTAGATACAGGTTGAGGGTCCCCTGGTTAATTTGAGTTAATGACTGTGAGATTGTGCAGATGGCAGAAGCCTGTTTCCTTAGCACTCTCAATTTACTCTTGAAGAATGCTTAAAAAGCTTGAGTTAGTTAAATTTGTCCATTTGGCAGGTTAGGCAGAATGCTTGGATAGCAGAATTGTTTTTCCCAATTGTGTTGTTGATGCGTATCCTTTTTAAAATTATTTCACCCATTTACATCGATTGACCTTCAATTGGAGCTGATAATGTCAAATGGGTCATAGGGCATTGTTCTCAAAGAAAAGTACAGGTTTTTCACTAGCCCATGTGGCCCAATTGCTGTGGTCTGGAACATGCACTATAGTAGTACAGGGTTATCTTAGCCTGGGCTAGATTGGAATTTTGTGCATGGTAAAACTGTATTCCAACGTTTTAGCTTTTTTGAGAGACGTCTTTCAATCCACCTCAATTTACCCACTGGATAGAAAGGTCACAATTTTGAAATGGGGACCTGATCAACTCAGAGCATTTAATTAAGTGCTCTTTATATATTCAGCAGCCATGGGAGTATATTCACACAGGCAAAGTTGAATCATTATTATACCAAGGATGTTATCCTATTATTGATATATGGGATGAGGGATTTTGAGTCTTGGCAAGTAAACTGCACCTCTCAGCATAATCCATTTTGCCTTCAGTTCATATAAGCATGGCAGTTCAGTTCGTATAAGCATGGCAGTTCAGTTTGTAAAAGCATGGCAGTGCGAGGCGCAGGAAAATGTAAATTGCATCTGTGTGGTAATGTGCCACCCTTTATATAACTACTTGTCTCATCCCTCCTCCCTTCTCCTCTATCTGCAACTACCTCAATATTAAAAGCTATAAACAGGAAAAAATAAGCCCATCAATTCTCATCCTGTGTCACTTTATACAAGCACATGCACAGATCAGGCTCTACCTGTGCAGAGCACAGCACCTTTTCCCTTCCTGTCTCTGAAGTGTCCTTTTGTTGCTGTTGTTCTGATCCCACTAACTGCAAGTTGTCGTAAATATGTGTGTTAAATATATGACATTTAATTTGCCATTACGATATGGCCATCTATTGCTTTTATGTAACTTAATGATGAAAGTCATAACTGCTCAACAAGCCTTAAACATTATTAAACAAATGTTGCACCTGTCCCCCAAAAGATCTTTCCCCGGCCCTGACTTCATCCATGCATTGTGTTGCTAAGTCATTTAATTTAAAATGGCCTTCACATTCCACTATAGTAGCCAGTTGTTAAAATTCAAAGCATGAGCCGTCCTTTTACTTTTTAGAAACTGCTGGTTAAACCTTTCAAATAATTACTTCCATTTTTATCTTAGATTTATATCAACTTTGAGAGAATTTCATTCCATTATGGCAGAGGGTCCATCTGGACCTTTTTAGAGCTAGACTTAATCATCAGTGAGGTTGTTCAATATTACTCAGTTGCCAAACAGTGTCTTCTCTCTCAGGTTAGTCTTAAAGGTGAAATGTTTGTAGTTTTGTTTTTCCTCATTTTTTGGAGGTGTACAGATTGAATGAGTCTGTTGATCCTCTTCAATAAACACTTGAAAGTCAAGATCATGCGATCGATAAACGTACTTTAAATGTAGTCTTTTTTGCTTATTTGTCATTCTTATTTAAGAAATCATACAATTGATTGCGTGGCTTGAGGGTGGTGAGTGTGATATGATTTATTTGACTGCAGTTGGCAGGCTGTAGGCCTACATCACAATGGCACATGAAAGGAACTGGGCACTCTACTATAGTTGGAAATCATTGCCCTGAGTTGAGTAGTCTATTTATGGAGTGGGTGGTAATCAAATACGTAGTAATATGCAAATTAGTTCTGCATTAGCAGATGACATACGCATGTTTTTTTTTGTTGTGATGTATAAGTATGCTGTGGCAGTCTGCTCTTCTCCATTCAATGCAGTACTGTGCGGTGAGCACGTGGCCATTGCAACATCCAATGTTTGTCCCTAAAACAGAATACCTTGGACATAAATATCAGTTCAGTTTACATGCTGTGTTGAAGTACAGGGTGCCACTCATCACGTCGTCTGAATCTATGTCACATGTTCATGTCACCTAAATAACCAAGCTTTTGGTTGGTCTGTATATCGTGACGACCAATCAGGCACAAATATTTGACTAATTACTATAATCGTGGCCTTCTCCCCTTACACAAAGAGACACCATCACACCCTCACCAACAAACTGAACTCAATCCAGTAGGCTTTGGTCTACATAGATCACAGCCAGGGACCATCGCCTGAGTCAACATGGTCTAAATAAAAACTATTTTGTGGGGTAATAGCATGGTGTCTTTGACCATAGTAATGAACTGTGAAATCTATGCAAATTCCCTTCATACTGCAATGTTATATTGATACATTTTTGAGAGTCTATATGCATTTTCACTGTATATTGATAATTGAGTCATTGCATTGCTAAGAAACACTGATATATTTGGTTTCCTATCCAGTGGTACATCCCTCATCAATAGTGAATATGTACACACACATATATACACAAACACACAAGGCTTGATATTGGTTAAGTTATGGTCTTACGTAGGCTAGATAACCATTTTCCAGTTGCTATTGTTGTACTATGTCCTGAAATGCCATTCCTCCGCTGTGCCCCTTACTCAGCAGAATCTCCGTGACAAATGTGGTGGATTGGCTCCAGCTACATCTCACCTATAAAAACACTGCTAATCCAATATGTCCTACATCACTTTCCCATAAATACCCCCTGACAATGATCAATATGTTCTTGAGTTTCCGTGCTCAGTTTGTTTCCCCTCCGAGACATTTGTCAGAGGAAATCTAACCTTCAGTCCTTACATCCTATGCATTGAGATGGTATATCCCTTTTTTTTGGGGGGGGGGAGATTTAAAGCATGTTGTTTGTCTTGCTGCTTTTTGTCTTGTTGTCCATCAGATTTATAAACTGTGAGCTCTTTGCTGTATGACAAGTATACCCCAGAGGAAGTAGGCTCTGTAGGTCAGCCATTTTGTTATTGGCTCAGAATATATATTTTATATACTGTAGGATTATTTTTTGCTGGCTGTATACTGGCATACATTTTACAGGAATACTTTCATATCATTAATTATTTTAGTAAATTACATTTTGCCTTTGGCAGTTATGATCACAATATTGCTACTGGACTTGAGGTGAAGTCGGTTTGAGGTGAATGTGGAACTGTAATACTGTTTGACTGATGGATTTACTGTTATTTGCACATAATTTTTACATGAAATTTTACAAGTGGTGTTTCTCTTTTATGTCATAACCATAACACTTGTGATACAGTCATTATTTTGATGAAGATTCCCCTCTAACAGCTGTGTTAAGCCACAGTTCTCTGCCTTCCACACGTCTTCATTTCCTCTCCGATGTCGCTGTAAATCCAAACTCCTGTCGCAGATTATAGCTGGAACAAATCCCTGTGTTCTGCCAGATTGAACCTCTACAAACAATCTTCCCGGGACAATGTTTTGTGCATTTCCTTGGAGCCTTTGTTTTAAGTTTAGCAGCAACCCAAGAGCTAAACGTAACTGAGTGGGAGGAAGGCACTGGCCAGGGCTTAATGAGGGAAATCCAGATCTTTCAATTAATCTGCTTACCTCTCAGTGGCCAGATGTTCTCAAGGACTGCACCATGCCGGTCCAGGTCACACATGCATGCAGCCTGGTGGGGACAGAGAGAAACACAGCTGAGGCAGCTCAGCCAGCGTACTAGCCCCATTGTCCAACGCACCCACCTCTCACATACTGTATTGGATATCTCCGCCACTCATAACCATAGAGCATCATGCTCAGGGTTATGTTTTGAGGGATTTCTGTGTATGAATAAAGGGCTTTATTGTCAAAGCATATTATAATGAAAATGTGGATTAGCAGGGTATAATACTCAAAGCTCTTAGACTGGGTCTCCCGAATGGATTCCCTTGTTGGATTTTAAAATCGCCAAAGGGCATTTTCTAAATACAGAACATACCTATATCTACAATACCAGTCAAAAGTTTGGACACACCTACTCATTCAAGGGTTTTTCTTTATTTTTACTATTTTCGACATTGTAGAATAATAGTGAAGACATAAGCTATGAAATAACACATATGGAATCATTTAGTAACCAAAAAAGTGTTAAACAAATCAAAAACATATTTTTGATTCTTCAAAGTAGCCACCCTTTGCCTTGATGACAACTTTGCACACTCTTGGCATTCTCTCAACCAGCTTCACCTGGAATGCTTTTCCAACAGTCTTGAAGGAGTTCCCACATACGCTAAGCACTTTTTGGCTGCTTTTCCTTCACTCCACGGTCCAACTCATCCCAAACTAGCTCAATTGGGTTGAGGTCGGGTGATTGTGGAGGCCAGGTCATCTGATGCAGCCCTCCATCACTCTCCTTCTTGGTCAAATAGCCCTTACACAGCCTGGAGGAGTGTTGGGTCATTTTCCTGTTGAAAAATAAATTATAGTCCCACTAAGCGCAAACCAGATGGGATGGTGTATCGCTGCAAAATGCTGTAGAGCCATGCTGGTTAAGTGTGCCTTGAATTCTAAATAAATCAGACAGTGTCACCAGCAAAGCACCCCCACACCATCACACCTCCTCCATGCTTCACGGTGGGAACCACATATACAGAGATAATCCGTTCACTCTGTGTCTCACAAAGACACAGTGGTTGGAACCGAAAATCTCAAATTTGGACTCATCAGACTGCACAGGAAGAAACGGTCAAAGTTCTTGACATTTTCCGCATTGACTGACCATCATGTCTTAAAGTAAATATGGACTATCATTTCTCTTTGCTTATTTGAGCTGTTCTTGCCATAATATGGACTTTGTCTTTTACCAAATAGGTCTAGAGGGAACTTATTTTTTAAAATCTGTAGTTTATATGAAAATATATGTGATCTATATGGAAAATAGTAAATTGTTATTGCTGTGAAAAATATATTTCCTCTAGACTACAGATGAATCCTGAAATACTCTACAATAACTCTTGTAGATACCCATAGCGATATCCGTCTTGAGAAAGTAATGAAGGTGACATACTGTACATTGTCTATTGATTCACCTTATTATTTCCTTTTTACTTATTCAATAAAAATACAACATATGTGCCTCAACGGTAATTGCTCCACTCCACTGAGAGCTCCACGGCCAAAGAGAAAGCTCTGTCATTTGCATTTATTTAATTAATGAGAGCTTTGTCAGACTGTGCTCTTTTAGTGGGTAAAGATTGTCTGTCAGGACTGTTGGGGGATAAAACCACCCAGAATGTTTTGCAGGAGAAGAACAATACAGGTGTTTTATGACTATTACACAGCGTATCAAAGAAGACTCTTACACCTTAGCCATGAAGGTGCATTATTGTGGCTGAGTATCTGATGATCCGTTGGCTTTCCTTCCCTGTGTGTACACGCATGCCCTGCCCTGGAATGATCTCAAGACGTAGGCTAGCTATTTCTCTGTATCCAGATCACTGTTCATGTAATTAAGTTGGTGCAGATCTAAAGATAAGGTCAGGAGGAAGCTAATCCTGCTCATTCCACCCCCACACCCTCACCAGTGATGTCTGTCTACCTGGACTATATCTATATGCACCACACGCGTACAAGGCCCGTGAGTGAATTATTCTGTATTAAGTGCTTGGGTAGTATATCACATAGCAATGTGAGGGTAGAATCTATAGAGCATTTGCTGAACAAGGCACAGTGGTCTCAATGAATGGTGTAAATGCCATGTGGTGTCATAGACAAGAGAAAGACACATGGTAGTGGACCACTAGTGTGGTTTTCACAGAAAAGTTGTGTTAATGTATAATGTTGAATACTGACTTCATTGTCCTGCCTGTGAAAAAGTCAAACTTTTCAGCGTAGTCTTTGCCATTGTGTTGTTTCTTCATGTACAGAGCAACTCAAGTCACTCAAGGGTATCACTAATTTCCCTGTGTAATTTCTACGTGAAGCAGCATGAATTTAGATTAGACCAAAGTGGAAAGATGCAAAGGTCAAACCATTTGGCAACTATTACGCCACTTTAGTGGATGTTGCACTTGCACTTTGATCCACCTGGTGGGTGATAATTCAGGTCACAGTTGACCAATGAGACCTCAAGAAGCTCTGCCATCACACCCAATAGGGATAATGCAGGATGACCATTGACTTGACCTCAGCAACCATGACTGTAGCCTGATGGGTTGTTCATCCTGACATGCCCGAGACAATCCCTGCGTCACGCAATTCCTACAGCCAAGGCTTTTCAGAGGCTTTGTCTTATCCCTCCTCACACTCTTAGAATAAAAGGTGCTATATAGAACCGTGCCCTTTCCTGCAGTCAAATGACCAAATCTCCCTCTAGTGGCCTCATGGGTGGAATGTTATTAACCCTTGGATTCGTATGGTCACATATTTGTGTCTTCACAACTCTATTCCTCAATTTCACCATTTATTGTAAAAGATAAATGCAAACATCATCCAAGCATCATACGGAACACATCCACAGCCAAACTCATTCCATAAACCAATCTAAATAACAGGTTGCATTGACAAAAACACAATACTTAAGTTAGCCACCGAACAGTTAGACTTGTTAACAATGTACCACATATCTGGTGAGCACAAGGGAGAAATGTAATATTGTTTAGAAAAAAGACACGTATCAGCGAAGCTAACAGCAGCTAACTTCTTTATGATGGCAGCCATGTTTGACAAGAGAACTCCCTAATCCCAGAATGTCATTCACTATAAGACGCAAATAAACTAAGTCAAAGATGGCTTCACCCATTGCCCGAAATATATGAACTTAGTTTGGCCACTTTTTGAACGGTCATCCAACTCAGAATTCCAACTCGGGAACTCTGGCCTCTTTCTAGAGCTCTGACATTCCGACCTGAAGATCACTGACGTCATGATTTGACCTCATATTCTTCAGAGTTCCCAGTTGTCTTGAAAGCACCATAAGTCAGTCAATTGAACCATCTCTTCACCTTGTTGTGTTATAACATCTTTGGTCTGACAGACACGTTGTATGATGTCAAAAACATGGCTCTACACATAGCTACGTTTCGGGTAGCCTCTGACAATAACATTGACGTACAGAAATACGCTGACTCGGTGAGCGAGTTTATAAAGAAGTGTATAGGAGATGTTGTATCCACTGTGACTATTAAAACCTTCCTTAACCAGAAACTGTGGAATGATGGCCGCATTCGTGCAAAACTGAAAGCACTTACCACCGATTTAATCATGCCAAGGCGACTGCAAACATGCCCAAATACAAACAGTGTAGTTATTCCCTCCGTATGGCAATCAAACAAGCAAAGCATCAGTATAGAGACAAAGTGGAGTCGCAATTCAATGGCTCAAACACGAGACATATGTGGCAGGGTCTACAGACAAACATGGATTACAAAAAGAAAACCAGCCCCGTTGCGGACACTGACGTCTTGCTCCTAGACAAATTAAACAACTTATTTGCGCGCTTTGAATCAATCCCTATCCCAGTCTGCTGTCCCCACATGCTTCAAGATGGCCACCATTGTTTCTGTTCCCAAGAAAGCTAAGGTAACTGACGTAAATGACTATCGCCCTGTAGCACTCACTTCTGTCATCATGAAGTGCTTTGAGAGACTAGTCAAGGATCATATCACCTCCACCCTACCTGTCACCCTAGACCCACTACTAATTTGCTTACCGCCCCAATAGGTCCACAGACGATGCACCCTGTGCAAATGGTTCCTGGACTTCCTGACAGGCTGCCCCCAGCTGGTAGGCAACAACATCTCCACTCCGCTGATCCTCAACACTGGGGCCCTACAAGGGTGCGTGCTCAGCCCTCTCCTGTACTCCCTGTTCACACACGACTACGTGGCCATGCACGCCTCCAACTCAATCATCAAGTTTGCAAACGACACTACAGTGGTAGGCTTGATTACCAACAACGACGCGACAGCCTACAGGGAGGAGATGAGGGCTCTCGGAGTGTGGTGTCAGGAAAATAACCACTCACTCAATGTCAGTAAAACAAAAGAGATGATTGTAGATTTCAGGAAACAGCAAAGGGACCTGTTGCACCCTATCCACATCGACGGGATAGCAATGTAAAATGTGGAAAGTTTTAAGTTCCTCTATGTACATATCACCGACAAACTGAAATGGTCCATGCATACAAATAGTGTGGTGAAGAAGGTGCAACAGCACCTCTTTTTTGTTTTGAGGGCGTTACCCAGAAGACGGTCAATGTTATTTCATCAGCCGACACAGTATGTAGCACCAACACTTTATATGAATACCTTTTTTAAGTGAATAAGGTGCAACAGCGCCTCTTCAATCTCAGGAGGCTAAAAAATGTTGGCTTGTCACCGAAAACCCCCACTAACTTTTACAGGTGCACAATTGAGAGCATTCTGTCGGTCTGTATCACAGCCTGGTACGGCAACTGCACCGCCCACAACCGCAGGGCTCTCCAGAGGGTGGTACGGTCTGTATAACGCATCATCGGGGGCAAACTACCTGGCCTCCGGGACACCTACAACACCTGATGTCACAGATCATGTCACAGATCATACCGGTTCACCCCGCTTCCATCCAGAAGGCGAGGTCAGTACACGTGCATCAACGCTGGGACAGAGATTGAAAAACAGCTTCTATTTCAAGGCCATCAGATTGTTAAACAGCCATCACTAACACAGAGAGGCTGCTGCCTACATACATACTCAAATCATTGGCCACTTAAAAAAATTGATCACTAGTCACTTTAAATAATGCCACTTTAATAATGTTTACATAGCTCGCTTTACTCATCTTATATGTATATACTGTATACTGTATATTTCACTATCTATTCTTTACCATCTATTGCATCTTAGCCACTCTGTCACTGCTCATCCATATATTTTATACTTATATATTCTCATTCCATACCTTTACTATATTGTGTGTATTAGGTTAGGTTGTGGAATTGTTAGATATTACCTGTTAGATACTGCTGCACTGTTAGATCTAGAAGCATAAGCATTTCGCGACACTCGCAATAACATCTGCTATCCATGTGTATGTGACCAATAAAATTGGATTTGATTTGAGCTGGCAAATAGCTTAGCAGTAGCTCATCATAATCAGTACAACTTTCATAAAAATATTTTACCCACACCATTACAATCTACGCAAGAATTGGAATACATGATCTGTCACCATTACTTGAAAACATGAGTAAAACAGTAAATACATTATGCTCCATACATACATGTGGTATGCTGCAGTAGAAACAACAAAACAATTTACAGAAAATAAGGCACTTACTTTGATAGGAACGCACACGCATGTCCAAAGTCCAAAGGAAAACAAGAATGAAGGCAATGCGGGCACCAGCCAGAAAATGTGCCAGGGGGGAAAAGTTTGTGTAAGGCCTGTTCTGACTATAGATGCGCAAATGTCTGCATACTTGATCTCGAGAAACACGAGAGAAGTACTTGGGCACTCTTTGAAGAGAGAATTTTGTCCGGCTCAGTAAAGCCTCAAACATAAATTGTCCGCAACAGTGACATGGGTGACTCCTCATTAATTCTTATGTGAATTAATGAGGAGCCTGAACACACCTCAATTCAAACTGTTGTTGCAAAATAAAACCTGTTAGAAAATAATTTGAAATTTACTAATTGAAACAGCCTATAGATAATTAGCAAGCAGAGTGCCTTGGTTAGAGGGCAGTGTGGGTTAACTGTCCTGTTGCTTAATGATCACATTTTGAAACAGTGAGTGGATTCTGACATCACCTGCATAAAAAAAAAAACTCATGCTAGGGCGACCATTACATGTTGACGACACCGGGCACGCGCGTATCCGTGTGGGCTTCTTGATTTTGTCCATCCACACCAGATGCGATCAGGACACGCAGGTTGAAATATCAAAAAGAACTCTGAGCCAACTGATTAATTTGGGGACAGGTCGAAACACATATGAAACATTCATGGACATTTAGCTCTACTCCGACAATTAATCCACAATTAAATCTAATAATCTGTCCTAGTTCAATCTTCTTCTGTGAATTTTATATGACGTTGGCAACCAACTTTAAGATGCATTACTGCAACCAACTGGAATTTTATTTTTTTATTTTTTTTATTTTACCTTTATTTAACCAGGTAGGCAAGTTGAGAACAAGTTCTCATTTACAATTGCGACCTGGCCAAGATAAAGCAAAGCAGTTCGACAGATACAACGACACAGAGTTACACATGGAGTAAAACAAACATACAGTCAATAATACAGTATAAACAAGTCTATATACAATGTGAGCAAATGAGGTGAGAAGGGAGGTAAAGGCAAAAAAGGCCATGGTGGCAAAGTAAATACAATTTAGCAAGTAAAACACTGGAATGGTAGTTTTGCAATGGAAGAATGTGCAAAGTAGAAATAAAAATAATTTGGTGCAAAGGAGCAAAATAAATTAATTAATTAAATACAGTTGGGAAAGAGGTAGTTGTTTGGGCTAAATTATAGGTGGGCTATGTACAGGTGCAGTAATCTGTGAGCTGCTCTGACAGTTGGTGCTTAAAGCTAGTGAGGGAGATAAGTGTTTCCAGTTTCAGAGATTTTTGTAGTTTGTTCCAGTCATTGGCAGCAGAGAACTGGAAGGAGAGGCGGCCAAAGAAAGAATTGGTTTTGGGGGTGACTAGAGAGATATACCTGCTGGAGCGTGTGCTACAGGTGGGAGATGCTATGGTGACCAGCCAGCTGAGATAAGGGGGGACTTTACCTAGCAGGGTCTTGTAGATGACATGGAGCCAGTGGGTTTGGCGACGAGTATGAAGCGAGGGCCAGCAAACGAGAGCGTACAGGTCGCAATGGTGGGTAGTATATGGGGCTTTGGTGACAAAACGGATTGCACTGTGATAGACTGCATCCAATTTGTTGAGTAGAGTTTTGGAGGCTATTTTGTAAATGACATCGCCAAAGTCGAGGATTGGTAGGATGGTCAGTTTTACAAGGGTATGTTTGGCAGCATGAGTGAAGGATGCTTTGTTGCGAAATAGGAAGCCAATTCTAGATTTAACTTTGGATTGGAGATGTTTGATATGGGTCTGGAAGGAGAGTTTACAGTCTAACCAGACACCTAAGTATTTGTAGTTGTCCACGTATTCTAAGTCAGAGCCGTCCAGAGTAGTGATGTTGGACAGGCGGGTAGGTGCAGGTAGCGATCGGTTGAAGAGCATGCATTTAGTTTTACTAACAATTTACTAGCAATTGGAGGCCACGGAAGGAGAGTTGTATGGCATTGAAGCTTGCCTGGAGGGTTGTTAACACAGTGTCCAAAGAAGGGCCGGAAGTATACAGAATGGTGTCGTCTGCGTAGAGGTGGATCAGAGACTCACCAGCAGCAAGAGCGACATCATTGATGTATACAGAGAAGAGAGTCGGTCCAAGAATTGAACCCTGTGGCACCCCCATAGAGACTGCCAGAGGTCCGGACAGCAGACCCTCCGATTTGACACACTGAACTCTATCAGAGAAGTAGTTGGTGAACCAGGCGAGGCAATCATTTGAGAAACCATGTGTGTGTGGATGGAGTGTGGACCTCCATCTTTCAATCACCCACGTGGGTATGTGCTCCTAAAAACCAATGAGATGGGAGAGGCAGGACTTCCAGCACGTCAAACATCTAGAATATAACCAATTTGTATTTTAGCGCATGGCTATGCAGATGCTCATGAGCAGTTTGGTTGAAATTATTGAATAACATGTATGTGTACATTTATTTTTCAATGCTCGCGCACGCAACACTGCCAGTGTGGTCAGCATGTTAGAGATATTTGGAATTCACGCGTGAAAAGGTTAATATAGTATTTGTCATAAATTCGTAATTAATACACTTGATAAATGCTGAAAATTCAATGTTTCTATGTCAAACAGTTTTGTTATTTTTCAGTCTTCTGTGATATTTATATGTATATAAAGTGTAATATTGGGATGCAAACTCAAAATTGAATACATTTAAATTCTATATCTGACATGTTACAGGTGCCTTCTTTTTCTTAAACCCAAAACCATGTGTGTGAGGTGTATACTTTAGTTTCAAAGTAGATTTGTTTAAGACTACCAAGAAACACTCTGTGTGACCCTGATTTAGCCGACTGCAGTAAAATGTAAAGGTTATTTGCCTGTCCCCATAGGAAAACCCCTTGAAGAAGCCTTTTTGGTTGCAGGTTTTGATTGCAGGGTTCCATTTAGAACCGTGTCTACAGAGGGTTCTACATGGAACCCAAAAGGGTTCTATCTGGAACCAAAAAAGGTTTCTCCTACGGGGACAGCCGAAGAACCCTTATGGAACACTTTTTTCTAAGAGTGTACCACTGCATCACATAATGACTCTCTGTAAAGCTCTATAGCAAGCCACCTTTCTTTAATGTGTTCTCAGTTGAACATTTGTATATTTTTTTAAAAGTTTTGAAATGTTCTTACATCTGATATCTTTCCAATGATTTGGGTTATTTGGGATTTACTTATGTAGTAACATAGTTGTTACATTGTTCTGGCATATTAACTTTTTCCACCTTATTAATATTAAAACCAAGTACAAATATCATTGATACTAATTGTAGGTAGCTACTGATTGTGTTGAATTATACATTATTTTCATTAAGTAAATAACAGGTAAACACCTGGAAGTACAGTAGGCCAACCCATTTCTACTTACCACATCATTTCGGAGTAATAATCTGTCAAATACCATCTAAAACAGCACTGTAAAATAAAAATAAACATTACCAATACTTGTATGGATCATGGTACTTTATAAGTGGAACCAACATATATATTATGTTTTACCACCAGTTGTGGCTCATTTATTTTTTGCCTCAGCTTGGCAGGAGGCTTTCTCAGAAGTAGCTGGCAGCAGATGCAGGCGGTTGTCAGCAACTCACGTGGCATCGACAGGCTGTCACAGCTATGGCCACTCTCCACTGTAAATCACCTTATGTGCTCTCCTGGACATTTTTTTATTTTTATTATATATTTTTTATCACTTTATATGTAGATGCAGGTATAATAAGTCAATATAACACCCCCTGTCCTCCAGAGGGCCATAAGTATAGGAGCTTCTGCATGTGCTTGCGTTGTCTTGTCTCTGTGAGGAGGACATTTCAGGATAATTATAATAGGATTTGGTGGCTATCTATAGTAAGGATAGAGAGAGGTTAGAAATGGTTACTCATTCTTTCCTCAACAGGAAGAATCAACCAATAATCTGATACTTCTTCTTCAGTCAACGTTGTAATTCTAAACACCCCCATGGAAACTTTCATTGAAAAATGCCAGCCAGACAGTATATTGTGTATAGAAAGCAGATTGTGTATAATAATTGATTAATGAAACTCATTGTGATCCATACAGTATGGTTGTATGGCTATGAGTAGAGACTCAAAGTTAGCATGTATTAGCCTATACATATAATATTTATGTTTCAAATAAGAAAGAATACATGACATTTAATAAAGTCTATAATTGCATTTGCTTCATGGGATGAGGGAAATCCCTCCAGAAAGGGATTTTTCTGTGTAACCATCTCTCACAAGGCCAAGAGTCCCATCGTTAGCTCTCCAAGCCAGTCAATAGCTCTCCCCCCAAAATCTTTCAGTGCTAAATACTACAGTATGTCCTGGCCTGTTTGGGATATACCAATATACACTGACCATACAAAACATTAAGAACATTAATCTCTTTCCATGACATAGACTGACCAGGTGAATCCAGGTGAAAGCTATGATCCCTTATTGATGGCACTTGTTAAATCCACTTCAATCAGTGTAGATGAAGGGGAGGAGTCAGGTTAGAAATACATCTTTAAGCCTTGAGACAACTGAGACATGGATTGTGTATGTGTGCCATTCAGAGGGTGAATGGGCAAGACAAAAGATTGCCTTTGAACAGGGTATGGTAGTAGGTGTCAGGCACAGGTGCACCGGTTTGTGTCAAGAACTGCAATGCTGCTGGGTTTTTCACGCTCAACAGTTTCCCGTGTGCATCAACAATGGTCCACCACCCAAAGGACATTCAGCCAACTTGACACAACTGTGGGAAGCATTCGAGTCAACATGGGCCAGTATCCCTATAGAAATGATTTTGACACCTTGAGGTGTTCTGCTAGGAAATGTTACTGCTAACTCCTAACTGCATTATCTGCAATGAGGGATCTGTCTTTTTACGTCATTAGTTCTCCCATTCAAACACCTATGCATCTTTTAAATGAGTTGAAATTAAATTGGCAACTGTCTGTGTGACTGAATCTCCAACAGACAATACTGTATTTAGGGTTGCAAAGCTCCTGTAATTTACCAAAGTTACTGGAATCTTCAGTATTTTTGGTAATTAACAGAAAATATATGGCAATCTATCGTAATTTTGGTAATTTATACTTGAATAACTTGTAAAAAGATGTATTCATATATAGTATATAAAAATATGTCAGTGTCCATGAATTTCTAGTAGATAGACCATATGGTTTAAGAGAAAATAGAATCTAATCAATAATGGTATTATTTTCTATTAACTCTGCAACTATTGACTTTTCTTCTCAACTGCCACCAGTTTGACACCAAAACATTACAGAACAAATACATATTGACATTGTGAAATATATACAGTGCCATTGTGAAAGTAGTCACACTTTTGAATTTTTCCACATTTTGTTGAGTTACAGCCTGAATTTAAAATGGATTAAATTAAGATTTTGTGTCACTGATCTACACACAATACTCCATAATGTCAAAGTGGAATTTTGTTTGTAGAACAAGGAATTAATAAAACATTAAAAGCTGAAATGTCTTGAGTCAATAAGTATTCAACCCCTTTGTTATGTCATGCCTAAATACATTCAGGAGTAAAAATGTGCTTAACAAATCGTATAAGTTGAATGGACTCATTCCATGTTATATAATAGTGGTTAAAATCATTTTTGAATGACTACCCCATATATTTACCCCACACATACAATTATCTGTAAGGTCCCTCAATCGAGTAGTGAATTTCAAGCAGAGATTGAACCACAAAGACCAGGAAGGTTTTTCAATGCCTTGCAAAGAAGGGCAGCGATTGGTATATGTGTAAAAAAAAAAAAAAAGCAGACACAGAATATCCCTTTGAACATGGTGAAGTTATTCATTTGGCTTTGGATGGTGTATCAAAACACCCAGTCACTCCACAATGCTAACCTAAATGAAAAGAAGGAAGCCTCTACAGAATACAAATACTCCAAAACATGCATACTGTTTGCATGAAGGCACTTAAGTATTACTGCACAAAATGTGTCCTGAATACAAAGCGTTATGTTTGGGCCAAATCCAACACAAAATATCAGTACCACTCTTCATATTTCAAGCATGCTGGTGGCTGCATCATGTTATGGGTATGCTTGTCATCGGCAAGGACTATGGAGTTTTTGGGGGGGATAAAAATAAACTGAATACAGCTATAAGCACAGGCAAAATCCTAGAGGAGAACCTGCTTCAGTCGGCTTTAAAACAGACACTGGAAGACGAATTCACCTTTCAGCAGGACAATAACCTAAAACACAGGGCCAAATCTACACTGGAGATGCTTACCAAGAAAACATTGAATGCTCCTGAATGGCCTAGTTACATTTTTGACTTAAATCGGCCTGAAAATCTATGGCAAGACTTGAAAATGGATGAATAGTAATGGTCAATAACCAATGAGCTTGAAAAAAGTTTTACCACAAGAATAATGGGCAAATATTGTGCAATCCAGGTGTGCAAACTCTTAGAGACTTACCCAAAAAGACTCACAGCTGAAATCGCCGCCAAAGGTGTTTTTACAAAGTATTGACTCAAGGATGTGAATACATATGCAAATTAGGTATTTCTGTATTTCATTTTCCGTAAGTAAAAAATAAAACAAATCATTAAAAAGTATTTTGTGTAGATGGATGAGAAAAAAATATATTTAATCAATTTTGAATTCAGGCTGTAAATGTGTAATAAGTCAAGGGTTATAAATACTTTCTGAAGGCACTGTAAGTGTGTTAAAAGGATATTTCATGCTGAAACCCTGGTATTCACTAATTTGATGGCTTATATTTAGCATAATGTTTTAGAGCTTTGACATTCCGTTTTTAATTTAATTTAATATCATCTTATTTAATTATTTCATATATTTTACATTTGATAAATCCCCAGAGGGCTAGAGATAATTACAGACACCTGTGATAATCTGAAATACCAAAAAGGGCCACTAGATGTCTTTTCATAGATTACATAAAATCCTTGAAAGATACCAACATTCTGGTAGTTTACTGGTACACTTTGAAAGTTTCAAGTAATATCCGCTCCCTTTGCAGCCCTAACTATACTTTTATGCCATAGTTTTTTTTTTGTCTCTGTCTGCTAATCACAATTACCTTTTTTCTACAGAGGCGTTGGAGATACAGATCTATTTCGGTGTCGGAGTCCTTTGTAACCTGGGGTTAATTCTCCTCTAAAGCCATGATTAAGAGAGTGTTTCAGGGAGGTAAAGCCCATGTGATGACAGTGTCACAGGCCTTGGGAACCCAAGCCAAGGGGGAGGGAAGGAGGGAGGGAGGCTGGACCGACCAGGTATAACTAAGAGGGATATAATAAGCGTCTATTTCCACAGGGCACTAAACCTGTGCCCTTGTCTTGATGACAAAGTGAACATACACACACCTCACAGGTTTGACCTTTGTCAACCTTTGGTATGTGCTTATGTTAGTGCTTATTTAATCAGAGAAAGATAGCCATTGACAAAGACTTCTTAGAACCGTGACACAATAAAGTGCAGACAAAAATCTATATACTGTTAATTAGCGTTAACTGATGTGGTGATTTGTTTGTTTCCTCCATCAGTCAGATATCCCTGATTTAAGTGTTTCTTGGGGTAAGGAAAGAGTGGCCTATGGGCTGCAGAAAGTTGACAGGATATCTGCTTTAAGCATTGATTATCAATCCATAAGCGAGCCTCTGCTACCGGCCACATTTAGCTGGATGGGAGGAAATATTGCCTTCTGCTCTGTCATCTGTGCCTTACACAACCATTTCTGGTATTGCTCACATCATCATACCCATTGGGTTATACAGTATATACAAGTTTAAGTGGCAGCTCCATCTAACCAAAGGATGTTGTGTAATACATTTTAAAAAATAGGTCGCTATACTGTCACTAAGTAACGTACCAGTAATATCATAGTAAAACTAAAAATGACTTTATAGTTAGATGGATGCACTAACAAATCTCTCCCTTAAGGTCAAGGCACATTACGAGGCTGCTCTGCCTCTGCCAGACCAATATGAGTACCCCACTGTAGGGTTAAGGGTTTGCATTGGGAGAACAATTCTAGACCCTGTGAAGACAGTGATAGCTGAGGTGTGGTAGTTGATTTACTTATAGAAAATCATTAGACCTTAAGCAAAGTCAGCAGTCAACTTACTGGTTGATTTTTACATTCTTACACCTGCTCTTATTGATCCTCCTGGCAAAGCTAAATGTAAACAAATATTGAAGTCACTCACTATCTGCTCACTTGAAGGCATAATGAAGGTTTTCCAGGTACCTCAGTAAGGAAGGCTTAGTTCTGAGAAACAAGTTAACTAGAATTAGTAACCAGTATGTACTTTTAGGCTTGCAAGACGATGTCAGGTGTAAATTATGCATTTGTATACATGTTGATACCAAATCAAGTCTTCAGAGATTTAGAGACAGGAAATCTCTAATCAGTTTGATTCATGTTCCTTGACATTTCGCATAAAATTTGTTTTCAATGAATGGAGGATATTTTCTTTCATCAAGAGAACACATTGAAACATGAAAGAACCACTTGCAAAATGCTGAAGTTATTTGTTTACTTAATCAAAACTGTTAACCTCCGACAAATATGATATCACTTTGTGGATTGTCTATGTATGTAGAAGACATCATGTTATTGTTATTGTAGCTTTATCTCCCAAAATTGGCCATCCTTTATATCAAGCAATGCTAACGTGACATGCTGATATGAACCTTGTTTATTTCAAATTCGTATTCCAGATGTTAACATTAATCTCTTCTATGTTCAGTGGACCTTTTGTGTACCCCCTTGTTTAGTGGATGAAACACAAGAGATGATGAAATCAATCCAACCACATACTATGGCCTTTTCTAGTCGCATGACACATATATGTGCACCACACACACACACACACACACACACACACACACACACACACACACGCACACACGTAAAAGGAGTTGTTTCAACTCTCTCATCATGACTAATATTAAATTGTTTCTTTGTCTTTCAGTTCCTGGCCTTTGTCTCCGTATTCTTCATCGTTCTATCAACAATCTCATTATCACTCAATACCTTGCCGGAGCTACAAGTCGTTGATGAGTTTGGACAGTTCAATGACAATCCCAGCCTAGCGCATGTTGAAGCTGTGTGCATCGCCTGGTTCACGATGGAGTACCTCCTCCGCTTCCTCTCTTCTCCTGACAAGTGGCAGTTCAGCAAAGGCCCACTGAACGTCATTGATTTACTCGCTATCCTGCCCTACTATGTAACTCTCTTCCTGACCGAATCCAACAAGAGTGTTCTGCAGTTCCAGAATGTCAGACGAGTGGTCCAGATATTTCGTATCATGAGAATCTTGAGAATTCTAAAACTGGCCAGACATTCCACTGGACTGCAGTCCCTTGGGTTCACCCTTCGGCGCAGTTACAATGAATTGGGTCTGTTAATATTGTTTCTGGCTATGGGTATCATGATCTTCTCCAGCCTGGTATTCTTTGCCGAAAAAGATGAAGATGCCACAAAATTCACTAGTATTCCAGCTTCATTCTGGTGGGCTACCATTACCATGACAACTGTAGGTTATGGGGACATATATCCACAAACTCTTCTTGGTAAAATAGTTGGTGGGCTCTGCTGTATTGCAGGTGTATTGGTCATTGCATTGCCCATCCCCATCATTGTGAACAACTTCTCAGAGTTTTACAGAGAGCAGAAGAGACAGGAGAAAGCCATCAAGAGGAGAGAGGCCTTGGAGCGGGCCAAGAGGAATGGCAGTATTGTTTCTATGAATCTGAAGGATGCATTTGCTCGCAGTATGGAGCTGACGGATGTTATGGTGGAGAAAGGTGACGAGAAACGGCCGATGGATAACCATCTCTCGCCTAGTAGGTGGAGCAGTAGGCACGGCAACTCTGAGGTTAGTCCAAAATCCCAGGCGAGGTATAAAGAGGTTGCTCAACTGGGATCTCCAGATAGGGTCAATCCACCAAGAACCAGCCCACAGCACCTGAACGCCCAGATATTGGAGGAGATGTACAACAAGATGACGACCACTGCCAACATTGGCTCTGGAGCTCCACATGAACAAGGACAGAAGCTTGAGGAAGTAATGGAAATGAAGGTAGTGTCTTCTGGACTAAAGCCCCCCCCAATCAAGGAAAGAGCCATGGGTGACCTCAGGAGCCCATCCAGTGTGGACAGCTTTGCCAGCTGCACTACGGAGTTCAGTGTGGCAGAGAGCAGTTCCCTCCTCCCCAACGTAGCAGGACGGAGAGCTCCTCATCCCCTCGACCTCAGCCAGATCACCTCTGTGGAACCAAAAACCACAGGCAAAGTTCAGCCGGCCACCATCATCAAGGAGGGTCTTTATGAGTTTGTCTCAAGCAATCCAGAGGGGGCCTCACAGGGGGAGGATAATCAAAGCTTTGACATGAGCGTCGAAAGCATCCGCAGTTCTCTCAGAGGCAACAATCCACAGAAGACAAAATCTCTCAAAGTCAATTTCAATGAATCTCAGGGAGAGGTGCCATTAACACCTCCCAGCACTAAGTCCCCTCAGTCTCTCAGTGCAACTCTGTCTCCACCAGGATACCAGCCCTCCCCACCCCCAGGCCAGGGCCCGGTGACCAGCCCATGGTCTCCAGGACAGTCAGGCCAAAGAGAGGATGGAGCCCAGGGCTTAGAGGGAGAAGGTCCGCCTTCCATTTTAAGCCATAGCGGGAATCACATGGACAGGGCCGCCGTCTTCAGCCCTTTGTCACCTAAATCCCTCAACTGCACTACTCAGGAAGTGGTCGTCGCCGGCAACGGGGAAAGAGAGACAGGCAACAGCCAAAAGGAAAACCACATAGTTCTGGATGGAAGTCTATCTCCACCTTGTGAAACAAGCATGTGACTAGTATAGGTGGACGGTCAAGGAAAGAGGAAACAGACTCTCTGTTTGTGTATGAAGAAAAAAAAGAAGCACACTAATGTAGTGAATAATAAGTTGTCTGCATGACTTGACAAGTATTATTTCTGATAACATCACTGTTTCTGAAGACCTATGAGAACTGCTTTTTGCTGCAGACGTGGAACTTATAACAGTGGATTTTACTATAAGGCTCCAATGTGAGCAAAGAAACAACCTAGTATGAATGAGGACATTTATGAACAAATTGTACATTATGGTCCAGGACTTTTTACGTAGCAAGTTATTCATTGCAAGTTTCTTTGTTTTAGCTTGCTAGTGTGTTGGGACAAGGACATCATCTGAAGAGAGAAATGAGGAAAGGCTTTGGGATTTTTATATAAGGGCTCATCATTTGTGAAACAGTATCAATGTCATATCATATTCTGTTACTTGATATGACTTGCATTCATTTGCTAAGTTTAATATACTTTTCATGTTATTTTGTCTGTTTAGATTTTGCATTGTTCTCAATCAAGTCAACCAAGAGATATATGGAACAAGCAACAGTCTCTTAGTTCAGGGAAGCAAAAAGAAAGTGCAGCATATTATATAGCAAATCTATATGGAAATAGACCAATAAGACAGTTTTAATAATAGCCTATACATGACTATCTATGATTGCTTTCTAATACTTTATATTCTACTATTTTATATTCTGTTCGTGAATGAGCTTACGTCCCTAATTTCTGTGTTTAGCTCTGTTGTTGTGCAACCCTTCATCCATGCAATGGGAAATGGACAAGCCATACAAGTATTGCATGGCAACCTCAAGGATTTACACTATGGCAAAAGTGATTAGATAATGACAACCATTATACTTAAGGGGAAAAAAGTATCATACAGCAGCACTTCATTCACTTAGATACAGATCATATCAACTGAATGGTTATTCAAGTTCTTCACTAAAATGGACATGCATTACTGCTGAGTACCAGATCCATTCTGATCAAAGGAAATCTGTTGTTACATTCCTCACTGTATTCATGTTGTTATAATGCTGCCTTCGAGAAGTGCAGAACATGTGTTGGGTATGTATGTATGCTAGTTGGAACAAATACTGTGTATGTGATGTTTGATGTGTCAAGTTGAATTTATATTGTATGGGGCTGATTGCTAGGTCCAATACAGTACAGTACTCAGGTAGAAAGTATAACACTGCCCTCTACAGACGGAGGATTTTAAGGCACTAATCCAAGAATTCATGCATATCTCTAGTTGGAATTCCTCTTAATATTGAACAAAGTAACATCTTTATTGATTCATTGTGCATTTTAAGTTTTGCATGGCTGATCTACTCAGTAAATGGTAGACAACTGTTGCAGCTTTTTTTTAAATGATGCCGACAAGTCTGAACTGAATCACGAGGGTTACTGCGGACAATAGTAATACTACAGTGTATTAACTATATAAACTACTGTGCTTATATTCTATTTAAAGTAGATTATGCTACCATATTATGTTTTGTTGGTTCACTCGTATGATTGATTCTATTTTTCTAAGATAAAATAGATCTGGATTGTAATATTTCCTGGTACATTTTTGAATTGTGTGCCTTTTCATAAATAGACATTTATGAGAAGGCGAAAACCTACATAATTTGGCTGGTACATAGAGATCTATAAATAATGTATTTCTAGTAGGGATACATATGAGGTGATGATAAGCAAATAGCTATTGTACCAAGTTCTCGGGTTTTGTATAACTTGAAAGCTTTATCATATCATGGCTTACTTCCTCCTTTCAAAGTACCATTTGCTGTCAGTAATGTACAGTACAGTACAGTACAGTACAGTACAGTGCAGTAGACTTATGTTAGATCATAATTGAGATGTCATGGAAAACAGGAAAAGTTACTGCACTGACACACCCTGGTATGACACCACCTCTTATCCACCAAGTCATCTGTAAAACGATTTGTATTTTTGTTGTAATTATCTTACATTCTTTTGTACAGTTAGCTTGATCATACGCACATCCTCAAATCAATACTTACAACCACAATATACTGTAGGTAACTCTAGGGTCAATTCCGCAGATATTTTTCTTCTGCCTGCTTTTTTTTGATGTTCCCTCCATCCCAATATACTTTGGTTGTTTTAACGGTATGTGACCATAGTCATCTTAATTGTTAGTCAACATAACTTGATAGTGAATGAATAGTAACTTATTGTTTTACAATAGGTTTATTACCATATGCAAGACAAATAAAATTTGTTCATGTGACCCTTTGTAATGTGTCTGCTTGCAGAGTGGTCCTCAAGATTCTCTCTTTACATGTCATGGACATTTTCAATAATAAGGTGAATAGACTAGACATATACAGTATGAGGACAAATAACATTTTTTGGGGGGGGGGGAAATGTGTTACATTCCCTATCGAATGATACTGTGTAGTAGGCTCTATCTAGGAACTGTATAACCAAGTTCATCATGGCGAGCGCTCAATTCAGTGATAATCAATCAATCACTGGCTGTTATCAAATTCACATATTCATAAAACAGCAATGAACCAAGGATATGGTTAAGGGGAGATCCTTTGGTGATGATTGAACAGTGAACAGAAAATATAGTTTACCAAGCTACCAATTACTTCACATTGGGAGAAGTTAAGCTAAACTGAACTACCCTTAAGAAAAATATTGTTTACTTGACTAAAGTTACTTTGAAAAAGTAGTTCACTACATTCAAACTACCTTGTGAAAAAATATCATATGTAAATATGAAATGTCCTAGACTACAAATTGCAAGAACAGATCACTTTGGGGTCATATGTTAACAGAATGTCTAATTTAGCTTATTAAAGGAGCTACATTTATAAATTGTGCACTGTATTTGCAGAACATCATTCATAGCATATCTGCAGTAATAATGGAATGATACTGGTTCAAAATATTTTTCACAGAAAATGTATTTTGGGCCAATACAAAACCGCAGTCTAAAATGCAGACTTTCTATTTGACAACAAAAGCCAGACCGGTGAATAGTGTAAGGTATCATTGTACTATCTAAATTACTGTGAAAAAAACATCATTTTTACAGCTGTTTGAAGTTGGAGGATGAAACTGAAAGTAAAATAGTCTCCACCATGATTTCCGGGATCCTTGGGGCGTAACCACCATTGGTCCATGCTATCTGGAAACCTTGGGAAGTCGAATAACACTAACCTCTCCACCCGTGTTTCCGGAAATGAGGTCCAGGGGCTCCGTACCGAGGGTGTAATGCAATAGCGGAGCTTTCAGAGGCTAAATTGAACTCTGTACCTCATCGCCGTGTACCTCATAAATGTTGTAACAATGCGGAGGGGCTCTTTATAGCTCCGTATAGCTCGGCATTTACATGATTGGTTGATGGTAGGTTGGGGCTGTATGTTCTGTGTAAACACAAACTCACTTCCTTGACAACTTAATTCACAACAGCTCTGCGATGCGCAAGTATGAATGCCCTAACTTCTGCAGAGGCCACATCTAAAAGCTGTACGGCCAATGCAGACGCCAGAATGACCATAAATCGGCTTTAAGTGTTGTTGCAATTCACCTAGCTTCCACATGGGTGAGACATTCTACATGTAGCACCTTTAAACACAAAAACAATGTTTCAAATGAGAATTGGGCAGATCTGAAAATGCCTGCTTCACCCATATTTTATTTCCGCAAAGAAAAGTAGTGTGTAGTTCTAGTAGTTAGTTACACCGCTACATGGTAAAACGTTTTTAACTACTGAAAACACTACAAGGTTAAACTACCAACTACCTGGTATGATGTTGCATTGATCAGTTTAAAGCCATTATTTTAGCATTTTGACCAAAGTCAGCCTTTAAAGTAACTGTCCAGTATTTCCAAATTTCTATGAAATATGACCTATAAATAATTACAATGTGAGTGAAATCATTTTCCTTCCCAAAAGTGGTAATTATGTTTCTATGAAACTCTGATCGGTTGCCCAGGCCCGCAGAGCTTTCCTAGTACTCACTCCGTCAATTTCAGTCAGAAAATAGAAAGTGACATATCATATCGAGCTAAAATCGTACTGCTGGCAATGTCATAAGAATGCCCCCGCAAACAAAAAACATGATAAAATGACCCTAGAGCTCGAGTTAAGATTTCAGTAATTAAAACTCATTTTAGACATTTTCGCACAGTGAGGTACTACCTAGTGGACAAGCTGGGAATCAGACATGAGATCTGATTATATCAGTGAAAAAGTTACTTCAGCTTTCTCCTCATATGTATATCATTCCTGTAAGAAAAAAATAAAAGGCATGGCACGTTGCACAAGCCCTGCGCTTTTAGGGCTGGGTTCCTATGGAAATTTGCGCATGTTTTGAGCACCACCATTAGGTGGCCTATTTGGTGTCCTGTGTGAATCTAAGTGTGCGTTCTCTAATTCTCTCCTTCTCTCTTTCTCTCTCTCGGACGACCTGAGCCCTAGGACCATGCCCCAGGACTACCTGACATGATGACTCCTTGCTGTCCCCAGTCCACCTGGCTGTGCTGCTGCTCCAGTTTCAACTGTTCTGCCTTATTATTATTTGACCATGCTGGTCATTTATGAACATTTGAACATCTTGGCCATGTTCTGTTATAATCTCCACCCGGCACAGCCAGAAGAGGACTGGCCATCCCACATATGCTCTCTCTAATTCTCTCTTTCTTTCTCTCTCTCGGAGGACCTGAGCCCTAGGACCATGCCCCAGGAATACCTGACATGATGACTCCTTGCTGTCCCCAGTCCACCTGACTGTGCTGCTGCTCCAGTTACAACTATTCTACCTTATTATTATTCGACCATGCTGGTCATTTATGAACATTTGAACATCTTGACCATGTTTTGTTATAATCTCCACCCGGCACAGCCAGAAGAGGACTGGCCACCCCACATAGCCTGGTTCCTCTCTAGGTTTCTTCCTAGGTTTTGGCCTTTCTAGGGAGTTTTTCCTAGCCACCGTGCTTCTACACCTGCATTGCTTGCTGTTTGGGGTTTTAGGCTGGGTTTCTGTACAGCACTTTGAGATATCAGCTGATGTACGAAGGGCTATATAAATACATTTGATTTGATTTGATTTGATTAGGTGAAAGATATTATTATTTTTAGTTTTTTATGAATAAAGAATTTTTGAATAGTAATTGGTGACAAATACGTAATAAAGTATTTGTCCACTTTCAGATTTTCTCTATTTTTGTATATTTTTGATACTGAATGTTACCTTTCTTGCATGCAGAACTGTTTTAACTGTTCAAGTCCTGTCACAACATTTCAATTGGGATTAGGTCTGGACTTTGACTAGGCTATTCCAAAACTTTAAATGTGTTGCTTTTTAACCATTTTCATGTACAGTAGACTTGATTGTGTGTTTTGGATCATTGTCTTGCTGCATAAATGGTACCAAGCTAACATATGGATTGTCATACCATGGATAATTGAGCTATTTCCTGATGAATATTACAACCCTTTAGGTATAAAAAATAAAAAAAAGACATATTTTTGGGGATAAAATATTTAATTTGGCCTTTACTACTAGACAATACCAGTCTTTGGCATCATTAAAGTGAAGACTTATTTTATCAAATCAATTCTCTGTAATTATTATTACGTGATTAAACTAATCATGTAAATGTAATTAACTAGGAAGTCGGGGCACCAAGGAAAATATTCAGATTACAAAGTTATAATTTTCCTAATATAACTTTTCAGATGTTTTAATATCTGATCAATTAGTCTTCTAATTAATTAATCATTCTTTACCTCACGTTAGTCTCATTCCGAACGTTGTAAATCGTTGGTTATCTGCACGAACCCAGTCTTTACTATAAATCATCCATTCATCAATTATCTTAATCATTTATTTACTAACTAACTAAATAATCACAGAAATGCATAACAAACAAACAAACAAAGTAGATATGGTTACAAGGTAGGGGATGATAGGGGATGTGCCCTAGTGGGTTAAACTGGTATGACGGCTTGGTAGACAAAGGGACTGAAGGGCGCGATAGACAAAAGACACTACACAGTTGATAATTATATTAATTGAAATGCCAATCCTTTGCACATGAACGCTCACTCATTCGGGAATAATTGCAATCAATATATACAGTGCCTTGCGAAAGTATTCGGCCCCCTTGAACTTTGCGACCTTTTGACACATTTCAGGCTTCAAACATAAAGATATAAAACTTTATTTTTTTGTGAAGAATCAACAACAAGTGGGACACAATCATGAAGTGGAACGACATTTATTGGATATTTCAAACTTTTTTAACAAATCAAAAACTGAAAAATTGGGCGTGCAAAATTATTCAGCCCCCTTATTAAGTTAATACTTTGTAGCGCCACCTTTTGCTGCGATTACAGCTGTAAGTCGCTTGGGGTATGTCTCTATCAGTTTTGCACATCGAGAGACTGAAATTTTTTCCCATTTCTCCTTGCAACAACCGCTCGAGCTCAGTGAGGTTGGATGGAGAGCATTTGTGAACAGCAGTTTTCAGTTCTTTCCACAGATTCTCGATTGGATTCAGGTCTGGACTTTGACTTGGCCATTCTAACACCTGGATATGTTTATTTTTGAACCATTCCATTGTAGATTTTGCTTTATGTTTTGAATCATTGTCTTGTTGGAAGACAAATCTCCGTCCCAGTCTCAGGTCTTTTGCAGACTCCATCAGGTTTTCTTCCAGAATGGTCCTGTATTTGGCTCCATCCATCTTCCCATCAATTTGAACCATCTTCCCTGTCCCTGCTGAAGAAAAGCAGGCCCAAACCATGATGCTGCCACCACCATGTTTGACAGTGGGGATGGTGTGTTGCTTTTACGCCAAACATAACGTTTTGCATTGTTGCCAAAAAGTTACATTTTGGTTTCATCTGACCAGAGCACCTTCTTCCACATTTGGTGTGTCTCCCAGGTGGCTTGTGGCAAACTTTTACCAACACTTTTTATGGATATCTTTAAGAAATGTCTTTCTTCTTGCCACTCTTCCATAAAGGCCAGATTTGTGCAATATATGACTGATTGTTGTCCTATGGACAGAGTCTCCCACCTCAGCTGTAGATCTCTGCAGTTCATCCAGAGTGATCATGGGCCTCTTGGCTGCATCTCTGATCAGTCTTCTCCTTGTATGAGCTGAAAGTTTAGAGGGACGGCCAGGTCTTGGTAGATTTGCAGTGGTCTGATACTCCTTCCATTTCAATATTATCGCTTGCACAGTGCTCCTTGGGATGTTTAAAGCTTGGGAAATCTTTTTGTATCCAAATCCGGCTTTAAACTTCTTCACAACAGTATCTCGGACCTGGGGTGTTCCTTGTTCTTCAAGATGCTCTCTGCGCTTTTAACGGACCCCTGAGACTATCACAGTGCAGGTGCATTTATACGGAGACTTGATTACACACAGGTGGATTGTATTTATCATCATTAGTCATTTAGGTCAACATTGGATCATTCAGAGATCCTCACTGAACTTCTGGAGAGAGTTTGCTGCACTGAAAGTAAAGGGGCTGAATAATTTTGCACGCCCAAGTTTTCAGTTTTTGATTTGTTAAAAAAGTTTGAAATATCCAATAAATGTCGTTCCACTTCATGATTGTGTCCCACTTGTTGTTGATTCTTCACAAAAAAATACAGTTTTATATCTTTATGTTTGAAGCCTGAAATGTGGCAAAAGGTCGCAAAGTTCAAGGGGGCCGAATACTTTCGCAAGGCACTGTATATTTACGCTCAGTGTGTCGTCGTGATCTCTGTTGGAATCATCAGTCTTTCTGTTGAAAAGTTCATCTGAACTTCTCTTTGCGTCCCTGGAGTCTTTCGTGGTTAGAATGGATACTTCAGAGTCCCATTCAGAAATGTTATTGTAGATAGATGTTTCGGCAGGTTGTCGGTCTTCGCATTCCAGGTCAACATAAATTCTAGCTGCAGACTAGTAATTAGTATCGAAGATTTGCTCTTATTCTGTCGGTATCAATAGTCTCAGAGTTGAACCATTTCCACCAGTGTAGCCAATGCTCCACGTGGTTCAACAGTCGTTACAACATTAGCTCCCTCAGATGACCGAGGATTGCATGGTCTCTACTCAAACCTTAGACCTCTTGGTAATCGAGGTACGCATGGTCTGAAGTGGGCTTCTCTAG
This sequence comes from Oncorhynchus mykiss, assembly GCF_013265735.2. Taxonomy (NCBI): domain Eukaryota; kingdom Metazoa; phylum Chordata; class Actinopteri; order Salmoniformes; family Salmonidae; genus Oncorhynchus; species Oncorhynchus mykiss. The sequence goes on from NC_048572.1 coordinate 65,593,547, forward strand.
GTGGGGGTTTGATTCAGAACAGCAGAAAAGGCTGTCCCATGACGCCAGATTGATGTCTGTGCTCATGGGGGTGGCCCAATGACTTAGTGAAACTTTAAACAGAAATACAATTATCTCACATTAACGGTTTAAAATCACATTGCACAATTTCAAAAATAGTTTCATCTTTACTCATTCATTTTATACAATAATTAGATGCAAGCCTCAGAACGGAGGCTCCTGTATAAGCAGAGTTATGGTAATGTGGCTGTATTGTATTTCCTGAGTTCACAATCATAAAACAAAATGGACTGGTCGTAGCTGGATTCTCCACCGACCGTTTACGCCTTCTAACAAAACATGGACAATGTTCAGTTCTCAAGTTCTGTGATGTAGAAGAAGTTCCTTTGTTCTACTGTGAACCCTCTCTCTCTATACTGCATGAGGGAGAGAGTCTCCAGGAATTTACAACCTGAGATAACAGAGCCTGGGTGTAGGGGGAAGAGAGATGTGGTGAGAGAGAGTTGGTGCTTGCTATATCCAAAGAGGGCCACGTCATGACACAGTCAAAAGTTACACCTACTCAATCCAGGGTTTTTCTTTATTTTTACTATTTTCTACATTGTAAAATAATAGTAAAGACATCAAAACTATACAATAACATATATGGAATCATGTAGTAACCAAAAAGTGTTCAACAAATCAAAATATATTTTATATTTGAGATTCTTCAGTGGCCACCCTTTGCCTTGATGACAGCTTTGCACACTCTTGGTATTCTCTCAACCAGATTCATGAGGTAGTCACACGGAATGCATTTCAATTAACAGGTGTTGTTAAAAGTACATTTTAGGAATTTCTTTCCTTCTTAATGTGTCTGAGCCAATCAGTTGTGTTGTGACAAGGTACTGTAGAGGTGGTATACAGAAGAAAGCCCTATTTGGTAAAAGACCAAGTCCATATTATGGAAAGAGCAGCTCAAATAAGCAAAGAGAAACAACAGTCCATCATTACTTTAAGACATGAAGGCCAGTCAATGCGGAACATTTCAAGAACTTTAAAAGTCTCTTCAAGTGCAGTCGCAAAAACCATCAAGCGCTATGATGAGGATCGCCACAGGAAAGGAAGACCCAGATTTACCTCTGCTGTATACCAACATGCGTCATCAGGTGAGTTGAAGGCTTCCAAACCTCACCCCAATGATCAGGAAAATGCCTGAGATGACTCTGGTCGGTTCCGTCTGTGGTATCAGGCTGGGTGAAGAAGGAGTTGAATTCTGTCAAAGTACCCATAAGTGGACTTGTCAAGATTTTTTGTGTGTCTGCTGCCCTGAGGGAGAAAGCACTACGCAATTCGCGAATCGGACCGAGAGCGGTGTCTTGCTTTGCTCTCCGGAGCAGAGCGCCACTGAAAGGAGTAATAACTGGGGTGGTGTTGAGTTGAGGTGGATCGACTGAAGTTTAGGATCCCCGGGTGTCTGTGATGCATGGGAGACTAAGGAGACCCTGTCTGTCCTTCTAGTTTTGCAGGATAAAGTCATGCTAGGGTATATAAGTTATCCCATGAGAGCTTTTGTTCCAAACCCACTACCGTGTTTCAGATGCCAAGTTTATGGTCATGTTGCAGAAATATGTAGGTGGGAGATTCTGTTGTGTTAGAAGTGTGCAGGGGGGCATGATACAAAGAAGTGTATAGTTTCGGTGGAAGAAGTGTAGTGTTTCAATTGTGGGGGTGGCCTTGTTGCTGGGGATCAGAAATGTCCTGTGTGAGTGAGACAGGTTGAAGTTTTCAGGGTGAAAGCAGTGAGCAAAGTGTCATATGCTGAGGCAGTGAGGAAAGTTGAGGATGGTGTGAAAAGGGTGAGGGAGCCTGAGAGGATCCCTGTGAGTAGTAGGCCAGTACAGAGTCACCCGAACAGTTTGCTCTTCGCAACAAATCATCTAGTCTGTCGGAAAAGCACACAATGAAGAAGAATATTGTTAGGGCGGAGTCATAAGCATCTCGTCATTATATCCAGTATCTCTCATATTGCTGCTTCATTCAGGAAATCCTGTGCGTAAACAAGTTTTTTGGGGTGCCTTGTTTGCGGTCTCGAAGAAGATGGAGAAGGAGGAATTGGGTAAAGTGGAATTGGTTAGAGTGACCAGGAGCAGTATGAGGTTGCTTTTGTGTGTGTCAAAAGTGCAAAAGGAGAAAGCTCTGTGGCTCAACAAGATATTGACGTAAGATGTGGAAAGCTATGATTTTCAAATTTGGGCACCAGTTAAAGGTGTAACCTCCGGTGTCTCGCTAGACATAAAGGCTGTGAGGTTTAGGGATAAAGCCAAGCCCCCCCCCCCCCACCCCCCCTCCATATTACAACCTATTTATTGTGATAATTGAGTTGTTTGCTCTCTAACCAGTTAATTCATATGTCTTGAGACCGTGATATAGAGGCCTAAAGGCAGAGACAATAAGAAGACACAGTGGCAGAATAAAATCAACCACACCTTTGTTTTATCACAAAACCGGATAGCTACCATTGTCCAGTGAAGTTCACAAAGCATATTGCATGTACAGTAAGAGACAGTTACAGGACCTACCGCATGGTCAAGAAAGTTCATGTTTACGACATTTTCGGACCACTAAACAACTATTGATTTAGAAGAGAGAGAGAAGAGAGTTACCAAACGTCGCAAAGAAAACAGGAGCTGCCTCCCCTATTCAACAATCCTTTCAACTTCAACATTTCAACATCATCAAGTCACCTCTGCTTAGTCTAATACAGTAACAAAAGATCCCCAAAACAATTTAGTCCAATCAACGTAAGATAAATATGATGTGGCTGTCCATGGTTCTGATTTGTGTGTGTGTGTGAGTGTGCGTGCGTGCGTGCAGGTTGAAAAACATGTTCACTCACCCTACTTGTAGAGAAATGCCAATGCCATCCTCATCTCTTTCATGTTGCTGAAACGGTCTATCACTCTGTCATACAGTACGAGCTTGAATTTTATGTGGTCCTAGGCTACCTGGCTAAATGCTTGCTCACTAGCCTAACCTCCATTCATGAGCAACGTTAGCTAGTTAACAATAGCCTTCTACATCTAGCTACATATTGAACTTACATCCTCTCAGACCAGGGGCAAAACAATGTATGAATTAATGGTTGGATCAGCATCACCGTTATAATCATTGGCCAGTACGGAGAATTAAGTAAAACCACAAGTGACAATCCCTATCTACTTCCATGGCTAATTTAGGAAAGGGCCAATTTTAGCAAGCTGGCTAGCTAGCCACCGGAGGACAACGGCACAATGAGATGCAACAATTAAAGTTTTTCTGTCAATGACTTATGCACTCAATGGGATTTGATAGGAGTGATGCCAAATCCAAGCTGGTTTCCCTTGACACATTTTTTGGTACGCCAGGATCATTCACAGTTGATCTCGCTCAGTTTAGGTCAACGCTGATAGGCAAATTTGTAATATTATTTTTTTGTCAAGGGAGGCCAGATGCTCGCTGGCTTCTCTTGCCTTCAATGCTACATCCGGCAACAATGTCATACTCGTTTGGACCAGACAGCATCAGACAGATGGCCTACACATAGAGACAGATGGGCGCTGTTTCGCTCGCTCGGATGCTTATTGCTGACTGCCTCTAGCGAATTGAAGGAAATTTATGAAACACAGAGAGATGAAAGATAATGGATGTGCTGACCAACTGGCAAGTGTCTTCACTGACATTTTCAACCTCTCCCTGTCTGAGTCTGTAATACCAACATGTTTCAAGCAGACCACCATAGTCCCTGAGCCAAAGGAAGCGAAGGTAACCTGCCTAAATGACTACTGACCCGTAGCACTCACGTCTGAGGCAATGAAATGCTTTGAAAGGCTAGTCATGGCTCACATCAACACCATTATCCCAGAAACCCTAGACCCACTCCAATTCGCATACCGCCCCAACAGATCCACAGATTATGCTATCTCTATTGCACTCCACACTGCCCTTTCACACCTGGACAAAAGGAACACCTACGCGAGAATGCTATTCATTGACTAGAGCTCAGCGCTCAACACCATAGTGCCCTCAAAGCTCATCACTAAGCTAAGGACCCTGGGACTAAACACCTCCCTCTGCAACTGGATCCTGGACTTCCTGACATGCCGCCCCCAGGTGGTAAGGGTAGGTAACAACACATTCGCCATGCTGATCCTCAACACGGGGGCCCCTCAGGGGTGCATGCTCAGTCCCTTCCTGTACTCTCTGTTCACTCATGACTGAATGGCCAGTCCAACACCATCATTAAGTTTGCTGATGACACAACAGTGGTAGGCCTGATCACTGACAACAATGAGTCAGCCTATAGGGAGGAGGTCAGAGACCTGACCGTGTGGTGCAAGAACAACAACCTCTCCCTCAACGTGATCAAGACAAAGGAGATAATTGTGGACTACAGGAAAAGGAGGACCGAGCACGCCCCCATTCTCTTCGACGGGGCTGTAGTGGAGCAGGTTGAGAGCTTCAAGTTCCTTGGCGTCCACATCACCAACAAACTAACATGGTACAAGCACACCATGACAGTCGTGAATAGGGCAGGCACGACAAAACCTATTCCCCCTCAGGAGACTGAAAAGATTTGCATGGGTCCTCAGATCCTCAAACGGTTCTACAGCTGCAATATTGAGAGCATCCTGATGGGTTACATCAGTTGGTCTGCTTCTACCCCCAAGCCTTAAGGCTCCTGAACATCTAATAAAATAGCTACCCAGATTATTTGCATTGCCCCCTTTTACGCTGCTGCTACTCTCTGTTATTATCTATGCATAGTCACTTTAACAACTCTACTTACATGTACATATTACCTCAATTACCTCGACTAACCGGTGCCCCCACACATTGACTCTGTACCAGTACCCCCTGTATTTAGCCTCGATGTTGATATTTTACTGCTGCTCTTCAATTATTTGTTACTTTTATTTTTTTTTTTAAAGGTATTTTTCTTAAAGCTGCATTGTAGGTTAAGGGCTTGTAAGTAAGCATTTCACTGTAAGGTCTACTACACCTGTTGAATTCGGCGCATGTGACAAATACAATTTGATTTGATTTGATTTATGCGGTGAGACAGTATGTACAGAAGCCGCAGCAGTGTTAAAATTGTAAAAAGTTTGGACATGTGGAAAGTGTTTGTCGAAGGAAAAAAAATATGTACTAGTTGAAGAGTCAGATGAAGCATGTTGTTATAATTGTCATGGGAATCACATTCCCGAGTTCCCAGTGTTCCCTGTACGGATGAAGGAGGTCGCAGTAGCTAGGATCAGGCCAACCAGCAGGTCTTCTATGTGGAGGCAGTGAAAATAGCTGAAGGAGTGAGTAGAGAGGAGATGGTAGTGGATGTCCCACAGTCTGCAGTGAATGCCATGCAGGAGAAGGATCCCGACACACTAATAGTGAAGAAGGTGGACTTTGTTGTGTTTATAGCGCTAGTGATAAATTGCACTAGTTAAACTTAGAAAACATAAAAGAAGCTAGACATCATTGTGAAGGCAACAAATCGATTTCTGGATCTCCAGGACTTTACAGGCGAAATGTAACAGGGAGTACTGAATGAAGAGGTTCCCCCTCCCAGGTTGTTGAGACTGTGTAGGGATCTGAATAGTACATTTTTTTTAAAATTCAGGGTAGTATTGTGAATTTGTTTAGTTTTTTTGGGGGGGGGGGGGGGTAATTAGCATGAATTTGTTCATCCAAAACATATTTTGCTTTTGTAGTATTCTTTCTAACCCGTACAGTAGGTGGCAGCAATACACCGTATTAGTGCAGTCTGCCAATAAACCTCAAAGAAGAATCCTGTGCTTACCACTGCCACAGAAGAAGAAAGGGGCGGGGGTTAATAACAGTGCTGTTGTGCATGCTGTTAGCAAAGAAGCTACTAAAGTGGCTTAAATTTATGATTGTATAATGTTTCAGCATTACTTTGCACGTGGATTACGTACTGCTATTTCTCAAACGTTTAGTATACAATTTGTTGCCCTCCGAAATGGGAGGCCTGCTACTCACGCGTGTAGAAGGCTGCCAATGAAGACCGAAGGGTGTTTGTATCACGCTGCCAAAAGGTCGTTTCTCAATGATGCGGCTAAAAAGGTATTTGGCTTTATTTTGTCCTCACTTGTCTGGTAGATAGTTATACTTCCAATCCTGGGATATAATATGCCCTATTATGCTAGTTACGTAAGTTTATTTTGGCTGAAAGAAGCAATGTTAGCTAACTAGCTAGCCTAGTGGCTCTGCGTTCGATAGTTCTACACTCGATACATTAGCTATGTATGATTTACATGCTCCTGACCAAACCGGGCGCGCGCATGTTGTTTTTGTACAGCCACACCAGACACGATCAGCACATGCATGTTAAAATATCAAACAAAACTCTGAACCAATTATAATAATTTGAGGACAGGTCGAAAAGCATTCAACTTTGATGGCAATTTAGCTTGCTAGCAAATTTGTCCTGGGATATAAACATTGGGTTGTTATTTTACCTGAAATGCACAAGGTCCTCTACTCTGACAATATTCCACAGATTAAACAGTAAACTGAATTCCTTTATCGTCATCTCTCCTCCTTCCTCAGGCTTCTATTTTTACTTTGGACTTTATTTGGCGTTGGCAAACAGCTTTAAGGTGCATTACAACTAGAGGTCGACCGATTATGATTTTTCAACACCGATACCTATTATTGGAGGATCCAAAAAAAAGCCGATACCGATTAATCGTCCGATTTAGAAAGGGAAAAAATTTATTTGTAATGACAATTACAACAATATTGAATTAACACTTATTTCATAAAAGCCAATGAGGAGATTGGAGAGGCCGGACTTGCAGTTCAGCATCACAAATAGGACCTATTTTTATTTTAGCACTTGGCCATGCCATGCTTTCTGTCGTGTGCACGCAATGATTGAATAGCATGTATGTGTACATTTATTTTGCAACGTGCATCTGACGATAGCGGTGTGGTCAGCATGTTATTCAATCATTGGTTATATTTGTGATGCACTGCAAGTCTGGCCTCTCCCATCTCCTCATTGGTTTTTAGGAGCATATACCCACGCGGGTGATTGAAAGACGAACTGAAGTCCACATCCAGGCCAGTTGGTGGTGGTAATGCACCTTAAAGTTGGTTGCCAACCGCCATATAAAGTCAGAAGAATCCTGAAGGAGTTGAGATTCCTAGAAATGAACTAAGTTTACCCTTTTAGTTGTGGATTAATTGTCGGAGTAGAGGACCTTGTGCATTTCAGGTAAAATAACAACCCAATATTTCTATCCCAGGACAAATTAGCTAGCAACAGCAAGCTAGCTAGTTAAATTGCCTTAAATGTTTAATGCTTTTCAACCTGTCCCCAAATTAATATAGTTGGTTCAGAGTTAATTTTGATATTTCAACCAGCGTGTCCTGACCGCATCTGGTGTGGATGGACAAAATCAATATTCGAGCGGTGTGGTCAGGCATGATCTGCACTGGCCTGGTTGTGCAAGTTCATTAACTTTTGAAAGTGCGTTAGATTCAATTAATCTATACAACCCCCATGGCAAATTGCGTTATGACATATTTGATCACACTCTGTAAAATCTCATCTGAAAGGTAATTAAGAATTGGACCAGGTTCTTTTTAAAATGATATATTATTTGTTCTGGTCTAATTGTAGCAGTTAAAGGCATTGTATGGAAAGAAATGGCCTAGTTTCTCATTTGTCTGTCTCTGCCCAGGTACAGCCAGCCTCTGTACTACGGATGGCCTGCTGCTTCTCTACATCTTCCACAAACCACTCTGAGGAGGGGACGCTCATCTATTCAGGGAACCTCGGCAATTCTGTCCGAGGTATTACTTTAATCACCATAAACAATCTCTCATGATCGTCTCCTCATCATCAACATTGTTATCATCATTGAATAACTAGGCCTAAACAAGAATTTTATTTTTTGTCTGTTGCAGGTGTGAAGATGTTCTCTTACACCAGTAGCGGGGCCAGCCTGTGTATGATGCCCTACATTCTTTTGAAGACTGGCATCAGCGTTCAGAGTCTTGTCCTGAAGGGGGCCTTCTGTGGTGTCATTGGTTTTTTCACATTCCTGACTCCCATCCTCCTCCACATCATCACCAAAGGCTATGTGGTTCGCCTGTACCACAACCATGACACTGACACGTACACAGCTGTCACCTACAACATCCTTCTGATGGAGAAAAAGACTGTGTTCCGTCAGAGTGAGGTCAAGATACCGGGTGTCAGCAAAATGTTCACCACGTTCTATGCCGACAAGAAGTCAATGCTTGTGAATCCGATGCTGTTCCCACTTCCTCATGACTATAACCACCTCATGGGTTACGACCAGCCCTTTTCATTTGATACGGAAGACTTGAATGGTAAACCTAATAAGAGTTAACGGATTTCTACAGATAATGCCAATTGCAGTCTGAACTGTTGAATGGAACGTGTGTGTTTGTACGCCTTAGTTGTTAATGTAGGCTATAAATTATATGATATCAAAGAGAACCTTTGAGAGATGTTGGTTTCTTCCTTTCACTAGTAAGAGGTAATGTATAGACATGGAGTATATGAATAAAATGTGTTTAAACAAAGCTTATGGATTCATTTCATCACTAAATATAAACTAAATTCACCTTGTGACATGACTGTGATTGCAATTGTAACTTCCCTTCCTTCTGCTTCAAACAATGCATCTCTTTAGAAAAACACTACCAGTATTCTGTGGGCAAAATGAGAAGTTGCTACTTCTGATGTTTTGAGAGCTTGGGCACTATCAAACAGTGTTGATTGCATAACTTTGCTCTTCAGAGAGTGTCAACCTGGTATACTTGGCATGGTAAGACCTTTTTATTTACTTATCTAGTGATCATATAGAGAAGAATGTAAAACGTATATACTGAATTTAATCAGAACATTTTAGATAACTAGTATATCGCTGTGACTACGTATTAAGTACCAGAACTACTAGATGTCTGGAAATGTCATTACTTTCCTCTGATACTCTAATGTTTCTTGCTAAACACCTCTCTTTAGTCGTGTTGCATTCTTGACAGTTAAAACGGTTTAGGACCAAACCCATAGCTAACAACCTTTTCTTTTGTTTTCTTTATTTTAACTCTGTGTTTCAATAGAGCCACAATGGTTTCGAGTTTTATGTCTGGTATAAAAATTGGAAGTAAATAGAACAAGTTATCCCAGAAAGATTGCTTTTGCCCGGATCTGAAAATATGTAATCTCAAAGGAGGAATGTACCAGAAATATTCATATTCACCCACCATTCCAACTGTCAGAAATTATATGCTGTTAAATTTCACTTCTGGTGGGTGGTGTGACTAACAGATGGTCATCCTCTTTGCAGAATCTCTACATGATACTGTTCTCTTTTATCTCAGGGCCTATGATGTGTTGCCAAAAGTGAGTACCAGTCTTACTGTTGAAAACCAGATTCTTTGTCTTCTGAAAATATACATATTTTAAAGACACACAGCTTTGCCTCCATGGTTAGTTTACCCTCACATTGTACACCTCCGTGTGAAGGGCTTTAAGATATGTTATTATTAAGAATGTGAGTTTTAATAACGTGTTGTACATTTTATTTGCCTCATTACAGGGGAATTATGAGGTCTTCGTCGAAACTGTGGAATTCAGACAGCCAAACTGTGGAAAAATTGAAAGTCAACGTTACAACTGAAGTGAAATGGGGGGAAACGCATGTGAGTGGAGAATGACATTCTCATGATTTGCATGTATTGGTGTTACTGTGAAACTGTAGTGTAATGTAAAATGGGTATACACTGCTCAAAAAAATAAAGGGAACACTAAAATAACACATCCTAGATCTGAATGAATGAAATATTCTTATTAAATACTTTTTTCTTTACATAGTTGAATGTGCTGACAACAAAATCACACAAATTATCAATGGAAATCAAATTTATCAACCCATGGAGGTCTGGATTTGGAGTCGCACTCAAAATTAAATTGGAAAACCACATTACATGCTGATCCAACTTTGGTGTAATGTCCTTAAAACAAGTCATAATGAGGCTCAGTAGTGTGTGTGTGGCCTCCACGTGCCTGTATGACCTCCCTACAACGCATGGGCATGCTCCTGATGAGGTGGCGGATGGTCTCCTGAGGGATCTCCTGCCAGACCTGGACTAAAGCATCCGCCAACTCCTGGATAGTCTGTGGTGCAACGTGGCGTTGGTGGATGAAGCGAGACATGATGTTCTAGATGTGCTCAATTGGATTCAGGTCTGGGGAACGGGCGGGCCAGTCCATAGTATCAGTGCCTTCCTCTTAAAGGAACTGCTGACACTCCAGCCACATGAGGTCTAGCATTGTCTTGCGTTAGGAGGAACCCAGGGCCAACCGCACCAGCATATGGTCTCACAAGGGGTCTGAGGATCTCATCTCGGTACCTAATGGCAGTCAGGCTACCTCTGGCAAGCACATGGAGGGCTGTGCGGCCCCCCAAAGAAATGCCACCCCACACCATGACTGACCCACCCTAAACTGGTCATGCTGGAGGATGTTGCAGGCAGCAGAACGTTCTCCACGGTGTCTCCAGACTCTGTCACGTCTGTCACATGTGCCACTCCTTTATTGGGGGTGTCTTGCTAATTGCCTATAATTTCCACCTGTCTATTCCATTTGCACAACAGCATGTGAAATGTATTGTCAATCAGTGTTGCTTCCTAAGTGGACAGTTTGATTTCACAGAAGTGTGATTGACTTGGAGTTACATTGTGTTGTTTAAGTGTTCCCTTTATTTTTTTTTGAGCAGTGTAGTTTGTTTCCAGCAAAGTTGTTCAAGTACTAGTTTATTACAATGCTAATCCTGATGTGCCAGAGACCACAAGATAAGACACACTACACACGTGTGCACATGGATGTTGTATTGTAAATATGTGGTGGTGGAGTAGTGGCCTGAGGGAACACACTGAATGTGTCAGGTAAGTTGTTATGAGATGTAATGTCTTGTAGTATTTTAAACTGTATGTAATTGTTTTATGTCACAGGACACCAGGAAAAGTAGCTGCTGCCTTGGCTAATGGGGATCCATAATAAATACAAATGCAAGACAACTAAGTAACTCAAGCTCTGAAATCTCCTTCATGCCAACACTATTCAAGTCAGGATATTGAGTCACTAATGTACTATAAAGGATGTTTTGACTACATCCACTAGGGTGCACTGTAAGTCAAGTGAAAAGAGGAACAAGCCAGTGTGGTATTCCACAATCATGAAACAAATAACATATATTGTATGTAGCTAAGGAATAAGTCATTCAGAAAATGTCTTGTTTCTTAAAAAAAAAAAATATTTTGCTATTTGGACAAATCAATCAATACCACAAAAGGGACTTTTCATGACGCCAGTTGAAGGCACTGGCAGGAACATGTGGAAGTATTTCCAGTCAGAAAGGAAAGCCACTATCCCCTCCCAGCTCATCAGCCGGCCATTTTGGTCCTCCACTGTGACTCATGGGGATGCACATTATCAGCTGCTGAGTAGTGTCATTCATTGAGGAACTGATCTGATACAGATTTGATTTCTGTATGCGCTGCTCTAACCAAACAAAGGCGCGGCAATACTTAGATATTAAACTCCAGCACACACGGTTTGTGACCTTTTTGATAAACTAATCAATTGTAATCAGTTAAATTTGATGTTCATATGTTGCTGCAATGTTTGGTATGTTATACTGTGTGTGATTGCTAGGGAGCCTTGCCACAAATGTGAGTCATTTATTTAATGCAACAATGTTTTTGAGATCTGTTTTGAGCTAACATATCCCTGCTCTTGTTATGACATGATTTACTAAGCAGTAGCTACAGCTCCTTTGTTAGTACAAATGATAATGATATTCAGCATGTGTTTAGTTTCCTTTGGAGGGCTAGAGCCTTGGCCTGGCAGGTGAATACAAATGTAACTGAATGTTAAACTTGGTTGGGGCAATCCAACAATGTGCTATCTATCTATCTATCTATCGTACCAGTCAAAAGTTTGGACACCTACTCAGTCAAGGGTTTTTCTTTATTTTACTATTTTCAACATTGTAGAATAACAGTGAAGACATCAACTATGAAATAACACATATGTAATCATGTAGTAACCAAAAAAATGTTAAAGATATATTTACATTTTCCGATTCTTCAAAGTAGCCACCCTTTGCCTTGACAACGATGCACACTCTTGGTGTTCTCTCAACCAGCTTCATGAGGTTGAGATGTGGGATGCACCTGGGATGCATTTCAGTGAATTTGTGGAATTGCTTTCCTCCTTTATGCGTTTGAGACCAAATCCATATTATGGCAAGAACAGCTCAAATAAGGAAAGAGAAACAACAGTCCATCATTACTTTAAGACATGAAGGTCACTCAATTATGGAAAATGTCAAGAACTTTGAAAGTATCTTCAAGTGCAGTCGCTAAAACCATCAAGCACTATGATGAAACTGGCTCTCATGAGGACCGCCACAGCAAAGGAAGACTTACAGTTACCTCTGCTGCAGAGGATAAGTTCATTAGTTACCAGCCTCAGAAATAGCATCCCAAATAAATGATTCAGAGTTCAAGAAACAGACACATCTCAACAATAACTGTTCAGAGGAGACTGTGAATCAGGCCTTTGTGGTCGAAGTACTGCAAAGAAACCGCTAATAAGAGACATGCTTGGGCCAAGAAACACATGCAATGGACATTAGACCGGTGTAAATCTGTCCTTTGGTATGATGAGTCCTAATCTGACATTTTTGGTTCCAACCGCCATGTCTTTGTGAGATGCAGAGTAAGTGAATGGAGGATCTCCACATGTGTAGTTCCCACCTTGAAGCATGGAAGTGTGATGGTGTGGGTGTGCTTTGCTGGTGACACTGTTTGTGATTAATTTAGAATTCAAGGCACACTTAACCAGCATGGCTACCACAGCATTCTGCAGCGATACACCATCCCATCAGTTTTTTTTTTGCTTTGTAGGACTATCATTTATTTTTCAGCAGGACAATGACCCAACACCACACCTCCAAGCTGTGTAAGGGCTAGTTGACCAATAAGGAGAGTGATGGAGTGCTGTATCAAGTGCTCAGCATATGTGGGAACTCCTTCAAGACTGTTGGAAAAGCATTCCAGGTGAAGCTGGTTGAGAGAATGCCAAGAGTGTGCAAAGCTGTCATCAAGGCAAAGGGTGGCTACTTTGAAGAATCTCATATTTTTAACACTTTTGATTACTACATGATTCCATATGTGTTATTTCATAGTTTTTCATGTCTTCACTATTATTCTACAATGTAAAAAATAAAAACCCTTGAATGAGTAAGTGTGTCCAATCTTTTGACTGGTGCTCTATATCAAGCCTGCCTTGGCTGTGAGGAACTTGACAGTGGATTTGAAGTGGTAGCTAGCAGCCCCGCCAGCAGCCAGTGGGTGGGTGCAATGTTGCGCTCCTGACAGGGAAGAGCAGGTGCCACCGTGCAGACGGGACGACCTCAGAGTTTTGACCCCCAGGGCCTATCAATCTCGCTCTATTGGAGAAAAGGGGGGGTTGAAGTTTAATGGAGCAGAACAAGCAAGCGAGTTGGGGGGTGAATGGGCTGGAGTGGGCAGGGTTAATTAAGGAGCCTCCTCAGGCCCCCAGAATGTATTACCAGCTGTAACAGCTGCCATTTTGACCAGGGCGGAGAAGCAACTTTTTCCAAGGATGTTTTTTATGAAGTTGAGTTTTAAATGTGATGCGACTTTAAACACCTTCAACTAATGAATACATGTGAAAAATGTGTTATTTTCTATACTTTTAATATGATTTAAATGTATCTAATACCTTGAATAAATAAACAAATGCTTTAAACTTTGAGCACAATGAGAATTGACACCGTTGACTTGGTGAAAAGTAAATGTGTCTGGTATCCCACACAAGAAGTGATGAAGTGTGTGTGTGTGTGTATAGTTGGAGATGTTTGGGGTTTGTCACTGTCTCCCATTCACATGCCAGCAATACGCCTGTAACTTACGCTGTTTGACCTTGGCTATTCCCACAAAAAGATCTCTGAAATTGCTCACAGACTATGCTTACGAACCCTTTTTGTTCGAGACTTCAGCCGAGACCAAAGATCAGATGAGAATAGTATTTGGAGTAGATTAGTTAAGAGATTGTTGGATGGGAGGGCATTTGGAAATAAAATAACACCTGCGTAGGATTGTCTGAAACAGGTCTCCCAACTGTGTAAGAGCAATTATGTTTCTGGCACAAGTTAATAAATGCAATGCCAGAATCATCAAGAGTCCTGCTGCTTCTTTCCAGTTTCCATTTATACTTTTCACATCACATGTTCCTTGTGTAGCAAGGGGATGGAGTGTACATGCATGCAGGATTTATTAAAGACATGTCAGTTGTACTCCTGTTGTGATTTCAGTATGGTCAGTCAGGCTTATGCGTGGAGTAATGACTGTTGATAAAATTGAGGACAGTGGGGACAGAAAAATAGAATACTCCGTGTGAAACGTAATAGTGCTTCAAAGCTTATGGACTCTCAGGAGGCTTTCTCCCCTAGAGGAACAGTATAAGGAGTTGCCATGGCTGCAATACATTCATTATATAGGTCTGTTTCCACTGAACCGCTGTCATTTACAGTGGTTGTCTGGAAACACAAAGAGAATGGAACAAAAACAGTTTGTCAGTGACCTTCCTTCCATTCACTGACACACACTACGATGTGAGCAGAGTACATACAGAAAGAAATCCGCAACCTCTTCCATTGCCTTCAAATGTGACACTCTCCCAGCAGCAGCTGTTGTACACTATTTTAGACTCAGGATAACCGCAGCAATCCCTGAGCCCAGGGCCAATTTTCACTCTGGGGGGGGGGGGGGGGGGGGTTAGACTGCTCCTAATAAAATAGTACCCCTTCTGTACCAGCTTCAGCAAAGGGGAATTCCCCCTATCCTCTCGCCACCAACGTTAATAAGAAGTTAAATAATTTGAAGTAGTACATCAGTATGCTTGAGTAAAAACAATGGACCGCAATTCAAAACGCTACATCCAGGGTTTTGGAGTGAGAACAATAAAACATACAACGTTAACATGAAACTGAGTGGGATATCACTAACACCTGTATATATATGGTCAAGTGATGTCTCTTTTCAGAAAGCCTCCTTGCCTTCACTGATCCAACTTCTGATGGACAAAAGAAAGCTGCCCCCACACAAAATTGGACAGACAGAAAAAATGATGTAAACTTTCTTTTAATTCTTAATGGGGGGGAACAACCGCCCCAAAATCCATTAAAATCATTGTAGTCAGAAGATCATAAATATCAAAACTTGTTGTCCAATATAGCTTCATGCTGTTTTTGTATTCAGTGATGTTCTTTGTAAGCCTGGCAAAAGTTCATAAATATTGAATTGATTTTAAAATCACGAATTAAAAATATCTATCAAATGGTAAGTTACATTTTCCAAAAGTTTACAAACTAGTTTTCCAAAACACATTTTTGAAAAATACAATCACACCTAAAAATTCTTACTTTGCCTTTAAAAAGTAACAACAGCTCGTAATTTTGGGCAAAACATTTTTTATGGAGCATCAGTTACAATTAGTAGAAAATAGCCTTATACATAGCTGTGTGCAAATACAGTTTAGACAAGAAAAATACATTATTGATCATTCATCGTGGTACTTTCAACTTTAAACGTTGCCTGTTCTCTTTAACGATGTGCTCTAAATGTTCTTTATGACTTTACATTCCGAGAAGTAATAATAAACACATCTGGAGCCATTTTCCCTTCTGATGCTTTCTTCTTCCCATCTCACATACTCTCTGTGGCAGTCTATGACCAACCCTCTGTAAAACATCGCAATGTTACTGCCCTGAAATCCAACTAACACATCCTTCAACTCCTCATACCATACTCTTAGCATTGCTGCAATGAAAATGTTACCATAACCAGTGAAAATGCATCTCCTACACCTGCCAACAGTTAACCAAAATGTACGCGTTTATAAATATGAAACATTTCATTCTATTTATTCAACTTTAGCTGAGAAAACAGAACATATATTTATTATTCAAAAATAAAAATAAATATTCATGCTTAGCTAACTAGGCACAAAGTTATAATAATATATTGACGACAAAATACAGTAATTAGACTTTCATATTTAAGACCCTCTCCTCTGTCTTCCCCAAAGTAAACTGGAACATTCTAATGTTCTAACAGTCCTCACAGATACTCATCTCAACATTTAGCCAACCATTTACCCTATCTGAATGTATTCAACACACATAACAAGGTGTAATTGCAGAGAGGGGCTTTGAGCATTGGACTGCTTTCACAACGGTGCAAGTTAGTTAGTATGAGGTCCAGTGTTGTTGGTGTTGGCTCAGCCAAATTAAAGACTCAAATATTAAGCAACAAATGTGACATTCATCAACCAACCCATGCACAAATAGTTTACTCCTATATGACTAAATCAAATAGCTCCTCAGCGATTTTCTACAAGACACATTTGCATATTCTACAAGACACAATTGCATATTTTCAAATTAAAATCAAACCAAACTAATCACGTTATTCTAATGTATTATCTTCATGCGCCAATCTACTGTATATGTTATATTCACGTGGCAATAAATCAATGTCGGATGCCATATTTGCTACAAATTTGAACAAAAGAAAAAATCAAGTTGGCAAGTCATGCCTCCATTTGACAATGTACAGTTGCAAAATGTAAGCCTTTATGTCAAAACAATTTAGACTACAATTATAAAACATACAACGTTAACATGAAACTGAGTTGTACATCGTTGCTGATTGAACACTAACACCTGTATATCTATGGTCAAATGATGTCTCTTTTCAGATAGCCTCCTTGCCTTCACTGATCCAACTTCTGATGATGGACAAAAGAAAGCTGCCCCAACACAAAATTGGACAGACACAAAAAAAATGGTATTGTAAACGTTATTTTAATTGTTAATGGGGGGGAACAACTGCCCCAAAATCCATTAAAATCATTGTAGTCAGAGATCATAAATATCAAAACTCGTTGTCCAATATAGCTTCTTGTTGTTTATTTTGTATTCAGTGATATTCTTTGTAAGCCTGGCAAAAGTTCATAAATATTGAATTGATATTAAAATCACGAATTAAAAATATCTATCAAATGGTAAATTACATTTCTCCAAAAGTTTACAAACTAGTTTTCCAAAACACATTTTTGAAAAATACAATCACACCTAAAAAATACTTACTTTGCCTTTAAAAAGTAACAACAGCTTGTCATTTTGGGCAAAAAAAATGTATGGAGCATCAGGTACAATTAGTAGAAAATAGCCTTATACATAGCTGTGTGCAAATACAGTTTAGACAAGAAAAATACATTATTGATCATTCATCGTGGTACTTTCAACTTTGAACGTTGCCTGTTCTCTTTAACGATGTGCTCTAAATGTTCTTTATGACTTTACATTCAGAGAAGTAGTAATAAACACATCTGGAGCCATTTCTCTTCTGATGCTTTCTTCTTCCCATCTCACATACTCTCTGTGTCTATGACCAAACCTCTGTAAAACATCGCAATGTTACTGCCCTGAAATCCAACTAACACATCCTTCAACTCCTCATACCATACTCTTAGCATTGCTGCAATGAAAATGTTACCATAACCAGTGAAAATGCATCTCCTACACCTGTCAACATGTTATCCAAAATGTACGCTTTTATAAATATAATACATTTCATTCTATTTATTCAACTTTAATTGAGAAAAAATTACATTTATTATTCCAAAAATAAAAATAAATCTTCATGCTTAGCTAACTAGGCACAAAATAATATTAATAATATATTGACGACAAAATACAGTAATTAGACTTTCATATTTAAGACCCTCTCCTCTGTCTTCCCCAAAGTAAACTGGAACATTCTAATGTTCTAACAGTCCTCACAGATACTCATCTAAACATTTAGCCAACCATTTACTCTATCTGAATGTATTCAACACACATAACAAGGTGTAATTGCAGAGAGGGGCTCTGAGCATTGGACTGCTTTCACAACGGTGCAAGTTAGTTAGTATGAGGTCCAGTGTTGGTGGGGTGTTGGCTCGGCCAAATTTAAAGACTCAACTATTAAGCAAAAAAATGTGACATTCATCAACTAACCAACCCATGCACAAATAGTTTACTCATATATGACTAAATCAAACAACTCCTCAACAATATTCTACAAGACACAATTGCATATTTTCAAACCAAACTAATCACGTTATTCTAATGTATTCTCTTCCTGCGCCAATCTACTGTATATGTCATATTCATGTGGCAATAAATCAATGTCGGACGCCATATTTGGTACACATTTTAACAAAAGAAGAAGAAGTCAAGTTGTCAAGTCATTATGCCTCCATTTGACAATGTACAATTGCAAAATTAACCATTAAGCCTTTATCTCACAAAACAATTTAGACCACCATGTTTTGGGGACATTGATCCTTGATTGCACAGTGAAAAAATAAAAATATCTAACGAAGTGCAACCCACTTCCAAAACTACAGCCCTTTTGCTTTTTATGTTAAAATCAATCAAATTACAAACAACTAATTTGATGCAATATAGGGTCAGTGTGCAGAAAGAACATGACATGACTAGATATGTTAACAAACCGTATCAGTGTCTGGTTAAAGATAGATAGACAAGTTGAATCAGGAGGAAAGTTATTCCATATCACCAGTTAGCCCTTAATCAGAAAATAAATGTCCATTTTTTTCAATCACAAATCAGTGTTGATTAACTATGTAACCTCATACATTTGTGTTACATGCAGCCAGCCAATAAATAGCTGGTTAGTAAAAAACAAGCTGTTTAGTTAAAAGTTAATGCACAATCTGTGTTTGTATACTGCTAAGATGCTTCAATTTCGTATACATTACTCTCAAATTTGACAATGTAGAAATAACTGGAATTAAACATTTCAATGTCTTTCAAAGGAGAACTGCTTTGTGTAGCACAGGTGTTAGGGAAATTCCTTTTGGATTTGAAGGATCTTAAAAAAGTTTGAGAAATGCATGGACTAGACTTAAATAAATAAAACGCTCTCTTAATAATTTGTAATACCTAAGGTTAAACAAAGGAAAAAACAAATGAAAAAACGAACAGTTACTAACAAATACACAAAACAAATGCACTTGAAACGGCCAACGCACAAGCATGTCCCAAAAGGAGAAGTTAGATAAGGCTGGGGAATGGAATAAGACTGGTGAGTGCGACTTAAAAAATAAATAAAAAATCTTATGTACCAAGTGAATATTATAGCAAATACAGAGACACACTCCCACGGCAGCAAAGCCTGCCGAAACACATTCCTCTGGCAGCCTTGTGCACTGCCTCTACCCACTAAAACGTCAGATGGTAAAATAGTAAGGCAGCTGTTATCTTCCGTCAACTAAAAGTGCATCTCCGAACATATCCTGTCAAGCCCTCCCTCTCCCACCCCCCTCCACATTCCTCCTGACAGGGCAGATGGAGAGGCAACGCACTTGACTGGTAACAGCTTGGATCAGCAGATATTTCTTTTTGCTTTCGCAATGACTGCTTGCTTCAGATTTCACAGAACCTAAGCGTGTCACAAATCATCGCCAGCAAAACGGGGCAGCGTCGGGGCCGAATGGTCCTGTTCTCATCTTTCTCCGGTGTTTCACTCTATTTCCAGTCCTTCTTTGCCTGTGTCTGTGCCTGACCGGCGCCATTTTTAAAGGCCATTGACGCAACTGCAGAGATAGGGGCCTGCGCCACTAGTTTTGATGAGTTCCCTGAAGATTGAAAACAGTAGGAGGGTCAATAGTTATGTTGAATCACATTCAGGCTTACTGTATCTTAATATTTAATGTAAAACTTGCAATTTACTCTTTAGGTAAACGTTTCTTTTACTTTATGTTACATTTAAAAATGTAATGGAACATAAATTACTGTATCACAATGCTCTACAATTTATAACATCTGAATAGATGTTATTGAGCTGATCCTTACCTCAGTTCAGATTCCGTCAGGTTAAAAAATGGACAAAAATAATTGCTAGACCAATATTCAACAGCATTACAAGGGCAACCAGTATTGAGTTTGGACCCTGTGAAGTAGAAAAGAGATACGGGAGAACATTTCAAAAATTGCATTTTTAAAGTTAGCTAGGCATTATCACTGAAAATATTAGACTACCTTTGATGTTTCACAGTTCTGAAATTACACATTTATTTCTCTTTGCTTCAGTTTTCCCATTTTCATCATCATACAGTATTTGGCCACTTACTGACTCTTCCTCTACAAAATCCGTGGTGATCTCCAAGCTGGCTTGTTTCCTAGTTTCTGCTAGACTTCTTGGCTTATACGAATCTTGTTTCTTAAGTCTTGATTCAGGTTTGCTTTCTTTGGATACCGACTTTGGCACTATAGGTTTTGGGGTGGGTGTCCTGTACTGCGCCATAGGTTTTGCTGGCGGTGGCATCCGGGTGAGGGTGGACGGGGTAACATGCTCATCTATGTCCTCAGGTTCGTCTTGAGGGATCTTCACGTCTGCCTTCACGTAGTAGCCGTGGTACTCCGTGTCAGTGTGCAGCTGTCCATTGCCAGGGCTGGCGGGGACCGACTCCTCCATTTTGAACGGTTGAGGCAATTCCTGTCTTACTTCCTGTTTCAACGATGTCTTAGACACTGCCTTTGTGATGACCGGGAGCTGGCTCTCTGCTGCAGGGGTCTTGTTCTCTTTCCCAGACTTGGGGGCGAGCTTGCTGAAGAAGCTCTTCTTGGGCTCCGGGGTATGTGTTGACGGGGGTGTTGGTGGGGGAGAGGACCGTGGACTCGCGGTGGGAGAGTTGTCTGGGGTTGTGCCTTTACGGTAGAAATGAGGGCTACTTGAAGGGGTCTTTTCTTTCTTCTCCTCTTGAACAATAGGTTCAATCGGTTCGTTGAACCTCTGCTTTATATAATCAGGGCCTAGAAAATGGAAGGACGTTATTATCATGATATCCAGTCCTTTTATCTATACTTAGTCAATTTGTAGCATGTACACAGTGATCTAATATCACAACGTTTGAATGAATGCTGTGTGTTTATATCACTATCAACAAACACTCAAGTATTTAGTGCTGAATCCTAATTTGAGATACAGAGATACACACACCTACATATTATTTTGTGTTGCTTTTGGTGAATGATAAATTCACATTTATTCATTGTCAGTTAGCTCATGGTTAGGATACCTTTTCTGCGTCCATGATTTCACATATCGAGTATTTGTTCCTTAATGTAGTTTCAAAGCTGTCCCAGTTGGTTTATGATACTGATTAAAGGTTCCAAGCATTCTCGACATTCTCCTGACCACTGATGAGGCCAACGCTATAACACAGCTGACACGAGCTCTCAAGTCAACAAAGTTAACACCTTTCTGACGCAAGTAGTGTTATCAAATGGAATCATCGTTCATAATATTACATTTGTTCTACTATTAATAGCAAGTGCTAAGATCACTTACTACATCTCTACAAGCTCAGCAGTTGTTCATAAAAAGCACAACGGTAAATAATTAAGACATTTATGGGGCATTAAGTAAAAGTTATAAGGCATCATTCAAATGAAATAGATTACAGATTGCAGGCAGGCTGGCTATTGAACCTGGTTGTTAGGAGTTGGTGATCTACACTATCCTGATGTCAGGTCAAGTGTCACAGATTTAGCAAGGCTATATGGGCCAGACCTGAGCAAAACCATGTGGTAAAAAGAGGAATGCTCAAAAAGCATAATGATATAAGACCACTGACCTTCATGCATACAGGAGCTGAATATGCATTAAAATGTAACACGAACACTGAAGAACCACCCTCTCATAAAACTAAGCAGGCTGACAAAAGTACCGATCTATATATTTAAAGACTTATCTTGCAGAAAAAAAGATATTCATTTGTAGAATAATATGCTGTACAGTATGTACGTATACATACATCGATGCCACAGAAACATGTTCACTCTAATACAAAATATTGTACTCATAAATCTGTGACACTTGCTGATTTTTTTCTGAGGATAAAAAAGACCCCAAGGTAAATTATACTAATTATATGTTCCTCCCTAAATAGATTAGCATTTTAAAATGTGCATATACATCTGCCCCAGACAGAAAATAAAAAGAAACCCACAACCCAGACACAAAGGAAATTGGACAAAGGGGATTATAACATGGGGCTATGAGATAGATAGATGCTGGGGCCTAGTTGGGTACAGTATGTTGGGTTACCTGGCTGATGGAAGTTGGGGGACAGTTCCCTGGCCACTGCCCTGGCGATGTCGGAGTCCTGACTGGCTGACTGACCGGCCTGGTCAGCAGCGTCGCCTTTAGTCCTGGCGTGAGCTGTTCTGGATGAATGCAAAGCAGAATAAGAGCTGGTTAGACTGGGAAGGGTACATACCAAGGTTCAAATAGTATTTGTTTACTTTTACATACTTTGAGTGTTTGTTTGAGCATGTTGTTTGAGAGTGCAAGATCTGCAGGGTTTGCACTTCTGGGACTATTCTATTGGGTTCATTGCCCCAGACAAGCCCAATCAGACACAGCTAAAGTATAACAAATATTTCAAATACTACTTGAAGGCAGGTCTAAGAGGGTGAAGAAGCACTTTGTGCCTCTGGCCCGTCCAGACAGACTCTGTCTTAAGTAGCTTATAGGGTGGAGAGCTCAGTGATCCTACAGTGTTCCCAATAAATACTGTTGGAGCAACAGCTTTTTCCAACATTAAATAATATTAGAAGTAGTTAGATAACCATTCACTTGAATTATTTAATTATCATACAGTCTCACACTCTTAGCAGTAAAACGAACATTGAAAACACAATAGTTTGACATGCCATATCCATTGTGTGATATTCTATAGAAAGCATTGTCATTCATCAAAACCTCTATTTTTGTAATTTCTGATTAAACTTTTTTTTTCAACTTCGATACAGTGTATTCGGAAGGTATTAAGACCCAGTGACTTCCACATCTTGTTACATTACAGCCATGTTCTAAAATTGACAACACCCCATTATGACAAAGCGAAAACAGGTTTTTCGATTTTTTTGCAAATCTATTAAAAATTAAAAACAGATACCTTATTTATAAAAGTATTCAGACCCTTTGCTATGAGACTCAAAAATGAGCTCAGGTGCATCTTGTTTCCATTGATCATCCTTGATGTTTCTACAACTTTATTGGAGTCCACCTGTGGTCATGATTTGGAAAGGCACACACCTGTCTATATAAGGTCCCACAGTTGACGATGCATGTCAGAGCAAAAACCAAGCCATGAGGTTGAAGGAATTGTCCGTAGAGCTCAAAGACAGGATTGTGTCGAGGCACAGACCTGCGGAAGGGTTCCAAAACAAATCTGCAGCATTGAAGGTCCACAAGAACACAGTGGCCTCCATCATTCTTAAATCGAAGAAGTTTAGAACCACCTCTTCCTATAGCTGGCCGTCCAGCCAAACTAACAAATTGAGGGAGAAGTGCCTTGGTCAGGGAGGTGACTCAGAACCCAATGGTCACTGACAGAGCTCCAGAGTTTCTCTGTGGAGATGGGAGAACCTTCCAGATGGACAACCGTCTCTGCAGCACTCCACCAATCAGGCCTTTATGGTAGAGTGGCCAGACAGAAGCCACTTCTCAGTAAAAGGCACATGACAGCCCACTTGGGGTTTGCCAAAAGGCACCTAAAGGACTCTCAAAGCATGAGAAACAAGATTATCTTTGGCGTGAATGCAAAGCGTTACGTCTGGTGAAAACCGGGAACCATCCCTACGGTGAAGCATGGTGGTGGCAGCATCATACTGTGGGCTGTTCTTCAGCGGCAGGGACTGGGAGACTAGTCAGGATCGAGGGAAAGATGAAAGGAGCAAAGTACAGAGAGATCCTTGATGAAAACCTGCTCCAGAGCGCTCAGGACCTCAGACTGGGGCGAAGGTTCACCTTCCAACAAGACAATGACCCTAAGCACACAGCCAATACAAAACAAGGAGTGGCTTCGGGACAAGACTCTGAATGTCTTTCAGTGGCCCAGCCAGAGCCCGGACTTGAACCCGATCGAACATCTCTGGAGAGATCTGAAAATATCTGTGCAGCAACACTCCCCATCATGCTGGAAAAGGCATTGTTTGTCACCAAACTGTTCCGGGATGGTTGGGATAAGTTGCTCTCGGGGGATGTGTTGGTACCATTCTTTATTCATGGCTGTGTTCTTAGGCAAAATTGTGAGTGAGCTCACTCCCTTGGCTGAGAAGCAATCCCACACATGAATGGTCTCAGGATGCTTTACTGTTGGCATGGCACAGGACTGATGGTAGCGCTCACCATGTCTTCTCCGGACAAGCTTTTTTCCGGATACCCCATACAATCGGAAAGGGATTCATCAGAGAAAATTACTTTACCCCAGTCCTCAGCAGTCCAATCCTTGTACCTTTTGCAGAATATCAGTCTGTCCCTGATGTTTTTCCTGGAGAGAAGTGGCTTCTTTGCTGCCCTTCTTGACACCAGGCCATCCTCCAAAAGTCTTTCGCCTCATTGTGCATGCAGATGCACTCACACCTGCCTGCTGCCATTCATGAGCAAGCTCTTTACTGTTGGTGCCCCGATCCCGCAGCTGAATCAACTTTAGGAGACGGTCCTGGCACTTGCTGAACTTTCTTGGGCGCCCTGAAGCCTTCTTCACAACAATTGAACCGCTCTCTTTGAAGTTCTTGATGATCCGATAAATTATTTAGGTGCAATCATACTGGCAGCAATGCCTGTGAAGCCCTTTTTGTGCAAAGCAATGATGACTGCACATGTTTCCTTGCAGGTAACCATGGTTGACAGAGGAAAAACAATGATTCCAAGCACCACCCTCCTTTTGAAGCTTCTAGTCTGTTATTCAAACTCAATCGGCATGACAGAGTGATCTCCAGCCTTGTCTTCATCAACACTCACACCTGTGTTAATGAGAGAATCACTGACATGATGTCAGCTGGTCCTTTTGTGGCAGGGCTGAAATCCAGATGAAATCTTTTTTGGGGATTCAGTTCATTTGCATGGCAAAGAGGGACTTTGCAATTCATCTGATCACTCTTCATAGCATTCTGGAGTATATGCAAATTGCCATCATACAAACTGAGGCAGCAGACTTTGCGAAAATTAATATTTGTGTCATTCTCAAAACTTTTGGCCACGACTGTATTGACTAAAAGGTCTGAATAACTATGCAAATGTGATGTTTCATTTTTTTTTTATACATTTACTACAATTTCTAAAATCCTGTTTTTGCTTTGTCAATTTGGGGTATTGTGTGTAGATTGATGAGGGACTACAAACAATTTAGTCAATTTTAGAATAAGGCTGTAACATAACAAAATGTGGAAAAAGTCAAGGGGGTTGAATACTTTCCGAAGGCACTGTATACACTATATATACAAAAGTATGTGACCACCCCTTCAAAAGAGGGGATTCGGCTATTTCAGCCACAACCGTTGCTGAGGTGTATAAAATCGAGCACACAGCCATGCATTCTCCTTATACAAACATTGGCAGTAGAGTAGCTCGTACTGAAAAGCTAAGTGACTTTCAATGTGGCACAGTCATAGGATGCCAAGTCAGTTCGTCAAATTTCTGCCCTCTAGAGCTTCCCCGGTCAACTGCAAGTGCTGTTTTTGTGAAGTGGAAACGTCTAGGAGCAACAACGGTTCAACCGCGAAGTGGTAGGCCTCACAAGCTCACAGAATGGGACCGCAGAGTGCTGAAGTGCATAGCGCTTATAAATTTTCCGCCCTCGGTTGCAACACTCACTACCGAGTTCCAAACTGCCTCTGGAAGCAATGTCCGCACAAAAACTGTTCGTCGGGAGATTTCATGAAATGGGTTTCCATGGCCGAGCAGCCGCACACAAGCCTAAGGTCACCATGCACAATGCCAAGTGCCGGCTGGAGTGGTGTAAAGCTCACCGCCATTGGACTCTGGAGCAGTGGAAACGTGTTCTCTGGAGTGATGAATCACGCTTCACCATCTGGCAGTCTGACGGACAAATCTGGATTTGGCGAATGCCAGGAGAATGCTACCTGCCCGAATGCATAGTGCCAACTGTAAAGTTTGGTGGAGGAGGAATAATGGTCTGGGGCTGTTTTTCATGGTTCAGGACCCTTAGTTCCAGTGAAAGGAAATCTTAATGCTGCAGCATACAATAACATTCTAGACGATTCTATACTTCCATTTTATTGCAACAGTTTGCGAAAGGCCCTTTCCTGTTTCAGCATGACAGGCCTAATTGCCCAACATCAGTGTCCGACCTCACTAATGCTCTTGTGGCTGAATGGAAGCAAGTCCCCACAGCAATGTTCCAACAACTAGTGGAAAGCCTTCCCAGAAGAGTGGAGGCTGTTTTTGCACCAACTCCATATTAATGCCCATGATTTTGGAATAAGATGTTCGAGAGCAGGTGTCTACATACTTTTGGTCATGTAGTGTATGTGTTGCATTCACTTTCTCTCAAGTAAATGTTTTTTCAAAACAAACCATTTACATGCGATGACATACGGAACACCATAATATACTTCTTTATATTTATCATGATTTATTTCAATGGTACAGTGATACAAGACCTTCAAGGTTAGTTCAATGGTGTTTCTTTATAAACAGCTCAATAAGAGGTAGTTGGTTTTACATCTGTTTGTATAAGTGTCCTTCAGGGCCTCTCAATACAGAGCGCAGGAGGATTCACACTATTTCTCTTGAACTGAATGTATCATTTTAACATCTTTGAGGTGTTCACTTTTTGAATTAAGGTGGATATAATTTAAAGTTTTACTTCAGACATGTTTGACACCGATGAAGCTCACAAAGACGAAACATTTGCTTTTTCAACCTTCAAGATTGTGGATCTTCTCTTTTTCAACTATTGACTATGAAAGTGCATTTCACCAAATTTAGGGGGCACATGACTTCAGAACCTTAGTGTGCATTGAGGAGTCTTTATTACTGTATGTGCAATTGGCTTTGCTGCCTGTAAACAGCTGACAGTCTCGCATACAGTGAATCATTCTGAATAATGAGAACTTCATATGCATATAGAGTCGTTGTGCTGTTGAATGAATCATGGTAGAACTCTGTTATATTGTACCAATACTTACATAGTTACAATGAGGAGTACAACAGTTGTAAGAGAGAGTGGGGTAAATTGAGCAAACCCTTGTTTCTAGGAAATCATACACAAAATTGATAATTTGACCAAATATTTAGGAAGCTGTCATCATTTCATAGTCTGTGAAGGAAGAAACCACATGGGAAAAGTCCTAAGTAATTTAGGTCCTCCCCCCCACCAAAAAAAAATCACCAAGTCAAATGAATTTGTGTTAGAGGTTTCATGATGCTTGTATCTAAACCAAAGTAAATAATTTGAAGATTGTTCTATACGTTAGTTGGGATCTCTATACACTTCAATGTGAGGTCCTAAACCTAGCATCAAAGTGCATCCTTGTAGCTGTGTGGGCTAATATAGTCAAAATGTTTGCCTTGGGGTAAGTTGAGCAAATTTAAGTGTTTTCTTACCCAGGTGTAATGCAAGGGATTATCTCTGGGACATGAGATAGGCCAGGCCCTGGTATTAAGTTAAAGAAATGTGTAGGTGGCTTAACTTACCCTGTCTCACAGCACAACTAACCCCATACCCAGGGTAAGTTGTACCAAGAGATCACTTTTATTGAACAAACTATGTTTTCAAAACTGTAACATTTACATTAATTATGATTTTTTTTTCCAGGTATACACAACATTCTGAAATATATGTAGATATCTTTTTCAGAAAGAATGCTATATTTCCTTTGTGATGCTGAATATAAAAATGGGCTTAACTTACCCCACTATCCCATACTCATTATCATCATGGAGTCATGATACGATTTAATGTGGGCTTCTTTAAAGCTTTGAAGCCTGTAAGCATAGGCTATACTACATCACGTGGCTTGGGGAGAAAATATAGGGAGCGAGGGCACATTGAAAAAAGGTGATTTAAACCAAGTTTAAGAAACTTTACTGGAAACATGTTAGCAAGTCTAAGGAGAGTTCTGAGGAAAGGTGAGTGATAAACTCTCCAACACCTAGTCCCAACCAGATAGACTGATTAGTCCAACAGATGATAGTCGATGGTGGGACAGAGATGGGCTAATGTATCAGCTCAGCTGCTGCTGTATTCCTGTAAACTGTTGATAAGCCAAGTCCTGCCTTGCCTTATTTAGTCAGAGCTCAGTGCTGACTGACACACTAGTGGCTGCTGGCCTCACATGTGAGCAGGGCACAGTTAGTACACACCGTCCGGTCTGGTCTAGGAACTGCTTGCCCTCCTTCATCCCCCCCCCTTCTCTCCATCTCTCTCTCTACTCCCTCCCTTCTTGGCTCCCCTGGGCTTCCACCCAGATGATGGGGAAAGTGACGCAAACCAAACCCAGTCTGCACTTTCCAAAGCTCTTACCACACGTATAAACTCAGACAGTCTTCAAAGACCGAAACCTTAATTTTAGACATTCTGCCTCTGACACATTTATATTTCATGATGGGAGGAGTTGTTGTGGTAGTGACATATGAGAGCCCTCATTACAATTCATACAGATGCCAGAAAATCAGGATAAAGAACATGCTAATGAGTGGTAATCATCAGAGAAGAAGATTATGAGGAAAGGGGGGATGGGTGGGCATGATATGGCAATAAAGTCTCTATTTTGATACTTTAAACAGATATGGGTGGGTGTTTTACATGGTAGTATATAATTTCATCTCTGTGCATTGCATTCAGTGAGACGAGGGGCTATGTATTTTCAGGAAAATAATGCACAATGTGGAAGGTGTGTTCCACCGCGCCATGGAGTTGTATTATTTTCCAGAGAATGCATGGAGCCCTGAGTTGATTATCCCTTTTATACCATGGCTATGAATTAACATATTTGCCTCTAGAAATGTATTAATTTGCCAGTATAAATTTCCACTGAAGTAGCAATTAAGCTTACTATCTAGCTAGATAGCTACAGTAGTTGCCTTGGTAACCAACCAGACTTGCTAGCTTAGCTAACCAAACCATCATCCTAGCTTGCTATTATGAAAATCGAATTCAACAATGCCAATACTGTTTTTAATTCGACCTTTACTTTCAAAAGCAGCTCAAAAATAGAACATGTAAGAATGAACTTCTTAGCCATTGAATTATACCGTGCTGATATACCGTGCTTTATAGGAAAATAATGCAACCCCATGCTATAAAAGGACAATAAAACAGTAAATCAATGTTGTTGTTTCATGTAGCGTTGAAAGAAAACATAATTTACTGTTGTCCAAGTGATAGACAAGATAGGCTACTAACAATATGATTGTTTTCTCTCTAAGTGAGTCTTTATGTCTAATTCAACTTTAATTTAATTTGGAATAATTCGAAGTCCACGGCATGTCATGAAGACGTGTTAGACATGGGCTCTATTTTAACAAACCTAATGCAATGGTCAATCTAAGCGCTGGCAGTAGTGCTATAGGTCCGGAGGGGTGTCAGAAATATGTGTGCTATGTTCACAGCCATTATAATGAGAGCAATAGTTAGCGGTAGCTCTAAAGGCCTGGGTTTTGATGAATAAACAAGTTGTAGGTGTAGGGCTGGCCACTCAAGGTGTTCCATGGCTAAATACGGCATGTGGTTTTCCTCAAGTTATGTAGGTTATCGAAGACTTTTGCCTTGTCAAAACTCCAATTCGGCTGGGGGCCTTTCCCTCTGATAGAATATTAGCTCAAAAGTATTGTGGAGCTCCTGCACCTAAATAAATATAAACAGTACCAGCACCCAAAATGAGTACCGGAACCTATTTTAGTCCAAGTCAAGCACTGGTAAGAAGCCTATTCTATGACGTTTCCACTGGGTCAGAGCATGACATTTTCCCCTTTCATGCTGAGTGGTTATCGAAAGGGATAGCGCTGGAAAGATTTTTAAATACATACAAAACTGACTTTGTTTGCTTGCTATTTGAGGTGAAGAAAACATTACATTACTTTGGCTCCACAGAGTGGTGGTGCGTTAAACCAATCGGAAATAATCTTAGATATCCAAATGGGCAAATTTATATGCCTATATTTGCGCGCAGACCAGGTATCCTATAGGCCTACTTCGATGCTTGCGCTTCCTTACTCAACATTGACAGGAGCGCTCCAAACAAAAGACAATGACTAAATTGACAGAACTCGTAAATGGAATTAAATAAACAAAAACTTGTTTCTCACAAGTGTAGCATAGTTTGTGCGCACTGCAAACAATGTGTCCACTTCGACAATGAGAACAGAAAGATTTGAATAATAATATTGAATGTATTAAAAGAAATGACCGTAACCAAAGTAACAAACATTGTAGATTAGAAATGATGGGAATTAACGGTAAATGTACTACTGGTGATATATGTAATGGGAAATTGATATACACTAACAATCAAACGCAAGCAATTCACACAATGAAGTTATGAAATAATGAATGTGCACAAAATGGCAAGAGAGAGCGCATTCTGGAGAGAGAAGTGCATTTTGCGTCTGGGCGAATGGTCAACCCGACGTCTGCATTGGCCATGCAGCATTTACGGTGATATGGCCTCAGCAGAAGTCAGGGCAAGAATGGAGTCAGCAAAAGTCAGGGCATTCATACTTCTTGCGCTTCGCAGAACGTGCAGAGCTGTTGTCAAGAAAGTGAGTTTGTGTTTATATAGGATGTAGCGCCCCCACCTACCGTCAACCAATCACATCAAAACGGAGCTATACAGAGCATTCTGCATTGTTACAACATTTGGGAGGCGCATGGCGGTGCAGTACAGGGCTCGATTTGGCCTCTGCATGCCTCCATGCAAAGCCTTCGACCACATTTTCGAATCAAGGATAAATTTGCCTTTAGTCTAGGCCTCCGAAATTATTAGTTCACTGAGATAGGAGCATATATATATGTATGTAAGTGACCTGATTAGTGTATATATATATTTGTTAGTGCTCAACTAAAACACTCTCGGTCAACCAACAGCCTAACAACAAAACAATCGACTAGTCAACTAATTGGGGTCAGCCCTAGTTAACAGTCAACAAACATTGTTATAATTGGCTTCAACCAGTATGGGCCTTTACCCATTGCACTTCTCAAATAAAAAAATACTAGGCTCCCGTAAATTCAATTGTATGTGTGAGGCACATTCTCAATAAGCAAGATCTAGCCTAGGCCTACCGTTTATATGGCGTTATAGGACTGACAAAATGTATTTGCTTATGTTTGGAGGAGCGCGTCTTTAGAAATGGGGATGGCTGCAAGCAGAATGGAGTATGCACTGCAGGCAGGTCTATGTGAAATGTGAATAATGCAAAAGCATATCGGCAAAAGCCTCAAGAGTAGACCATTTAGTAACCTTTTATAAATAGGCTACTTGGCTAACGCATGGCCATGATAAGAAAGATACCAAAAGATACCATAATAGGCATATAGCCTACATGGATTTGTTTTTACGTACATCCCCAAAAATGTAATAGTCTACATGGATAAAAAGGGGTTCATTGCTCACTGTTTTGCTGCTGCCAAACTTTTTATAAAACTTTTGTGATTAAAATTAATTTCAGTGGTCTCATAAACCAAACCATTTGTCGATAGTCTTGACAACTTGGCGAATGCATTGGGGATGACAAAAAACAGCTAGGATAGGCTATGCTTGGTTTTTAATCAAATAAAACGAAATGGGAAAAAAACATTCGTTTTTTATGTTTCTAAAACGAGGTTTACAAGCACAAAAAGCACATATCTCTTGTTCTATGTGCATATGGGCATTATGCCTCACGGCTGGATAGGCTGCGCTTCCTTTGTCATAATCTATGCCATAACCAACCGCGTTATCGCAAAGACCAGCTTTCGGGTTGTCTTAAATATCCCCACCAGCGCGTAATTGGCCAAACAATGGCGCTGGAGGAATTGGCGGCCGTTTTACGGGCTCCTGACCCATGTTATTATTTTGTGTATTATTTGGCTGATCGGGTTAAATTGAACCCAATCAGCAGATCTGATCTGGAAGTTTGTTGGTCAAGCCAAACATAACTCAATCTGTCTTGCTATGTGAAATTAATCAGTCTAAACACAATTAGGTTCTAGTGTGTGTGTGTGCGAGAGAGGCAGAGAGAGAGTGAGTGAGAGAAAGAGTTGGAGAATGTTGGAGAGAGATGGGAGAGGTAGGATGAGGTGACACCAATAAAAACCTGACCCCTCATTGAGAATTCCAACCTGTCAGCCATTCAACTTAACCCAATCAGCAGACCTAACCTGGAAACCCATGCAGCAGTAGGATTATTTACCACCAACAACACCACAACATTGGTGTCCAAAATGGCACCCAATTCCCCATATGGAAAAGTCTGAAAGGGATTCTTGGGATTTCCCAACTCTGCCTTCATCCCATTGAAGTTGACATTTAAAACGGTTAAGGTAAGGATTAAGGTTAGGGAAGGGTTATGGTTAGGGTTTAGGGTAAGTATGTCCCAAGAATCCCAGATAGCACTAACCTTCCCCATATAGTGCATTACTTTTGACCAGAGCCAACAAGGCTCTAGTCAAAACTTGTCAACTATATACTGCCCTACCAAGCAAAAAGGCAGTAACTGCTCATAGCGTGGAACTGAGAAAAATGGCTTCTATTTACCTTGGTTTTACAGTAACTTTATGTAGTTACTGCTAACATTACCCCCATTTTCTCCAAAACACAAAACAATAGAGGCAGGATACTTTTCCACATGATTAAGCATGTATTTAATGTAGCAAAAATAACTAACTAATTTTCGACCAAATTAGCAGTTACTGCCTTTTTGCTTGGTAGAGCAGTATAGGAAATAGGGTGTCAATTTGGATGCAACCATACACATTGAGAAACTGATTACCTTGATGTGGCTATTTCTACTTTTGTTCTGGCAATAGCTGCTGCCCGTATGGCTCCTTCCACAGCCCGATCCACTTTCTGTTTAGTTTTGGTGTTTTTGAGAGGAATGAGCTGCTTCTTGATGCCTCGCGCCAACACATTGTTTTTATACTTCCCCTCTTCTTTGATGCCGTCTGGGAACATTGTGCATCCATAGCCATGGCGTTTGTTGTTCATCCACTCACCCTCATACTTCATCCCGTTGGTGCGTTCGCTGACACCAAAGCCGTTCCGCTTGTCATTCTTCCACTCCCCCATGTAGGACTCTGTGGTGGTGGCATCTACATTGTCCTCCAGGGGCATGTACTCATCAACTCCATCTCCAAAGCTGATGGTGGAGTTGGCATCACTGGAGCTGATTCGGCTGATGGAGCTGGCGGCATCACTGGGGGCAGAGCTGCGTTTGCTCGATATGGACGACCTGGAGTCTGACTTTCGGAGGTTTCTGAGACTTCCGAACAGGGACCCTCTACGAAACAGGCCCTTTTTCTTCTCACCTTCGCCTTCACTGTGGAAGTTGAGAACAAAGCCTCCTCTAATGCCGGCTGGGCTGTCTGACAGGTCAAGGTTGGCATGGAGGACGGTGCCATTGCTCTGTTCGCTGCGAAGCGAGGCCATCGAGGTTCGGAGAGGGGAACGAATAACCGTAGCCATCCCGTAAGGCACACTTTGTCTCACACCATATCCGTGTCGCATTCCTCCTGTCCATTGCCCCTGGTATGTACCTGTTAGGATAACAAAAAATGTCAAGAATGAATACAAACGTTAAGAAAATCATGAACAACATTTTTGTCATGATCACAGAATAATCACTTGGCGTACAACATTTTAATATTAGAGTTGATTAGAAAATCTATTTACACTGGCCCAATGTCAATTCAAGGAATTGAAGTGGAAAACATATCTACAAGTCCATAATATCCCTGTTACATTTGGAACTTTCCATTGAACGGATTAAAATCACATCCAATACCTAATTTTACCCAGGTACTGTGATTTTCCTGTCAATCAGACAGAGCTGTGTTTCCAAACCACATACAAGATACCATGTCCATGATGAGATTCATATTTCAGTATTTGTTTGTATCATGATTTACTATCACTTCATCATTTGCTATTAATATACTCTTGGCGTTATGCCAAACCAGGCAGTCTTTAGTCGTTTCTACACTTGACATTTACATGCGATTTCTGCTATCAAAATACGAAGATCGCATTGAAAAGATGGGTCCAGACCAATGTTCCCTCAATTTTTTGGGGGCACTGACCAAATTTAAGGTCTGCTGAGCGCAAACTTGAATGTTGTGAAGATTCTGTCCAACTTCCGGTGTGGGCATTTACTGTGAACACTGAGGCTGTACCTGCTTTAAGTTGCAGCTTTAACAGTGGCAAAGTAGACTACTGTGGTTATTTGATCATAATGTAGGCCTACCAGAGTGGTCTACCATCTAGCCAGCTAACTAATATTTAGAGAAAAAAAAATTGTTTGGCTAGAGTTATGCTAACCCATTTGCAATCACTTTAGCATTGCTTGCTAGCTTGCTGGCTAGCTACAGAGGTTGTTGATGTGTTATTATCATATTTAGCCTATTCCACCGTTTGTAGAATGCATACTGGCATTTGAATATAGAGCAGGAAAAGGGAATCCAGACACGCTGTGGTGTAGATGCATGACATATTTGGAATTCCATGATCAGAATACTAAAGCTGCATGAACTGTCAAGTCTAGACATGGCCTTTATGGCAGTAGACATACTAGACAAGCATAGGGTACCACTGGTATATCATTTAAGTTATGTACCAGTGGTGTGTTGCACTGTTTGTTTAGGTTAGGGAAAGCTGGCAAGAATGAAGCCATTACTATGTAGTGCCCTTGATTAGATAGGGCCTATTGAGGTTACAACAAGTGCAGTTGTCCAAATATGTTAGCCTTAAAATATTTCGTAACATGAGCTCCCATCCACGGTAACAACCTGTCCTGCAACAGGTCGTGGCATGGAGGTCAGGAGGGACTGGGAAGTGTAGGCTACTTATTCTACACCCAATCCCAAATCAACCACTAGGCACTATGCCCTATGTATTTGTGGAGATCTAATACCATTTTATTGGTATTGAAGCAATGTAGTGAAACTTCCACCTAGCCTATCAGAGGGCAAGTTTGAGCTATTAGCATATTGCTTACACCTGTCAAATCCTCTGCAATGTCCACAAATGCATAGGGATCTAGGGGTTGATTTGGCACTCCTTATGCCTCCTGCACACAGGATCCATTGGAAGAACTGCAGTTCGGCAGAAGTCACTCATTTCAAACATCGCTCAGGTGGAAGTAAAACAACTCTGTCACACTAACAGTAACGTTGAACCCACCACCATAACACTAACTGACTTGACATCCTCACAGTCTCAGTTGACACTCCAACTGTATTTTTGGCATTCAGATATTTGTTTGAAGGTGGAAGTGCAAAATAGACTTTCCACCATAATTGTGATATCTCAAGCCTTCCCGCCGTTTCAGCGACTAAAGGAGGGCCTACATTTCTAAATGCATACTGCATTCTGGTATGCACTCAAGGCGATATGCCACTCTGTCCATCATAGCTTCCACAGAGAATAATGTACTATTTTAAAATATGGAAGTAACTTGAGACATTGGGAAGTTTGTTGGTCATGCCAAACTTAACTCCATCTGTCTTGCTATGTGAAATGAATCAGTCTAAACACAATTAGGTTACAGAACAAAATCACTCTGAACACATTAGGAGGATAGATTCTGCCACTTTTTGTCAGTGACTAGTATTTATATTTCGTTGAGTGACACTCCCACTGTCCCACCGATTCATAAGCTGACTGATTCTATGCTGACTCAGGTACCCAGGGGCGTCAATTGGGTATGGCAGTCATACTCTAGCTCAACACCAACCATCACGATTAAAAGGCTAATGCAGTTTAGCAGTATTAGCGAGCTGACTTTAGGACCATGCATATGCCTGGGAGCTGGATGCAAAGCTGGCTATCTTTATGGAAAGCACATCAATGCAGCTGCAGTGAACAGCGCAACTTTTTCTTAAAACAGTGCAGAGCAGTGGAGATGGGGAGGCCCAACCTCCTCAATGAATTTCATAAAAATTGTAAAACATTTAAAAAGTTATCGTTTTTAGATAAAACTACTAAAGTTATTCACGTCACCAAATAATTGATTAAAACACACTGTTTTAATGGTAGCCTCAACAACACTCCGTAGGCTAGCACCATGGTGTAGCTGGAGGACAGCTAGCTTCCATCCTCCTCTGGGTACATTGACTAAAAATACAAAACCTAGGAGTCTCATGGTTCTCACCCCCTTCCATAGACTTACACAGTAATTATGACAACTTCCAGAGGAAGTCCAACAATCTATCAGAGCTCTGGCAGCATGAACTGACATTTACCTTTATTTAACTAGGCAAGTCAGTTAAGAACAAATTCTTATTTTCAATGACGGCCTAGGAACAGTGGGTTAACTGCCTGTTCAGGGGCAGAACGACAGATTTGTACCTTGTCAGCTCTGGGATTTGAACTTGCAACCTTTTGGTTACTAGTCCAACACTCTAACCACTAGGCTATGTCCACCCAATCAAAGGATCAAAAGATCAGAGAATGAATATAGTACTGAAAGCATAAGCTACAGCTAGCTAGGACTGCAGTGCATAAAATGTGGTGAGTAGTCCCTACACCCGCAATAACATCTGCTAAACACGTGTATGTGACAAATAACATTTGATTTGACTCAGAGAGAAAGAAAATAGTTGGAAGACTTTTTAACAAATTAATTTCTTCCAAGGTGAAGTAGAGGCAAGAGAGAGAGAGAGCAATTTCGTCATTTCACTTTCAGTATCACTTACTAGTTTAGCTTACTCAAACACCCTGCTCAAACAGAGGGGTGCTATGTTAGCTAGCTGGATATGACTATACAACACAACACTGGAACTCCTCCAAGTCAAGGTAAGCTTTTGGTTTGATTTATTGCCACTGGGGCTCGCCAGTGTAAGTGCTAAAGTGCTTGCTGACTGTACACTGTAATGTTACTGCATGATGGTAGCGGGTTTACTAATGCGTTAAATAAAATAAAATCAAACCTTATTTGTCACATGCGCCGAATACAAGTGTAGACCTTACCGTGAAATGCTTACTTACAAGCAAAAAATATTTACCAAATAAACTAAAGTAAAACATAATAAAGAGTAACACAATAAAATAACAATAACGAGGCTATATACAGGGCGTACCGGTACCGAGTCAATGTGCGGGGGTACAGGTTAGTTGAGGTAATTTGTACATGTAGGTAGGGATGAAGTGACTGCATAGATAATAAACAGCGAGTAGCAGCAGTGTACAAAACAAATGGAAGGGGGGGTGTCAATGTAAATAGTCCGGTGGCCATTTTATTAATTGTTCAGCAGTTTTATGGCTTGGGGATAGAAGTTGGTAAGGAGCCTTTTGGTCCTAGACTTTGCGCTCCGGTACCGTTTGCCGTGCGGTAGCAGAGAGAACAGTTTATGACTTGGGTGACTGGAGTCTCAAATTTTTGGGCTTTCCTCTGCTACCGCCTATTATATGGGTCCTGGATGGCAGGAAGCTTGGCCTCAGTGATGTACTGGGCCATACACACTCTGTAGCGCCTTACAGTCAGATGCCGAGAAGTTGCCATACCAGGCAGTGATGCAACCATGCTCTCAATAGTGCAGCTGTATAACTTTTTGAGGATCTGGGGACCCATGCCATGTCTCCTGAAGGGGACGAGTTGTTGTCGTGCCCTCTTCATGATTGTCTTGGTGTGTTTGGACCATGATAGCTGGTGATGTGGACACCAAGGAACTTGAAACTCTCGACCCGCTCCACTACAACCCCATCGACGTTAATGGGGGCCTGTACAGGCCGCCTTTTCCTGTAGTCCACGGTCAGCTCCTTTGTCTTGCTCACATTGAGGGAGAGGTTGTTGTCCTGGCACTACACTACCAGGTCTCTGACCTCCTCCATATAGGCTGTCTCATCGTTGTCAGTGATCAGGCCTATCACTGTTGTGTCGTCAGCAAACTTAATGCTGGTGTTGGAGTCGTGTTTGGCCACACAGTCATGGGTTAACAGGGAGTATAGGAGGAGACTAAGTACACACCCCTGAGGGGCTCCAGTTTTGAGGATCAGCGTGGCAGATGCATTGTTGCGTACCCTTACTACCTGGGGATGGCCCATCAGGAAGTCCAGGGTCCAGTTGCAGAGGGAGGTGTTTAGTCCCAGGGTCCTTAGCTTAGTGATGAGCTTTGTTGGCACTATGCTGTTTAACGCTGAGCTGTAGTCAATGAACAGTATTCTGACATAGGTGTTCCTTTTGTCCAGGTGGGAAAGGTTAGTGTGGAGTGCGATTGAGATTGCATCATCTGTGGATCTGTTGGGGCAGTATGTGAATTGGAGTGGGTCTAGGGTATCCGGGAAGATGCTGTTGATGTTGATGACCAGCCTTTCAAAGCTCTTCATGGCTACCGACGTGAGTGCTACCGGGCGGTAATCATTTAAGCAGGTTACCTTTGCTTCCTTGGGCACAGGGACTATGTTGGTCTGCTTGAAACATGTAAGTATTACAGACTTGGTCAGAGAGAAGTTGAACATGTCAGTGAAGACACTTGCTAGTTGGTCTGTGCATGCTTTGAGTACACGTCCTGGTCCTGCTAATCCATCTGGCTCCGCGGCTTTGTGAATGTTGACCTGTTTAAAGGTCTTGCTCACATAGGCTACCGAGAGCGTTATCACACAGTCGTCAAGAACAACTTGGGCTCTCATGCATGCTTCAGTGTTGCTTGCCTCTAAGCGAGCTTAAAAGGCATTTAGCTCATCTGATAGGCTCGCGTCACTGGGCAGCTCGCATCTGGGTTTCCCTTTGTAGTCTGTAATAGATTTCAAGCCCTGCCACATCCAACGAGAATCAACCGGTGTAGTGGGATTCAATCTTAATCCTGTATTGACGCTTTGCTTGTTTGATGGTTCGTCTGAGGGCATAGCAGGATTTCTTATAAGCGTCTGGATTAGAGTCCCGCTCCTTTAAGCTTTTAGCTCCTTTTAGCTAACTTTTAGCTGGATGCGGATGTTGCCTGTAATCCATGGCTTCTGGTTGGGATATGTACGTACGGTCAATGTGGGGACGATGTCGTTGATGCACTTATTGATGAAGCCAATGACTGAGGTGGTATACTCCTCAATGCCATTGGATGACTCCCGGAACATATTCCAGTCTGCGCTAGCAAAAGAGTCCTGTAGCGTAGCATCCCCTTCTTCTGACAACTTCTGTATTGAGCGAGTCACGGGTACTTCCTGCTTTAGTTTTTGCTTGTAAGCAGAAATCAGGCGGATATAATTATTGTCAGATTTACCAAATGGAGGGCGGGGGAGAACTTTGTATGCATCTCTGTGTGTGGAGTAAAGGTGGTCTATCGTTTTTTTCCCCCTCTGGTTGCAGATATGACATGCTGGTAGAAATGAGGTAAAATTAATATAAGTTTGCCTGCATTAAAATCCCCGGCCACTAGGAGCGCCGCTTCTGGATGGGCATTTTCTTGTTTGCTTTTGGCCTTATAGAGTTGGTTGAGTGCGGTCTTAGTGCCAGCATCCGTCTGTGG
Source organism: Oncorhynchus mykiss (assembly GCF_013265735.2). Taxonomy (NCBI): domain Eukaryota; kingdom Metazoa; phylum Chordata; class Actinopteri; order Salmoniformes; family Salmonidae; genus Oncorhynchus; species Oncorhynchus mykiss. The sequence continues at coordinate 65,633,199 of NC_048572.1, forward strand.
TGAGTCTGCTCTACCTAAAATTACAACCAATTAATTGCAGCATTACCACAAAAATGGAAGAGGCAAGTCGAAGGGGAAAAAAGTAAGGAACTTGTATGTCTGCCCTGTATTAAAGAACATAAATGGCTAAATAAAAGTGTGATAAATACAAACATATACCAATTTCATTTAATTAAGGACCAAAAAACTGACAGCTGTGCCATATAAATTGCAAAATAGTTGGGAAGAGATTTTCGATGTACCCATTCCATGGCACATGGAACCCTGGATTCAAAACATCAAAATGTTCAATTTAAATGATTTTACAACATTCTTGCAACCAATAGAATGTTATATATGGGGGATACAATCTTCCCAGCTCTGCAGATTTTGCTGTGAGGAGGCAGAGTCATTAGATAATTTATTTTGGTATTGTCCATATGTAGCTCGTTTTTGGTCACAGGTCCAGGAATGGCTGAAGAATTGCAACATTTGCCTAGAACTAACGCTGCAGATAGCAATACGGTGTGATTTGAAAAGCCATAATCAATCAATAATATAAAAATTTTAGCAAAAAATTTTTTTTTAAATTTACAATCTATGGAAGCTATGAGAATAGAAATGTTCAATACTTTTGTGAAGCATCAGAGCACAGTTAAAATATATATGGCAAATAGAAATCCAAAATGGATGAAGTTGAGAGATAGATGGGAGTGGTTGAATGGAGCTGAACGGTGGGACTAATAACAAGATAACCAATGTAAAGCATACGGTGACTGTAAAATGTATATAGGTTCAGAAATGTTGTGAAATAGCACAGTTACAAATAGAAATTAAACTGGATGGAAATAGAGGAAATAGAGGAAGGACTAAAAACAAACAAAATATAACTATTGTAAAATAGGTTGTGTCTGTAAAATGTGTATAAGATGTATAAACTGAAGGTAGAAGCCTAAGTGTTTATTAGTAGACTCCAATTGGGGGAAGGGTGGTAGGGTTTGCGGGAAATATTAAAGGTATATTCTTAAAAAAGTATGTATATCAATATAGGTTTGTGTATGTATATACAGTGGGGAGAACAAGTATTTGATACACTGTCGATTTTGCAGGTTTTCCTACTTACAAAGCATGTAGAGGTCTGTAATTTTTTATCATAGGTACACTTCAACTGTGAGAGATGGAATCTAAAACAAAAATCCAGAAAATCACATTGTATGATTTTAAGTAATTAATTTGCATTTTATTGCATGACATAAGTATTTGATACATCAGAAAAGCAGAATTTAATATTTGGTACAGATACCTTTGTTTGCAATTACAGAGATCATACGTTTCCTGCAGTTCTTGACCAGGTTTGCACACACTACAGCAGGGATTTTGGCCCACTCCTCCATACAGACCTTCTCCAGATCCTTCAGGTTTCGGGGCTGTCGCTGGGCAATACGGACTTTCAGCTCCCTCCAAAGATGTTCTATTGAGATGCTTCTTACGGAGCCACTCCTTAGTTGCCCTGGCTGTGTGTTTCAGGTCGTTGTCATGCTGGAAGACCCAGCCACGACCTATCTTCAATGCTCTTACTGAGGGAAGGAGGTTGTTGGCCAAGATCTCGCGATACATAGCCCCATCCATCCTCCCCTCAATACGGTGCAGTCATCCTGTCCCATTTGCAGAAAAGCATCCCCAAAGAATGATGTTTCCACCTCCATGATTCACGGTTGGGATGGTGTTCTTGGAGTTGTACTCATCCTTCTTCTTCCTCCAAACACGGCGAGTGGAGTTTAGACCAAAAAGCTCTATTTTTGTCTCATCAGACCACATGACCTTCTCCCATTCCTCCTCTGGATCATCCAGATGGTCATTGGCAAACTTCAGACGGGCCTGGACATGCGCTGGCTTGAGCAGGGGGACCTTGCGTGCGCTGCAGGATTTTAATCCATGACGGCGTAGTGTGTTACTAATGGTTTTCTTTGAGACTGTGGTACCAGCTCTCTTCAGGTCATTGACCAGGTCCTGCCGTGTAGTTCTGGGCTGATCCCTCACCTTCCTCATGATCATTGATGCCCCACGAGGTGAGATCTTGCATGGAGCCGCAGACCGAGGGTGATTCTTCTTCCATTTTCAAATAATTGCGCCAACAGTTGTTGCCTTCTCACCAAGCTGCTTGCCTATTGTCCTGTAGCCCATCCCAGCCTTGTGCAGGTCTACAATTTTATCCCTGATGTCCTTACACAGCGCTCTGGTCTTGGCCATTGTGGAGAGGTTGGAGTCTGTTTGATTGAGTGTGTGGAGAGGTGTCTTTTATACAGGTAACAAGTTCAAACAGGTGCAGTTAATACAGGTAATGAGTGGAGAACAGGAGGGCTTCTTAAAGAAAAACTAACTGGGCTGTGAGAGCCGGAATTCTTACTGGTTGGTAGTTGATCAAATACTTATGTCATGCAATAAAATGCAAATTAATAAAATGTGATTTTCTGGATTTTTGTTTTAGATTCCCGTCTCTCACAGTTGAAATGTACCTATGATAAAAAATAACAGACCTCTACATGCTTTGTAAGTAGGAAAACCTGCAAAATCGGCAGTGTATCAAATAGTTGTTCTCCCCACTGTATGTGTATATGTATGCATACGTGTATGTATATGGATATATATATTTATCAAAAATATATATAGGGGATTGGAAATTATGCAGACAATTACATTGATGGAAGCAACAATCTTTCTGCAATATTAAGCTGATTCACCCCTTAGAAGAAAAAAATAATAATTCATAGGCTAGGTTGTAGCAACCTCATAATGGGAATAGGGACAATTCTAGTATCGTAGTAGCCTAAATCTGTCGCTGTTACAATGAACTGGGAGAATGGAATTCTCTAATAGAAATAAGGCCATGTTCATGAAAAAAAAAGTGTCCTCCCTCATCTTAAAAGGCACTGACCGCCACTGGTGCAGAGGTAAAGATAGCTGTAGTAGATGGCTTTGGCTGGGCAACTGTTGTTTGACTTGACATGAAACTAAACTAGAGTTTTAATCCTGGTGCTGAGCTAGTGCGTAGCAGCTAATTCTTGTATGAGTTGTATTTGTAGAATGTTAAGTCCCCCATTGACTGAGATGAATGAAGCTACAACAACAAGGTGATAATGGCTGGAGACAATTTTGCTTGTTTTTGCTGTTCTCCAAATTGAATTAGAACGTTTTTAAATTGTGTAGAAATGCAGGTACCTCTTGCTGCTTCAGACTGTCAGGAACTGTGAATTTTTCTCTTTACAAATTGAACCAGTGAGCGACACATATACTAGACCCCAAGCACAAAAGAAAGCACTAGAAGCCAAGCTTGCCCAGGGGGAACCGGCTAATGAAGTTTGCTCAGATTTTGTTGGCTCTGGCCCTCAGACTGAAATAAATGTTCACTTTATCTTCTGCAAATCCAGCCCTCAGACTGCAATCAATGTCCACATTATCTTTGGCAAATCAAATTATTTTGATATGTGTTTATTATGCCACAGTATCTATTGATTGTCACACTTCATCTGAAGTAAGATATTGTGGTGTGTTTATTACTGATCTATTAACATCTATTGAATTTCCTACAATCCATTCTTGGTTTCCCCTGTATTAATCAATATATAAAAGCCTATCAATTAATGCTGAGTCACCAAAACGTGGATTCTTCTCTCTGGAATAGATATAACCTACAAGTTATATGCAACTGTGCGTGTATGACTATGATTGTGTGCCCTGACATTACAACCTCATCACCACTTCTGTCTCAAACACAATCTTTGAATCTTTTTTTTATATACTCTAAAACGACTTTCTATAGAAACTACTGTACACTCAATTACCATATTGCAACAAATGAACAAAGATCAATACAATAAGTATGTGCTGGTTAAAAAGCACTTTGATTTTCAAGTGTGGCTGAGTGATGTTTCTATTTTTAGCCATGACCTCTATGGGAGAGCTCAGTGCTGACTGACCAGTCCAGTTTATATCAATAGAGCACAGTGGTGTGGCACTGGCACATAGTTCAGGCAGGCTTCTCTACTCTTATCAAACTTTGATACAACTGAATTGCTCAACAACATTTGTGCCCCCTGCTACACTGTAAAAAGCGAGACTGCTCTTTCAAACGGCATTACATCTACTAACCACAAACTGTTACTGGCACTCTTACCTCCATCACCATACGTTTCAACTCCATATCCATCTTGCAGACCATTACTCCAAGTCCCGTCGTATCTGGCAGGCGTGTGGAGACTTTGCCGGACCCCGTATCTACCTTTCAATCCATGAGTCCATTCGCCACGATAAATCCATCTTCCCTTCGATTCCACACCGAGTCCGTGTCGTTTCCCCTGTGCCCAGTAGCCCTGATACACGTTTCCACTGGGCCAGGTGTAAACCCCCACTACCTCGAAACCATTGTTCCAGGACCCCGAGTATTCGCCTTGGCCCTTGGGCCCGGTACAGACGCCATGTCCATGGGCTTTCCCATCCTCCCAGCCACCGCAATATGTGCCACCATCGTCAAAGTCGAACCGTCCGCCCGTCATTCAGATGATGAGGGGAGAAGAACGAGTCGCGGTAGCTGCCCAATATTGTGCTGTCGCTTGCGAGTCCAGAGCGGATTTTCTAAGAAAAGTAGGAGCGCTGAAGTGAGAGTCCGGTGGATTCTGTGGTCGCACTGAGGTGTTGTTGTTCCAAGCAGAGATGAATGATTGTCACTGTGTGGATTTGTGGATGTCGGCTAAAGCGGTACGTGGGAGGGAGAGAGAGCACCACTACCGCTGCCAGAATAGCTCCTGGTTTATTTTATGATTCTCTCTCTCTCTCTCTCTCTCTCTCTCGCTCTCTCTCTCGCTCTCTCTCTCGCTCTCTCTCTCGCTCTCTCTCTCGCTCTCTCTCTCGCTCTCTCTCTCTCACAGAGCGAGTGTTGATCTGTAGTTCTAGATCAACCATTCGAGATGAACCTGTTCATCCATTAATTGATTGATTAATTATAATTCATTGTCAAAATCCACAAAATCACCCCTGATTTTAATTGAGCCTTTCTGAAAATGTAGCTGTTAGATTTAAACGTAGAATCCTTCATTCTAGTTCTGTGGTTATAGACCCCCTAAGAATTCAGTTTACGTGTGAAATCAGTGTTGATTTACTGTTGATAAATGACAAGATGATTACACGAATCTCAACAGTCAGATAAAAGACATTGAACTGGCCAGTGGTGGTGGTAGCAAACATAAATTAGTAGCTAAATCTTAATTTGACCCTGCTTCTCACAGCAGGAAACAGTACATGTGAATTATGTGGATTATAATTCATTAACATTTTTGTAGTAGTTAATACATTTTTTGTTAGGGCAAGTCAAGTCTGACATTTAGAAGCTGTTTTGAATAAACTACCATTTGCATTTCTCTACAAATTCTCAGTGACAACAGTGATCAAATTAAGATAAAACTAATTTACTGACTGATTATAAGGCAACAGTGACATCTGCTGAGCACTGCTAATCCTGCAGCGTTGTACATGAATCAGGACATTGATGGGTGTTGGACTAATGTTTTTTGGTCAGAAGAAGTCATTATTTTTGAAAATATCAAATACATAATGAATAGGTTACAAAACTTGCTATAGTTTTTAATCATGTTGGCTCTAAAAGTTTTTGGAGTTTGGAGTTTGTAGCCTATATAGGAAGGACGTGGCAACAGGCAGGTCTCACCACTGGGTGTCAGTGTGCACATTGTTAATCTGCATTGCAAACACAGTAGATCTTCAATATAATGCCTCATCCCCTATTGCCTTTTTGGATCTTAATTATGCAACTGGGGAGAAACTAAGGGGACTTTTCTTACCAGCATCCCATTGACAGGTTAACCCTTACATTTAATATCGCTTTGCATGTCAACCATGTCCCATTTTTTTCCCATGCCACTGTCTACAATAAATGTGACCAAGCTTAATCTATACAATCAGTGTGGCTCAGTTGCAAGAGCATGGCGCTTGCAATGCCAGAGTTGTGGGTTTGATACCCACAGGGGACAAGTATGAAAAATGTAAGTCACTCTGGATAAGAGCATCTGCTAACTGACTAAAGTATAAAAAAATATGTGTGTACATGTTACAACAGTAGTATGTTGATTGAATATTAATATGTGGAAGAAATCACGAAGTAGACTCTTTGGCATGATGTACAGTACCATGTCAAATAATATACATACAAATGTATTTCATTATCAAAGCATTTACTGTGGTGTCCATTTTGGCAAAACAGTCCCTCTTTACCTTTTTCAGTGGTTTTGGCTTTAGTTACATCACTAGAAGTGAATTCATGCTTCTTTGTAGGGTCTACAGATCCCTACAGACTGTAATACTACAGAGTACAGCTCTCTACATCAGGAGGTGAAGACATGCTGGCCAACAATAACACCAGCTAAGCAATTATGAGAAAATTACAAACTAAGTGTAACTGATATGAGCTTGGCAAGCAATTCGTTTCAGAACCATGTTATTATTATTACCTCTATCGTGGTGGGATTAATGGTCAGAGAAACTATACAAATGAACTCCTTATATCAGCATAAAGTGTGACCTATACAATATGTTATCTGACACTCATCATATAGATTAGTTTCAGCTGATACCAGGTCAACATTTGACACTGTTATTATTACCATAAATTACATAGGTTTGTATGTGGTTTGAATGTAAAAACAGACTTAGCAGGTAATACGTCTCACTCTGTTTCTCTTTGGTGATTCATTGTTATTACATATAACCCCTCCTATAAAAGTCTGCCACTGACTTTATAGCCCTATATTGCATGAGTTACCTAACAGTCCACAACGGGAGCCTGAATTCCCACCAGCAACAGGATTTGGTTTCTAGATAACAGGCAGAACATGGTGCGAAGGAACACATCATATCCTTACAGGGAAAATTGGTTTATTATTCTTTGCAATTTATATGTACTGTGTGTGTAGTAGCTTATGTGATAATAGCTTGTACAGTGCCTTGCGAAAGTATTCGGCCCCCTTGAACTTTGCGACCTTTTGCCACATTTCAGGCTTCAAACATAAAGATATAAAACTGTATTTTTTTGTGAAGAATCAACAACAAATGGGACACAATCATGAAGTGGAACGACATTTATTGGATATTTCAAACTTTTTTAACAAATCAAAAACTGAAAAATTATTCAGCCCCTTTACTTTCAGTGCAGCAAACTCTCTCCAGAAGTTCAGTGAGGATCTCTGAATGATCCAATGTTGACCTAAATGACTAATGATGATAAATACAATCCACCTGTGTGTAATCAAGTCTCCGTATAAATGCACCTGCACTGTGATAGTCTCAGAGGTCTGTTAAAAGCGCAGAGAGCATCATGAAGTACAAGGAACACACCAGGCAGGTCCGAGATACTGTTGTGAAGAAGTTTAAAGCCGGATTTGGATACAAAAAGATTTCCCAAGCTTTAAACATCCCAAGGAGCACTGTGCAAGCGATAATATTGAAATGGAAGGAGTATCAGACTACTGCAAATCTACCAAGACCTAGCCGTCCCTCTAAACTTTCAGCTCATACAAGGAGAAGACTGATCAGAGATGCAGCCAAGAGGCCCATGATCACTCTGGATGAACTGCAGAGATCTACAGCTGAGGTGGGAGACTCTGTCCATAGGACAACAATCAGTCGTATATTGCACAAATCTGGCCTTTATGGAAGAGTGGCAAGAAGAAAGCCATTTCTTACAGATATCCATAAAAAGTGTCATTTAAAGTTTGCCACAAGCCACCTGGGAGACACACCAAACATGTGGAAGAAGGTGCTCTGGTCAGATGAAACCAAAATTGAACTTTTTGGCAACAATGCAAAACGTTATGTTTGGCGTAAAAGCAACACAGCTGAACACACCATCCCCACTGTCAAACATGGTGGTGGCAGCATCATGGTTTGGGCCTGCTTTTCTTCAGCAGGGACAGGGAAGATGGTTAAAATTGATGGGAAGATGGATGGAGCCAAATACAGGACCATTCTGGAAGAAAACCTGATGGAGTCTGCAAAAGACCTGAGACTGGGACGGAGATTTGTCTTCCAACAAGACAATGATCCAAAACATAAAGCAAAATCTACAATGGAATGGTTCAAAAATAAACATATCCAGGTGTTAGAATGGCCAAGTCAAAGTCCAGACCTGAATCCAATCGATAATCTGTGGAAAGAACTGAAAACTGCTGTTCACAAATGCTCTCCATCCAACCTCACTGAGCTCGAGCTGTTTTGCAAGGAGGAATGGGAAAAAATTTCAGTCTCTCGATGTGCAAAACTGATAGAGACATACCCCAAGCGACTTACAGCTGTAATCACAGCAAAAGGTGGCGCTACAAAGTATTAACTTAAGGGGGCTGAATAATTTTGCACGCCCAATTTTTCAGTTTTTGATTTGTTAAAAAAGTTTGAAATATCCAATAAATGTCGTTCCACTTCATGATTGTGTCCCACTTGTTGTTGATTCTTCACAAAAAAATACAGTTTTATATCTTTATGTTTGAAGCCTGAAATGTGGCAAAAGGTCGCAAAGTTCAACGGGGCCGAATACTTTCGCAAGGCACTGTATATGGGGCAGTATATGGCAGCTTTAATGTTGTGAGGAAACTAATACCATTTTCAGTCACTTTGTGGTCTTTTGTGGACCTGTACTGAATTTGATAGGAAAATACTATATAATAATAAGTTAACATGGCAAAGAAGTCAATAATAATGAGTCACTGTATTCATATTTATGTACAGTCGAGAGTTGCAGGGGTAACTCTGACATTTATGTTTCTTATCGCCCCTGGTGTATCAGCTTGTGTAAACATGGGTGAATTACATCATTAACATTTATAGAAACAATGATTTCAGCAGGGGGAACGTAAGTTCTTGCTATTATGTCAGATGTTATTGTTCAGGCTGTTATTGTTGAAGCTGAACTCAGTGTACTTCTTCTAATCTCATGCCTACTCCAGCATACAGAACAACAGCAATTGCCTATTATTTGCTGTAACTTACAGTAGGTTAAGTATATTTGGATTGTATTCAGAAGTAAGACTTTGCTAACTCATTTAACTGTTGTTATTAACCCTTGTCAGCTGAAGCAATGGCATAAGTACTATTTTCTACAAAGATGTATTGGCCTAACAAGATAGCATACTACATTTTTGCCCAATGCAGGCCTTACATCAGTACCCACAGAGCATAATGTCAATTCAACATTTATTCCACGTTGGTTCAACATAATTTAATTGAAATTATGTGCAAACAACATTGAGTCAACCAGTGTGTGCCCAATGGGTAAGAACTACTGAAATGACTTTTACTAACAAAACACAACTGAACAAATATACTGTGTAACTATGTGAAACACCTGCAGTGCAGAGGACTACTATTTTTACATATCTCTATATATGGTGATAAAATCATTTCTCTCCTCTGAGACACAGTACTACTCATGTTCTTCCAAGATCTTGAGCAATGATATATGGCATGAGATTTAAACATTTGAGCACAATGACAGATTTATAGTCTCAACTCCCTGATGAATGTTATGAACATATTTATAAACACTACGATTTAAAGGTTTTGAACAACTGATTTTGTTAGATTTTTCAATGGTTCGGTTCCAAAAAGTCTGAAGATAGTACTTCCTGGAGAATGCTAATGGGTATTATTCAATATATGATGTCATTCACCAAATGCAAAATGCCCTGTATGAACACGACTCAAAGTTACATGGATGGATACAGCTAGGCAGGGTTGGGGAGTACATGTAAGGGATTACAAAAACAGTAACTGTAATCTGTTATGTTACCAGCAAAAATATTGAAATCAGATTACAGATACTTTTTGTCATGGATACTCTCTCTCCGGCCTCTAGGTCACCAGGCTGCTGATTATCCCGCACACCTGTCACCATCGTCTCACGCACCTGCGCCTCATGACACTCACCTGGATTCCATCACTTCCTTGATTATCTTCCCTATATCTGTCACTCCCCTTGGTTCTTTCCTCAGGTGTTATTGACTCTGTTTTCATGTCGGTGCATTGTTTGTGTTCATTGTTTCTTATATTTATTAAAACACTCACTCCCTGAACTTGCTTCCCAAATCTCAGCGCACACTTTTGAAAAACTAGATGATTACTTCGAGGATTACTTTGAAATTCAGAAAGGATGTTTGCGAAAAATCTTTGACACTCCTGTTTTCTCAATGACATTCAAATCAGTATTGAAAAAAGCCGCAACTTTAAGTTTGTTCCACCTGAGCGAGTCGGACTCCAAGTCAGAGACCACTATGATGACACACCAAATGTGTTTGATGGATTGCGGGAAAAGAGCAGGAATAGGCTTTTGTAGGCTACAGTCCAAGCTATGTCTTCCAATGGTGTGACTGCTGTGAGGAGGTGAGGATGACAGAAGTGGTGTAGTCTACTATGATACGAATACCACTTATTATTGATATCTACATAGCACATTGATGTGAATCACACTGCTGCTCTCTCATTTAGCTATTTGAGTCTTACAGATGGTGGCTGTTGTGGATGGATGTTCACAAATCTAACTGTGTGTTTGAACCAAATAATGGTTGAATTCAAGAAGTTTAAGCTGCCTATCAATCCGTTTTGGAAACCAATGGACAGCCTGTGAAAAAATGCAATCTTGCAGCATCTGCATAGTGCGGATCCCAGCCTATGGAATAAAAGTGGGGATTTTATTACTCAATCTAATTCATGCTGATTTAAAAAAAAAAATCCATAGGCATAATGGACACATGCTCAAACTTGTACACTTTTGATAGACTTAAAGGGGCAACCAGTAGTTGCTACATTAATTTTGGGATTGATAAATTCTATATATACAGTACCAGTCAAAAGTTAGGACACACCTACTCATTCAAGGGTTTTTATTTATTTGTACTATTTTCAACATTGTAGAAAAATAGTGAAGACATCAAAACTATGAAATAACACATATGGACTCATGTAGTAACCAAAAATGTGTTAAACAAATCAAAATATATTTTTAATTTTAGTTTCTTCCCCCTTTGCCTTGATAACAGCTTTGCACACTTTTGGCATTCTCTCAATCAGCTTCACCTGGAATGCTTTTCCAACAGTTCCGACATATGCTGAGCACTTGTTGGTCAGGTGATTGTGGAAGTCAGGTCATCTGATGCATCACTCTCCTTGGTCAAATAGCCCTAACACAGCCTGGAGGTGTGTTGGGTCATTGTCTTGTTGAAAAATAAATGATAGTCCCATTAAGCGCAAACCAGATGGGATGGTGATTTGCTGCAGAATGCTGTGATAGCCATGCTGGTTAAGTGTGCCTTGAATTCTAAATAAATATATATTTTTATTTTTTATTTTATTTCACCTTTATTTAACCAGGTAGGCTAGTTGAGAACAAGTTCTCATTTGCAACTGCGACCTGGCCAAGATAAGGCATAGCAGTGTGAACAGACAACACAGAGTTACACATGGAGTAAACAATTAACAAGTCAATAACACAGTAGAAAAAAGGGGAGTCTATATATACATTGTGTGCAAAAGGCATGAGAAGGTAGGCAAATAATTACAATTATGCAGATTAACACTGGAGTGATAAATGATCAGATGGTTATGTACAGGTAGAGAGATATTGGTGTGCAAAAGAGCAGAAAAATAAAAATAAATAAATAAAAACAGTATGGGGATGAGGTAGGTGAAAATGGGTGGGCTATTTACCAATAGACTATGTACAGCTGCAGCGATCGGTTAGCTGCTCAGATAGCAGATGTTTGAAGTTGGTGAGGGAGATAAAAGTCTCCAACTTCAGCGATTTTTGCAATTCGTTCCAGTCACAGGCAGCAGAGAACTGGAACGAAAGGCGGCCAAATGAGGTGTTGGCTTTAGGGATGATCAGTGAGATACACCTGCTGGAGCGCGTGCTACGGATGGGTGTTGCCATCGTAACCAGTGAACTGAGATAAGGCGGAGCTTTACCTAGCATGGACTTGTAGATGACCTGGAGCCAGTGGGTCTGGCGACGAATATGTAGCGAGGGCCAGCCGACTAGAGCATACAAGTCGCAGTGGTGGGTGGTATAAGGTGCTTTAGTGACAAAACGGATGGCACTGTGATAAACTGCATCCAGTTTGCTGAGTAGAGTGTTGGAAGCAATTTTGTAGATGACGTCGCCGAAGTCGAGGATCGGTAGGATAGTCAGTTTTACTAGGGTAAGTTTGGCGGCGTGAGTGAAGGAGGCTTTGTTGCGGAATAGAAAGCCGACTCTTGATTTGATTTTCAATTGGAGATGTTTGATATGGGTCTGGAAGGAGAGTTTAGAGTCTAGCCAGACACCTAGGTACTTATAGATGTCCACATATTCAAGGTCGGAACCATCCAGGGTGGTGATGCTGGTCAGGCGTGCGGGTGCAGGCAGCGAACGGTTGAAAAGCATGCATTTGGTTTTACTAGCGTTTAAGAGCAGTTGGAGGCCACGGAAGGAGTGCTGTATGGCATTGAAGCTCGTTTGGAGGTTAGATAGCACAGTGTCCAAGGACGGGCCGGAAGTATATAGAATGGTGTCGTCTGCGTAGAGGTGGATCAGGGAATCGCCCGCAGCATGAGAAACATCATTGATATATACAGAGAAAAGAGTCGGCCCGAGAACTGAACCCTGTGGCACCCCCATAGAGACTGCCAGAGGACCGGACAGCATGCCCTCCGATTTGACACACTGAACTCTGTCTGCAAAGTAATTGGTGAACCAGGCAAGGCAGTCATCCGAAAAACCGAGGCTACTGAGTCTGCCGATAAGAATACGGTGATTGACAGAGTCGAAAGCCTTGGCAAGGTCTATGAAGACGGCTGCACAGTACTGTCTTTTATCGATGGCGGTTATGATATCGTTTAGTACCTTGAGCGTGGCTGAGGTACACCCGTGACCGGCTCGGAAACCAGATTGCACAGCGGAGAAGGTACGGTGGGATTCAAGATGGTCAGTGACCTGTTTGTTGACTTGGCTTTCGAAGACCTTAGATAGGCAGGGCAGGATGGATATAGGTCTGTAACAGTTTGGGTCCAGGGTGTCGCCCCCTTTGAAGAGGGGGATGACTGCGGCAGCTTTCCAATCCTTGGGGATCTCAGACGATATGAAAGAGAGGTTGAACAGGCTGGTAATAGGGGTTGCGACAATGGCGGCGGATAGTTTCAGGAATAGAGGGTCCAGATTGTCCAGCCCAGCTGATTTGTACGGGTCCAGGTTTTGCAGCTCTTTCAGGACATCTGCTATCTGGATTTGGGTAAAGGAGAACCTGGAGAGGCTTGGGCGAGTAGCTGCGGGGGGGGGGGAGCTGTTGTCCGAGGTTGGAGTAGCCAGGCGGAAGGCATGGCCAGCCGTTGAGAAATGCTTGTTGAAGTTTTCGATAATCATGGATTTATCGGTGGTGACCATGTTACCTAGTCTCAGTGCAGTGGGCAGCTGGGAGGAGGTGCTCTTGTTCTCCATGGACTTCACAGTGTCCCAGAACTTTTTGGAGTTGGAGCCGACAGTGTCACCAGCAAAGCACCCCCACACCATCACACCTCCTCCTCCATGCTTCATGGTGGGAACAGATTTCCACTGGTCTAATGTCGATTGCTTGTGTTTCTTGGCCCAAGCAAGTTTCTTCTTATTATTGATTTCCTTTAGTAGTGGTTTATTTGCAGCAATTCGACAATGAAGGCCTGATTCATACAGTCTCCTCTGAACAGTTGATGTAGAGATGTGTCTTTTACTTGAACTCTGTGAAGCATTTATTTGGGCTGCAATTTCTGAGGCTGGTAACTCTAATTAACTTATCCTCTGCAGCAGTGGTAACTCTGGGCCTTCCTTTCCTGTGGCGGTCCTCATGAGAGCCACTTTCATCATAGCAGAAAATCAAATCAAATCAAGTTTTATTTGTCACATACACATGGTTAGCAGATGTTAATGCGAGTGTAGCGAAATGCTTGTGCTTCTAGTTCCGACAATGCAGTAATAACCAACAAGTAATCTAGCTAACAATTCCAAAACTACTAACTTATAGACACAAGTGTAAGGGGATAAAGAATATGTACATAAAGATATATGAATGAGTGATGGTACAGAGCGGCATAGGCAAGATACAGTAGATGGTATTGAGTACAGTATATACATATGAGATGAGTATGTAAACAAAGTGGCATAGTTAAAGTGGCTAGTGATACATGTATTACATAAAGATGCAGTAGATGATATAGAGTACAGTATATACGTATACATATGAGATTAATAATGTAGGGTATGTAAACATTATATTAGGTAGCATTGTTTAAAGTGGCTAGTGATATATTTTACATCATTTCCCATCAATTCCCATTATTAAAGTGGCTGGAGTTGAGTCAGTGTGTTGGCAGCAGCCACTCAATGTTAGTGGTGGCTGTTTAACAGTCTGATGGCCTTGAGATAGAAGCTGTTTTTCAGTCTCTTGGTCACAGCTTTGATGCACCTGTACTGACCTCGCCTTCTGGATGATAGCGGGGTGAACAGGCAGTGGCTCGGGTGGTTGTTGTCCTTGATGATCTTTATGGCCTTCCTGTGACATCGGGTGGTGTAGGTGACCTGGAGGGCAGGTAGTTTGCCCCCGGTGATGCGTTGTGCAGACCTCACTACCCTCTGGAGAGCCTTACGGTTGTGGGCGGAGCAGTTGCCGTACCAGGCGGTGATACAGCCCGACAGGATGCTCTCGATTGTGCATCTGTAGAAGTTTGTGAGTGCTTTTGGTGACAAGCCAAATTTCTTCAGCCTCCTGAGGTTGAAGAGGCGCTGCTGCGCCTTCTTCACGATGCTGTCTGTGTGGGTGGACCAATTCAGTTTGTCTGTGATGTGTACGCCGAGGAACTTAAAACTTACTACCCTCTCCACTACTGTTCCATTGATGTGGATAGGGGGGTGTTCCCTCTACTGTTTCCTGAAGTCCACAATCATCTACTTAGTTTTGTTGACGTTGAGTGTGAGGTTATTTTCCTGACACCACACTCCGAGGGCCCTCACCTCCTCCCTGTAGGCTGTCTCGTCGTTGTTGGTAATCAAGCCTACCACTGTTGTGTCGTCCGCAAACTTGATGATTGAGTTGGAGGCGTGCATGGCCACGCAGTCGTGGGTGAACAGGGAGTACAGGAGAGGGCTCAGAACGCACCCTTGTGGGGCCCCAGTGTTGAGGATCAGTCCCCTCCTGTACTCCCTGTTCACCCATGACTGCATGGCCAAGTACGACTCCAAGACCATCATTAAGTTTGCAGACGACACAACAGTGGTTGTCCTGATCACTGACAACAATGAGACAGCCTATAGGGAGGAGATCAGAGATATGGCCCTGTGGTAACTGGATAACAGGATCACACAAATGTGATCAAGACAAAGGAGATGATTGTGGACTACAGAAAAAGGAGGACAGAGGATGCCCCCATTCTCATCGACAGGGTTGTAGTGGAGCAGGTTGAGAGCTTCAAGTTCCTTGGTGTCTACATCACCAACAAACGAACATGGTCCAAGCACACCAAGACAGTCATGAAGAGAGCATGACAACACCTATTCCCGCTCAGGAGACTGAAAAGATTTGACATGGTCCTCAGATCCTCAAAAAGTTCTACAACTGCACCATCGAGAGCATCCTGACTGGTTGTATCACCGCCTGGTATGGCAACTGCTCTGCCTCGGACCGCAAGGCACTACAGAGGGTAGTGTGTATGGCACAGTACATCACTGGGGCCAAGCTTCCTGCCATCCAGGACCTCTATACCAGGCGGTGTCAGAGGAAGGCCCTAAAAATTGCCAAGGACTCCAGCCACCGTAATCATAGACTGTTCTCTCTGCTACCGCATGGCAAGAGGTACCGGAAAGCCAAGTCTAGGTCAAAAAGGCTTAACAGCTTCTACGCCCAAACCATAAGACTCTTGAACAGTTAATCAAATGGCTACCCGGACTATTTGCATTGTCCCCCACCCCACCCCCCATTTTAATGCCGCTGCTACTTTCTGTTTATTATCCATGCATAGTCACTTCAACCTCTACCTAAATGTACATATTACCTCAATTACCTTGACTAACCGGTGCCCCCGCACGAAGACTCTACCGGTACCCCCTGTATATTAGCCTCGCTACTGTTATTTTATTGTTACTCCTTAATTATTTGTTATATTTTTTAAAAAAAATGTTGCATTGTTGGTTAAGTACTTGTAAGTAAGCATTTCTCTGTAAGGTCTACACTTGTTGTATTCTCATGTGACAAATACAATTTGATTTGATCTGTGGATTTGCCATTTAAACAGCTGGATATTATCAAGATATCAAAGTGTCTCCAACAAAAAGGGAAACAATAGGCAAGTATCAAATGCAGCATATGGCATTTTCAGTAGTGGTCAATGCATACCATTCTATGAGCGCAGCATTTATTTTTCAATTCGATTCAATGAGCCCAATCAGTCCTCCATGACAACAAAATCATAAACAACAGAGTTGGGCTGGCTAATAAATCCTTAGTTTTGGGATTATGCTCAGGTAAAACAATTTGGCTAATCTATACTTCCGTATTTCCATATCCTATTCTTGAAGATCAAGGGGTATAACATGCATTGGAATGATTGGAATTCTGATATACTTTTTTTTTTATTGATTTTTTAAAAATTTCACCTTTATTTAACTTTGGGTAATCTAAAAGTTACGTTACTGATTACAAATTTGGACAGGTAACTAGTAACTGTAACGGATTACATTTAGAAAGTAACCTACCCAACCCTGCAGCTAGAATAGGTGATTTGGTATTACTGATACACTTACACAACTCACCTTTGTCCTATTATATGAGCTACAAGAGCAAAGGCTAAGCTACTTCTAGCTCTCTGTGAGTCACATGGAGTTGTTGTTCATGGATATGTTGGAATTGTTTTTATGCCAACTCCTACCAAAGACTTATAGACTTTTTAGGCAGGTTTGGAAAGCGAAAGGATGTCAGATTCTCATGCCTCTGAATGATGCTTTATAGCCACCAAAACAGTGATAGCTCTTGTTAAACAGTAGTATGTCATCGAAGGAAAGAAGTTGTACAATTCCCACACGTAGTTTTCTGTGTGTTAAGGAGTTGATGGGATCTTCATGCAACTATTTGGCAGACCAAATGGAAAAGAGAGTATTTATCCATAATTAGATAAAATCAAATCATGTTTGACAAATTATCAAAAAAAGTCTAAAGATTCAGTAAAACTTCAGGAATTATATGCGTGGAATCATAATGTTAGTGTAAAGTTTCTAACCCCCATATTGCAATGCAATTCATACAGTAGGTGTATGACCTTCAAACTGCCCACTTGATAGAAGGTGTAGAGGTACCTCCTCAGCCAGTAACCCTTACTGACAAAGCAATGCAGAGGTTATGCTGGGACAGCACTGCATTCCCAGTCCAGCTTCAGGCCAAACCAAAGTAACTACTGTGCTATAAAACAAGCAATAAATCTATTCTTATGTGTGCAGAGGATGTAGTGCTTAAACTTTCACTATTCTGACTTGTTACTGTATAACAAAACCATGAGAACTAGAGCGAAACATTTGTCAATGTCACGCCCTGGCCATAGAGAGGTTTTTATTCTCTATTTTGGTTAGGCCAGGGTGTGACTGGGATGGGCAGTCAAGTTTCTTTATTTCTATGTTTTCTATTTCTTTGTGTTTGGCCGGGTGTGGTTCCCAATCAGAGGCAGCTGTCTATCGTTGTCTCTGATTGAGAATCATACTTAGGCAGCTTTTTCCCACCTGTGTTTTGTGGGTAGTTGTTTTCTGTTTTGTGTCTGCACCAGACAGAACTGTTTTGTTTTGTTCCACGTTGTTAGTTTGTTTCAGTGTTCAGTTTGAAAAAATAATCATAAACACGTACCACGCTGTGGTTTGGTCCTCTTCTTGAGACGAGCGTTACAGTCAAACTTGAAAACACTCCCAAGATTACAATATATAGAGAAAAACTATTTTTCCAATATCACCTACTGTATTTCAAAACAAAAAAAATAACAAGATATAAAATCTTTGCTAATTGTTCTGTTCATCCGAAAGGTTTTTATTAGGAGCAATTGGTTGATAAACAACCAGCATTCACAGCTGATTCCCATTATAGAAGTTGAGAGGCTCTGGCACAAAATGGGACAATGGTGTGTATCTCATTCTCATGGAAGTGATTTCAGAACCACTAAAGAAGTTTAGACTTACAGTACTTTCATGTACTGTAACTGTAACAGATTTTGGAGAAAGGCTTTGGAACTGTACTTGAGGGAGGGGGCTGTGGGTATCGGGTGTTTTTCCAGTTGTCAGCTAGCTTACAATCAATGCGAATGAGATTCATTATTTCTTACTCTTCTTGGTTCTTCCATAATATAATCATTGTTGCATCCTTGTGCTTGAGGTTAATGAAAACAGAAATGACAGAAAAGGTTGTCAGTCAGTAAATGCAAACATCTGCTCTTCTAGGAAACAACCAGGGCCACTATGATGTCAGGGGCATTTTGATATTCTACAGCAACACAGCAAAAGTGGACCCTGTTTGTACTGCTCGCTTCAACACAGTCGAGATATATGCGACCCAGCAGATGTGTTTCACCAGCTGGTCAGATTTGCTTTGGCTGAGAGGTTTGGTTCTGTGTGAGTGGCAGCCAACCATCGATGCTTTCCTTTTAAATATTCGCACAGTCCTCCTCCCACAGCATCCACACCTGTTTACTAACATTATGCAAAGCATGTTAAATCAACCAGAACATTGTCCAGAGATGATAAGACCTTACATTTTTGCTTAGAATAAGTTTAATACAATTGTATAATAATCTGTTTGTACTGTCTGGCATGCAGCTTATTTCATTGGCATTAACATTTGGTTTGGATCTGCTAATTTGCCGAGCAGGTTTGAGGGTGCGTGCCAATAGAGCTGAGCTGTCCTGCCCGTCTGAGTAACATACTGGCCACAGCAGTGTGGGGTCTGAGGTAAGACAGGCCTAGGATCTGAAAAAACAATCTCACGGTCATCATCTTTGGTTGATGGCCAGTTTGCTGTCACGGGCCTGCCAAGTCTCGATAATCTGTGAGAAGGCCAAACCTGAATTTAGAATACTAAGCCATAGAAAGCCCATTATCTCAATTAGAAC
This sequence comes from Oncorhynchus mykiss, assembly GCF_013265735.2. Classification (NCBI taxonomy): domain Eukaryota; kingdom Metazoa; phylum Chordata; class Actinopteri; order Salmoniformes; family Salmonidae; genus Oncorhynchus; species Oncorhynchus mykiss. Next base: position 65,652,372 of record NC_048572.1, read on the forward strand.
AAGCCAACAAAGGGGAAATATACAGTACGTAAAGGAGTGTGTTGATTGCTTGATTTCACTACAAAATAGGACTAATTCTGTATAGAATAATATTGAGAATTTGAACATGTGCAATATACCATTTTAATACCGCGAAAGTCAAGCTATAACATAATGGATATGAGTCATTCAAAAACATTGTTTTTGCTCCGATTGTTTTATTTCAGTATGAAATTGGGATAGTGTCATCACAGAAACTACATTTGTCAGTTCAGTCACAAATTACAGTAAGTCTTGAAACCAGCCTTTTGGGAGAATGCATTTTCCCATGCTGCCTGGTTCTTCTGAAACAGCTTGAAACATGTTGCTAATATAAAAAATAAAAAAAATGAATGCTTAAGTCCACAGAGAAATATTGTGGGTTTAACTGGACTGTTTCTCTTGGACAGAAAAGGGGATCAATCAAGCTTGCCTTCACTCGGAGGTGGGAGATGGGCCTATGCCACCGGTTCAGATCTATTGAGACTGCATGGGACTCTGAATGCACTGCAGAAGTAGTCTTAGTTTTTATGTCCCTGGAGGAATCTCATTCTGCCCCAGTTGCTGATCTTTTTTTATTATTATTGTGAAAATAGAACACATGAGAGGTTTGGAATGGAATAGAATATTTGAGAATAGACAATGGAATATTTGAGAATAGGCATTGTATCCCTGAAGAACCCCATTCCTCAATTACATGGTTTCCTAAGCTCTATAGGTCAACCTTCAATTCTAACTTTGTAATTTGTTTGGCAGCTGGAGATCTCATTTAGGGTTGCTTACAGCCTTACTATGCATCAAGCTTGTATATTTACACATCTAACTGGTCTATACTAATTGTACATTTATATGAATGTTTTAAGGGTAATACCAAAACACAAGCCAGATGGGAAAAAAAACACCATAACTAGTTTAGTTTTTCATATAATGTAATTGATGTGAATGCAGTTGTGATTTCTAATGAAATAAAGGCCAAAATGGGTCAAAAATACCAAAACTGATGTGAGCTTGTATAGTTTTAACATCTCATTCTTTCAAAATGGTCAAGTCTACGGTTCTAGACTAACCCCTCCCAATGGGTAAGAATATAATTGGGTGGAGTGCACAAGTGGAAAATTGAAGAATATAGTATACTTTTAAACCACCACATAGTTTCATGTGTGTCCCCAATTTGGTCAGCTTTACTGGAATATTCTTCACTTCTCCAATAACATAAAATGAAAAATAAAATAAAAATAAATATTTTTTCATCTTAAATTAAACTATCCAAAATAATATATTTGGTTTGGACAAAACTAAGTCAATGGTAACAGTCAAAATCCTGTGTCCCTTGAACAGCTGCAATGGGAGAGAGTCAAAATCTTAACAGGCATGAATAGATTTTTATAATCCATAGTATAACAAACATTAAACCAGTACAGGAAGTTATTCCAAGCGGCTAATTACACTCTTCTTGTGTAAAGAGTGATGATGTCACACCAAAAGCTACTGCCTAGTGATCTAGCTCCACTGTACAATCAATCACACAGGGAACTAAGTCCTTGTGGCTCAGAAGGGAAACACTGCCTTGAATGGTAGGCTACCACTAAATTACCATGAATGAACATCACTTGAACTGTACTTTTAGTTTCTTCTAAGCTGTAGCCTAACGTATTATTTATGTCATTCTTTGCAGGGCAACAAAATAGGACACAACTCCCTTGATGTATATGAATTGTCATTCTTGATGTTGCAATATTAAAACTTGAGTTAACTGAATCAATGGAACTCAAAGACGGCTCTGAGTTTACAGCCAAGTTTTTATATCACTGCACTATTTGGAAGAAAACAAGTATGTCATTCTTCCAATAAAACTTTCAAAAGCACTAAGCAAAATAAGCAAAATAACAGAAACGATGGGGTAAATCACTGAAGCACTTTGCTTCAGTTCATTTCCAAATGGCAAAGAAAATTATGACCCTCTTGAGGTTTTTTCAACTTGGCACTTATTTTATTCTAGGGGGAGGGGGGAGAGTGCCCAGGCAGTAGATTTGGCCACTGAACAAGTGTAATCCTTCCATTACAATGAACATGACAAGAATCCCTAGGCACAGGAGACCTCAGACCAGGAAAATTACTTGCAATACTGTAGTTGGAAAAGCTGAGACTATCTAAATCAGTGTTTGGTCTCTTCCTGACAAGGTTTTGTTGCTCAAGGGCATGAGCCTGATCCAATTTCAAATAAGAGCAGAAAGTTAACTGCACCATGGACTGATAACTAATACAATATCATCGGGAACAACAAGCATGGCATTGTGATGCTGACAACCAACTGAGTGAAGTCATGAAGAAGACACCTTGCTATTACAGTAATATAAAGGATATAATCCTAACTTGACCTAAATGTAATGCAATTTGATTTTCAATAAATAAGCATGCAATAAACAATGTTACAAGTAGCATACAAATGATATAATGTTGACAGTAACAACTCAGACACTGTTTACCATATGCTCCTTGAGCAATGACAGATTATAAAAACCGTGGCCAAGGCAGAGGCATGTCGCAGTAGAGTGAGAGGGACTGAACAGAGTACGCAGAGAAGGGAATTGTACAACTTTGAACAGGCTCATCTGAGACTTTCTGAATTGCGGGTAAGACATTGGCTATTCAACAATGTATTTTGGATCAAACGTTCATGTTATATTTTGAATCTAACCAGGGAAGTGATAGTTTGAATAGTATAGTTATTTGCCAAAACATTTTTTAAAGAATTAATGTGATCTTTCTACCTTTGCGTTTTTATTCAAGAGCATGACATAATTATCCAGAGTAATGTAGGCTGCCTGTTTTATTTCAAACGAGACTGTTATTTCTTTGTTTTTCTTTATTCTTTACAGTACGTGACTAAACGGGAGAAGAATGAAAGGCATGTGCTATTTTACCAATGTGGTCCTGTTCTGCATAGTCAGTGGAGCAAGTGGATGGCTCATCCATAACTCGACAGATTCCGCTTCAATAGCCAATTTCACCGACATGAACTCAACGTTAAACGCGCAGGTGTCTGCGCTCATCCCCAAGTCTAGACGGAAACGCTGGATTTCACAAAGTGACATGCTTGCCATCCTTGACTATCACAATAAAGTCCGAGCAAACGTCTTTCCACCTGCTGCAAATATGGAGTATATGGTGAGAGCAAGTTTTTAATTGAGATTCAATTGAAAATGTTTTACATGCTAAACTAGTAGGCTACTTTTTATTTGAGATTTGTTGGCGTAGTGTTGCCTTTGTGATTTGATCTGATAACTTACTGTATAACTTTTTTTTGTCAATTAAAATGTAGGAATGCATCATGAGTCATGTGCCTACTATGGCTTGGTCTATGGCTCACCCTGCTGGAAACATAAGTTTACTACATAAAATCAGTGTGCTCATGGTCACATTTTTTTTCTCTTTTTTTTGGGGGGGGGGGGGGGGGGGGGGGGATTCTGGCATCTATTCGATATCATTGCAAGAAGCTTTACTCTTTCTATTCGGTATCAACATATAACTGATGAGCAGTTTTGTGCATTTTGTATTCATGCAAGGTAATTCAGGTAGATATTTATGAGAGCAGCTCACAATGCATGGTTTTTGTGCACTTTTAGGTTCAATCCCAATGAATGCATTATCATGTCTGCAACACATACAGGTGTGGGATGAAGGCCTTGCCAGATCTGCTGAAGCCTGGGCAGCCACGTGTCTCTGGGAACATGGACCACCATTTCTACTGAGATACCTGGGACAGAACCTGTCGGTCAGAACAGGGGGGTATGTAAAGCCTGGCATGTGTCAATCATATATCAACTGACCACGTGTTGATACAATATTTTATTTGTTTTTATTGATTGAGGGGGATCCGAGCAATGCCATCTTTGAGTCCAACCTCATGCAATGTTGACTATGGCACAAAATGAATGTACTTGATGTGTTTCTTCCAGATATCGCTCCATTCTGCAGCTGGTCAAACCTTGGTATGACGAAGTCAATGATTACATGTTTCCATACCCTCGTGACTGCAACCCTAGGTGTCCAATGAGGTGCTCTGCACCGATGTGTACACATTACACTCAGGTACAGTAGCCATCTAGGCACTTCAGATTTGGGAATGTTTGGGGTAGTCTTCTCCTGACGAAGACCCTGATGAAGGTCTATTGACCTAAACATTGCTTCTACGAGATGAATTCAATAATTTGTGCAGTATTCAGGATAACCAGGGTGCTGGAGTTTCTTCTTTTTCAGGAAAGTATTTTTATCCTCAAAAGACTTATCTGACTGATATTCAGATGGTGTGGGCTACAACGAACAGAGTTGGCTGTGCAGTTCAAACGTGCTCTAACATGGTTGTCTGGGGAGCCATGTGGAGACAAGCAACATACCTGGTCTGTAATTATTCCCCAAAGTGAGTCCTGCTTAATACCTTAACAAGCTCCACTTATCACAGCTGAATGATTGATATCCTCTCTCTTACATTTTAGAAACTCATTGTCAGACCGAATGAGAACAGATTTATAGGTGTTCGCGTAAACTGATGTCATTATGAAAGCATCAAGGCTATTTTATGCAAAATACAAACGTATAGCTGCTATTATGCTTTAGATTTGTGAAATGGGAAATGACTACTACATTAATTCAAATTGGAAAATTATATGTTTAATGCCCAGGGGAGCATCTTTCAACTTCAACAAGAATGACACATTATTACTATTTCTTTTCCAGGGGGAACTGGGTAGGAGAACCTCCCTACAAAGTTGGCATCCCATGTTCAGCATGCCCACCAAGCTATGGAGGCTCATGTAGTAACAACCTATGTTTCCCTGCAATAACATCCAACTACATGTACTGGTTCAAGTAAACCATTTAGACATCTGTTTTAATAATGAACTGTCAGATATCATAATTTCACATTGCTTCAAATGTCAGATGTATTTCCCCCAAGTACTTTATATGTACAATGTACCTTTTTATACAATTACACATTTTGAATTATAAGCTACATTTGATTTGGTTTTGAGATGTAAATGAGTATCATACATTGTTATGTTGTAGCATACAACTTATTGTTGTCTTACCATCATATTGATGGTCAAATGTATTGATCAGCAATCATGTTGTTTTTGTTGGTGACTTTTGATTGACTACTTGGTACAGAGGTCAAACCTACAAATACCTCCACTAGGCAGTGGTTAATAAGCTTCCTCATAATTATAAAGACGAGTATATTGGATCGATCGACTCCAGCTCACTGTACCATATGTCAGTAGCATTTTCAACATTGATAAATATTGTTTTATTAAAGATTTACTGTATTTTTGTAAGTACTTCTGAAGTGTTTTCCAGAAGATGAATTACATGTCGTTGTTTTTATTTGCATGAAGCTTCATATTTTTACACCGTTGAATGTCACTTATATTTGTGTTCATGTAATTGCTATGGCCTGTTACCATTATTATAGAATAAAGACTGCTAAACTGTTTGTCTTGCTTGAGAAAGTGTGTTTGGAATGTCCAACTGCATCAGAAGAGGTTTTAGCAGCTGTAGTGAGGAAAGGAGAACACCAGAGGGCAAGCCTGACAAAGTAAACCTTTTTTTTCTCAAATCAAATTGTATTTGTCACATGGGCTACACAGTTTACAGCAGGTATAAAAGGTGCAGTGAAAAAACTCTGCCTGCAGTGGAATATTCCCTTGTGAATATTCAACAATGTCCCTGTGACTAAAGACAGAAGACTGATAATTATGGAAATGTTGCACATAAGTCACACAAAGACAAGTAATTAAATTAATAATAGGGAAAACAACACAGGAAAATGTTATTTAGACACAATGTCAACTATCTGCTGAAACGTTCTGTACACTGCTTAATAAAATCAAAAGAATGTCCCTGGTCAACATCATTACAGAGAATTTGTTTAGGCCTCGGATCTGTTCAGTTCCCCACTGACTTGGAGTCTTGCAGTGCTAGAACCCAATTGACCCCTAGCATGGAGTGTCTGAATCTCTACTTTAAAGCACTGAAGAGGACTATCAATGGGATTAAAATTCCCTTAGTAGGCAACTTTGAATTGGCAGTGGTACTTATTCACCCAAAATGTATTTGCTTGTACAAGTTACCCCATCAATGCAGTCACCTGGAAGCAACCATGGTACTGTACAGCAACCTTTTACAGGTCTTAGCTGGGCACTGACTTCATTTCCACCTGAGTGGACTTTTCTTGGTCATGTGGGTTGATTCCTCTAGACATCTTACTAGGAAGGCAGGATTGAAGTCAGCATGACCTAAGGTGCTGAGAGTCTGATGCCCAGGAAGGCACTCATAAAACAGGGAGCACAGAATGCCCTCTACCCATAGGATACCAGCTATCTCCATGATACCCACCTGAGGAACAGAGTCTGTTTCTCAAACTTGGCTTGATGCTCACTGAAGTGGAACAAGCCTAATCAGTTTTGATGGGTTTGGCCATCCTTAAGCTGCAGAGCTCAGTTGGGTTGTGTTGCTTAACAGGGAGTTTAGGAGGACAGCAAGTTCAGAGAGAAGCTTTTCTTTGTGTCATGGATGCAGGCACAAAGCTAGAGAGGCTTGTAATAACATAGACAGTGATGTTTGGGGTGTACATTACAGTAATAGTTAATTCATCCATTCAACTCAAATCCCATTACAGTAAATGTGATAATTGAACATCTCAAAATCTTACCAACAAACATAAACAGAAATACTATTCTAAAGAAATACTAAATGTACATGTGAGTGGGCTCTTATTACCCAAAGTTTACCTTGCTGTAACTTGAGTGGGATGGCTGGGATCAGAACCAGAGTCTTCCAATAGTTCAATCTGGGAGCACAGGAGGAGGCCAAGGGCGGGGTCTGCGGCGTTACGCATCGCTAAATCTAAATTTGGCATATAAACGCAGTGAGCGTTCATACTTGAATGATTATACAGGTACGCTCGAGATTCCTTGGTGGATGTACGATATCCGAACTTACTTACTTATTACGTATATTTAGGCTCCTATAGATTTCCTAAATCTTAGGATGTATAAAGAGTAGCTTTCATGTTCACCATTCTGCTTCAATACAACTTTTGGAGCTGGATGGACATTGTTTCCCGGGGATAGTTGACCAGATTGAACAAAACGTTTTGGTAAAAGGTACATTTAAAAAATATATATATATTCGACACTGGGATAACGAAAAATACTGTTTTGAATTATGACTTTGTATTACAACAGGATCGGAGGTGAATTGCCTTGCCTTGTAGCCTGTGAGAGAATTTCGCACGCAATACGCATGCTCATGAAATATTGCATGTGCTTGGCAAAAACGTATTTTTTGTGTGAACAGTGCAATTGACCTACTGTCAAGAGCTTAAAATACACCAAAGCCATGTACACTATTATCGTTCTAATTCTAATGTATGATATCCTTGTGCCAGAGATGTGATAATTCAACAGTTCTCACATTCAAGTGAATGCATAAATCAATAACCATTAATATTAAATTGAATAAAGATCTCTGAATGCTTGACCAACCATCATATTCTATTTCATTTTTAATTTTGTTTAGCCGACAGAATACAGATTTTGTATTGGAGTGAACCACCGAGGCTGGAGAGGCTGATCATCATCATGAAGGGTGTACCTCAGGACTGGCTGAGAGGGTTTGGGTTGCTATTCTTTGCCCAAACAGTACTTTCTATGGAGATCCCTAACTCTACTCACCTGGAGGCTATACTGGAGAAGTATATGAACAAAGATGATGAGTGGTGGGTGTCCAAACAGAGAGGGAAGAGAGCCATCACTGACGGTGATATGCACCTCATCCTCGATTTGCACAACAAGCTCAGAGGTCAAGTTTATCCTCAAGCTTCAAATATGGAGTATATGGTAAGAAAGCTAAACCAGGATCATCTGTGTCTGCTATATTTATGTTATGTTTAGGTTTTCCTAAGCTGGACTGTAGGCAATTGGAATATGACACTTGCTCATACTGAAGAAGGAGATTGTACAGTACTACAGATTGAAGCAAGTGTTAGTTACGTATTTTGCACTCATACTTCATCTAAGCTAACGTGTGATACTTGTTCATAGACTCAAGACATCTAGGCTTGAGAATCTGGAACATTCTCAAACCCATTCAACCAGAATGGTTTCAGCAGATCACATTTGGAAAGTCAGGGCCAATGCAGAGGTTTCACACCAAGCTCTGAGAGCCAGTGGTGTAAAGTAACTAAGTCAAAATACTTTGACGTACTACTTAAGTAGTTTTTTAGAAATATCTGTACTTTACTTGAGAATTGATATTTTTTTACTCCACTACATTCCTAAAGAAAATATGTAGATCTTTACTCCCATACATTTTCCCTGACACCCAAAAGTACTTTCGAATGCTCAGGCAGGACAGCAGTATGGTCCAATTCACAACACACCAACCAATATAATGCGTTGTCATCCCAATCGCCTCTGATTGGGCAGATTAACTTAACAAATACTGCATTTGTATATTTTTGTCTAAGTGTTGGAGTGTTGCCCCTGGCTGTCCCTAAATGTAAAAATATGATAAAATTGTGCCGTTTGGTTTGCTTAATTAATATAAGGAATTTGACATCTAGCATTTACTTTTTACTTTTAAGTATGACAATTGAGTGAATTTTCCACAACTATACTTATGTAAAAACAAATATTTTTACTCAAGTAGTATTTTACTGGGTGACTTTCACTTTTACCTGAGCCATTTTCTATCAAGGTATCTTTACTTTTACTCAAGTATGAAAATTGAGTACTTTTTCAAAACCTAAAAACAAGCCTGACCAACAGCCAAGCAATAAAGCCAGTATGTTACTGCCCCTGTCAAACCTCGAGCTCTGGCCCCTGCCTTGGCTACCGACCAGCTCTCTCTTCCACTGTTATTGTGCACTCTGCCTCAACCATTTAAACTCACATTTTCAAATATTAGTCTTTATTTAATTGCCTTTGGCAACAGAGCTGGGTCTGTGTTGACTCAAACTTTTAACAGTTGAGCATCATCCTTTGAAGTATGGTTGATCAAATATAGGTTTCTGCAAAGGATTCCTGGAAGCAATGTAAAGTACTGTTCCCAGATGGAGGGGTTAACTGTAAATGTTGAGAAGAACACGAAGGATTTGCCATTTAGAGGACATCATTTCGATGTCTTAATGTAAATATCCAACACTATTTGGACAATTTGGACGATTTCCATGTATAAACAGAGATTAGGATCCAAGCCTACAGTATGTCCATTTCCTTCAAGCCCACTGCACTAACCCTAAGCAGTGCATAATGCAGATATCACTCATGTAATGTACTACACATGGAAGACATTAGGACTGTACAGGGAAGCCGACTGGCACCTTTTTCAATTAACCTTGATGGGTGTTAGTGCAGTTAAACAGCAGCACACTACACCTATTCTTCTAATGGACAATTTTACTACAGCTTGGCAGAAACATTAGAATTCCTCACATCATATCTACTTAGCTCTTTGTCAGAAACAAGTGGCGCACAAATAGTTTATAGTGTCATTTGACCCAATACAAGATCTGTATCATGTGCAGATTGGTGCACTTTAGTGCAGAGTTGATGCAAAGAGGCCAGTAGTACTAAAAATGCCATCAGGTCCCCCAATACTTTCTGGGAAGAATGTTAAGATTTGCATTTCCAATGTTTGTTTATCAAGAATGCTGTATTTCTAGAGTCTAAGTAACACTAATACAAGCATTTTTAAGCGTTTTAGTCTCAGTAGCTCTAGCACGAATCTGATGAGCCTGCAGATATGCGTTTAGCTTATCAGAGTAACTCTGACTTTCACATTTGAAAGGTTTGGGATACGGAGCTGGAGAGGAGTGCTGAACACTGGGCACACACCTGCCTGTGGGAGCATGGACCACAACACATGCTAACCCAGATTGGACAGAACCTGGGTGCTCACTGGGGAAGGTCTGTATAATAACAGAAGAGATGACCAGTTTGATTATATGCATTATGTCATTATAGAGTAGTACTGTATATCCATTTCCTAACATGATTACTCCTAGATGCTGTGTTTTGGGTGGCTTCAACAGGATGAATGACAGTTGTGTGGTCATATAAACTCATGAGGCAACAAATGTGTGATTAAACAATAGAGTACAGAGTACTGACATATTGCCATGGGTTGTGTCCAGTTAGCTCAATTGTTTTTTTTCCACTTTCCTCAGAGACCGACCACCAACATTTCACGTCCAAGCCTGGTATGATGAAGTGAGAGACTACAGCTATCCCTATCCACAGGAATGTAACCCACACTGCCCTTTCAGATGTTCTGGTCCCGTCTGCACTCACTACACACAGGTAAGAGTTTCCTATGACAATATCATAAGACTTTATTTAAGGACAGAGAAGTCTGAGAGGACCATTATCTGAAGGGAGCTACTTTGTCTGTCTTTGCAGATGGTTTGGGCAACAAGCAGCCATATTGGATGCGCTATCAATGTGTGCTACAATATGAATGTGTGGGGCATGATTTGGACTAAAGCTGTGTACTTGGTTTGCAACTACTCACCGCCGTAAGTTTTCCAGTTTAAAAAAATATATTCTTATGTTTGACCCCCCCACAAAAATGTTTTATTAAGTTCAAATTGCTGTATATTATGTAGTGTATTGGAACTGGGAGGGATTGAGTCAAAAGGTTCAGTGTGTTTTATGATGTAATTTGTGTGCAGGGGAAACTGGTGGGGGCATGCCCCATACAAACATGGCACCCCGTGCTCTGCCTGTCCGCCCAGCTACGGTGGAGGCTGTAGGGACAATCTCTGCTACAAAGGTAGGCTGCTTTTTTGGTGCAAAACACATTGGTTGCTTTTCACATTTTTGTTTTGCAGGGCATATAACATGTGATGTGGCTCTTGTTCTTCTTCAGAGAACGGAGTACAGAGACGTCCTGCCCCTGAACTAGAAGAGACAAATTACATTGAGCCGGAGTCGCAGCCAGAACCGAGGGCCCAAGAACCTCGGGCGAGACCACTGCCCCCAACACCATCATCCAATGACAACGTGGAGAGGAATGAGGTGGTCAGCACAGTGCAAATGTGTAAGAATTTATCTCCCATTTGATTGCACTGTATTTCATATACAATGTCATTGTACAGTAGGACATGTCTGTCACTAGACAGATAAGTTTATATTTGGAATGACTGCCAGAAGATCTAAGTGATCTAAATTGGTTTTCTTCTTTTTAAAGGTCAACAGATGGACTGTGAGACCAAGCTGCGTGATCGTTGTAAAGGAACCACTTGTAATAGGTAGACCTAAGTTGTAAAGGAAACACTAATAATACTGTAGGTAGGCCGAAGTTGTAAAGGAAACACTAGTCATACTGTAGGTAGGCCTACGTTGAAAAGGAAACATTAATAATACTGTAGGTAGGCCTAAATTGAAAAGGAAACACTAGTAATACTGTAGGTAGGCCTAAGTTGTAAAGGAAACACTAGTAATACTGTAGGTAGGCCTAAGTTGTAAAGGAAACACTAGTAATACTGTAGGTAGGCCTACATTGTAAAGCAAACACTAGTAATACTGTAGGTAGGCCTACATTGTAAAGCAAACACTAGTAATACTGTAGGTAGGCCTAAGTTGTAAAGGAAACACTAATAATACTGTAGGTAGGCCTTCGTTGTAAAGGAAACACTAGTAATACTGTAGGTAGGCCTACGTTGAAAAGGAAAAACGAATAATACTGTAGGTAGGCCTAAATTGAAAAGGAAACACTAGTAATACTGTAGGTAGGCCTACATTGTAAAGGAAACACTAGTAATACTGTAGGTAGGCCTACATTGTAAAGGAAACACTAGTAATACTGTAGGTAGGCCTACATTGTAAAGGAAACACTAGTAATACTGTAGGTAGGCCTACATTGTAAAGGAAACACTAGTCATACTGTAGGTAGGCCTACGTTGTAATGGAAACACTAGTAATACTGTAGGTAGGCCTACGTTGTAAAGGAAACACTAGTAATACTGTAGGTAGGCCTACATTGTAAAGGAAACACTAGTAATACTGTAGGTAGGCCTACGTTGTAAAGGAAACACTAGTCATACTGTAGGTAGGCCTACGTTGTAAAGGAAACACTAATAATACTGTAGGTAGGCCTACGTTGTAAAGGAAACACTAGTAATACTGTAGGTAGGCCTTCGTTGTAAAGGAAACACTAGTAATACTGTAGGTAGGCCTACGTTGAAAAGGAAAAACGAATAATACTGTAGGTAGGCCTACGTTGTAAAGGAAACACTAGTAATACTGTAGGTAGGCCTAAATTGAAAAGGAAACACTAGTAATACTGGAGGTAGGCCGAAGTTGTAAAGGAAACACTAGTAATACTGTAGGTAGGCCTACGTTGTAAAGGAAACACTAGTAATACTGTAGGTAGGCCTACATTGTAAAGGAAACACTAGTAATACTGTAGGTAGGCCTACGTTGTAAAGGAAACACTAGTAATACTGTAGGTAGGCCTACGTTGTAAAGGAAACACTAGTCATACTGTAGGTAGGCCTACGTTGTAAAGGAAACACTAATAATACTGTAGGTAGGCCTGTTTGTTTTACTCATTCCATTATGTTTGGGGTGGCAGGGTAGCCTAGTGGTTGGACTAGTAACCGGAAGGTTACCCCACGAGCTGACAAGGTACTAATCTATCTGTCGTTCTGCCCCTGAACAGGCGGTTAACCCACTGTTCCTAGGCCGTCATTGAAAATAAGAAACACTAGTAATACTGTAGGTAGGCTTAAGTTGTTCACTAAGTGACAGTCGATGCTGTCACTTACCAGTTCTTACTCATTCCTGTGAATTGGTCAAAGCTGAGTTATAACTATTGTTTCTTCTTGCAGGTACGAGTGTCTTCCTGGATGCTTGTCTAGCCCAGGAAAAGTAATAGGGACTGGGTATTATGATATGGTATGAAAAGAAAACACCATTTTGTATATGTCAATTTGTTTTGTCTATTCTCAGTGCACAAGTTGTAGGATATAAAATAATGATATAAAACAACTTTAGTCATTTTGCTCACATATTCTAATTCTTGAACAGTATTGGACCCCTCAGAGCGGGAGTTGAACAGTTTGGGATGGCCATAGTATACTGTCATAATACATTAAGCAGGGGTCCCCAACTAAATTCAACTGCAGGCCGAGGATGGTCAGGGGGCCGGAACATAATTATAAATAATTTGTACACTGCAAATTGACCACAATAAGAAGAAGTGCAAACCGATATAGTACCTGACAAAAACATAGTAATTACATTGGGATACGATCACATATGTCTCTCTATTTATTTGTGGGAAAACTTGGGAACATATTTCCTCAAATAAAATCAGTTGGAGCTGATTTCCTGGTGTTTTTACGGTGCTTTATGTCCAACAATGAAAATTCACACAAAAAAATGAATATGCTCATTAAACTTGGGGGGCCAAATAAAATGATTTGGCCCACGGGCCGCCAGTTCGGGAACCCTGGTATAAAGAGTAGTGAAACATATTTTAATTTTTCAGCAATCAAGTGTTTGCGGAGCTGGTTTGCACGCTGGAATCATAGACGATGGCGGAGGCTGGCTGGACATTACAAGACAAGGAAGAAAATCACATTTCACAAAGTCGTACAAAAATGGTGTTCAGTCTGTTGCGTGAGTTAAAATTTTACTCACTCCATTATGTTTGTTTTACTCATTCCAGTATGTTTGTTTTACTCATTACACTATGTTTGTTTTACTCATTCCATTATGTTTGTTTTACTCACTCCATTATATTTGTTTTACTCATTACACTATGTTTGTTTTACTCATTCCACTATGTTTGTTTTACTCATTCCATTATGTTTGTTTTACTCACTCTGTTATGTTTGTTTTACTCATTCCATTATGTTTGTTTTACTTACTCCATTATGTTTGTCTTACTCACTCTGTTATGTTTGTTTTACTCATTCCATTATGTTTGTTTTACTCACTCCATTATGTTTGTTTTACTCATTCCATTATGTTTGTTTTACTCACTCCATTATGTTTGTTTTACTCACTCTGTTATGTTTGTTTTACTCATTCCATTATGTTTGTTTTACTCACTCTGTTATGTTTATTTTACTCATTCCATTATGTTTGTTTTACTCACTCTGTTATGTTTGTTTTACTCATTCCATTATGTTTGTTTTACTCACTCTGTTATGTTTGTTTTACTCATTCCATTATGTTTGTTTTACTCACTCCATTATGTTTGTTTTACTCATTCCATTATGTTTGTTTTACTCACTCCATTATGTTTGTTTTACTTACTCCATTATGTTTGTTTTACTCACTCCATTATGTTTGTTTTACTCACTCTGTTATGTTTGTTTTACTCATTCCATTATGTTTGTTTTACTTACTCCATTATGTTTGTTTTACTCATTCTGTTATGTTTGTTTTACTCATTCCATTATGTTTGTTTTACTCATTCCATTATATTTGTTTTACTCACTCCATTATGTTTGTTTTACTCATTCCACTATGTTTGTTTTACTCATTCCACTATATTTGTTTTACTCATTCCACTATGTTTGTTTTACTCATTCCACTATGTGTGTTTTACTCATTCCACTATGTTTGTTTTACTCATTCCACTATGTTTGTTTAACTCATTCCACTATGTTTGTTTTACTCATTCCACTATGTTTGTCATAAAGCCAAACCAACAAGTGACACGTTTTCACACCAAATGATTCAAATTTACAGGATGAACAGGAGTGCAAATGCCTTCAACGTATTTACTGTACCAGGTATGTCTGGTCTACTATCATGTTGTGCACCTTTATGTCTCAGTAATGCATGTATTGTTTGAATGACGTTGTGGCATCTTTGCTCCTCAGTAAAAGCAGTCACATGTGAGACCACCGTTGCACGGTTTTGTCCCTACAAAAAACCTTCACGGCACTGTCCAAGGTAAAGAAAGAGGTCACTTTCTAATAAACCGAACTTGACCTTCTACTGTAAAGTTGATACCGTGTTTAATCGATATTTTTCCCCCACCAGGATGTATTGCCCCCGCAATTGTCTGCATGAGACTCGTGCCAGAGTCATTGGAACACAATGGTATTCAGATGTAAGTCCTTGTATGTATGTCTGTCTGTCTGTCTGTCTGTATGTATGTATGTATGTATGTATGTATATACTGTATGTCTGACAATGGCCTCCAAATATTTTATTTCTCTCATAGAACCGGCATGTGTTTTACGCTAACCTACCTTGTTCTTTTCTAGAAATCCAGTATATGTCGAGCAGCCATCCATGCTGGTGTCATTCAGAATGACTCAGGAGGCTACCTTGATGTGCAGCCCGTGGACAAGAGGAGACAGTACAGCGGTAGCTATCAGAACGGAATCTCTTCAGAAAGGTAAGGGACATGAATAAGGGAAACGCGTGCCAATTGTGGGGTTTTGACTCTGTTGCAAATGCTTTTGGATGCGTAATGGCTAGGGACCAGGATTTTTTCTTGGTCGGCTCATGTGGTCAGAAAAACTCTTTGCCTTGTCAGATTTGGGGCGGCAGGTAGCCTAGTGGTTAGAGTGTTGGACTAGTCACTGAAAGGTTGTAAGATCAAATCCCAGAAATCACAAGGTAAAAATCTGTTGTTCTGCCCCTGAACAAGGCAGTTAACCCACTGTTCCTAGGCCCTCATTGAAAATACGAATTTGTTCTTAACTGACTTGCCTAGTTAAATAAAGCTCAAATAAAAGATACATTATAGGCTAAAATCAGTGTCAAATACTGTACCTTGGCTTGACTATGTAAACTGTTCTAAGCTGAATGCAAACTTACACAAGTGTCCATTCTTCCTCCCAGCCTACAGAATCCCTCAGGTGGCAAAGCATTCAGAGTATTTGCAGTCATTTGAATCCACATTGCAAGGACACTGGCAATGAAAATGAGCACTTGTCATTTCACGGCCAGTAATTACACTGCTTATGGTTTCCTTCTCTTGCTAAGCTGCACCTCAGCTTCTCAAGGCTGTTCAATTCACTATGATCACAACATATACAAAGATACACTGTTCAAATGTAGATCTTTTAAGACTGTATATTGGATGTATATAACATGTTGTAAATAAGTTGAATGTCTAACAAATTGCAATCTCTCATAGATATTTGTATCAGAACAGAAAAATATGCAATGTGCATGCATGGTAAAGGTTTTAATTCTATGATATTTCAAATCTTGTATTGTTTTTACAAAATGTGTAAGTATTTTATACATTTTGATGATTGATGTTGATGTTATATTTCATGATACAAAATTGTATAGCCCTTATTCATAGATTTTTACAGTTCAAGCCTGGCTGGCCAGGAGTGCGTCAGAGAATTTCATAGCACGAACCACATGGTGAGACACCCAAAATATGCATTATTTATTTACATTTGTGAAGAAATCATTGTTATCAATGGTCAATTCTGGAAGGACAGTTGGGACTTTCATAGCATGTCTTTTAGCTGAACATACAGTATAGCAATTATTGTATGTTTCATGAAAACCTTATCAGCTCTCCATTGATTGCTACTGTTCATAATACAGTAGCTGTATGGTATGTAGTTTATAAAGCACTACCTCACGTTGTTAGAAAGGCACCATTAATGTACTGGAAACTACTGGTACCCTGTCTGGATGGCAGAAAGAGTACTGTCTTACTGTCCTAGATCTAACATGTGTTTGTCAGGTTCACAGGGCGTTACTGTGGGATAAAGGGCTAAATCCTGGTGTATTCAGTAGTAGCTTTTCATATTTCTAAACCCAATTATCTGGTTGAAACATTAATAATATTTTGTATATACATTATACAGCTATTACACATGTTCATCTATCCACAGAACTCAGGCACTCATATTCAACATTTCAAAAACAGAATTTGTAGAAAGCCCATATCCTTTCCAGGCAGGAGCAGTAAAGAATGAAAGCTGAGCAAGCCCTTATGTTAAACTACTCGGGCCCACTGGCTGTGCGCTAGGTAGAGCAGACAAAGAGTGACTTTGTGTGTGTTGATCTCGATCTCACTTCCCTGGATGCATTTCCCCCACGCCTGCCACAGATGTGGTCAACCCCAGCTGAAAGGTCTCTGTCAGTCACCCGTACACACACATACCCTCTGTGGGATGCTTTATGTAAGGGTTGAGATTCAAGTTCAGTATATTTTACTCAATAGTTTCGTCTGAAAGGAGTTTGCTTCGGATAACGCATTTTAACTAATGCTGTAACTTTTTTAAAGGGGCAAGATCATATCTAAGATAATGTACCCTATTCTCTAATTTTGTCAAAAGCTCTTGTTAGACTACGTATATAGTCAGTCAACATAAGAGATGGTTAAATATTAAAGCTGTAAGTGGGTCAGACTTACTTCAATATGGAATAGAAACAAGGGAATCCAAAAGGACAGACATGTTGACCTTTATCCATAAACTTTTATCCATTCTTTAGAAATAGATATTACATACTAGCTTCCATTGCTAGTGCAAAGCTATGGTTAATACATTGTATACACTGTACTGTAGTGGTGACCCATTATAACACACAACCCCCCCTATCACCACCATTCTGCTGAGTGACCGGGGGGCTGGACTGAGAGGAACTTTTCCAGGAAGAGGACCAGGGCTGATAGAGAGCTGCTGATGGCCTCATTGAGTTCCGCACCACTCTCCAGAGAGAAGAGGCATGCATCAGAACACTGTCAAAATTCACAGGGCAGTGTTGCAGAGGAGTCCACTGGCAAAGATGCCAACTGTTCACTGCTGCAGGAGTGTTATACAACATGAAAAGACCCCACCGTCACAGACCCGCACAAGGATATATACATCACCATCTCAGAGGTGCTGTTTGGTGAAATTAGATTAGTTTCCTTTCATTTGGACTGTAGCGACTGCTAATAGTATACCTGATACTAAATAAAATAATAATCAATCAAAAAAGTTGGAGAATATTATGTGTTTATCATGTATTTGATGAATGTCTTCCAGTACTTGTTAATGCTTGTCCAATGTCTGTGGTTGCTGTGAGTAGAAATCAGCTCCATCAAATGAATGTTGTTATAGTATAACCCTCCTAAATTTGACACACTGTAGTACAGTGCAGTACAGTACAGTGAACAGTGTTCCCACTGGGCACAGACATCAGTTCAACGTCTACTTTTGATTTACATTTGGTTGAGTTGTCAACTAACGTGAATTCAACGTGAAATCAACAACAACAAAAGTTGACCATGCCATTGGATTTAGGTAAAACATTTGGTGGGAAAAAAATGTATGACTTTTAGCAAATCCAATCATTTTTGCACGTTGATTCAACATCATCACGTTGAGTTTTTTTGTTGAAATGTGGAAACAACGTTGATTCAACCAGTTTTTGCACATTGGGTTCTGTGCAATCATGATACTTTATATCTTTATAGAATTATCTCACTTGATCCAATATACTCCTGAGCCTCTAATGACATAATTTATGTTACTAGTTAGAGTGTGAGAACTTTTAAAATATTTTTGATTGTGGATGTTGGTTTATTGTACAGTACAACTACTGTATGTAAAATATAGTCAGTAATTATATGAGTTTTGAAGTATGTTTGAAATGTCAAGGCAGCTAACCGCTAGAGAAACATTAGCTGGTGTGTAGAGGTGAGTGGTTTCTAAATATGACTTGTACAATCATTCTCATGCTTTATAGCTTGCTCCTGAGGTTGACTTCTGGGTGGACATATATAATGTACTGTATATGGGGCAACAATCACTAACTCCAGAAAAATAAGTGTTGTGGTGGTTAGTGCCTCATTCCTGTACTCCCTGAGAGAGTTAACCATTATTATGGTAACATAGTTGCCAGCTGTGTTTAGTTGGAAGAGAGTAATTATATTTGCATTGCTGGTTTTCTAATGATAATGTGTTATTTATAACAGCGATAATTTAAATTCACTCTCACATGCAATAGATAGGATACATGTCACGAAATTCCCCCCCAATTTATTTTTAGGAATTACAGTAGTCTGGAAATGATTTCAAATTCTGTGTCTTGTGAGATGTGTTCAATTCAAATGCAAGAATTGAATTGGAATCAAAGAGCAATTTCCCACTCAATTCAATTCTGACCCCAACACTGCACTTCAGAACATGTAGCCTATAGAGTACAACCCATAGGGTACATATTCTGAAGTAGGAAATGCAACAACAAACTATTCTCAATTTCCATTTAAAACGCAAGTTTTTATTCACAACATGAGCATTTCAGAGTTAGAATAAGGTTCTCCTGCATCTCTACATAGTGGATCAAACATGTGCAGCCTCCTGCTCTGACCTCATCACCCTTCCTCCTCCACACACACCCACCCAGTTGTGATGATGGCAAGCCTCTCTCTTTCTCTCCCTATTTGTTGGTATCCCACACACAGACTTCCACTGCCAGTGTGGCAACCGTGCAATATTCCCCACAGCCTCGCACTGCAATAGTAGAACCAGTCAACTCTTTATGGACTATTTTCATGCCCCTACTGTTTGTCCCTAAAGAACCCTATGAAACTTTTTCCGTAAATCCCAGAATAGTTGTCTAACGTCTTGGCACACTTTATTGGTGCCCTCCTGTCGCTGCCTTGAGCAGAGTACACATAAATGATGAGACTATTTTCATCTTAATATTTATGAAATTCATTAAATCTGTTTTTGTAACATCTGTTATTAGGCTACCCCCCATGCAGCACACTGCAGGATAAGTGTTCACCAGTGGCGGTCGTGACGTTTAAGATGAGGGAGACCATTTTTTTTTTTTTTATGAGCATGGCCTTATTTCTATTACAGCATATTGAATGACTCTCATTCATATTGCATTCACCCAGTTCAATGTAACAGTGATAGGTTTAGGCTACTACATGATACTCTAATTGTCCCTATACCCATCATGAGGTTGCTACAACCCAGCCTATGAATGAAAGGTGCACAGGTTGAGATACAAATTAGAGTAATCAAGGTGACAGACAGTGACACATTCAATACCACCTTGCATACTCCTGCCTGCATCTGGCTGTTCTAGTTGGTAATCATTAGTCTAACAGTTGCAAATGAGAGTTTCTATTGGACAAATTCTGGTATGTTCTTCTCCGTTTGCTTTTGTCTAAGAAACATTTGTCAACAGAATCTGTGAAATGAATACACCCCTGACCACACTCAAACACAGTTCACTTTCACATCATCACATACAAACAGCATGATAATTTTGCTTGTTGTATAAATTCCTTCTTGCATCTATGCGCTCTCCTCCTCTCACCTTTCCCTTCACTTGTGAACAACACATCAGCTGTCTGTGACCAGGCAAAAAAACTTTTCGAAGGCAAACTATATCATAACCGCTAACTGCTACACACAGCCTACATCGTTTTCACCATATTAGCTAATGTCTTAGACAACATAGCTACCAAAACTAACATGTTAGAAAACCTGCTACAATCATACAGTACAGTCTACAGTCAGCAAGCAGTTTAGCGGTTACACCGGCAGCCTCGGTGGCATTACATCTATAAAACCAAAAGCTTACATTGACTTGGAAGAGTTCCAGTGTTGGATAGCCATAGCCAGCGAGCTAACATAGCAACCCTCTCTGTTTGAGCCTGGTGTTTGAGTAGGCTAAGCTAGCTAGCGGCATATGCTAGCTAAGTGAAAGTGAAATACAATGAAATATAGCTAGCTCTCTCTATTTCTCTTGCTTATTCTACATTTTTAAAGAAATGTATTTGTTCAAAACTGTTCAACTATTGTCTTTCTCTCTCTTTAAGTCAACAACTCATCACATGTTATGCACTGCAGTGCTAGCTAGCTGTAGTACATGCTTTCAGTACTAGATTCATTCTCTGATTCTTTGATTGGGTGAACATGTTTATTCATGCTGCAAGAGCTCTGATAGATTGGAGGATGTCCTCCGAAAGTTGTCATAATTACCGTGTAAATCTATGGAAGGGGGTGAGAACCATGAGCCTCCTAGGTTTTGTATTGAAGTCAATGTACCCAGAGGAGGACGGAAACTAGCTGTCTTCCGGCAACACCATGGTGCTACCGTACAGAGTGCTATTGAGGCTACTGTAGAACTTCATTGCAAAACAGTGTATTTCAATCAATTATTTGGTGACGTGAATATATTTAGTATAGTTTTATCTAAAAAATAATAACTTTTTTAATCTTTCACTATTTTTGTTTTTATGAAATTCACTGAGAAGGATGGTCCTCCCTTTCCTCCTCTGTGGAGCCTCCACTTTCATTATACTAATACTCATTAATTAGTCACTTGTGTACAGTACAGTACAGTATACAGTATGTCTTACAAACATTCAGCTTTGCATCAGTTAGCCCCTCTGTGGGGCAACTGGTTTACTCTTTACTTCTTTTGACAAACACAACATGCTTTCTGACTGGAGACCTGCATTGTGAATGCAATTGAAAGTAATTGTAGATACTGTGCCCTACAGTATGAAATACACAACCGTTCAAAAGTTTGGGGTCCAGCATCCTGGAGTTGCCTCTTCGCTGTTGACATGATACTGGTGTTTTGCGGGTACTATTTAATGAAGCTGCCAGTTGAGGACTTGTGAGGCGTCTGTTTCTCAAACTAGACACTATTGTACTTGTCCTCTTGCACAGTTGAGCATGGGGCCTCCCACTCCTCTTTCTATTCTGGTTAGAGACAGGGGCACCGGTACCGAGTCAGTGTGTGGGAGCAAAGTGACTTTTACAACATTAACAATGTCGTCACTGTATTTCGGATCAATTTGACGTTATTTTAATGGACAGAAAATGTGCTTTTCTTTCAAAAGCAAGGACATTTCTAAGTGACCCCAAACTTTTGAACGGTAGTGTATATAAAAGTTAATCTACACAATATATCACCCACTTGCATTTTCACTGCACAGTAGAGACTCAAAATAACCTCTGTAGTGACATAAGAATTTGTCCAAGCCTCCATATTTATTTAGTTTCTTGGGTTTGGAGTGCAGACTGTAAACAACAAGCAAGGCTACAAATAGAATTTACACACTTAAGAATATAGTCACCAAGGGGCTGGGCCTCACTCCCCACGTCATCCCTGAACTTTTTCTGTTTACAGGAGGGTTTTGATTTCTCCTTTTTTTCACCATTCACACATAAACCATTCTAGAATCGTGGAGTATAAGGAGTATAAAATAGTAGCTTTTTGTCTTGATGAAATGGGGGTGCAGGATCAACATGCAGCTGCCAAGCCATAAAAGAATGGTGCCAACAACCAGCACCAATTGCCAGCTCCAGCCCTCACCTGTTTTTTATTACGATTTCCGCCTACATAAGGAACCAGGCTAGAAAATAGACCTGAGTTTATGTACTTTACTTCCGTTACTTAGAGTCACCTAACTGGGCACAGATGTCAGTTCAACATCTAGTTTTTATTTATTTGGTTGAGTTGTCAACTTTAATGTGAAATCAACAAAGAATTTGATCATATCATTGGATTTAGGTTAAAAGTTTGAAGAAATTCCCTTGTGTTGATGACTTTTTTCTAATCCAATCAGTTTTCACATTGATTTTTTTTTTATGACGTGGAAACAACATTGATTCAACCAGTTTTGCCCAGTGGGACTGTACACTTATTATGTCTAGAGGTATGTGCAAACGAACAATGACAATGATGCCCTCTGCAGGATAAAAGTTCTGTCAAAGCACTGAAGATAATGTAATGTATGTATACTCATGTACCATTAGGGGAACATACAGAGCACAGAGAAAGGTCCCTATGGAATATCTCAAGTGTCGTCTCGTTCTGATCAAACCACAATTTATAATAATCATTTATAATAATCAAAGAAAGTAAAGAAATAGCTAAATGTAATCAGCTACATTCTGGGGGTACTTGAATTACTTTAAGATTTTATATTTTAGCGGAGATGCCATTGCACCTCTTGGTGGCAGCATCCCACTTTCCCAGGATGCCTTTCTCCAGCAGTGGGTGGCACCCCAGGCCTGGGGGGGCAGAAAAATATTGGAGAGGAAGCAGATACAGAAACGTGAGGGGTCAAAAGAACAAACAAACCGACTAGGACTGGGAGAGGAAGAGATGAGAAGAGATCAAACTCATTCTGCTGACATTAGTTACTTTTAACACCTACCCTCAAGCTCAAAGTGCACAAAATGATCAAGGTGGAGAAATGGAAATAATGAGAGAGAGAGAGAGAGAGAGAGAGAGAGAGAGAGAGAGAGAGAGAGTTAATTTACAGCTCATTATATCCAACAACTTTTTGTCTATTATTCTTACAAGTTCAAGAAGTTAACTATGTTCCTCAGTGATCAAGATCTTAGTTAAACTCCCCCCAAAGTGAACAGAATGAGGGTTCACATGAACAATCAGTGTTCATTTGTGATCTGTCATTCACCTCACTCAGAGATGCTGGGATATACTTAATTTGGAGAGATTGGAACAGCTTGTGATTTGAGTCATTGGGAGCTCTCTCATACTGAGCTTCATTGCAGTCTAATTAACCGTATTGCCGCGTATGCTGTCTGCTCCCATTATACAGCCGCCATGGTGCATGTCTGTGTTAAAGAATGACTTGTCAGGGCTTTGAGTTTTGACCCAGTGACCACACAAATTACTCATGCTTGTTTCCCATCTGGCTGCACCACCACTTGCCTCGTGACTCAGTATAAAGTCAGATGATATTGAAAAAAACTCATTCTCCTCAAAAGCATGAAAGCAATGTCTGCCTCAATCTGTACTTTAATTTTAAGGGTAAAGATAATTTCTAGAGCATAACATAGTTTCTCAACGAAATACGCATTGGGCATCTTTTACATCCTTTCCAATTAAAACAAACATGTTTTACTTTCGGGACCATACAGTGCACAAAGCAGTGCCTGAAGCCCTTTTTATGGACAGTGCTGTCATTGTCTGAAAAGTTCATTTGGGAGCTCTTGTGGATATGGGAGTGGAATTGCTGTGTTTTCTTTTTTATTTCATGCTGTCCAAAAGCAACAGTTCTGTAGAACATTAATAATCTATGTATCCTCCATTACTAAGCAAACATTCAAACCTAGGCCTATGAGACATGAAGCAGTGGACTTCCACGGCATGGAAGGACTTAAAGTAGGAAACTAACATGCAGGATCAATATTAAAATTAAATACCATGCCTGTTTAGGTATTTTGCCCAAATATCCTATATAGGCTAAATACTCTTACAATAATTTTACAATAAAACCGTTTACTCCAAACGAAAAACATTTTCAATGTAGGTAGGTCCCTCCTCGTTTCGTTCCATTTTCTCTGTTTGCTTCCATTAGGTTCCTAGAGTAAACGGGAAACGGTTTCCTTTACAAAACGTTTTGCAAATCCTACTAATGAATAAACCTCGGGGGCGTATTCATTACGGAAACCGGTTACCATCAATAAGGAAATGGAAGCAAACAGAGTAAAACGAGAGTTTATATTGACAAATTCAGGTTTTGCAACATAATTGGCAGAATGAATACACCCTTGGAATCTAATTCTAAAACAAAGGTTAAGGTTTTTTTTTAAAAGGTTTTGTGCTGATTTAAATCAAATATGTGACACCAAATTTATTGTGTAGGCTAAATATGAAAATGAACATGTAAATTGAAGTGATTATCAATGTGTTCAGATCTGAGGAATTCCTTACCTCTTTTCCCACAATGCAATAGTCATGTAAACAAAGGACAACGACAGGAAGGGAGACTGAAAAGTTCTAGCTAGATAGCTAGCATTAGCTAAGTATAGCTACAAATGTGCAACTTATTAGCTACAGCAGTTCTGCAAGGAATATTAAAACAAATATATATAACGTTATTTAGCTAGCTTCCTAACCAGTTAGACATAGTTTGTATTGCTTTTTCTACATTGTATCGTGTGGGATCTCTAAAGCCAGTTAGCTAGCTAGATGCCTGGCTAGCAGCCTGTCAGAAGCTAGCTAACGTCGTTAGGCAGTAACGTTAGCTGTCAAAACCAAGCCAAGTGCTTTGATTTCCCAGCGAACTCAAAATGCATCGATCTTGACAGTTTACTGGGAAAACCGTTTTTAACAGAAGATGACAGGTAATATCAACAGTTAATCGAAGTATGAAAGAAGCTAGCCAGCTAGCCCTCTTTGTTTCTTGGGTGGCCACCTTAGCTGGCTAGCTAGCTAGCATCCAAACACTTGTACTAGCAGCAGGATGTATCTGTAGTGTTGGGCTTCTTCATAGATATCGCCAGCAGTTGGAAAAACAGGCTACTGTAGAAAGGTAGCTAGCCATGATTGATAAGACTGCGGTATTCGAAATGTTATGACAACTACTGAGGATATGTATTCTTTGTCTTGATGTGGAATAAATTAATGGGATTTTTTTCTTCTTCAGGGATGACTGCTTTTGAAGGACAACCTTTGTGGCCATCCACACATCTATGAGATCCCCACATGTCTGAGGGACTTCCAAAATGAAGAAAATTAGTCTGAAAACAATACGAAAGTCATTCAACCTAAAAGGCAAAGAGGAGGGAGAGGATGTTGTACCACAGCCAAATTCAGATACCAACTTTTCAACAGATTCAATGTTTGGAAAATGTTACAGCAAAGAACTTGTTTGTAACGATTTTGATCACGAGGAGAAGAAAGGCCGTAAGAACGGCTCAAAAAGTGAGAGTCTTATGGGATCACTGAAAAGGAGGCTTTCGGCAAAACAGAAAAGTAAAATAAAAGAAAGTTCCACATCCGTAACCTGTGAAGATGACACATTCTCGTGCTCCTCAGCACCCATTTTCTTTAACGACGTAAAATCACAGCACCATCTAAGATCTAGTAGTCACCATTATAGCCCCACGCCATGGGCCCTCAGGGCAGCGAATTCTGAGGAAACATGCCTTAGAATGGATGGGAAAGTGAAAGCTATGATACACTCATCAGACCCCAGCCCATCTCTTTATGGCATTCAGAAAGTATTCCCTGACCCCCAGATGGATAGGCCTTTTCAGGATTCATCTGAGAGCACTGAGCCTCAGAATTGTGATTTGCATCTAGATATTGATGTTGAAAATGTGCCTGCGATTATTGGACTATCACCTCAGAACTATATTCACTATGCAATGCCTTTAGATGATGACCTTGAAAAAGGCTTGGATAATTCCTCTCCAATAGATGAGGTGCCTCAGCCCGAGGGCTTCCCTCCTCATGCAGCGGAAGACCCCATTGACCAGGAGGAGCTGATGTCACCAGACATATTCATGGACCCATCAGTGAATAGACTGCTCTATGAATCTGCAGGTGTCTTTATTCCAAACTCTAGAATAGATTCTCCTCTCTCCCCTTTGCTACCTCAGCTACCTGGCAGTCACATCCGAAGGAGTTTCCAAGTATATGGTGGTTCTTCTCATTCGCATGGTGCAGAGAGAGTAATGCACCATCTCAACTTTGATCCCAATTCAGCCCCTGGCGTTGGCAGGGTTTATGATGCTGTTCAGCACAGCGGGCCCATGATTGTAACCAGCCTTACAGTAGAGCTAAAGAAACTGGCCAAGCAGGGTTGGTACTGGGGTCCTATAACGCGTTGGGAAGCTGAGGAAAAACTTGCTAGCCTACCAGATGGGTCATTCTTGGTGCGAGACAGCTCCGATGATCGTTATCTTTTGAGCTTGAGCTTTCGGTCACAGGGTAAGACCCTCCACACCAGGATCGAACACTCCAATGGCAGTTTCAGTTTCTACGAACAGCCAGATGTGGAGGGTCACATATCAATAGTGGAACTCATTGAACATTCCATCAGAGATTCTGAGAGTGGAGCCTTCTGCTATTCACGATCTCGTACACCAGGGACTGCCACGTATCCTGTCAGACTGACAAACCCTATCTCAAGGTTTATGCAGGTGCGTTCCATGCAGTACCTCTGTCGGTTTGTCATCCGTCAGTACACACGGATTGACCTTATCCAGAAATTGCCTTTGCCAAACAAGATGAAAGATTACTTGCAGGAAAAGCACTACTGAAGAAGATCAATGAAACCCAGTTGGACTTTCTTGCACATTTTAGATCAGCAACATAATGAAATAGGCCTAGTTTTTAATCTTTTGGACATGACCCTAATCCAGTGATGTGTCCACCAGCTAATGCCAGTAACTGACATGTCTTGTGAGCCATACAGTTATACTCCCCACCTCAAAGCCAAGGATTGAAGCTGAATCTTGATCAGCTTTTTGTTACATTGAATTATTTCTGTAAATTCTGTTTTGATAGACCAAGTGTTTTGTTATATAAAGCATGTAAAAAGAAAGAATTTCGTACACTCAATATGCTCCCAACAATTTGGGTACAACCAACATTTCAGCACTCAGTGCTTTCTTCAGGGTGTCAGTCAGCACCTCTGCAAACATTTTTGGGTGTGCGCCAACTCGTGTTTTTTACTAGACTGTCATATAAAGCACATACATTATCTAATCATTACTACACTCAGCTTTTCCTCATTATCCTATGTGGTTTGTTGTCCTACATTAAAAGAGTTTTTGTTAGGGGTCTGTAGCTAGTATGATTTTGATACCTGAAAGTCGCCTCTGCTGAGTCTTTAAAAGTTTTTTATTTTGCCTCATTGATGGTTACTCATTGCATGTGAATTACGTTGCGTATATGGAGAACTAATATTTGATCACCACACACCTGAAGCTGATTTGGGAGAACTAATCGGCATTGACTGTTTATAACCATATAGGGATAATGGCTTGTTTTTGTAGCCTTAACTTGACTGTTTGCCTGTCACTAAGTATAAGGAAAATTGCTTCACCTTGTTACTTTCCAGATCATGAGTTGCTACCTATGGTAAAATACTTGGTATCACCTAAACATACTTTTATGAACGGCTGGCTGTACACCGTTTTTATTGCACATCTTGAATGCAGTTAAAGGAGGGGTGTTTATTACTGTTAATAAAATACTTATTCACAGATAAGTCTGTATATTGTTAATCATCATACAGAAAGTTTTCTTTTGAAAATGTGACTCTTAAAAATACGCAATACATATTTAAAATGTCCGGGCTTCTCAGTCTACAGAGATCACGAATCCTCCAGTTAAAGTGGTGTTAAAACTTAATCCCACCCCGTCTTTGCCAGCTACTCCCTCCTCTTCTCAACATGCCACTGGATCCTGTATCTCTCAGGCAACTGAAAAGTAGCCTCAGCCTTGCCAGCTGCCCCAATCACCAGAGTGGCCTACTATCTTTATCTATGAACAATGCATTTTCATAACCAACTTTTAACTAACTTTGCTCTTTTGTTTAACAGTGTTGATTATACAACAAATCATTCTAAGGGTGAAATGTTGGGATGAGGCTGAGTATTTTTACATTTTTATGAATGCCCTCTGAGAACAGAAGAGGAAGTGGCAGTCGGCCCTCTTGTGGCTTTAATCCCAGGTGATGGCACTGAAACAGCAGGAATAAGCCTAATATGATTTGGGCTCCCGAGTGGCGCAGCGGTCTATAAGGCACTGCATCTCAGTGTAAGAGGCGTCACTACAGTCCCTGGTTCGATTCCAGGCTGTATCACATCCGACCGTGATTGGGAGTCCCATAGTGCGGGACGCCTACAGCGTTGGCCGGGGTAGGCCGTCATTGTAAATAAGAATTTGTTCTTAACTGACTTGCCAAGTTAAATAAAAAATATATGTTTTTGGGATTATTTAATAGTAGAGGCTGTAATTACCGATAATCATTGTATGTTTTATTTTCCATCAAACCACCCATAGACTACAGAGTCAAACGGTAATCTCAGTACTTACAGCGGGTTCTTGGCCCTGCAGAAGTTTGTCACATTGATGCTTTGTTCTGAAAGTCATGCCATCTGCCACCACTAACCCCAGAGGGCTTCTTATCCAGCGCTGCATGTATCTTCACATTAGAGGGCTTCTTATGCAGCACAGTTTAGAATAATAATGTGAAACGCCATGCATGCTCATCCAGTGACAGCTTCACGGAAGTAGGAGATTACTTTGAGCTGGCTGCCTATACATGCTGATGTGACCAATAATCATGTTTGCCAAGCAGGATGAAGATTGAGTCTGTCCTTGGTGGATATGGAAAGGATATATATATAGATATATATAAAAAATAACAATGTCTACACTGTATTTCTGATCAATTTGATGTTATTTTAATGGACAAAAAAATTCTAAGGATATATACAGTGGGGCAAAAAAGTATTTAGTCAGCCACCAATTGTGAAAGTTCTCCCACTTAAAAAGATGAGAGAGGCCTGTAATTTTCATCATAGGTACACTTCAACTATGACAGACAAAATGAGAAAAAAAATCCAGAAAATCACATTGTAGGATTTTTAATGCATTTATTTGCAAATTATGGTGGAAAATAAGTATTTGGTCACCTACAAACAAGCAAGATTTCTGGCTCTCACAGACCTGTAACTTCTTCTTTAAGAGGCTCCTCTGTCCTCCACTCGTTACCTGTATTAATGGCACCTGTTTGAACTTGTTATCAGTATAAAAGACACCTGTCCACAACCTCAAACAGTCACACTCCAAACTCCACTATGGCCAAGACCAAAGAGCTGTCAAAGGACACTAGAAACAAAATTGTAGACCTGCACCAGGCTGGGAAGACTGAATCTGCAATAGGTAAGCAGCTTGGTTTGAAGAAATCAACTGTGGGAGCAATTATTAGGAAATGGAAGACATACAAGACCACTGATAATCTCCCTCGATCTGGGGCTCCACGCAAGATCTCACCCCGTGGGGTCAAAATGATCACAAGAACGGTGAGCAAAAATCCCAGAACCATACGGGGGGACCTAGTGAATGACCTGCAGAGAGCTGGGACCAAAGTAACAAAGCCTACCATCAGTAACACACTACGCCGCCAGGGACTCAAATCCTGCAGTGCCAGACGTGTCCCCCTGCTTAAGCCAGTACATGTCCAGGCCCGTCTGAAGTTTGCTAGAGAGCATTTGGATGATCCAGAAGAAGATTGGGAGAATGTCATATGGTCAGATGAAACGAAAATGGAACTTTTTGGTAAAAACTCAACTCGTCGTGTTTGGAGGACAAAGAATGCTGAGTTGCATCCAAAGAACACCATACATCATTTGAAGCATGGGGGTGGAAACATCATGCTTTGGGGCTGTTTTTCTGCAAAGGGACCAGGACGACTGATCCGTGTAAAGGAAAGAATGAATGGGGCCATGTATCGTGAGATTTTGAGTGAAAACATTCCATCAGCAAGGGCATTGAAGATGAAACGTGGCTGGGTCTATCAGCATGACAATGATCCCAAACACACCGCCCGGGCAACAAAGGAGTGGCTTCGTAAGTAGCCTTTCAAGGTCCTGGAGTGGCCTGGAGTGGTCAATAACAAAAGTTTATCTCAATACTTTGTTATATACCCTTTGTTGGCAATGACAGAGGTCAAACGTTTTCTGTAAGTCTTCACAAGGTTTTCACACACTGTTGCTGGTATTTTGGCCCATTCCTCCATGCAGATCTCCTCTAGAGCAGTGATGTTTTGGGGCTGTTGCTGGGCAACACGGACTTTCAACTCCCTCCAAAGATTTTCTATGGGGTTGAGATCTGGAGACTGGCTAGGCCACTCCAGGACCTTGAAATGCTTCTTACGAAGCCACTAAAATAACATCAAATTGATCAGAAATACAGTGTAGATAGTCAATAGTCATTTACAACTTTAACAATGTCTAACTAGTCTAAAGAAGGCCCGTTTTGTTTCTTTAAACAGCACAACCATTTTCAGCCCTGCTAACATAATTGCAAAAGGGTTTTCTAATGAGCCTTTTAAAATGATAAACTTGGATTAGCTAACACAACGTGCCATTGGAACACAGGAGTGATGGTTGCTGATAATGGGCCTCTGTACACCTATGTAGATATTCCATAAAAATTCTGCCGTTTCCAGCTACAATAGTATTCTTTATTTTTATTTTTTACCTTTATTTAACTAGGCAAGTCAGTTAAGAACAAATTCTTATTTTCAATGACGGCCTAGGAACAGTTTGTTAACTGCCTGTTCAGGGGCAGAACGACAGATTTGTACCTTGTCAGCTCGGGGATTTGAACTTGCAACCTTCCGCAACAACATTAACAATGTCTACACTATGTTTCTGATCAATTTGAGGTTATTTTAATGGACAAACATTTTCAAAAACAAGGACATTTCTAAGTGACCCCAAACTTTAGAACGGTAGTGTATATGTGTATATGTATATGTATATAAATATAGCACCAGTCAAAAGTTTGGACACAACTACTAATTTGTTTGTTTTTTCTTTATTTTACTATTTTGTACGTTGTAGAATAATATTGAAGACATCAAAAGTATGAAATAACACATGGAATCATGTAGTAACCAAAAAAGTGTTAAACAAATCAAAATACATTTTCTATTTGAGTTTCTTCAAAGTATCCACCCTTTGCCTTGATGACAGCTTTGCACACTCTTGGCATTCTCTCAACCAAAATTTTCTCAACCAGCATTTCAATTAACAGGAGTGCCTTGTTAAAAGTTACGTTGTGGAATTTATTTGCGTCTTAATGCGTTTGAGCCAATCAGTTGTGTTGTGACAAGGTAGGGGTGGTATACAGAAGATAGCCCAATTTGGTACAAAAGTCCATATTATGGCAAGAACAGCTCAAATAAGCAAAGAGAAACGACAGTCCATCATTACTTTAAGACATGAAGGTCAGTCAGTACGGAAAATGTCAAGAACTTTGAAAGTTTCTTCAAATGTAGTCACAAAAACCATCAAGCACTATGATGAAACTGGCACTCATTGGTCTGATGAATTAAAATGTGAGATTATTGGTTCCAACCGCCGTGCCTTGGTGAGACGCAGAGTAGGTGAACGGATGATCTCCGCATGTGTGGTTCCCACCGTGAAGCATGGAGGAGGAGGTGTGATGGGGTGGAGGTTCTTTGCTGGTGACAGTGTCTGTGATTTATTTAGAATTCAAGGCATGCTTAACCAGCATGGCTACCACAGCATTCTGCAGTGATATGCCATCCCATCTGGTTTGCGCTTAGTGGGACTATCATTTGTTTTTTAACAGGACAATGACCCAACACACCTCTAGGCGGTGTAAGGGCTATTTGACCAAGAAGAGTGATGGAGTGCTGCATCAAATGACCTGGCCTCGACAATCACCTGACCTTCAACCCAATTGAGATGGTTTGGGAAGAGTTGGACCGCAGAGTGAAGGAAAATCAGCCAACAAATGCTCAGCATATGTGGGAACTCCTTCAAGACTGTTGGAAAAGCATTCCAGGTGATTACCACATGAAACTGGTTGAGAGAATGCTAAGAGTTTGTAAAGCTGTCATCAAGGCAAAGGTTGGCTACTTTGAAAAATCTAAGATATAAAATATATATTGATTTGGTTAACACTTTTTTTGGTTACTACATGATTCCATGTGTTATTTCATAGTTTTGATGTTTTCTCGATTATTCTACAATGTAGGAAATATAACAAATAAAGAAAAAACATTGAATGAGTAGGTTTTGACTGAAAAGTTTTGAGAATGACACAATTTTGTATGATGGCAATTTGCATATACTCCAGAATGTTATGAAGAGTGATCAGATGAATTGCAATTAATTACAAAGTCCCTCTTTGACATGCAAATGAACTGAATCCCCCAAAAACATTTCCTCCTGCCACAAAAGAGACCAGCTGACAGCATGTCAGTGATTCTCTCGTTAACACAGGTGTGAGCATTGATGAGGACAAGGCTGGAGATCACTCTGTCGTGCTGATTAAGTTCAAATAACAGATTGGAAGCTTCAAAAGGAGGGTGGTGCTTGGTATCATTGTTCTTCCTCTGTCAACCATGGTTACCTGCAAGGAAACACGTGCTGTCATCATTGCTTTGCACAAAAAGGGCTTCACAGGCAAGGATATTGCTGCGGATAAGATTGCACCTGAATCAACAATTTATCTGATCATCAAGAACTTCAAGGAGAGCGGTTCAATTGTTGTCAAGAAGGCTTCAAGGCGCCCAAGAAATCCAGCAAGCACCAGGACCGTCTCCTAAAGTTGATTCAGCTGTGGGATCGGGGCACCACCAGTACAGAGCTTGCTCAGGAATGGCAGCAGGCAGGTGTGAGTGCATCTGCACGCACAGTGAGGCGAAGACTTTTGGAGCATGGCCTGGTGTCAAGAAGGGCAGCAAAGAAGCCACTTCTCTCCAGGAAAAACATCAGGGACAGACTGATATTCTGCAAAAGCTACAGGGATTGGACTGCTGAGGACTGGGGTAAAGTCATTTTCTCTGATGAATCCCCTTTCCGATTGTTTGGGGCATCCGGAAAAAAGCTTGTCTGGAAAAGACAAGGTGAGCGCTACCATCAGTCCTGTGTCATGCCAACAGTAAAGCATCCTGAGACCATTCATGTGTGGGGTTGCTTCTCAGCCAAGGGAGTGGGCTCACTCACAATTTTGCCTAAGAACACAGCCATGAATAAAGAGTGGCAATCAAATCAAATTTTATTTGTCACATACACATGGTTAGCAGATGTCAATGCGAGTGTAGCGAAATGCCTGTGCTTCTAGTTCCGACCATATCTAACAAGTAATCTAACCTAACAATTTCACAACAACTACCTTATACACACAAATGTAAATGAATGAATAAGAATATGTACATAATATATAAATGAGCGATGACCGAACGGCATAGGCAAGATGCAGTAGATGGTATAGAGTACACTATATACATATGAGATGAGTAATATAGGGTATGACATTGTTTCCTAGGAATGTGAAGCGAGGAGGCCATCTCTGTCGGTGCCAGAAGTACCAACACATCCTCCGAGAGCAACTTCTCCCAACCATCCAAGAACAGTTTGGTGACAAACAATGCCTTTCACAGCATGATGGAGCACCTTGCCATAAGGCAAAAGTGATAACTAAGTGGCTCAGGGAACAAAACATCGGTATTTTGGGTCCATAGCCAGGAAACTCCGCAGACCTTAATTTCATTGAGAATTTGTGGTCAATCCTCAAGGCAGTGGACAAACATAAACCCACAAATTCTGACAAACTCCAAGCATTAATTATGCAAGAATGGGCTGCCATCAGTCAGGATGTGGCCCAGAAGTTAATTGACAACATGCCAGGGCGGATTGCAGAGGTCTTGAAAAAGAAGGGTCAACACTGCAAATATTGACTCTTTGCATCAACTTCATATAATTGTCAATAAAAGTCTTTGAAACTTATGAAATGCTTGTAATTATACTTCAATATTTCATAGTAACATCTGACAAAAATATCTAAACATTGTGGAAATTAATATTTGTGTCATTCTCAAAACTTTTGGCCACGACTGTGGAAGTCGGAAGTTTACATACACCATAGCCAAATACATTTAAACTCAGTTTCTCACTTCCTGACATTTAATCCAAGTAAAAAATCCCTGTCTTAAGTCAGTTAGGATCACCACTTTATTTTAAGAATGTGAAATGCCAGAATAATAGTAGAGAGAATGATTTATTTCAGCTTTTATTTCTTTCATCACATTCCCAGTGAGGCAGAAGTTTACATACACTCAATTAGTATTTTGTAGCATTGGCGTTAAATTGTTTATCTTGGGTCAAACATTTCAGGTAGCCTTCCACAAGCTTCCCACAATAAGTTGGGTGAATTTTAGCCCATTCCTCCTGACAGAAATGGTGTAACTGAGTCAGGTTTGTAGGCCTCCTTGCTCGCACACGCTTTTTCAGATCTGCCCATACATTTTCTATAGGATATATGTCAGGGCTTTGTGATGGCCAGGCCAATACCTTGACTTTGTTGTCCTTAAGCCATTTTGCCACAACTTTGGAAGTATGCTTGGGGTCATTGTCCATTTAGAAGACCCATTTGCGACCAAGCTTTAACTTCCTGACTGATGTCTTGAGATGTTACTTCAATATATCCACATAATTGTCCTACCTCATGATGCCATCTATTTTGTGAAGTGCACCAGTCCCTGCAGCAAAGCACCCCCACAACATGATGCTACCACCCCCGTGCTTCACGGTTTGGATGGTGTTCTTCAACTTGCAAGCTTCCCCCTTTTTCCTCCAAACATATGGTCATTATGGCTAAACAGTTCTATTTTTGTTTCATCAGACCAGAGGCCATTTCTCCAAAAGGTATGATCTTTGTCCACATGTGCAGTTGCAAACCGTAGTCTGCCTTTTTTTATGGCGGTTTTAGAGAAGTGGCTTCTTCCTTTCTGAGCAGCCTTTCAGGGTGTCGATATAGGACTTGTTTTACTGTGGATATAGATACTTTTGTAGCTGTTTCCTCCAGCATCTGCACAGGGTCCTTTCATGTTGTTCTGGGATTGATTTGCACTTTTCGCACCAAAGTTCGTTCATCTCTAGGAGACAGAACACGTCTCCTTCCTGAGCGGTATGACGGCTGCGTGGTCCTATGGTGTTTATACTTCCGTACTATTGTTTGTACAGATGAACGTGGTACCTTCAGCTTTTTGGAAATTGCTCCCAAGGATGAACCAGACTTGTGGTCTAATATTTTTTTCTGAGGTCTTCGCTGATTTCTTTTGATTTTCCCATGATGTCAAGCAAAGAGGCACTGAGTTTGAAGGTAGGTGTTGAAATACATCCACAGATACACCTCCAATTGACTCAAATTATGTCAATTAGCCTATCAGAACCTTCTAAAGCCATGACATAATTTTCTGGAATTTTCCAAGCTGTTTAAAGGCAGAGTCAAATTAGTGTATGTAAACTTCTGGCCCACTGGAATTGGGATAAGGTGAATTAAAGTGAAATAATCTGTCTGTAAACAATTATTGGAAATATTACTTGTGTCATGCACGAAGTTGTAATGATCTTCGTCTTCATCGGATGAGGAGTAGGAAGGATCGGAGCAAAACGCAGCGTGGTAAGTGTCCATGATTATTTTTTATAACAGAACACGAAAATACAAAATAACAAAGTGAATGTAAGAAATTAAAATCGAAACAGTCCTGAAAGGTGAAAACACAAAACAGGAAACAACTACCCACAAACACCAGGTGGGAAAAGGTAACCTATGTATGGTTCTCAATCAGAGACAACGATAGACAGCTGCCTCTGATTGGGAACTATACCAGGCCAAACACATAGAAAAGAAAACATAGAAAAACAACATAGAAGCAAAAGAGGCAAAAGGCCTCCTGCGGGGACGGGGGCTGGGATTCAACTTCCATGTTAGAGTTGCCATGGGGAAATGGGCTTGTGATTAATTCAGTAAGATCTAATGAAGAATATGAATATAATAATGGCAAAGAAATGGTCATATACACTGTGTATACAAAACATTATGATCACCTGCTCTTTCCATGACAGACTGACCAGGTGAATCCAGGTGAAAGCTATGATCCCTTATTGATGTCACTTGTTAAATCCACTTCAATCAGTGTAGATGAAAGGGGGACAGGTTAAATATGGATTTTTTTTAGCCCTGAGACAATTTAGACAGGGATTGTGTATGTGTGCTATTCAGAGGGTGAACGGGCATAATTTAAGTACCTTTGAACTGTATAGCAAAAAAATAGGTTGTGGGCGAGGGGGACAAACAAGAAAAGTGGAGACATGGGGTTGTGTGGGTGGGATTTGAATATGATAGATGGGCAGAATGAGATGACACGGATAGACGCAACCTATGGTAGTAGGTGCCAGGCACACCGGTTTGAGTGTGTCAAGAACTGCAGCACTGCTGGGTTTTTAATGCTCAACAGTTTCTCGTGTGTATCAAAAATGGTCCACCACCCAAAGGACATCCAACCAACTTTATACAACTGTTGGAAGGATTGGACTCAACATGGGCCAGCATCCCTGTGGAAAGCTTTAGACACCTTGAGTTTTGAGGCTGTTCTGAGGTCAAAATGGGTTCATCTCAATATTAGGAAGGTGTTCCTAATGTTTAGTACACTCAGTGTAAATGTCTAAGGCTGTGTTTACACATGCAGCCTAGTTCTGATCATTTGACCAATCTCTTTTTTTCAATAATCTGTCAAAAGATCAGAATTGGGATGCCTGTGTAAACGCAGTTTATGATACCTTTTTGAAGCCAGTTAAAGAATAACCAGCATTCTGTGTGCCAAGTGTTTCCCAAGAGAGTTAAGTCAGGGTTAACTAGGTACAGCCAGGATCAAGGTCAGCTGGGTTTCTGGGAAAAGGATACTTTCCATCTCAATAAGAAAGGGCAAATCCACATGATGTTTCAACGAGGAATGATTATGGACTTTTACATGCCAGTTGTCAGCATAGTGCAGATAGTTTTTTTCCTTGGTCATTCTATTGCTCTCTGTGTGAACTCAGAGGCAGAGGACAGACATCAAAAGGCTACAGCCATGGTCACACGCTGAGGAGCTGTTGAATTGGTGCTTTTCACAATCTGAGTACTTTATCCTGAAGGCACAGGGGTGCACGCTCACCAGACGTGACTACTGCTGGGGTAAGAGGGATATCACCATGAATGAGAGAGAGAAAGAAAGAGAGAGTGATTTTATAATGTCAAGGTAAATGATACGTGTCATCCTAATATACAAAAGGGTTCCAAAAGGGTTCTTCAACTGTCGCCATAGAAGAACCCTTTTTGGTTCCAGGTCGAACCCTTTTGGGTTCTATTTAGAACCCTTTGTGGAAAGGGTTTTACATGGAACCAAAAGGGTTCTACCTGGAACTAAAAAGGGTTCTTCAAATGGTTATCCTTTGGGGACAGCTGAAGAACCCTTTTAGGTTCTAGATAACACCTTTTTTATAAGTGTGTAAAGATACAGTTGAAGTCGGAAGTTTACATACACTTAGATTGGAGTCACTAAAACTTGTTTTTCAACCACTCCAAATTTCTTCACAAACTATAGTTTTGGCAAGTCGGTTAGGACATCTACTTTGTGCATGACACAAGTAATTTTTACAATTGTTAACAGATTATTTCACTTATAATTCACTGTATCACAATTCAAGGAAATTCAATTCAATTCACATCAAGGAAACAGGTACAAAAGTATCTACATATATCCACAGTAAAACAAGTTCTATATCAACATAACCTGAAAGGCCGCACAGCAAGGAAGAAGCCACTTCTCCAAAACTGCCATAAAAAGCCAGACTACGGTTTGCAACTCCACATGGGGACAAATATCATACTTTTTAGAGAAATGTCCTCTGTTCTGATGAAACAAAAATAGAACTGTTTGCCATAATGACCATCATTATGTTTGGAGGAAAAGGGGGGAAGCTTGCAAGTTGAAGAACACCATCCCAACCGTGAAGCACTGGGGTGGCAGCATCATGTTGTGGGGTGCTTTGCTGCAGGGACTAGTGCACTTCACAAAATAGATGGCATCATGAGGTAGGAAAATTAAGTGGATATATTGAAGCAACATCTCAAGACTACAGTCAGGTCGTTAAAGCTTGGTTGCAAATGGGTCTTCCAAATGGACAATGACCCCAAGCATACTTCCAAAGTTGTGGCAAATGGCTTTAGGACAACAAAGTCAAGGTATTGGAGTGGACATCCCAAAGCCCTGACATAAATCCTATAGAAAATTTGTGGGCAGAACTGAAAAAGCGTGTGAGCGCAAGGAGGCCTACAAACCTGATTCAGTTACACCAGCTCTGTCAGGAGGAATGGGCCAAAATCCACCCAACTTATTGTGGGAAGCTTGTGGAAGGCTACCCGAAATGTTTGACCCAAGTTAAACAATTTAACGGCAATGCTACCAAATACTAATTGAGTGTATGGAGACTTCTGCCCCACTGGGAATGTGATGAAAGAAATAAAAGATGAAATAAATCATTCTCTCTACTATTATTCTGACATTTCACATTCTTAAAATAAAGTGGTGATCCTAACTGACCTAAAACAGGGAATATTTACTAGGATTAAATGTCAGGAATTGTGAATAACTGAGTTTAAATGTATTTGGCTAAGGTGAATGTAAACTTCCGACTTCAACTGTGGGGGGTAATGAAAACTATGTTCTCTGTCTCAACACACACACACACACACACACACACACAGGTTCTAGTCAGTCGTCTTTATTTAGAGGTTAAACTGTTCAGTACATAATCTCAATGTGCAGAATAGGTCCAATTGCCAGCATGAGGAGGAAATAGTTTTTATTATTACAGTATTTCAATTACACTACTGCAACAACGTTGATACCAGAGACAACATTCAATCGCCACCTGTTGGCTCGATGCGCTTTCAGCACCACTGACAGCTACCGAGTAGATCTGTGTTTGCGGATTCAGGACCTTGGATAGCCACTGAATGAGTGCAACTGACATTCGCTTGAACAGGTTACTTACTATAATATTGAACTAGTTTATATAATATCATACCAACAATCAGTCACATTCAGCAATACAAATCCCAACATTATAGCACAGAATAATTTCATCATAAATGACCAAAATAGCCTACTTTATCTCATTCAGTTATACATTTCTTCATAATTAAAGTCCAAAGAAGGGTGGCCAACGTCCTTGAATAAAATAAGAATCACTTGATTTGAGACTTAGAGTGGAAAAACCAAGAATCCAGAAAACGTGGAGTACCTCCATCCACCCATTAGATTTCCCCGCTCAAGCTTTAAGTAGAGTTTGTCCTCCCGTTCCATTTGCAGAAGAACTGAATTGCTCGCAGCCTCTCGAGTAACATCCTGGTCCCCGGCGAAAGCTGATATGATAGGGTATTCGTTGTGCATCAAGTTCACCTGCAGAATGCAATGCCATGGATATGTGATACAAAAAAAACAGTCCACAATTGGTGTCTCAACTAAATCAAGACCTCTCTGTGCGCTCACCTGTATAGTCTGCCGGTTGTAAACCTTCACCACATGGAAGCTGAAACTGTAAATGCCTCTTCTTGGTGCTTGAAATACACTTGCTTGCAGATCAAAATGGTTGCCAATGTTTACTAACAACTGAAAAAAATACAAATAAATAGTACACACTAACATTATGAAGATTATGCTAATTTGTAAACACAAATAATGGACAGAATTAATCCCTGACCTGATCAAAGTAGATGGTCAGAGACGTATTGCTCATATCAGAAGGTTCGTGGTTGGTTCCTCTGAGCGCAGAGAAAGCCACTTTAGCGTCGCCTGCCCGGACAGATATCCCAAACGAAGAGGTGAACGCTCTCTCTGCAGACGGGTTCGCATCACAAACCACCAGACACTTTCCCTCCAAAACAAGAGGCCCCGTGTCATTCTGTCCCAACGAAAAGGCAACGCCAAAACCTAGAAGCACCAACGGCAGCATGGCACAAGATCGACTGTTACAGTTTATGGGGTGCGACTGCTCTGCTTCAGGCAATCAGTCCCCCTTCACCCCTCTCTCTCCTTACTCACACATACACACACACACACACAGTATGCATAGTGCAGTGTCAATGTTGTGATATGAGTTACACTTGCACCATCAAGTGGCTGACAAATGCAACAAACATGTAGGCCTGCAAGTTTCTGTCTATATAAAAGGAGTTGACAATATATGGTAGTAACAGTCTGTTCTCAAACAACGTTACCCCTCAGTTTGGCCCCAGTCGGGCTCTGAAGCCTTCAGCCAGTCTGCAGACTTTCATTGTCTCTGTGTGTAGGTATAACACAATGTTCTGACATTCATAGAATGTCCAATGCAGACTGATCTGTATTATATCACATTTACACTCAATATGACCTACTTTTTATTCTTAAAATGATTGCTTACCATATTGAAACAGATGGCATGTCTGGCAATAACTTTGTTTCTTCTCAAATCTCTGAAGTCTATTAAAACAAGACTTCAATCTCTGGTTTTGGATTAGCTCCATAATAATCATGTAAATTACATGATTGTTTAGTGGGGAGAGTGGAGGGACTCCTGAAAGATACACCACACTTGCCCTGATATTCCAAGCTTGCTGCAATTGCATGTGGCTCCATACAGATAATATTGTGTAATTACAGATGTGATACTTAGTGTACATGCAGGGGTCTCGGATTGGCTAGAGACTGTGCATGCAGGGGTCTGCACCAGCGCTCATGGCTATCTTAGGTTGTACCGGTATATCAGATTAGCTCAATCACCAAGTGATCAGCCTCTGAGTATCACAGAAACACTTTGAATGATTAACAAAAACATTTGCATAACAATTGGCTATGGATGAAATTTAACAAATTAGCTGTTCAGAACATGAAAAACATCTATAGTACCAGTCAAAAGTTTGGACACGTCCCGTTGGCATAAAGGGTCGGGAGACAGGAATGCGTAATAGTTTTTTTTATTTACCCAAATTTACAAAGACCAAACAAACAAACACGTATACAAAACATAGGGTTGAGACCCAAACAAAAGAGCGATGAGTACCTCAAATAAATACACTGGGGCGAGACCCGTAACATACACACACACAATGATTCCACACGGGACAAAACCCGTAATCATCTGCACACAACAAGTGGCACGGAAGCCAAAACAACGAAGCACACGACCAACGGACATTGTAACAAGAATCGACAGGACAAATGGTGAACAAAGGGCCCACTTATACAATTACTAATCAATGGGAATAGGGGCCAGGTGTGCGTAATGACAGTTTCTGGAAGGATCCGTGACAGACACAGCTACCCATTCAAGGGTTTTTCTTATTTTTACAATTTTCTACATTGTAGAATAATAGTGAATACATCAAAACTATGAAATAACACAAATGGAATCATGTAGTAACCAAAAAAGTGTTAAACAAATCAAAATATATATTATATTTTAGTTTCTTCATAGTAGCCACCCTTTGCCTTGATGACAGCTTTGCATACTCTTGGCAGTACAGAGAGATCCTTCAGGAAAACCTGCTCAAAGCACTCAGGACTTCACACTGGAGCGAAGGTTCACCTTCCAACAGGACAATGACCCTAAGCACACAGCCAAGACAACGCAGGAATGGCTTCGGGACAAGTTTCTGAATGTCCTCAAGTGGCCCAGCCAGAGCCCAGACTTGAATCCGATTGAACATCTCTGGAGAGACCTGAAAATAGCTGTGCAGTAACACTCCCCATCCAATCTGACAAAGCTTGAGTGGATCTGCAGAGAATAATGGGAGAAACTTCCTAAAAACAAGTGTACCAAGCTTGTAGACCCGAGGCTGTAATTCCTGCCAAATGTCCTTCAACAAAGTACTGAGTAAAGTGTCTGAATACTTATGTAAATGTGATATTTCTGTTTCTTAATTGGTATAAATTTGCAAAAATCTCTAAAAGTCAGTTTTTGCTTTGTCATTAGGGGGTATTGTGTGTAGATTGATGAGGGGGAAAACTATTTAATACATTTTAGAATAAGGCTGTAACATAACAATGTGGAAAAGGTGAAGGGGTCTGAATACTTTCCAAATGCATCTTACTAAATGGAAGGAGACAGATTGACGTTTACTATGTTACGTCTACGCCTGAGTCCAGGTTGAGTGTGCAGCCTCTGCAAATTGAAGTTAAGACTGCACATTTAACTGCACAAACCGAAGGATCTAACTACACAAGCATACATTCAGACAATGGCTGGTCGTAAAATTCTTCCATTCCCACTTCGATGTCCACGAGGGATCTAGATCTCGCCTGCAGGACTCTCAGGACATTTTCCACCTGTGCTGTGGTTGTGGGGACATAAGGTAGACACCCTTCTCAAAGCAGGTGCAACAAATGGTCCTGCAACAGCGTAGAACGCTAGCTAT
Organism: Oncorhynchus mykiss; assembly: GCF_013265735.2. NCBI lineage: Eukaryota > Metazoa > Chordata > Actinopteri > Salmoniformes > Salmonidae > Oncorhynchus > Oncorhynchus mykiss. The sequence goes on from NC_048572.1 coordinate 65,695,169, forward strand.
GACCCCCAACAATCCCAGTTACGATAATTTCTAAACTTTTTTGAAGCCTCTGTCTTTAGCATTAACGTTAAATTAAATCGCCTCCGTTTCCAGTAGATTGGGTTGTGTCATGACTCGCTACTTTGGATCAATGATGGTTGACGGCTGCGAGCTGCTGGAAACGAATCCTCCCACAGTAGCTACTCATTCAAGGACATGCCTTGATAGCTACATCAAGAACATGTAGAAATTATGAGACTATACTCTGAAAGTACACTTAAACACGGGGAATGTAGCTAAATTAGAAAATAGCGAACTGGCATGACATTTAAAAGTCAAACAAGTCAAAAATACTGTATTACAAGTGAAACCTCGTTCTGCACCAAGGTGTGCTGCACATCGTTTGTCCCGAATTGATACAACATGCACTTTCCTTAGTTCCTAATTCCACTCAATCGACTTGCTTTTTCCTTTTCACAAACGTTTGGTCAACATACAACCCTTTTACAAGCGCCAAATGTGTTACAAAACCAAGCTTTTAGTAATATAATGTTGATATACAATTAGAGAATACATTTGTTAGTTTAATAACAAAACAGAAGTATTTGCAGATAAATGATAACTGAAATTAATACACACTGTATAAATACAAACAACACCATGCAACAACAAAAAGCTAAACATTAAATCATAACAGGTGCAAACACATTTAGATTGACTGTGTACAAGAAACATATACAAGAGGTAATATGGATAAATTAAAACACTACATATTCACAACATACATGAATTAAAATCAAGGGGACATCAGAGATCAAATCAGCATGTTCTTTTCTTTTTTACAAAGAAAAAAAAAAATCACAACCCACAATGATATGCCATGATATTACTTGTCTGAATCCAAGCAGAACAAAAAATATGTACAGTGCATTCGGGAAGTATTCAGACCCCTTGACCTTTTCCACATTTTGTTACATTATAGCGTTATTCTAAAATTGATTAAATAGTTTGCCTTTTTTTTGCAAATAATAAAAAAAAAAACCTTAAATATCACATTTAAGTATTCAGACCCTTTACTCAGTACCTTGTTGAAGCGCCTTTGGCAGGGATCACAGCCTTGAGTCTTCTTGGGTATGATGCTACAAGCTTGGCACACCTGTATTTGGGGAGTATCTCTCATTCTTCTCTGCAGATCCTCTCAAGCTCTGTCAGGTTAGATGGGGAGTGTCGCTGCACAGCCATTTTCAGGTCTCTCCAGACATGTTCGATCGTGTTCAAGTCAGGGCTCTGGCTGGGCCACTCAAGGACATTCAGAGACTTGTCCCGAAAACACTCCTGCATTGTCTTGGCTGTGTGCTTAGGGTCGTTGTCCTATTGGAAGGTGAACCTTCGCCCCAGTCTGAGGTCCTGAGCGCTCTGGAGCAGATTTTCATCAAGGATCTCTTTGTACTTCGCTCTGTACATCTTTCCCTCGATCCTGACTAGTCTCCCAGTCCCTGCCACTGAAAAACTTCCCAACAGCCTGATGCTGCCACCACGATGCTTCACCGTAGGGATGGTGCCAGGTTTCCACCAGATGTGACGCTTGGCATTCAGGCCAAAGAGTAAAATCTTGGTTTCATCGGAGAATCTTGTTTCTCATGGTCTGAGAGTCCTTTAGATGCCTTTTTGGAAAACTCCAAGCACGCTGTCATGTGCCTTTTACTGAGGAGTGGCTTCTTTCTGGCCACTCTACCATAAAGGCCTTATTGGTGGAGTGCTGCAGAGATGGTTGTCCTTCTGGAAGGTTCTTCCATCTCCACAGAGGAATTCTTGGAACTTTGTCAGAGTGACCATCGGGTTCTTAGTCACCTCCCTGACCAAAGCCCTTCTACCCCGATTGCTCAGTTTGGCCTGGAAGCCAGCTCTAGGAAGAGTCTTGGTGGTTGCAAACTTCTTCCAATTAAGAATTTTGGAGGCAACTTTGGTCTTGGGGACCTTCAATGCTGCAGAAATGTTTTGGTAACCTTCCAAAACATCGACATAATCCTGTCTCGGAGCTCTACAGACAATTCCTTTGACCTCATGGGTTGATTGTTGCTCCGACATGCACCATCAACTGTGGGACCTTATATAGACAGTTGTGTGCCTTTCCAAATCATGTCTAATCTATTGAATTTACCACAGGTGGACTCCAATCATGTTGTAGAAACATCTCAAGAATGATCAATGGAAACCGGATGCATGTGAGTTCAATGTTGAGTCTCATAGCAAAGGGTCTGAATACTTATGTAAATAAGGTATTTCAGTTTTCAATTTCTTAAAATGTTTTCGCTTTGTCATTATGTGATATTCTTCGTAGATTGATGTGAAAAAAAATATGATATCCATTTTAGAATAAGGCTGTAACGTAACAAATGTGGAAAAAGGTATGTAGTCATTTGTGGATGTCCATCATACATTTCTTATGATATGTTTCGAATTGCATTTCATATGATATGTTTCGAATTGCAATTCATATGATATATTTTGAATTGCATTTCATATGATATGTTTCGAATTGCATTTCATATGATATGTTTCGAATTGCAATTCATATGATATATTTTGAATTGCATTTCATATGATATGTTTCGAATTGCAATTCATATGATATGTTTCGAATTGCATTTCATATGATATGTTTCGAATTGCAATTCATATGATATATTTTGAATTGCAATTCATATGATATGTTTCGAATTGCATTTCATATGATATGTTTCGAATTGCAATTCATATGATATGTTTCGAATTGCAATTCATATGATATGTTTCGAATTGCATTTAATATGATATGTTTCGAATTGCAATTCATATGATATGTTTCGAATTGCAATTCATATGATATGTTTCGAATTGCATTTAATATGATATGTTTCGAATTGCAATTCATATGATATATTTTGAATTGCAATTCATATGATATGTTTCGAATTGCATTTCATATGATATGTTTCGAATTGCAATTCATATGATATGTTTCGAATTGCAATTCATATGATATGTTTCGAATTGCATTTAATATGATATGTTTCGAATTGCAATTCATATGATATGTTATGAATTGCAATTCGCACAATATGTAACGAATTTTAAATACTTATCTTCACGAATTCCAATGTGTCGTGGCTAACATTAGCTAGGTTAGGGGTTAAGGTTGGGGAAGGGTTAGCTAGCATGTAGCCAGCAGATCCGACCCACTTGCTTAAAGCTGCACTAAGGTCAGACAGGCTTCCTGTCTACATTAAAGGGATAGTTCGGGATTTTGGCAAGATGACCTAGTGGATACAGTTTTTAGGTCTCTGCGTGCAATTTTAAGGAAGTTGCTAACTAGCATTAGCACAATTGCAAACTACTGTTAGCGCAATGACTGGAAGTCTATGGTAACTGATAGCATTCCTTCATACTGGATGCAGAGATATAGGTCGTGTCTACACTTGACACTGCTATCAGAATACAAAGAGCACATGGAAAAGACAGTCTAGGGCCTCCCGGGTGGCGCAGTGATCAAGGGTGCTGTACTGCAGCGCCAGCTGTGCCACCAGAGACACTGGGTTTGCACCCAGGCTCTGTAGTAACCGGCTGCGACCGGGAGGTCTGTGGGGCGACGCACAATTGGCCTAGCGTCGTCCGGGTTAGTGAGGGCTTGGCCGGTAGGGATATCCTTGTCTCATCGCGCACCAGCGACTCCTGTGGCAGGCCGGGCGCAGTGCATGTTAACCAAGTTGCCAGGTGCACGGTGTTTCCTCCGACACATTGGTGCGGCTGGCTTCCAGGTTGGATGCGCACTGTGTTAAGAAGCATTGCGGCTTGGTTGGGTTGTGTATCGGAGGACGCATGACTTTCAACCTTCGTCTCTCCCGAGCCCGTACAGGAGTTGTAGCGATGAGACAAGATAGTAGCTACTAAACAATTGGATACCACGAAATTGGGGAGAAAAGGGCTGATTTTTTATTTTTTTATTTAAAAAAGTCTAGACGCACAAAAGTTGCTTTGTGGTCTGATTGTGTTCAGATCTGGCTGATCACTTCGGGTGGTGGTTATGGATGCATTGGTTATGGAAGCATTGTATGCAAATTTATCCTCAGTCTGGGTGCAATCAGGCTACCAAAAGCACATACAGTGGGGCAAAAAAGTATTTAGTCAGCCACTAATTGTGCAAGTTCTCCCACTTAAAAAGATGAGAGAGGCCTGTCATTTTCAACTATGACAGACAAAATGAGAAGAAAGAAAATCCAGAAAATCACATTGTGGGATTTTTAATGAATTTATTTGTAAATTATGGTGGAAAATAAGTATTTGGTCACCTACAAACAAGCAAGATTTCAGGCTCTCACAGACCTGTAACTTCTTCTTTAAGAGGCTCCTCTGTCCTCCACTCGTTACCTGTATTAACGGCACCTGTTTGAACTTGTTATCAGTATAAAAGACACCTGTCCACAACCTCAAACAGTCACACTCCAAACTCCACTATGGCCAAGACCAAAGAGCTGTCAAAGGACACCAGAAACAACAGACCTGCACCAGGCTGGGAAGACTGAATCTGCAATAGGTAAGCAGCTTGGTTTGAAGAAATCAACTGTGGGAGCAATTATTAGGAAATGGAAGACATACAAGACCACTGATAATCTCCCTCGATCTGGGGCTCCACGCAAGATCTCACCCCGTGGGGTCAAAATGATCACAAGAACGGTGAGCAAAAATCCCAGAACCACACGGGGGGACCTCGTGAGTGACCTGCAGAGAGCTGGGACCAAAGTAACAAAGCCTACCATCAGTAACACACTACGCCACCAGGGACTCAAATCCTGCAGTGCCAGACGTGTCCCCCTGCTTAAGCCAGTACATGTCCAGGCCCGTCTGAAGTTTGCTAGAGAGCATTTGGATGATCCAGAAGAAGATTGGGAGAATGTCATATGGTCAGAGAAACCAAAATATAACTTTTTGGTAAAAACTCAACTCATCGTGTTTGGAGGACAAAGAATGCTGAGTTGCATCCAAAGAACACCAAACCTACTGTGAAGCATGGGGGTGGAAACATCATGTTTTTGTGGCTGTTTTTCTGCAAAGGGACCAGGACGACTGATCCGTGTAAAGGAAAGAATGAATGGGGCCATGTATCGTGAGATTTTGAGTGAAAACCTCCTTCCATCAGCAAGGGCATTGAAGATGAAACGTGGCTGGGTCTTTCAGCATGACAATGATCCCGAACACACCGCCCGGGCAACGAAGGAGTGACTTCGTAAGAAGCATTTCAAGGTCCTAGAGTGGCCTAGCCAGTCTCCAGATCTCAACCCCATAGAAAATCTTTGGAGGGAGTTGAAAGTCCGTGTTGCCCAGCAACAGCCCCAAAACATCACTGCTCTAGAGGAGATCTGCATGGAGGAATGGGCCAAAATACCAGCAACAGTGTGTGAAAACCTTGTGAAGACTTACAGAAAACGTTTGACCTCTGTCATTGCCAACAAAGGGTATATAACAAACTTTTGTTATTGACCAAATAGTTATTTTCCACCATAATTTGCAAATAAATTCATAAAAAATCCTACAATGTGATTTTCTGGATTTTTTTTAATCATTTTGTCTGTCATAGTTGAAGTGTACCTATGATGAAAATTACAGGCCTCTGTCATATTTTTAAGTGGGAGAACTTGCACAATTGGTGGCTGACTAAATACTTTTTTTGCCCCACTGTACAGTGGGTGATGTCATCAGCCCTCATTATTCCGTTGGAGAAAATATGATCCTAGCGTCCTCATATGCTCCTAGCGGCCTCATAAATGCTAGTCAGCTAGCGAATATGTTAACCTGTTTGCTATACCTTTAGCGTTGCTTGCGAGTTTGGTGGCTAGCTACAGAGGTTACCTGGCTAGTTAGCTACTGCATTCAGTTATTGTTGTGTTATCATATTTTGCCTATTCCACCGTTTGTAGAGTACTTACTGGCATTTGAATACAGTGCGGGAAAAGGGAACCCGGACACGCTGTGGACACGGTAGACACATTTAAATGTAGGTGTAGAGGCGTGACGAGTTCAGAATTTCAAGATTAGAGTTCTATTATCAGAATACTAAAGCTACATGCACTTTCAAATCTAGACATGGCCATAAATATGTTATCCATGAGTTCATCTGACTCTGGGGAAGTAGATAAATGGCTTCATTGCTAAAATCACGTAGTATCCCTTTAAGACACAACAGAGCCGGCATGATACATGGCTCGGAAAACGTACCTCAATCCAGGGATAAGAATTCTGTTGTACTCCAAATTGTCATATTATTCCAACTGTTACACCAAGAAGATGAAACTAGCAGTCGTTCAATCTTCTTGGTGTAACAGTTGAGATTATGGGACAATTCGGAGGACAACGCATTTCTCATCCCTGGATCGAGATACATTTTCCGAGCCATATCTCTCGCCAGCTCCACGGTGTCTCAATCTACATAGGAAGTCTGTCCGACCCTAGCTGTAAGCAAGAGGGTCAGATCTGCTGTCTAGCTAACATGCATTTTTTTTGTAAATGATGTACCCAGTGGTGGAAAAAGTATCCGATTGTCATACTTGAGTAAAAGTAAAGATACCTTAATAGAAAATAACTCAAGTAAAAGTGAAAGTCACCTAGTAAAATGCTACTTGAGTAAAAGTCTAAAAGTATTTGGTTTTAAATATACTTAAGAATTAAAGGTAGATGTAATTGCAAAACAATTCTTAAGTATCAAAAGTAAAAGTATCAATCATTTCAAATTCTTTATATTAAGCAAATCAGACAACACTATTTTCTTGTTTTTAAGAAAATGTAGCCAACACCCAATACAGGGAACAACTGTTTGGTCTTTCATTTATGGTTATGCCCTGGTTCCCATTTCAGGTCACTTTTGCTCAGTAGGCCTACTAGAATGTTGTCATATTTGGAGTACCTCAGATGGAGAGATTTGAACTGTTAATTATTTGCCAGTCTTGATAACAATAATGGTTGTTTGTTATTTTGTAAATGCCACCATGCATGGCACTGCATCAACAATATGACCCTCAATAGGATGTTTGATTGTATGACTTCACAGATGGATCAATTGGAGGTCAAATTGCAGGCAGAACTACAGAGCGCAGCTAAAGTGGTGGCCTGCCATTTCTTCTTTCCCAACCGGGCACCTGATGGCACCACTGGAGAAGGAATAGGCACTGTGTGGTTATATGATGCAGTCGTTCAAAACAGAAAGAGGAACACATCAGGGACATATTGTAATTCCACAAACACCACAGCAGACCCCGGGCACTGGTGGCACTATCTAAAAGTATTTGGTTTTAAATATACTTAAGTATTAATAGTAAATGTAATTGCAAAAATATACTTAAGTTTCAAAAGTAAAAGTATAAATAATTTCTTATTATTTATATTAATCAAACCAGAAAACACTCAGACATAATTTACAAAAAAACGTGTGTTTAGTGAGTCCGCTAGATCAGAGGCAGTAAGGATGACCAGGGATGTTCTCTTGATAAGTGTGTGAATTGGACCATTTTCCTCTCCTGATAAGCATTCATTTACAATTTAGTCATTTAGCAGACGCTCTTATCCAGAGCAACTAGGGTTAAGTGCCTTACTCATGGGCACATTAACATATTTTTCTCCTATTTGGCTCAGGAACTCAAACCAGCGACCTTTCAGTTACTGGCCCACCGCACTTAACCGCTGAACTATCTGCAACCCCATTCGAAATGTAATGAGTACTTCTGAGTATCAGGGAAAATGCATCGAGTAAAAAGTACATTATTTTCTTCAGGAATGTAGTAATGTAAAAGTAGTAAAAAATATATAACTGGTAATGTAATGTACAGATACCCCCAAAAACGACTTAAGTAGTACTTTAAAGTATTTCTACTTAAGTACTTTACACCACTGGATGTACCTGTATTTAAAATATAAAAAAATAATTGTGATAAAAATCTATGCAAATTCCCCTTCGTGCATTCGTCACTACCAACACAATTTATTTAATTTGACTTAATATGAACTAAAACTGTCCTAAAACGTATTTGTTGACTGTTTATTTTTGGAATAAAAGTATACTCTTTTGGCGTATTTCAATACCGTAAGCATACTAATAGTTGCTGTGCACTTCTGTTTTTAGCGGAGCTAGTCTAGCCTTCTAGCAGTAGTAGTGCCATGATGAAGTGTGCCCAATAAATAGCTTCATTGTGTCACAACGGGGAATCAAATAGACAGGTTACATTGTATTCCGGGGATCGTTGGTGTTCGAATCATTCTGAGATGTTATGTTTATTTTATTTCGCTGGCAGCTGGGCATTCCACCAACTAGTCAGACGGTGTTTCGTGTTGTGCTGACTGTAAAGAGGACAGTGTGCGTCAGTATTCAAGATGGACACCGCCGAGGAAGGTAGCTAGCAAGCTCGTCAACCCATATCGTTACATTTACGTTACAGTATTGGTTAACTTCCTGTTGTGACACATTTGTTTGGCCCTCAAGGAATCTGTTTTGTGGAAATTTAACAATAACTGTTTCTTTCTGTCGATTCTGCTACCTGCGTGTAGTAGCTAACGTAATCGTCAGTTAGCTATGCTAGTAAGCTAACTAACTTAAGCTACATTCACTCACTCACCACTAGGTCCGAGATATAGCTAACCAACATTCGTGACTGCTAGTTAACATTAGTGGTGCGCTAACTGCACTGCTACACTTTGTTGTTAAATGTCAATTCAATACAATAGTGGCGTAGTGCTTGATGATACAATCAACATCGGTAGCTAGCGAACTAACATAATAGCAACATGATAACATTTTTATGTTTGTTTGCAAACCCTCCCAGTATGTGCCACCCACCCATTTCATTAGTACTGTCACTCACTTGATTGGTGTCAGTGACAAGTAAAGCATGTGCACGATTCATTGCTGAATGTAATGTTAATCAAAAACCCCAGACTATTTACAAATGAAAGCCCTTACATAAAGAGTATTGAGATCACTGAAATATCTGCAAGGTTGTTATCATGCAAGTTGCACATTACGGTTTCTCATAACAAAGCCGGTCTGATTTTCTGCATACAGAATCAGCATCAGGCCTTTTCCTTTGTTGGTAGAACCCTGTTCTCTGTGATTTTGTCTAATTCGTGTCCTTGTTTTCTGCAGGGGATATATGCCGGGTCTGCCGGTCTGAAGGAACCCTGGACAAGCCACTATATCACCCATGTGTTTGCACAGGAAGTATAAAATTCATCCACCAAGAATGGTATGTGGTGTTAGCGGTATACTCAAACACAGGGCCAGTGGCATTTCTTTAGAGACAGACTGTGTTCTAGCCAGAGCATGATGCATTCAAGATTGGGATCGAGCCAAGTATTACTAAGGAAAAGTAATACTTAGCCAGAGATGCACTCTGATACTAAACTCAGCAAAAAGAGAAATGTCCTCTCACTCTGTTATTTTCAGCAAACTTAAAAATGTGTAAATATTTGTATGAACATACCAAGATTCAACAACTGAGACATAAACTGATCATGATCAAAAGTAACCAAGTAAGTGTGGCCACCAGCTGCATTATGTACTGCAGTGCATCTCCTCATGGACTGCACCAGATTTGCCCGTTCTTGCTGTGAGATGTTACCCCACTCTTCCACTAAGGCACCTACAAGTTTCCAGACATTTTTTGGGGGAAAGGCCCTAGCACTCACCCTCCGATACAACAGGCAGACGTGCTCAATGTGATTGAGATCCGGGCTCTTCGCTGGCCATGGCAGAACACTGACATTCCTGTCTTGCAGGAAATCACTCACAGAATGAGCAGTATGGCTGGTGACATTGTCATGCTGGAGGGTCATGTCAGGATGAGCCTGCAGGAAGGGTACCACATGAGGAAGGATGATGTCTTCCCTGTAACGCACAGCATTGAGATGGCCTGTAATGACAACAAGCTCAGTCCGATGATGCTGTGACACACCGCCCCAGACCATGACGGACCCTCCACCTCCAAATCGATCCCGCTCCAGAGTACAGGCCTCGGTGTAACGCTCATTCCTTTGACGATAAACGCAAATCCGACCATCACCCCTAGTAAGACAAAACCGCGACTTGTCAGTGAAGATCACTTTTTGCCAGTCCTGTCTGGTCCAGCAACGGTGGGTTTGTGCCCATAGGTGACTTTGTTGCCGGTGATGTCTTGTGAGGACCTGCCTTACAACAGGCCTACAAGCCCTCAGTCCAACCTCTCTCATCCTATTGTGGATAATCTGAGCACTGATGGAGGGATTGTGCGTTCCTGGTGTGACTCGGGCAGTTGTTGTTGCCATCCTGTACCTGTCCCGCAGGTGTGATGTTCGGATGTACCGATCCTGTGCAGGTGTTGTTACACGTGGTCTGCCACTGCGAGGGCAATCAGCTGTCCGATTTGTCTCCCTGTAGCTCCGTCTTAGGCGTCTCACACTACGGACATAGCAATTTATTGCCCTGGCCACATCTGCAGTCCTCATGCCTCCTTGCAGCACGCCTAAGGCATGTTCAAACAGATGAGTAGGGACCCTGGGCATCAGCTGTCCGATTTGTCTCCCTGTAGCTCCGTCTTAGGCGTCTCACACTATGGACATAGCAATTTATTGCCCTGGCCACATCTGCAGTCCTCATGCCTCCTTGCAGCACGCCTAAGGCATGTTCAAACAGATGAGTAGGGACCCTGGGCATCTTTCTTTTGGTGTTTTTCAGAGTCAGTAGAAAGGCCTCTTTAGTGTCCTAAGTTTTCATAACTGTGACCATAATTGCCTACCGTCTGTAAGCTGTTCTTGTCTTAATGACCGTTCCACAGGTGCATGTTCATTAATTGTTTATGGTTCATTGAACAAGCATGGGAAACTGTGTTTAAACCCTTTACAATTAATATCTGTGAAGTTATTTGGAATTGTACAAATTATCTTTGAAAAACGGTCCTGAAAAAGGGACGTTTCTTTTTTTGCTGAGTTTATATCTCTCCCCGTGCTAGATGTACTGACCTTAGGCATGGTCAATTTATCTTTTGCATTGCTGCACATGTGACACTGCACTTGTATAATCCGTCTATGTGTTTTCACAGCTTGGTACAATGGTTAAAACACAGCAGAAAAGAATACTGCGAGTTATGCAAACACAGATTTGCTTTTACACCAAGTAAGTCATTCAATTTCTTTCTCTGTCTGTCTATGTGCCTTCTGTTTTAACATACTATTCAATTCAGCATTTACTTCTCGTTAGAGTGATGCTGCGAGCTTGTCTGAAGACTCTCACTGAGTTATTCCGCTGCTCTATCAATTGTTACATACTTCAGAATTAGAGAACTACCGATGCAGATTTATTTTTGGGGCCGATTCCAATTTTTGGGGGTCAAGAAGGCGGATGGCCGATATTCAAAATCATTAGATTAGAGAATGTTGATGACAAAATGTCCCGGAGACAGTCATGTATGCATTCATGTATCAATTTTTAAATTAAACAATACATATTACTTTGTTTTTACCAAAAGTATCTACATAACAACATAATGGTAATACTTGTATTTCAATGGTAACTCTCTTGATGAACTGGATAAATTAAGATGTCATGGTCCCTCTCACAATACAGGTGAATGCATATGCATTAGGAGTGTGTGCATGTATTGAGCTGGTTTTGGCTGATCAGTGGTCTGTCATCTGTAGCACCATAATCTGTTTGCCTTCCATTTGGGACCTATATTAGCCTACTGATCAGCAACATTTCCTCCAGCATGTCAAGCCTGTATGGAAGGACATAATATTGGCACTGCTGTTAGTTTGAGAATATAAAATAACATATTTTCAATGGAAATGGATCCAACGTAACATCATGATTTGTGACCACGGAAGCTTATGAACTAGCATTATTATTTTTTTCAGTGAAAGGGAAAACACATTTTTTTCAGCTGTCAGGATGAAATTAAAAACAACTCAATTGGCTAGTTCAGCTATCTTAACAAGAAATGGTCGGGTTGTAACTTGATCCTACTGCTACGATTGGATAGAGCGAGGGTGTAGCTCCGCTCCCTTTCAAATCTCCTCTCTCTCCATCCCTCATATCACTTGGTTCTGTTTTCTGCTACTATGAGAACTAACTCAATGGCTAGTTGCACATTTAAGGCTTGTTAGCAAATGTCATATCAAACACGGAAAGCAAGGGTAGGAAAAAAATGTGAAATGTCAAGGCACGTTCTTTTTGACTCAAATTGGCCTATAGTTTCAAAATGTCCATAAACATGCAGAAAGATTGTTAAGTAGCTAACCTTATTGCCAATCTTTTATTTACAGTGCCTTGCGAAAGTATTTCGGCCCCCTTGAACTTTGCGACCTTTTGCCACATTTCAGGCTTCAAACATAAAGATATAAAACTGTATTTTTTTGTGAAGAATCAACAACAAGTGGGACACAATCATGAAGTGTAATGACATTTATTGGATATTTCAAACTTTTTTAACAATGCAACAATGCAAAATGTTATGTTTGGCGTAAAAGCAACACAGCTCATCACCCTAAACACACCATCCCCACTGTCAAACATGGTGGTGGCAGCATCATGGTTTGGGCCTGCTTTTCTTCAGCAGGGACAGGGAAGATGGTTAAAATTGATGGGAAGATGGATGGAGCCAAATACAGGACCATTCTGGAAGAAAACCTGATGGAGTCTGCAAAAGACCTGAGACTGGGACGGAGATTTGTCTTCCAACAAGACAATGATCCAAAACATAAAGCAAAATCTACAATGGAATGGTTCAAAAATAAACATATCCAGGTGTTAGAATGGCCAAGTCAAAGTCCAGACCTGAATCCAATCGAGAATCTGTGGAAAGAACTGAAAACTGCTGTTCACAAATGCTCTCCATCCAACCTCACTGAGCTCGAGCTGTTTTGCAAGGAGGAATGGGAAAAAATGTCAGTCTCTCGATGTGCAAAACTTATAGAGACATACCCCAAGCGACTTACAGCTGTAATCGCAGCAAAAGGTGGCGCTACAAAGTATTAACTTAAGGGGGCTGAATAATTTTGTACGCCCAATTTTTCAGTTTTTGATTTGTTAAAAAAGTTTGAAATATCCAATAAATGTCGTTCCACTTCATGATTGTGTCCCACTTGTTGTTGATTCTTCACAAAAAAATACAGTTTTATATCTTTATGTTTGAAGCCTGAAATGTGGCAAAAGGTCGCAAAGTTCAAGGGGGCCGAATACTTTCGCAAGGCACTGTAGGTATTTTAAAACACTTCATTCTATCCCTTTTATGACAATCATCTAATCCGACTATCAACTGTCAATTTATGGATACGATTGCGGCTGGTCAGATCAGGACACCAGTAAATAGCTAATGTTAGCTAACTATGTTGGTTATTACCGCCTATCTGATATCTTAGCACCATGTTTATCTAGCTAACACCACAGATAAAAGGGTTAGTTATCGTAACCTTTGCTAACATGTCGCATAGCTATCTGCTTAGCTAGCTTGCTTATTGCATGCATGGCCAGGCACGTTGACACAATCCCTTATTATTAGTAAATTCACTAAACTAATATTTGCAACAGGAGTTTGATTTTGGTCACTGTCAATTTATCCATTTCTCAATACTGCACCTTTCTGTTGGAGAATGAGCTAGCTTTCTGCTGATAATTTTTTTCAGATAGATTTTCCTCAGCATTGTGCCATGCTCATGGCTCAGACGGTGTGGTTGCTAGCATAGCAGCAGCTTATATCGGTCCGATATATCGGCTCGGATGATTATCGGTCGTTCTCTAGTCTGAATCTGCTATCATTGAAGTCGTTTGTGGTGATGAGGGGCGTTGTACAAAACAAAGTTGTCAGCAATTGGATCGTCTAACCAATCAGAGTATCAAAGACAATAAAGAATTTTCAAAACTTTACCCATGTGTGTTCTGGCTTTGGGAGGGAGTCAAATCCAGACTCATTGTGGCGAAGAAACAAATGTTTGCAGGCGTGTCGTTGTGGTGGAAACAATGAGTCTGGGTAGCCAGGCAAGCTGTGAGCTGCCCTGGGTCGTTATCATACAGTAAAGGTCTAGGGGACAGACACACAGCCCTGTTTTAAACTAATCCATTTCTCTGGAAGTGTGGCTCAAGTTAATGTGCATGCAGCAGCCTGCTCTTACTGGAGTCTGTCTGCCATCTTCATTCACATAGTGAGTGATTTAGCAAGAGATTAGCATACGACTTGTGTTTTGAGATTATTAATATCTTGTTTTTTGAAATATTTTTTGCATGGTTTTCTCAGATGATTAGATTGTTTATCCTTGTCCTTTAGACAGTCTGTCATGATACCAATAGAAAATGGTACGTTTTCTGACCAGGCAACAGCTGACAAATCTCAGGATAACCTCTAATCTGATCCAATGCAAGCTTTTGTTAGTTCAGAATGGACCAGTAAAGGAGTGTTGGCATTTGAGGATGTGAAAATGAAGTAGCCTATTTGATCCTTTCTTTCCTCTGTTCTTTTCCAGTCTATTCTCCAGACATGCCTTCCCGGCTGCCTGTCCAGGACATATTTGCGGGGTTGCTGACGAGTGTAGGCACAGCTATTAGATACTGGTTTCACTACACACTAGTGGCTTTTGCTTGGCTGGGAGTGGTTCCTCTCACAGCATGTAAGTACAAACGTCCTAAAACAGACTGGTGGTACATGTTGTTCAGTAGGTTATCCATTGTTAGCCCTTTGTAACTGTTGCCCGACTGTCTTATTCCTGCAGGTCGCATCTACAAGTGTCTGTTTACCGGCTCTGTGAGCTCACTCCTCACCCTGCCATTAGATATGCTTTCTACGTAAGTTTTTCCTTTTTCTTCTTCTCCCAGACCTGTACAAAACTTTACTCTGTAAAAACATGAACAAATGTTGTTTTGTCATTTAGCAGATAACATTCGGACTCATCGTTAGACAATTGTCATGTCCCTTCATCCACAGGGAGAACTTGCTGGCGGACTGCTTGCAGGGTTGTTTCGTGGTGACGTGTACACTCTGCGCCTTCATCAGTCTGGTGTGGCTGCGGGAGCAGATTGTTCACGGTGGCGCCCCCCAGTGGCTGGAGCAGAATCAGCAGCAGCCTCAACATGCACCAGCTCCACAACCTAATGAGGTAGCCAAAAATCCCACTGTCAAGTGACTCTTTTTAAAGATATACTTCTCCTTAATGCAACCGCTGTGTCAGATTTAAAAAAAGCTTTACGGAAAAAGCACACCATGCAATAATCTGAGTACATCGCTCGGAGACCAAAACAAGCTATGTTGTGGAGTCAACAGACATCAGAAATAGCAGAAATAGCATATTCACTTACCTTTTATCTTCATCAGAATGCACTCCCAGGAATCTGTTCCACATTAAATGTTTTTTGTTCGATCCCGATAAAGTCCATTTATGTCCAAATACCTCCTTTTTGTTCGCGCGTTTAGTTCACAAATCCAAATTCACAAGGGGCAGGCACTTAAGTTCAGACGACAGTTCCATTACAGTTCATGGAAACATGTCAAACGATCTATAGAATCAATCTTTAGGATGTTTTTATCATAAATCTTCAATAATATTCCAACTGGACAATTTCTTTGTCTTTAGAAAGGAAAAGGAACGTAGCTACCTCTCACAGGTGCACGCGAGACTGAGCTCATGGCATTGTGCCAGACCCCTTAGTCAAACAGCTCTTATTCTCTCCCCCTTCACAGTAAAAGCCTGAAACAAGGTTCTAAAGACTGTTGACATCTAGTGGAAGCCTTAGGAAGTGCAATCAGACCAAATTTCCACTGTATATTGGATAGGCAAAGACAGGTTTTTGCCTGCCATATGAGTTCTGTTATACTCAAAGACATCATTCAAACAGTTTTAGAAACTTCAGAGTATTTTCTATCCAAATCTACTAATAATATGCGTATCTTAGCTTCTGTGCCTGAGTAGCAGGTAGTTTACTCTGGGCACCTTATTCATCCAAGCTACTCAATACTGCCCCCCAGTCATAAGAAGTTAACATAATGATATAATAATCGTAGCATTAATTTAGTGCAACTTCATAAGTTGAGTGTTTTGAAGCACTCAATACACTCTTTCTTAACCACCTATTCTAATGTTTTGGAGCTACCTGCCCCCACCTTCATGTCCAATGTCCTTTCCCTATCAGCAGGCCCCTGCCCCTGGGCAGGGGGCAGCTGAAAACCAGCCTGCTGCAGCTGAGCTCCCGGCGGACAATGGTCCAGCGGCTGAGGTCCCCGACATCCAGATGGACCCGGCAGAGGATATGGAGCTGGAGGACGAGGCTGGGGCTGAGGATGTAGCGGATGCCAACAATGGAGCACAAGGTACAAACCTCAGCATGGAAAGGTTCTAGCCTGGTCACAGTTATGTTGTGCTTTTGCCAACACCATTGCTCATTGTCAGTGACTAGGAATTGGTTTAATAGCACAAACAGACTGGCACTTGTGCTATAAAGGTCCAAGATGCTAAGCTAATACAGCCTTATTCAAAGGCTTATTAAGGATGTTGCATTTGCATTTAACAGTATTCAACATCATATTCTCTATATTTGATCATTTTTCACAGACTTTTATCTGTTGGCGATATCTGTTTGTTTGTCAAAGTATGTTCCACCGTTGGTGTCAGTGAGTGAAGTGATGCTTTTGTCTTTGTAGATGACATGAATTGGAATGCCCTGGAATGGGATCGGGCAGCAGAGGAGCTAACATGGGAGAGAGTGAGTCTGGCTTAGAATTCCCTCAGGCCTATTTGTGTTATACCCATTGGTCATTGTGTCTTTGAAAATTAGAGTGAATTATTATTTTATTTTTTTAAATCACAGATGCTCGGTCTTGATGGCTCCTTGGTTTTCCTGGTAAGTAGCTCATTTTTGGAGGGGGAAAAATAGCATTTGAAGTTTTCCCATGTTTGATGAAATAGCACACCCTTTTGAGAAAGCCTTCAGTTTGTGTTCTTCCTTTTTTAGGAGCATGTCTTCTGGGTGGTCTCACTAAACACACTCTTCATTCTGGTGTTCGGTATGTATCATTAAACTAATATTAAGAGAATGTGCAATTGATGAATAAACAATATAAATATTCAAACACCTGACTTGTATTGTTAATTATTTTCAGCTTTCTGCCCGTATCATATTGGTCATTTCACAGTTGTGGGACTTGGCTTTGAGAAAAATGTAAGTATCAGCTTAAATTAAAGGTTTAGATTTTCTCTCACACGTGTAACCATATAGATTTTAATTTAAATCTATATGAATTGATTTTGTGAAGTTTGTTTTGGAATCTGAATGACTCATTCCATGGAGCGCAGAATGAAGAAAATCTGATTATTTTGATTGTCCACTTGACTGTGCTGCTGCTCCAGTTTCAACTGTTCTGCCTTATTATTATTCGACCATGCTGGTCATTTATGAACATTTGAACATCTTGACCATGTTCTGTTATAATCTCCACCCGGCACATCCAGAAGAGGACTGGCCACCCCTCATAGCCTGGTTTCTTCCTAGGTTTTGGCCTTTCTAGGGAGTTTTTCCTAGCCACCGTGCTTCTACACCTGCATTGCTTGCTGTTTGGGGTTTTAGGCTGGGTTTCTGTACAGCACTTTGAGATATCAGCTGATGTACGAAGGGCTATATAAATAAATTTGATTTGTAATTTCCTGTTGCAGGTGCGGGCTTCCCATTTTGAAGGCCTCATCACCACCATCGTGGGCTACATCCTCCTGGCCATGCTATTAATACTGTGCCATGTATCCTCTGGTGTCTTTCACACAAGTGTTCTAGCCTAGTTTCAGTCTGTAATAGACATGTACTACCTGTGTTGTACAGTATGTATTCGTGTGTCTTCCTTAACAAAAATACCAGGGATTGGCAGCGCTGGTGAGATTTCAAAGATCCAGACACCTTTTAGGAGTGTGCTACATTGTTGTCAAGGTATCTAAAACGATGCTAATGATTTCTCCCATGATTGGGAATGCAAAGCTGGACTGGTATATGGCTTTTTTGTTTCTTATGGACTCAGAACTATATACATATAGAATATCGTGTTTGTCGTCCATATGTTCTGAACTGTTACATAGCAATCGGGATTACATTCCAATCTGCCTTCTATTGCCATAAAATAAATACCAGTTATTATAACTATTGATATTATGATTAACTAGGTATCCCTGCTGGTAGTCGTGGAGATCGGTGTATTCCCTCTCATCTGTGGCTGGTGGCTCGACATCTGCTCACTGGTAAGCCAACTATGTTCTTCTGCTTCAATGATTCCTACTTTCGAAATAATAATTGATAAATCACTTAGAAACCAAGTTGTTTTCTGTGTTGCAGGAGATGTTTGATGCCTCTCTGAAGGACAGAGAGCTGAGTTTTGACTCTGCTCCCGGCACCACCATGTTCCTCCACTGGCTTGTAGGGATGGTCTACGTCTTCTACTTTGCCTCGTTCATCCTCTTACTGCGAGAGGTGAGACGGTATTCTCTCATACCTTCATAGCTGTCATTTGCCATGATATTTCTGCTGTAGAATTATTCTATATAAATATATATCTCTCCCCATGGCTGATCTGTTTCAAATTTTCGATCTAGGTGCTGAGACCCGGTGTTTTATGGTTTCTCAGAAACCTGAACGATCCTGATTTTAATCCTGTTCAAGAAATGATTCACCTGCCAATATACAGACATCTCAGAAGATTCATTTTATCGGTGGTGAGTCGCAGTCGCAACTCATTTTTTTTTCTTGTTTAATGTTAAATGCCATATCTGTGGGTGTCTGGACAGGACATGTACAGAACCAGTAACACTGGGTTTCTCCTGTCTTTCTCCACAGGTGGTGTTTGGCTCCATAGTTTTGCTAATGTTGTGGCTTCCCATAAGGACAATCAAACTCATCCTCCCAGCCTTCCTCCCATACAATGTTATGCTGTACAGGTACGTCTAGGGGCCTAGAATGACTTGACTTAAGATCCTGGCTCATAGTAATGTAATAAAGCTGTTATGGCCCAAGACTCCCATTTTGCATTTTGAATGCCTCTTTAGTAATAAAAAAAAAGCCTCTTCAGTAACTAACATACCCCTCTAATGTACTGTTGTGAGTGATGGTAATGTTGATTGGATGATGTGTTGACGGTCTCCATCTCCCAGTGATGCTCCAGTCAGTGAGCTGTCTCTAGAGCTGCTGCTGCTGCAGGTGGTTCTGCCTGCGCTGCTGGAACAGGGTCACACACGCCAGTGGCTCAAAGGCCTGGTCAGAGCCTGGACCGTCACCGCCGGATACCTGCTGTGAGTGTCACACACAAACAACACACTGTAGACTGTGTGTGTGCGGTTTATCATTTATATTGGAAATCATTATTCTACTGTGATATTGTTAATGCAGGCTCTCATTGTTCTCCCATAAAACCAAGGTAAAGACCCTGAATTTAGGTATTATAGACTGACACACATCCTTTGTCTCATCTCAGAAAGCACCATGTTAACAGTGCTGTCTGTGCCACAGAGACCTCCACTCGTACCTGTTGGGTGACCAGGAGGAGAATGACGATGATGCAGACCAGCAGGCCAATAACAACCAGCAGAGGAGGAATAACAACAACGCCATCCCTGAGGGACTGCACGCTGCCCACCAGGCTATCCTCCAGCAGGGAGGCCCTGTGGGTGTCCAGCCCTACCACCGGCCCATGAAGTTCACCTTTAGGGTGAGACATGACTATCACTCTCACCTTTTTATCATACAACGCATTTGGAATGTATTCAGACCCCTCTTTGTTACATTACTGCCTTATTCTAAAATTGATTTTCCCTCATCAATCTAAACGCAATACCCCATAATGACAAAGCGAAAACAGGTTTTTAGAAATGTTTGCAAGTAGTTTACATAAGTATTCAGAACCTTTGCTATGAGACTCGAAATTGAGCTCAGGGGCATCCTGTTTCCATTGATCATCATTGAGCTGTTTCTACAACTTGCAAGTCCACCTGTGGTATATTCAATTGATTGGACATGATTTGGAAAGGCACACACCTGTCTGTATAAGGTCCCGCAGTTGACAGTGCATGTCAGAATACAAACCAAGCCAAGAGGTCGAAGGGATTTTCCATAGAGCTCCAAAACAGGATTGTGTCGGCACAGTCGGCTCAGTAAAAGGCACATGACGGCCTACTTGGAGTTTGCCAAAAGGCACCTAAAGGACTCTGACTATGAGAAACAAGATTCTCCTTCTGGTCTGAGGAAACCATGATTGAACTCTTTGTCCTAAATGCCAAGCGTCACATCTGAAGGAAACCTGGCACTATCCCTACTGTGAAGCATGGTGGTGGCATCATGCTGTGGGGATGTTTTTCAGCGGCAGGGACTGGGAGACTAGTCAGGATCGAGAGAAAGATGTACAAAGATATTCTTGATGAAAACCTGCTTCAGAGCACTCAGGACATCAGACTGGGGGCAAAGGTTCACCTTCCAACAGGACAATGACCCTAAGCACACAGCCAAGACAACTCAGGAGTGGCTTCGGGACAAGTCTCTGAATGTCCTTGATGGGCCCAGCCAGAGCCCGGACTTGAACTCGATCGAACATCTCTGGAGACACTTGAACATAGCTGCGCAGCAACGCTCCCCACCCAAGCTTACAGAGCTTGAGAGGATCTGCAGAGAAGATTGGGAGAAACTCTCCAATACAGGTGTCAAGCTTGAAGCGTCATACCCAAGAAAACTTGAGGGTGTGATTGCTCGCAAAGGCTCTTAAACAAAGTACTGAGTGAAGGATCTGAGTACTTATATAAATGTCTTGGCTTTGTCATGATAGGGTAGTGTGTAGATTGACAGGGGGGGGGGTCCATTTTAGAATAAGACTAATGTAACAATGTGGAAAAAGTCAAGTGGTCTGATGACGATCACTCTCTCCTGCAGCAGTAGACTCTTCACTTGTTTCCTCTAAGCCATCGTTGTCTTCTTTCTCAGAGCATGATAATGTAGTGTACTCTTGTTTTTCTAGATTGTGCTCCTGATCGTGTTCATGTGTGTGACACTGCTGGTGGCCAGTCTGGCGTGCCTTACGTTGCCAGGTGAGTTTTCTGTATAGTCCACACAACCCACTCAGTCACTCACTGAATTACACTATCCACTCCACTGTCTTCCTCTTTCACCTACTGTCTCCCTGTCTCAACCCCTCCGCCCCCTGCTACAGTATTCACCGGCCGGTACCTGATGTCCTTCTGGACGGGCAGTGCTAAGATCCACGAGCTGTACACGGCAGCGTGCGGCCTATACGTGTGCTGGCTGTCTATCAGGGTCATCACCGTGCTGCTGTCCTGGATGCCCCAGGGCAGGAGGGCCATTCTACTCAAGGTCCAGGAGTGGACCCTCATGGTAATGCTCTGCAACACGGTAATGACAAGCAACACCCACCGCCCACATCTGTCATGAGTGAATTGGTCTTCATAACTATTTTTGTTTTTCCCCACGTACTGAATTAGAAGGAGAATTATGTGATTTTTTTATACAACAAAATCTAGTGTGGGAAGATGGTTTAAAACCGATATATTGACATGTAAAGACCCATAGAGAGATTTAAGTACTGTATGTTTATGCTGTTTCTATTACACTGTGCTTTATGTTAGTTTGCAAGGGCTCACCTCCTTTGTGAGTGCATGGCTCTGGGTGATGAATGTCCTCCTCATAGGCTGAACCAGAATACAAATTCAAGATGGCTCAGTAAAATGACACCCACTAGGTGTGTAGGAGAGGCCTGTGTTTCTAGCCCTCTGTGTTGCCTTGTACTGCACTGTAGATCCTGAAGACCGTGGTCGTAGCTGTGTTGCTGGCTGGCGCCATCCCTCTCCTGCTGGGCTTGCTGTTTGAGATGGTCATAGTAGCCCCTCTCAGGGTGCCGCTGGACCAGACACCACTCTTCTACCCCTGGCAGGTACTGTAAGGACCACTCATCTAACACCAGTGTCCATATACCGTTATGGGATTGTAGTACATTAGATGAAAATGGGACTCTTAATATTTTAAACTGCACCTAAAACATGTATGATGCTGTCGTTAGATTGCCTCAATTGGATAACAGAACAAGAGGCAACTACAGCCAACACTACTGTTTTGTGCTGTGTTTCAGGACTGGGCTCTCGGAGTGCTCCATGCCAAAATCATTGCCGCCATTACTCTGATGGGTCCCCAGTGGTGGCTGAAAACAGTGATCGAGCAGGTCAGTCCCACAAGATTGCATTTTACTATGATTATTATCACCTTAATTACTCTGAAGATGCCATTCATGATATAGCTCAGATTCATGTTGAATACGTGTTGGCATCATTTTGACTTCCTTGTGTTTTCTCTTGTAGGTGTACGCTAATGGAATTCGCAACATTGATCTCCATTTCATCATCCGTAAGCTGGCTGCTCCGGTTATCTGTGTGCTGCTGGTGTCTCTCTGTGTGCCCTATGTCATCTCTGCTGGCATCGTCCCCATCATAGCTCAGTATTCCCCAGGTACGGCAAATATCAGTTGATGAAAGTGGAATTCGTGATTTCAGGTGTGTGAGAGAGAGCGCTGTTATAAGTGAGCCAGTTAAAGGGATGATCGATCCTCTGATTGCTCTCTCTGCAGGAGTTACCATGGAGATGCAGAATTTGGTGCAGAGGAGAATCTACCCGTTCCTGCTCATGGTCGTCATGCTGCTGGGAATCCTCTCCTTCCAAATCCGTCAATTTAAGCGCCTTTACGAACACATTAAGAATGACAAGTGAGCACCATGACATTAAGCTCAGCACAACCACACTTATGACTTATACTTATTGCCAATGCTGACCTGACAAAATGTCTTCCGGATGTCTGACTGTCATCACAAAGTCTCCATGGGGTGGCAGGGTAGCCTAGTGGTTAGAGCGTTGGACTATTAACCCTAAGGTTGCAAGTTCAAATCCCCGAGCTGACAAGGTCGTTCTGACATCTGTCGTTCTGCCCCTGAACAAGGCAGTTAACCCACTGTTCCTAGGCCGTCATTGAAAATAAGAATTTGTTCTTAACTGACTTGACTAGTTAAATAAAGGTAGAAAAATAAAAATTACAAATTTAAATTAATTAAATTACAATGGACCACCATAGTTGCCAGTAAAATCATAAAGTCTCCAAGCCTCTGAGGATGTACTTGTTGGCATTTTTACACTTTTGTAGCCAGTATCCTTTCATGGCGTGGTATTTCTCTCTGAAACTGTCTTTTTCTTTCCCAGGTACCTGGTTGGACAGAGACTGGTGAACTATGAACGCAAGGCGGCAGGCAGAAGCAGTACAGCCACACACAGCAGCTCTTCCCAGGAGTAGGATCTGAGAACAGCCTCTAGCTGTGTAGCCTCTCTCCTCCACCGCCTCCCTTTTGATGTTTCTTCACATTCATGACTCAAGCACTCGCCTCTCACCATGCCTTATTTCACTCCTTGCTCTCAAGCACAGCTGGAGAAAGGAGTACGTATTACTAAATAGATTAAAAGGCAAAATTACCTTGAAAACCAACCAACATGGATTCAAAAAAGAATGTTTCATCTTTGTACATCTTGAAAAAAAATACATGTATTTTGTTAATTAAATCTAGATGTCAGGTTATTATTTTCCTGTTGTTAGGTCTAGATGCATTCCTGTTGTTAGGCCTGGATGGACTACTACATTATTTGGCCAGGAGGAGGCAGAGTCCTGAGAGGCCTCTGTACAGCTCTATGGGGTAATCCCATTGGAACACATGACGGAGGCTCCGCTTTAGAGGAGTGATGAGCGTGAGACAAGGCAGAAGAACTTTGGGATCAGTTTTTGTAGTTTTTATTTATTAGTTTGGATTTTCCTTTTAAGGGGTTTAGTATTACAGTGTGTGGGTGAGCGGTTGCAAGAAAGACAAGTTCCTATTGGAATGGGTGATTTACTCTTTCTGCAGCAGGGTTCAAAGCCAGGTAATACAGATTCATGCATTTCGGTTCACTGTCTGACTGACTGGCCACAGAGGAGCTGTTGAGTGTTTCAGGCTTCCCTGAATAGCTTTATACTGGCTTGATGGTCTCCTGTCTCAGGCTGGAGTTATTAATGAAATCCCAGCTAGCCAGCTATTTGTATCATGTAGCTCCAATATTTGGTTTCATTTGAGAGAACCCTGAAAGGCAGTCTGCTTTTTAGTTAGTTACAAGATTGTAACTGTGCTCATGACATCTGTGTAATTTCTGCTCTACATTTCTTGCTACGCCTGTTGTACAGAGTAACATAGGTTGTTACATATGCATGAATATCAGTCTGTTGCACTTAAGCTTTAACATAGTGGCAGTCATTCATTAACCTTTTTAGTGAAATCAAGTCAGGATTTCAATGTGGTGGTAATGACACTACAATACAATGAAATATGATTTGCTTGACAGGAGTTTTGGATCAGGTTTGACACTTCTTTTTTTGTGTTAATGAGATTGGTACAATGTTTGTAAATAAAGCATTTCTATGGTTATGGATTGTTTACCATGGCAACAAAACCTATTTTTCTTATTTTCAATGTGTAAAATTGGCTGTGTCAGTTGCAGGTTTAAGACTGGATTTCTGACTGTTTTAGAGGGTATTAAATGCTGAGATTCTATGTGACCATATAGTATCTTAACTTTACAAAACTGGGTACTGTCGTTAGCCTGTTATCCGGACCAATTTTTTTTTCTTCTGCAAATTCCCTATTTTTATATGTGCGTATAGTGTTTAATTGTGTAGGTCTTTTGTGTGCTTCGTGTTGTTTTTCTGAGTGGTTAAGTGTGTATTGGTCATCTTAATAAATGGCTGCTTTCTTTCCTCACAGAATGTCACCTTGACCTGTTTGTCATATTCACAAGTTTCAGTTAAATTGGAGAGATCACAGTCCGGGAATTGAATAGAAAAACGCAATGGACGTGAATAGCATAAAATACATCCTCTTGTGTTGTATCATGAAAGTAAGCCTTGCTCAATCACCTCTCCCTATAGCATGTGTGGTTGATGGGGAGACATTGGTTATATAACAAATCCCTACAGTACATGTGAGAATACATATTTTTATTTGATTAAAAATAACATTGTACGTTACTTGTGATAGGGAATTTTGGCGATGTGGAAATTTGATCCTCCAATGAGGAGCTACTTTTCACCTCTCACCACTTCTCCCTTTTCCCTTAATAATTGCAGCAGTGGGTTCAAAACAGACCGTGATACTGTCATTTCATAGCCAATAACATAATCACACCTGATAGCAGCTGTATATCTACATTAATGCTGAATAATGCTAAGTTAATGGCACTCAAAACAAGTTTATCCTATAGAGAGATCCTGGTTGGCTAGTTCGTAAACCCTTAACCCTGATTGTCAAACTGTCTTGTCATTTTAACCAATTGATTACCATCCCATATCTTCCAAGACATGTATGGCATGTTATTGTAGGCTGTGAAAACTAATGGTATGACATTTCAATCAACAGGTGTATAGAGCTCAAGTATGGAAATACAGTGAACTCCAAAAGTATTGGGACAGTGACACATTTTTTGTTGTTTTGGTTCTGTACTCCTGCACTTCATATTTGAATTGACTACGAGTTTAAAGTGCAGACTGGCACTTTAATTTGAGGTTATTTTCATCCATATCGGGTGAACCACTTAGAAATTAGGACAATTTTATGGAATCAAAAGTCTTGGGACAAATTGACTTATGTGTATTAAAACAGTCAAACATTAAGTATTTGATCCCATATTCATAGCATGCAATGACTACATCACATTTGTGAATAATGATGAGTGAGAAAGTTAAAGGCATAAATATTATACCCCCCAAAAAAGCTAACCTCCCCTGTTATTGTAATGGTGAGAGGTTAGCATGTCTTGGGGGTATGATATTTGTGCGTCTGTAACTTTCTCACTCATCATTATTCACGATTCATTCAGGACTATCCATAATTATGGAAGCATCCATATTAATATAGAAGAGTTTAGAAATATATTATATTCTTATTTACAATAAAATGCACCCCAAAATGACACAATACCTTATTTACCATGAATTTCTAATGGGCACAAAATAATCTGAAGCATAACTAAACCAATCGGCAAAAGCATCCAACAAGTTTGTAGTCAAAACCTTGACATAATCATAGCGTGCTAGGAATATTGAACCAAATACTAAACTTTTGACTACTTTATTACACATATACAGTAACAGTCAAAAGTTTGGACACACCTACTAATTGAAGGGTTTTCTTTATTTTTACCATTTCTACATCGTAGAATAGTCGTGAAGACATCAAAACTATGACATAACACATATGGAATCATGTAGTTAAACAAATCAAAATATATTTTATATTTGAGATTCTTCAAAGTAGCCACTCTTTGCCTTGATGACAGGTTTGCACACTTTTGGCATTCTCTCAACCAGCTTTAAGAGGAATGATTTTCCAACAGTATTGAAGGAGTTCCCACGTATGCAATGAATCTCCAATCAGACCAAAGGACAGATTTCCACCGGTCTATTGTCCATTGCTCGTGTTTCTTGGCCCAAGCAAGTCTCTTCTTCTTATTGGTGTCCTTTAGTAGTGGTTTCTTTGCAGCAATTTGACCATGAAGGCCTGATTCACGCAGACTCCTCTGAACAGTTGATGTTGAGATGTGTCTGTTACTTGAACTCTGTGAAGCATTTATTTGGGCTGCAATCTGAGGCTGGTAACTCTAATTAACTTGTCCTCGGCAGCAGAGGTAACTCTGGGTCTTCCTTTCCTGTGGTGGTCCTCATGAGAGCCAGTTTCATCATAGCGTTTGATGGTTTTTGCGACTGCACTTGAAGAAACATTCAAAGTTCTTTAAATTTTCCGCATTGACTGACATTCATGTCATAAAGTAATGATGGACTGTTGTTTCTCTTTGCTTATTTGAGCTGTTCTTGCCATAATATGGACTTGGTCTTTTACCAAATAGGGCAATCTTCTGTATACCACCACTACCTTGTCACGACACAACTGATTGGCTCAAACGCATTAAGAAGGAAAGAAATCCCACTAGTTAACTTTTTTATTGAAATGCATTCCAGGTGACTACCTCATGAAACTGGTTGAGAGAATGCCAAGAGTGTGAAAACCTGTCATCAAGGTAAAGGGTGGCTACTTTGAGGAATCTGAAATATATAATATATTTTCATTTATTTAACACTTTTTTGCTTACTACTCAATTCCATATGTGTTATTTCATAGTTTTGATGTCTTCACTATTATTCTACAATGTAGAAAATAGTAAAAATAAAAATAATAAACCTTGAATGAGTAGGTGTGTCTTTTGACTGGTACTGTAAGTTAATTTGTCCCAATACTTTTGATCCCCTAAAATTAAGGGAATATGTACTAACTGTATTTTCTGAAAGGTTCCCCGAAATGAATGAAAATACCCTCAAATTAAAACTGAAAATCTGCACTTTATTCTCATAGTCGTATAGTTTCAAATCCAAAATGCTGGAGTATAGAGCCAAAACCACAGAAAATGTCTCACTGTTCCAATACTTTTGGAGATCATTGTGTGTTGAGATTGGAAATACTGTTGGCTGCATATCTAATGTTGATTGACCTGGGTTGCTGAATTCTTATTCTAACACCCTTTTCACACTATAGTGCCGACCCAAACTTTAGTTTCAGAATATTGTCCCTTCCAACACAGTTCTAAGCCAGGACGGCTCAGCCCACAATAAGATACAGTGCCTTCAGAAAGCCCTCATACCCCTTGACTTACAGTGCATTCGGAAAGAATTCAGACCTGTTGACTTTTACCACATTTTGTTACATTACAACCTTATTCTAAAATTGATTAATACATTTTTGCAAATGTATTAAAAATAAAAATGGAAAAATCACATTGACATAAGCATTCAGACCCTTTGCTCAGTATTTTGTTGAAGCACCTTTGGCAGCGATTACAGCCACAAATATTCTTGGGTATGACGCTACAAGCTTGGCACACCTCTATTTGGGGAGTTTCTCCCTTTCTTCTCTGCAGATCCTCTCAAGTTCTGGCACAGCTATTTTCAGGTCTCTCCAGAGATGTTCGATTGGGTTCAAGTCCTGGCTCTGGCTGGGCTACTCAAGGACATTCAGAGACTTGTCCCAAAGACACTCCTGTGTTGTCTTGGTTGTGTGCTTAGGTTCATTGTCCTGTTGGAAGGTGACCCTTTTCCCCAGTCTGAGGTCCTTGGTTTTCATCAAGGATCTGTCTGTATTTCCTCCGTTCATCTTTCCCTTGATCTTTCCTTCTCCCAGTCCCTACCGCTGAAAAACATCCCCACAGCATGATGCTGCCACCACCATGCTTCACTGTATGGATAGGTGCCAGGTTTCCTCCAGATGTGACGCTTAGCATTTAGGCCAAAGAGTTCAATCATGGTTTCATCAGACCAGAGAATCTCGTTTCTCATGGTCTGAGAGTCCTTTAAGTGCCTTTTGGCAAACTCCAAGCGGATGTCATATGCCTTTTACTGAGGAGTGGCTTCCGTCTGGCCACTCTACCATAAAGGCCTGATTAATGCAGTGCTGCAGAGATAGTTGTCCTTCTGGAAGGTTCTCCCATCTCCACAGAGGAACTCTGGAGCTATGTCAGAGTGACCATTAGGTTCGAGGTCACCTCCCTGACCAAGGCCCTTCTCCCCTGATTTCTCAGTTTGGCATGGTGGCCAGCTCTAAGTAGAGTCTTGGTGGTTCCAAACTTTTTCCATTTAAGAATGATGGAGGCCACTGTGTTCTTGGGGACCTTCAATGCTGCAGAAATGTTTTGGTACCCTTCCCCAGATCCGTGCCTCGACACAATCATGTCTCGGAGCTCTACAGACAATTCCTTGACCTCATGGTTAGATTTTTTGCTCTGACATGCACGGTCAACTGTGGGACCTTATATAGACAGGTGTGTGCCTTTCCAAATCATGTTCAATCAATTGCATTTACCACAGGTGGACTTCAATCAAGTTGTACAAGCATCTCAAGGAGGATCAATGGAAACAGGATGCAGCTGACCTCAATTTTGAGTCTCATAGCAAAAGATCTGAATAATAATGTAAATAAGGTATTTCTAAAACTCTCTTTTCGCTTTGTCATTATGGGGTATTGTGTGTAGATTGATGAGATTGACTTTAAAAAAATCTATTTTAGAATTAGTCTGTAACGTCACTAAAAGGGAAGGGTCTGAATACTTTCCGAATGCATTGTATTCTACATTTTGTTGTGTTAGAATTGTGTATTCTAAATGGATTCATCTTCTTCTTTTTCTCTCATCTACACACAATACCCCGTCATGACAAAGTGAAAACATGTTTTTTGAAGTCTTAGCAAATGTATTGAAAATTAAATAGAGAAATATCTTATTTACATAAATATTCACACCCTGAGTCAATACAGTGCCTTGCGAAAGTATTTGGCCCCCTTGAACTTTGCGACCTTTTGCCACATTTCAGGCTTCAAACATAAATATATAAAACTGTATTTTTTTTGTGAAGAATCAACAACAAGTGGGACACAATCATGAAGTGGAACGACATTTATTGGATATTTCAAACTTTTTTAACAAATCAAAAACTGAAAAATTGGGCGTGCAACATTATTCAGACCCTTTACTTTCAGTGCAGCAAACTCTCTCCAGAAGTTCAGTGAGGATCTCTGAATGATCCAATGTTGACCTAAATGACTAATGATGATAAATACAATCCACCTGTGTGTAATTAAGTCTCCGTATAAATGCACCTGCACTGTGATAGTCTCAGAGGTCCGTTAAAAGCGCAGAGAGCATCATGAAGAACAAGGAACACACCAGGCAGGTCCGAGATACTGTTGTGAAGAAGTTTAAAGCCGGATTTGGATACAAAAAGATTTCCCAAGCTTTAAACATCCCAAGGAGCACTGTGCAAGCGATAATATTGAAATGGAAGGAGTATCAGACCACTGCAAATCTACCAAGACCTGGCCGTCCCTCTAAACTTTCAGCTCATACAAGGAGAAGACTGATCAGAGATGCAGCCAAGAGGCCCATGATCACTCTGGATGAACTGCAGAGATCTACAGCTGAGGTGGGAGACTCTGTCCATAGGACAACAATCAGTCGTATATTGCACAAATCTGGCCTTTATGGAAGAGTGGCAAGAAAGCCATTTCTTAAAGATATCCATAAAAAGTGTTGTTTAAAGTTTGCCACAAGCCACCTGGGAGACACACCAAACATGTGGAAGAAGGTGCTCTGGTCAGATGAAACCAAAATTGAACTTTTTGGCAACAATGCAAAACGTTATGTTTGGCGTAAAAGCAACACAGCTGAACACACCATCCCCACTGTCAAACATGGTGGTGGCAGCATCATGGTTTGGGCCTGCTTTTCTTCAGCAGGGACAGGGAAGATGGTTAAAATTGATGGGAAGATGGATGGAGCCAAATACAGGACCATTCTGGAAGAAAACCTGATGGAGTCTGCAAAAGACCTGAGACTGGGACGGAGATTTGTCTTCCAACAAGACAATGATCCAAAACATAAAGCAAAATCTACAATGGAATGGTTCAAAAATAAACATATCCAGGTGTTAGAATGGCCAAGTCAAAGTCCAGACCTGAATCCAATCGAGAATCTGTAGAAAGAACTGAAAACTGCTGTTCACAAATGCTCTCCATCCAACCTCACTGAGCTCGAGCTGTTTTGCAAGGAGGAATGGGAAAAAATGTCAGTCTCTCGATGTGCAAAACTGATAGACATACCCCAAGCGACTTACAGCTGTAATCGCAGCAAAAGGTGGCGCTACAAAGTATTAACTTAAGGGGGCTGAATAATTTTGCACGCCCAATTTTTCAGTTTTTGATTTGTTAAAAAAGTTCGAAATATCCAATAAATGTCGTTCCACTTCATGATTGTGTCCCACTTGTTGTTGATTCTTCACAAAAAAATACAGTTTTATATCTTTGTTTGAAGCCTGAAATGTGGCAAAGGTCGCAAAGTTCAAGGGGGCCGAATACTTTCGCAAGGCACTGTACATGTTAGAATCACATTTGGCAGCGATTACAGTTTTCAGTCTTTCTGGGTAAGTCTTTAAGAGCTCTCAAATTGGTTGTTGATCATTGCTAAACAGCCATTTTCAAGTCTTGCCATAGATTTTCAAGCCGATTTAAGTCAAAACTGGTACTAGGCTTCTCAGGAACAATTAATGTCATCTTGGTAAGCAATTCCAGTGTATAGTTGGCCTTGTGTTTTAGGTTATTGTTCTGCTGAAAGGTGAATGTGTCTCCCGGAGTCTGTTGGAAAGCAGACTGAACCAGATTTTCCTCTAGGATTTTGCCTGTGTTTAGTTCTATTCAGTTCATGTTTATCCTAAAAACTTGACTTCAGTTCCTACTACGACACCGCCATAAGAACCGCTATGCGGATTACGGCTAAAGTGGATCTGATGAATAGAGGCCAAAATCTCTCTGGATAAGAGTGTCTGCTATGAATAAAATGATGATTATGATTAAATAAGTACTGAACCAAACTCACTGGAAAGCGAGCGCAGTTTGGTTTGAGACAGTAACGGTGAAAAGGGTACACAGCCTCAGCACAGGATGAACCTTTTTCAGATAACGCTTGTGAGATCTTTAACTGTGTGCCAGGCTGCCAATCCAGACAGTAATCTAGCAGGAATTCTGGTATAAAGTGATCCTGTAAAAGGTTAAAAAAAATGCCTGTGGCGTAGACCCTAAATACTGGTCCATACATGAAGAAGGGCTGTCCACTTTGAAACAGCAACTGACCTAGTTCAATTCTATAACCAGGACTGACCAGAGCCTGCTGTACTATTTGGTTGTTGGCAGAACTGCTAATCTGCTCACCACCCAGATAACATAAAGACTAGGACGTTATCTTCAAGCCGATTTAAGTCAAAACTGTAACTAGGCCTCTCAGGAACATTCAACATCATCTTGGTAAGCAACTCCAGTGGATAGTTGGCCTTGTGTTTTAGGTTATTGTCCTGTTGAAAGGTGAATTTGTTTCCAAGTGTCTGTTGGAAAGCAGACTGAACCAGGTTTTCCTGTAGGATTTTGCATGTGCTTAGCTTTATTCAGTACCTTTATATACAAAAAAAAACTCCCTAGTCCTTGCTGATAACAAGCATACCCATAACATGATGCTGCCACCACCATGCTTGAAAATATGAAGAATGGTACTCAGTGATGTGTTGTGTTGTATTTGCTCCAAACATACTGCTTTGTATTCAGGACTTAAAGTTAATTTCTTTGTCACATTTTTGGCAATTTTACTTTAGTGGCTAATTACAAACAGGATGCATGTTTTGGAATATTTTTTATTCTGTACAGGCTTCCTTCTTTTCACTCTGTCATTTAGGTTAGTATTGCTGAGTAACTACAATGTTGTTGATCAATTCATTAGTTTTATCCTATCACAGCCCTTAAACTCTGTAACTGTTTTTAAGTTAGCATTGGCCTCATTGTGAAATTCCTGAGCGGTTTCCTTTGTCTCCGGCAACTGAGTTAGGAATGACGCCTGTAACTTTGTAGTGACTGGGTGCTACACCAGCCAATGTGTAATTAATAACTTCACCATGCTAAAAGTGGATTTGATGAATAGAGCCCTAAATTACTCTGAATAAAGAACATCTGCTATAAAAAAAAAAAGTCTGAATAATAATTAAATAAACGCTGAACCAAACTCACTGGTAAAGTGAGCTAAAAGAGCGCAGTTTGGGTTGAGACAGTAACAGTGAAAAGGGTACACATATTCAACACAGGATGAACCTTTTTCAGATAACACTTGTAAGATTTCTACCTGTGTGCCAGGCTGCCAATCCAGACAGTAATCTGGCTGGCACTCTGTTATAAAGTGATCCTGTTGAGGTAAATATAGTTTGTGGTGTAGACCTTAAATACTGGGCCATACATGAAGGGCTGTACTCTTTTAAACAGCAACTGACCTAGGTCAGTGTTTCAACCTGGACTGACCAGAGCCTACTGTACTATTTGGTTGTTGGCAGAACAGCTAATCTGCTCAACTCCAAGATAACATAAAGACTAGGACGTTATCTTCAAGCCGATTTAAGTCAAAACTGTAACTAGGCCGTCGTCTTGGTAAGTAACTCCAGTGGATAGCTGGCCTTGTGTTTTAGGTTATTGTCCTGCTGAAAGGTGAATTTATCTCCCAGTGTCTGTTGGAAAGCAGACTGAACCAGGTTTTCCTCTAGAATTTTGCTTGTGCTTAGCTTTATTCAGTTTTTTTTTATCCTACAAAACTCCCTTGTCCTTCCTGATAACAAATTCCTCTCTGGCAACTGAGTTAGAAGTCGCCTGTATCTTTGTTGTGACTGGATATATTGATACACAGCAAACTGTAATTAATAACTTCACCATGCCCTAAGCCGATCTGATCTTGTTGTTATTGATTTACGCTTCATAAGTGTTTTTAATCTTATTTTAACAGCCACTTATTTGAATGTTAATACATTAACTTTACTACATTATTTTGCATGAGGCCCTACAACATTATTTACTACATAGCAGATCAGGGTTGCCTGGTTTTAATTGTGTACTGATTTCATATTGGGAATTAAATGTTACACTCATAAGTAGTTTAGCATTGACCTGACATACAACATATTGCTAAAGGCTTACCAGTTCAGGGGCCTACTTCTGAGGCCTACTTCAGTTGACAGCATCAACTAAGGAATCAACTACGGAAATCATATATTGCTTAATGAAGATCAGGTCCAGGGTCTACCATACACAGTAAGCAATCAATCATTTCAAGATCTGTAGATTGCAGCTGAATTTGCATAGCCCCCGCCAGAACAATCTGTAAATCCAGCATTTGAACGTGCGGTTATTTTTTAAATCTAATTTTCTCATTATACTGAGATCTTGAGTTTGATTGTTAGAATTCTCACTGTGTAATAGAGTGGATAGGCATGTGTGAGGAGCAATGAACAGAATAGACTTTCAAGAGGGCTGCTTTTGCCACCCACATGATCACATACAGTACAAATCACTAAGACTATGGCGCTCAGACAAGCGTGGGAACCGCACTGTCAAAAGGTGCATCGTAAAACTGACACATCCAAGCTACACCCAAGCCTTTAGCTGCTTCTAAAATAATGTCAAACAACAACCAAAATAATATGAATTAGTGGCAAGAAGTGTAACTATACACTGTGAAGGAAAATGAGGAGGGGGGGGGGGGGGGGGGGGGAACGTATGTAAGAGGCCATGTTATTTTTGCTGAATCCAATTACCAGTCAGTTAAAACAGATCTAACAGCAGCCACAGCCAACCGTAGATTAGGGTCATGGACAAATGTTGCACAACTCGTAAGGGTTGAAGGTAAGGGGGTAATGTCATGAAGTCACTTTTATGGGGGATACCCATGTTACTGTTGGAACCAGATTTAGGGTATGGGTATTGGATATGACACAAAACCAGTATAGCATAAGACAGGAATGCAATGAACATGTAGTTGATGTGGTTGTACAAATTCTAAATGATCTGTGAGTTGAGCTTTAGCTATGCAGACCAAGAAAAGTCAATACAAACTATGCATTGTTCAACTATGCATTTTGGGAGAGAGAGAAAGAGAGAGAGCAGAGAGAGAAAGAGAAAGAGAGGAGGATAGGGAGAGAGAGGGAGAGAGAGGGAGAGAGAG
Organism: Oncorhynchus mykiss; assembly: GCF_013265735.2. NCBI lineage: Eukaryota > Metazoa > Chordata > Actinopteri > Salmoniformes > Salmonidae > Oncorhynchus > Oncorhynchus mykiss. The sequence continues at coordinate 65,729,838 of NC_048572.1, forward strand.
AGAGTGAGGACTGATTAAAGGGATTAAGTAGCGTCAGTTTAGACAATTCTTCTCTTCCACATCGGTATAAGGAAACAAAATGATTTACAGCAGGGGAATAGAAGATTAGGGTATCAGCACAGCAGGACGTAGACACTATCTAAAATAATTAAGTGCCTTTTGTTGAACAGCATTTTGTGGGACAACTTTGGCAACAAATGCATTGAAGAGATGAATTCTCAAGCTGTCACACCGTTGTTGGCTGTTGCCATTTGGAAAATGAGAAATACAGAAGGCAAATGAAGAGCTGATGAGAACAAGAGGATCCTTTGAGGATGACAAGGTCTTTAATGTCCTAATACTTCAGAGAACAAGCTTTATTGATGGATTAAAGGGGACATTCGGAGACATCCTCCTCAAGTGGCTTTTGAACCAGAACAAATGTTAGATCATGTTCCAGTTAGGGGTCATACTGACTTCTGCTTCCTCAACAAGACCTAGCTAAGTATTTACACTTTGAATGAGAGAGAATTGGTCAGATGAGATTGGGATTTTGGTCCCTTGTTCTTGTTGTTGTGGTGGATTTTAACCCGTGAGTTAAATGGTGCTGATCATAGAGGACTCAGGTGGAGGTGGAGGGACGTTGTTAAAAGTTCAGCAGAATGGGATCTCTGGAGGTCAGGCGGGGGCTGTCAGGGGTCCCATAAATGAGGAGTTGGAGACAGTCGCAGACGACAAAAATGAGGATCCTAATGTGGGAGACAATGAGGACAACAACTATTACGATGACGACGACGATGATGTCTATCAGGAATTTGAAGAGTTTGACTTTGACACATTGCCAGATCGGCCAGAGGATAGCAGGAGTATCGCCTCTGATGACTCTTTTTATCCACCTGATGAGTCTCTCAAATACAGGACTCCCAGCCCAGTCACCCCTGAACCGCTGTCTTTCTTCATGGCCTGCTCCAATAACAATTCCATCATAGTGAAGATTATGATAAGGCAAGGGGTGACAGAGGAGGAAGTGAGAGAAACAGATAAGAACAACAGAGTATGTTTGCATTGTCATTAAAGAGATTAACTAGTCAATGTTCTCTGTGATTTAGAGTATGTCCATATTATCAAGTAAAGGCTAACTGTACAAACTTATAACATGGTCTCTGTTTCAATGTCCACACAAACATCCTACTTAGAATTAAGCAATGTATAATGCTTTCTACATGGTATGCTAGTATGGACATTGGAATATAGATCTTTGTAAACGTCGGTTTCCACAAGATGAGTAATAAGCTTTATGTTGATTTGATATGAAAGACATTTTAGTCTTTTTGCTCCCGTTTCTGCATTTGTACTAGACACCCAAACTGTGTCATTTCTGTGGACAGTGACAATATCAGAGGAATACTCAGAGCGGTTGGTTAAGCCCTGGAACAGATGGGGGGGGGGGGGGGGGGGGGGCGTTGAAGCAGCTCGTAATCATGGCTGAGCTTTTAAAAGGTTCACCCAAGATATCAGGGTGCAGGAGGACAATACTAAGAGGGGGTTGATGCTTCAAATCCCTTATTCTCCTCACCATTCATGACCATCATGGGTACCCAACAGGTAGACATTGGGGTTACGCATATTGCAATTTTGCTTGTGTTTCTCACTGCTGTATCCAGTGGTAAAGCAATAATACTAGGGATATAACATAGCAGCCTACACATTCAGTGACTACTATTGATAATTATATTCAAAAGGTGTTGCATGTAGATTCCATAGAGAGAAGTTTCGTGATTTTCCTCAGCATCTGATCAAGCTGAGAAACAAGGCTTACCCTTTGACCTTTTAAATCCCTTCAACGCGTGGTGAAGAGACAGACTAATACAGTATAAATACGTGGAGAACTCTGCTGTCATGCTACACCTACAGTAACGGTACGTGTCTGGATGGATAAATGCAAATGTCCTCAGTTGTTTCACGTTACATCCTACACTGACATGACATGAGCCCTAATGTGTGTATTTGTATAGATGTTAACAAACACACACACAGCAGTGTTTTTAAATCAAACCCTCTGAATGCGGACTGTTTGAGCAGAGTAGAACCTTACTTTGGCAAATCTAAAATTGTACTTGTCTTTTTTCCAATTGACTCAGACAGATGATGTTCTCCCATGGGTTGTTTATACATGGGGTGTTGAATATGGAAACTTTCAGTTTTAATTCCTCTTTGGTCCCAAAGCTTTGGTATAGGCCTACCTCAGACCTTTACCTTAGAGTTGAATATGGAAGCCATAAGCAGTGGGAATACTGGAAGCTCTGCTGATCCTTTAGGTTTTCATGATTAGTGGGAAAAATTATTTGTTTACGGTACACATTTTCTAAGGAGTTTTCTTCAGATGGCTTAATCGTGATTTGTTTCACAGTAGCCTTGGTGACTGGGCATTTCCCCAAATCCATAAACTGGGTCATTGAGCCACCCTTGTATACTGTTACCTATACGTCATTATGCTATCTTACCATAGGGCTGGTGGACTGTGATTAGTACTGTAGGCAGCAGCAGGCAGATGGTTCAGAAAGCTCCAGAAAGACAATTAGCTGAGACTTAACTTGGAATTCCCTTGGGGATCATTAGGCCTGTCAGTTGGGGATCATTAGGCCTGTCGGTTGGGGATCATTAGGCCTGTCAATTGGGGATCGTTAGGCCTGTCGGTTGGGGATCATTAGGCCTGTCGGTTGGGGATCGTTAGGCCTGTCAATTGGGGATCGTTAGGCCTGTCGGTTGGGGATCATTAGGCCTGTCAGTTGGGGGACCATTAGGCCTGTTGGTTGGGGGATCATTAGGCCTGTCGGTTGGGGATCATTAGGCCTGTCAATTGGGGATCGTTAGGCCTGTCGGTTGGGGATCATTAGGCCTGTCGGTTGGGGATCATTAGGCCTGTCGGTTGGGGATCATTAGGCCTGTCGGTTAGGGGATCATTAGGCCTGTCGGTTGGGGATAATTAGCCCTGTCAGTTGGAGATCATTGGGCCTGTCAGTTGGGGATCATTAGGCCTGTCAGTTGGGGATCATTAGGCCTGTCAGTTGGGGATCATTGGGCCTGTCAGTTGGGGATCATTGGGCCTGTCAGTTGGCGTCTCTGGCTATAAGTCACCCTCCAAGCATATACGTTTATCAGTGTTGCTCTAAGTATTTGTTTATTTTGATATAGTTTCTATTCTACCGTGTCAACACAATTCTAACACCACACACCTAGAACTAGAATAGCTGTTAATGTGCCTCAAAGACCAGAGATATTGAGCACTGAGACCACGGCCTTAAGACCATAACGCTCCAGGGAGTGTAACAGTGGCAGAGTCTTGGATTGGTGATCTTACCTTGTGTCCTTAGTTAGCTACATCGTCATTTGTAAGCACTAGCAGCAGTCACGCCTGAACTTTGAGATCTAATGTAGACAAGTGACGTACCGGTAGTTGTGTGATGTACTATACCCTATGTGCAAGGTCAAATGTTAGTTGAACAGTACAACACTGTGCGTCAACAGATTTACCTTAAGGGCTAATCTTTTTTGTTGTCATCCAAAAAGAGAGATATGTCATTGACCTTTGCATGTGGTTTGTGTTTTTCAGAATGGGCTGATAGTAGCCTGTTACATGGGCTGGGTGGATGTGGTCATAGCGCTCTCTCAGTGTCCCCACATCGATGTCAACTGGCAAGACAACGAGGGGAATACAGCCCTCATGACAGCTGCTCAAGCTGGTAAGAATCCACAGATGTTTTAAAGTTGAAGGTTTGTTGGTTCCTAGTACAGTATATTTTGGGAATGTGTCAACACAAATATGATTATTCTCAATGAAAACAGACAGATTAAGCAAACAGATGTATTGATCTGGAAACAATGAGTATAATTCCACGTGGTTCATTGTGAATAAGGTGAATAACACATTTGGTTTATTTTTCAATGCCAGGTCACATTATGATATCCAGCTACTTGATCAACTACTTCTCCAACCTGGACCTAGAGCGTAGGAACTGCCATGGATTCACAGCTATGATGAAGGCAGCCATGCAAGGGAGGGCAGATGTTGTTCGTTTGCTCATGTTGTCAGGTAGAGCTAAAATATTTAGTATTTCTATGTCATTTTTTACAATGTTTTCATTGTCTCTATTTTGTTCCTGGACTGCCTTTATCTGTGTATTTCCTATAAAAGGAGCGGACGTGGAGGCGAGGGACTACGGGCGCAAGATGACCTCCAGGGAGTGGGCTTTGTTCACATGCCGCTACGAGACGGCCTACCTGATGATGCGTCTGATGGCCCAGCCGTGCGCCGAGCAGTTCTGTGAATCCTACAAGCTGGAGTGGCCCATGCTGCAGGAGCTGGTGGCCCAACGCCAGGAACCCAAGAACTGCTGGCAGAAGGTGGCAGACAAAGCCTGCTGTAGGTTCTCCCTCCGCATGAAGACGGACCCTGTGGACGACGGTGTGATGGACCACATGGTGCGCATCACCACCGCCCTGTCCAGCCCATTGATCGCCACCGCCTGCCACACCGTGGCCCTGAGAAGCCCGCCCTGCATTGGGAAGCGGCGCTATGCTGTACCGGAGATCCTCAGGAAGCAGCGAGTGGACGAGCTGAAGCGCCTGGGGCCCGACCGGATCAACAACTACAAGAAGCTGTTCAATAACTCCCGGGTGCAGTTGGTTCCTAAGAAGACAGACCGGAGGGCCAGCCTGCAGACCCAAATGTTGCAGGAGGTTGCGGTGGCCGGTACGTCTGCCCTGAGGCGTGCCAGCTTGCTGCCCCTGAACATGATGAGGAGGAGCAGCGTCAGGCCGGGCATTGTGATCCCCAAGGTGAGGCTGTGCAAGGCCCCCTCGGGGCCCGCCTCCGAGAAGAGAAGGAAGAGCAAGGACCCTGCGCTCCTCCAGCTCCCCAAGTGGAGGTACAAACAGGCTAAGGAGGAGAGGAGGAGGCAAGAGGAGGAGGAGAAGCAGAGACGTTTTCCCACAGTGAGGAGGCGGTGAAAGAATTGAGCTATGAGGAGAGGTCAAAAAAATGTCAGGAGCCTTGGGAGGTGAGCCAACCTTTTATTACAATTGGTACTGAGCTGAAGAGTTGAAGTGATCACCTGCATTCGAGATTTTAAGGATTTTGCTACTAGATTATACTGTAGCCATGGAGCACCATGTCTTCCTGTCCTACATTTGGGTATTCTGTGTTGGGATGGGAACAATTGGCTTGAACTGTGCACTCACTGTGAGGAATTAATACTTGAACTTTGATCCAGATTTATTTTTGTATGCATTCTTCAGATTATGACTATGTTTGATATTTCCATTGTAAAAGGATAACTCACTCTAACACAATATTACCTCTGCACATTGTTTATTGTGTCAACGTTTCAGTCAGACATCCCAAAAAAATACTGACACCTACTGCATATTTAGGTTTATCTGAATGTTAAGGATATTCTCAAGGCAGACAGTACACTAATCAGTTGGATGTTTCCTCAACTGTTAATAAAGGATACATGTTAGTACACTCCCCTATGTGTACTCCAGCATTTTGGAACAGAATGTTAGCTTTTATATGAGGGTATTTTCATACATATCTGTTTTACCATTTAGAAATGATTGCACTTTATGTATCTACCCCCCCCCCCCCCCCCCCCATTTGAAGCTGTCATAAATATTTGTACAAAATAGTGATGTGATCATGATTAGATATAATGAGGGGGTATGGCAATTTCTACTGTAACACTTAAGGAGCAAAACCACCTTCTGCAGGGTAATGTGATTTCACAATACAGATATATCAGGACAGGTGGGGGATTATCCATTAAAAGAACACAGCAAGGGCTGTTAAAGCTATCCCAACAAAACACTGAGCGATGTGGAGTGGGATGTTCCGGTGCCAAATGAGCCTCAAGTTTACCCAGTGGGTACTCATTCAGGTAGATTCAGCTGGAAGAATGCAAATTGACCGTTTGACTGGACAATTAAAAAGGTGACTCAAGATGAATTCAATGCAATGAATAGGTGATGTAGGTCTCTAACAGTCGGCTACAACTATTTGACTTCCTATCAGTCAGAAGGCTATATTACGTAAAACAATGCTCCTTGTCTATGTCACAAAGGCAATCCACCACAGGATTCGCTGCCCCTCCACACGAATATCAGTGAATATTGAAAATGGTCCAGGTGATTATATAACTGCTCTAAATTCTCTACAGCATCACATATTTGCATAATCACAACATTACATAATGTTAGCATTTTCACATTGAAGAAGAGATAAAATAATACATTTCCTTTACTGTTCCAAACGAATATCAAACTCATGGGCCATGCGGTCAGTATCTTGAGCACATTTCTGCTTAGTTGCATCGGTATCTGTATCTGCTGTGTGCATCGCAGTAGTACTAGGGTCGTCACTAGTTACCACAGCCAAAAAGTCATAAACCCCGCCTATTTCTAAAATGTATCTTCTTAAAATGTGATTTTAAATGTAACCCTAACCCTAACCTTAATCACACTGCTAACTTTATGCCCAACCCTCACCTTAAATTAAGACTAAAAATGTCATTTTAGTTTTCATTAACACTTAGATAAAGCCAATGCTGACTTTGTGGCTGTGGTAAAGAGTGCAAAACAATACTAGACCAAAGACATGTATAACTAAACCAAGATAGACCACAGCCCAACGTTTCAAATGAGAACAAATTAGTCATAGTGGGCTGAACAAGCATGGCCAAGCACGAGCTAGCGAGATCCCATTGGATCCCCGTTTCCGTTAGGGAACAGCTAGTCTGTAAAGTGCGCGTGTGCAATAACTCAAATCGCCTTTGCGCTCCTAAACAACGATAAAAAAATGTTTTACTTTGGCAAGGGGTAAAGTCTACAAAACTTAGTCCACTCTGTTCGTAAGAGTTCTAGTTTTGGGAACAGAAAACTGTTGATATCAAATGTTTCATCGATGAGAAAATTAGCAGAATGTCGGCCAAAATCCATCTCGTTCAATCTTATCCCACTGCCGGCCACTGGGCGTCCTTTCACTACCATGTTTGGTAGTGAGTGGAAAAGCCAAGCGGATGCATCACATTCATACATCCTGAGAAATATCTGTTCTATCTGTGACTAGGCCTTGCAGAGTAAAATGGCAGACCCGACCTGCATGAGGAGAGTTGTCCCCAAGATACCCACTAGAGGGCACTGCAGACTGGTCCAAACAGTTGACATGCAGTCAGGCTACACACCGCATGCTCCTTCCCAGCACACAGGCCTCAGAATGATGGATTCTCCCAGGATTAGCGAAACAATTAAAAATGAACGGGATACAATGGAATATTCAATCGCTTACATTCTAAAGTATAGATCGCTTCTTTTCAGATACACTAATGCTGTATCTGGCACACTGGTGAAAAATGTTAGCATTTTCACAGAAACAGCATAGGCCTTCTTGTGCCTTCATTCATCCATTCATAATCTATGTTCTTAGCTTTTAGAGTGCAGTTTTGGGAGCTGTGATGATCCTAAGGCAGATGACAGAGAGAGAGAGGCACGACAATGGATGGATGGTAACCTCGGATTTAGCATTACCCAACTAGGCCAGCAGCATGGCAATTAACACCTATCACAGTGGTAATTTCACAAGGCTGCAGCTCACACAGAGCTGTCAGCATTACCTCCACTCAATGTCAAAGAGAAAACATTTAGAGAGAAACTGTAAGGACACCCCTCATCAGTCTGCTGCCCTCAATCCCCTGGCTGAGCTGGCTGTGGAGGATTTCTATCAGATTCTGATTGGCTTGAAACTCTTCACTAAGCCTTGAGAATAGGAAAATGTGGATTGGAATAAGAAAACAAATTCTTTATACAATTATTATTATTATTATTATTATTTTTTAAATACTCTCAAAGTAACTGTAACATGCTGTCGGCACATCTAATAAATATTGGTGTAATTTTGAATTAGTGGAATGGAAGCTACAAAACAAAGCTAGGAGCTTTGTATGGTGGTTTTGACTTCTCAACAGTCACATTCCATTAGCAAAATGAGTTCACTGCACTGAAATAATTTGGGAAGTGTCTGATTGGAATGTTAATTCAAATCTCACACTTTTTTGTTACACCGGTCTGTCTCCCTTGGTTACAGGGGAAGTTTAGGAAACACTATGTTCTGAATCTGGAACGTCACCTCATCAAATCACCATTCAGACACACAGGGCATTGTCTCATCCACAACCGTGTCTCATCCACAATGTGATTGCAGATCAAACTTTATATTTGAGTTGAGTTCGTTTACTTCAAAGAATCAAAATATTTTCTCTATTACTTAACTATATGCACATATTGATGTAGAGGAGTAAACATAATTCCTCTGGCTGAACCAAAGGTTTTCGAACACAGTGAGCACAGACAAACCACACAAACGAACAAACAACCCCCAAAACAGTGACTCTTAGATGGTCAGTTTATATTTTTGTAGCAGTTTCAATCTGTTGAGGCAATAAAAAGTTTCACTTCTATAAAACACATTGTCTAGCAACAAAAAGGTTACTGACATAGTTCAATACAGTTTGTCAGGTATGCCTACTTTTCACAAGGACTGTGTCTGTTTTCAGATGCTAACTAATGAGAAGGGGGATCGTTTTAGGACATGTTGAACAATTTGGGTGTTTGCATCATTTATTCATTGTTCAAGCATCTGAAGATAACCCAGAAACTTCTAGAACGATATGTAGGGGAGACCAGAGCTCGTTGTCAACTTTTAACATACATTTCTTCTCTCCTGCATTCAGTTTTAGTGTGTAGTCTACCACTATTTTAATTCACATCGACTTAAATAAGATTTGATCATGCATTAGTGGGCAATGTCATATATTTTTCTCTATGTTGCCACATAACGTTATTGTAACATTTGATCAAAAGGAGGACTCACTATGAAACCGTGTGTCATGCTGGGGAAAGGGTGCTACAGGGTTTGTAGAAAACGACCACTTTTGTTCTTTCACAGATAAACACACACACAGACTGGATCATCAGCTCCATTGTTGATAACCGTTCACCACATTGACAAGTTTAAGGAAATCCAACAAGGATAAAGGGGATAATTTCCTTAGTCGTGATGAAAGACATTCACCTGTGACAATTTCAATACTCAAAGCTAGGGACATGAAGTGGCAAAATACATTCTATAAACACCAAAATACAAAGTTCTGTAGGTGTAACTTTTAGCACCTTGTCTTGTAGTTACGAGGTCTGTGACAACTTCCGTAAATTGTGGATATTCAGCCCCTGGTCTCCCCTATTTCTCATAGCAACAACATGACTAGAAAGTCAACATTTTAGTGTGCAGACCAGAAAATGAAGGTGAACAAAACCCTACATGTATTATTATGAAGTCTTTTCCATAATGTTGCTGCTTTAAGTGACATCCACGTCCCCACATAAAAAGTATATATTTATATATAATATATATTCATACTCTATTAACAGTTTAGTCTACCATTAACTTAATTCCCACCCATTTCTGAAGAAGAAAAAAAAACGGACTTTCTTAAACATTGATTATCTTTCAACACAGATTCAACTAATTTGTACATATTTGGAGGGAATTAAGCTCTCAAAGATATTATTTCCGCCCCCCTGGTAATGTTCCAGTCTTGTTACAGTGTATATATAGCTTTATTCCATTGAAACACATAAAAAAAAGCATTTACAAACTGGCATCATTAGAACCAACAACTTGCTGTTGAATGTAAACTTCAACAGAAGTTCAACGTTACCCCTCAGCTTGGATATAACCATGTTTGGCACATTTTAAAAAACGGACAATGAGCACAATTCACTAGGAGGCTTGTGGAGGAAAAAAAATGTTTTCATGTAACACAGCGTTTTAGGAAATAAAACGTATTTTGAGTATATCCACCGTCCATCCGTAAACTGTTTTAGGCAGTGGAAGAGCACCAAGGAAGTGGAATGATGCTGTTGAGCCGCTTAACTCATTTAGGTCCACCAATTCACATAATCAGATTAGCAATAACTTTGAAATCCGTCCTTCATTTCGCTGCGAAAACATGTTTCATTGCTTGTAGTGGTTTGTTTGTGTGCAGACATTGTACTCTCTATTATCCCCCAGAATGTAACAGACAGACTAACATTATGCTGAGACAATAAGGAAAGGGACACAGGCAATTGTGTAATATACACAATGCACATGTATCTCCGTAATGTACATCAAATATTTTACATCAGAATTAAGGATTAAAAAAGTAGAAATAAAAAAAGAATTATAACAAATCAAAAGATACAAAGTCTAGAAGCAATTATTTTGCCCAGAGATTATACTCCTTACACACAACACAGGTTGAAGCCGTACGTTAAAACCTAATAAGAGTTTGTGACTGACAACTATTCTCTAGCTTGTGTAAATGACACTTCATTTTCTTGTGCTTCACATACTAATCTCTTTACTATACCACATATTTACAGTTGTCTTCCTTCTAGAATACTGCTGATCATCTCCAAGATATTCCGCTCCTTACACTCCAACGCTCCAAGCTTTTGGTGGTGACCCCATCATTTAATACCTTCCTTTCGCCTTTTGTGAGTTGTTTTCTAACAATATCCTGCTCTTTCGTTCTTCCTGTCTCTCTTTCCCTCCTTCCTTCTCTCTTTCGGACTCTAATTCTATTCCTTCTGCTCTGTGACTCTCTCTCTCTCTCTCTCTTTCTTCAAAGACACATGGGCATGGGACCTCTCTCTCTAGGATAAACTAAACTCGCTGAAGAAATGTCTTGTAGTATGCATGCACATGCATGGCCTGTCTGTCTTAGTCTCTCTCTCGGCTCCTCTCCCCCATCACAGCACACTGCTGACAACCAGTCCTTCCTCTATAGTCCACTAGACCCAGGAGTCCGGGGAGGCTGGGTAGTGACTGGTCTCATAGTTGAGTTCACTGTAGGGGCGGGATGCTGAGTAGAAGTCCACATAGTTGCCCGTGGACTTGAGGCCCAGGTGCATGTTTAGGTCTGTGGCCTGAGGAGGGCGCTGGTGCACCTGGTCCTCGTAGAACGCCTCCTCAAACTGTACACCAGGAGGGTTCTGAAACGGAGGGTAGGGCTCCTGGCCTGGGTTGGGCCCCTGAGCAGAGACCTATGGAACACACAGAGGTTAGATCACTACTCTGCAACTGGAGAGAGAGTACCTAACAGTGAGTGTTGCTCTTATAATGATATCAAGTAATTTCTTCATTCCTTACCTGGTTGTGTTTGATGTCATCACTGGGAGAGACGTAGGCTCCTCGGAACAATGTTGAGGTTCCACTTGAGATTTCAACTATAGGTGGGAGAGAAACAGAGAGAAGGTTGTTATCAAGTTGATTATTATAAAATGACCAAAAGGCTTCACACAGGTTTTAGAGTACACCTTATCTGATGAAAACACACTGACTCCAGAAACGAAGAGGAAACTGACGGAGGCCTTGAAATTCCTTCCTACCTGCCATGGTGTCTTTCCTCGAAGTGTGCTCACCCTTGTTGCCATGGTAACTGGCATTGGTGCCCGTTGACTCGTAGTCTGTCTTCCTCTCCTTAAGGCTGATCATCTCTCGGGGAGAGGCAGGGGCACTTGCTGCAAACACACAGATGACACATCACGTACACCATTAGCAGGAAAAGACGTTTGACATCCACTTGACTCCCTTCGTCATTATTAATCCTCCCACTCTCCTACATTGACACATTCTGTTGATACAAGGCAAGGAAGCTGAGAATAAAGCAGCTGATGACAACATCAGATAACGTTACTGTGCCATAAAATGGCATGAAGAAAACACGCATGTAATGAAAACAAATACATAGGCCTAACTAAGCGGGGATCTAACATCCAGAAATAGCTCTTCTATGAAATCTTTACTTAGAGAGTTTATTGCTTTCTAATAGGATCCATTAAGTTCAGCATTTCCACTTTAAATTTCATTAAACTCCAATTAGAGCACCATGTAACCTTAATGTCCCGAACGGAATCGACAAACACCTTCTCGTCCAAGAAGATCCTCCTATAATCACCATTAAACACAGCCAATGGCTGGCTACAGTACCAGGTTCTAGGTTTTAATAACAGTAGTACCAATGCCTCTTACATTTACATTTGAGTCATTAAGCAGATGCTCTTATCCAGAGTGACTTACAGTCAGTGCATTCTGACGACTATTCAGGTTTGTATTCTGCATTGGCCCTAACTGCCCCCGGAGCTAACTGTGCCTCCCAAGGTCTCTTCCATGAGGCTGCTGTGGTGACGAACAGAGACTCAGCTGTGGCATTCAAACCAGCCGTGAAGAAATCTGCTGGTGTATGTCATCCGAGTCATCCCTCCATCCTCCTCCTTTCCTCTCCTCTTCTTTCATCTTAAAGGGTAAGTGAGTAACTGGCAGTTGCTTATTAGTGTCTGTGCACCTCCGTGTCTAAGCAGACACCACCTCATTCTTCATTCATCCCATCTTTTATCTGAAATATTACTAAGCTTCCCAATTATTTTTGTCTGAAATTCATGGACAATATTTTGGGGGAAATGTCTGGCAATTACAGCTCTAAAGACTGAGACTGAGTTTGCAAAAAATGTCCAATATTGTAATACTATGGGGTAAAGATAGAATACACTAACCTGAGCGATTATTGGGAGATGTCCGTACAGGCGAGATGGATGGGGTGCGGGAGGAAGAGTATGGTCTTTGTCTATCTCTTTCTATTGTAGAGGATGAGCCAACAAAATGATACTGAAAATATCCATCCTGGGGAAAAAGGAGATTCATAAGGGAACTAACAATAATGGACTGATCTATACTGCTTACTATGCTGTAGGATCATACTCTATGACCATACTGTAAGATTTAAGATAATCTGGTCAAATACAAATGGGGTTGGAACTATACACACATTTAAATGAGGCCAAATCGAACAGGAGAACAATACGATACTGACTGGCTAACCATTAAAGTAAAGCATGCAACACCAGTCTTGCAGTTGATTTTTTTTCTCCCCCTCTCAAAGCCCTTAAACCTTCAAATTCTTAATCTGTCTTTCATTAAAGCATGTTTATCTACTCTCCTCAGGTCAACATTGAGAGATTCTTTAGTTCATTAAACTGCAGCCCAGAGGGATTCCAGCTTTACTCTCACTATCGATTCATACACTTAATGAGCTTGCTGAACTGTGTCACACATGACGCATGAACTGCTGTACAGCATACATTTTTGCCCTTTACCTCCTCTCCTTTACCTCCTCTCCTTTACCTCCTCTCTGGAGGACACTCCAGAGACTAATGCGTTACACTTCCAGCAGCGCCTTCGGCAGAGTTCTTGTGGTGGCAGCAAGTTCTTTGTATTACACACCTTTTTGTAGAGGCTGCGAAGGTCTCTGTACTGCCACATACTGTTGAGGACTTGAGAGGCTGCCTTCACCACTTTGGGTGTGTGTCTGGGAAGAGAAAAACGACACTTTATTTTCCTTGGATGAACAGAACAAAATGTTCTAATCAAAAGATATTGAATGCTCGCTGCTGGATGAAAGGTCACTAGCACAAAACATTAAAAAACACAAATTCAATAACAACAAAAATCTAAGCCAACAATTAAATGGAAACGAGGTCATTCTGCACTTCAGCACCATAGTCATTCTTGCAACAAAAAAAAAAATGAGAAAAATTGGAATGGATGAACGCAATTAGCAGAGACAAAATCCAATGAGTTTTGGTGTGCCAAAACAGAAAACCCACAATTAGGTACATTTAAAGGCATTTCTTTACACTGGTGAGTTATAGGGAAAACATCAGAAAAACAGCTACTAAAGTACATTCAGAGGGAAACTAACAGAACAGTGCTTATGCCCGATCAGCAGCTACATTCATTTACATTAGGGTTGAAGGTTAGGGTGAACAGAGTCTGTCTTGACAGTGGGATAACATGTTATATAAAGTAGCTGGCCAGCACGTATGCAGCATTTGGTTCCAGGTTAGAAGATGAGAGTGAACAAAGTATGACTTCTGGACACCTACTTGTCTCCTTTGCTCCTGGCGATACCGATGAGTTTCTCGATGCCTCCAGCGTCACGCAGAGCCTTGGTGTTCTCCATGTTCTTAGTGATGACCTCGTGCAGGGCACAGCAGATAGCCGTGATGGTGTCATCTGACATGGTCTTCCCAATAGCACCGGCAGCAGTCCCACCACTGCTGTTGTTGTTGTTGCCCCCGGGCAAACGGTGGACCAAGTCTCTCATTGCGTACTTGCCTGTTGTGGAGAGAAAGAGACCTCATGGTTAAGTTCTACTGTACATGAACATTTAAATCTATGTTCTACCATTTAGGAAACAGATTTTGAAAACCATGGGTGCAGAAAAACAATATTCTTTGATTTGATTTGAAATAAATATGGCAAACATGCTCTCCAAAAAGCAATGTTCTGTTTGTGACCAAAATACTTTGCAAGTCACAACAGCAATACAGGGGAAAGGGTAACAAATGGTCAAGATATCAGAAACGGATAAAGACATGCAGTATTTACTAAACTTCACATGATATGACTGCTGTAATCAAACAGTAGTGGCTTACTGGCTGGTCTTTGACCCCTTGTCTAACCTTGTCACTCTATGGACACTCAGCAGGAGAGCCTTCAAGATCAGAGATGTGCACAAGCCCCTTGTCCTATAGAGGCTACGTCCCCAATGAGTACTGAATGACTGAGCTAAAGTGGCTCTCTTGACTTGACAGGAGAACAATAAATACTGCACTTGACACTGAGGCATCTCACTTGAATCATTTTAAAAAGACAGTGCTCTAAAAACATTGGATATACTAACGATAATAATGATGTTTCAGCATTTACAGTAGTACAGTACACCTATGGGGTTTTAGTCACATACAAGAGATCATAAAAGACTAGAAAAGACTAAATAGGAATAGAGAGAAGGATAGAATAAGAGATAGAGAGAGAGTGGAAGGAAAGATGGGTATCAGCATATGCGAAAGGCAGGAGAGAGAGAGAGAGGAATTCAGAGCACGGTGCTTTTAATAATTCACAATACGGCCTCAAACTCCCTGCCTGACATTCACAGCTATATGATGAGGCTTTAATACATTGTCTGGTCAATGGGTCTTTTTTAAGACCCCGCTCAGCACTCATACACGACTGTAGGCCTGAGGACACTACATTTGCAGCTGGGATGGAAATGTCAATCCCCTCACGTTTAAAAGAAAGGCCTGGGAATGGGAACGACAGGGACGGTCTAGTCCTGCCAGGGCACAGTTACCATGCTGCGATTCATAGTAAAAGCATTAGCAACTACAACAGATGTTTGTAATGTAGATAAACAAAGAAACAGACAATCCTTTGGAGCACATTCCATGATATTCAAATATAATATGCCCATTTTAGCATTTTAGCAGCTATGACGTCAGAAAAAAATGTAATATGATAATTATTTTTAAGAATCATCCCTCAATAAAATACTATTCTAAACTAAAGCTATTAAAACTATAGTAAAAATCCCACATCATTGCTTTACAAAGTTCTTAGATGTGTCATATATAGCCAGACATAACATTGGTTTAACATGACTTAAGCATGTAAACAGATACTTGTGGGTTACTCTATTCTATCCACAGAGTAGGACGGCTGAAGGCCTGCAGCTCTATGACATGATGCACACGTCTACTTAACACAGAGCACCAGCCTGAGACGGCAAGAGCAGTTGCTATGGAGATGGAAGTTCCAACAGAAAACCAAGTTTATCAGAGAGATCAATAGTCTTTTAGTGCTGTTATGAGGAGAATTTCAACCATGTGAACACAGTCCACAAAGAGAGCTCTGCACACCCATCTCAGCAGAGAAAGACGCTGGTATTGCTGGCTGCAGAGAAGTGCATGGATATTAGCATATGCACACACGCGCACTCACGAGCGCGCACACACACACACACACACACACACACACGCACGCTCACACACACACACATACGCGTGCACCAAACACACAGCAAACACACACAGAGAAAAAACATTTGAATGTTTTCGAATACTGAATAACTGACAGCCGAACTAACCGATGAGGTCTTTGTTTCTGACGTCTAAGGCCATGTTTCTTAAAGCTGTGGCCACGGCACACACCACCCTGTCGTTGTCAATCCTCAGCAGCTCCACCAGGATGGGCAGACCCTTCTCTTTCCTCACTGCCGCACGGATATACACAGACCACTGGAGAGGAGAGGAGACAGAGAGGTCTGATTCACACATGTTTATGTTCTATGCTTTCAGTCAGAGTAGGATGACTATCTTATAGGATCTGGTATCTCCTTCTTAACTAACATTACAATAAGGGAACAGACCAATTACTTAGACCATATCTATCTGTAAGAGTTATGGCATCTTGGCAACGGCAGTTGGACAGCTCTGAGGAGGCCATAGCTTACTGTAGTGCTCCAGCTTTCTTGACTAATACAGTGAGTTAACAGTCACCAATTAGCTCTCTGGTTCAGGAAGTTCATTTACATGACAGTGTGAACAGTTAAATGACTGCCGTTGAGCAGCACTAAGGAGGGAGACCATAGCTTACTGTACTGTGCTGTACCTTCCAGCTGCCTGCAGCCAGGTTCTGCAGGGCCCCAGCCGCCCCCTCCAGGGTGTCTGGGTTGGAGCACTCAGACAGGAGAGTGAGGTAGGGTTTGACAATGGTGGGGTGCCACAGCATCTGAATGCCTTTGGGCGGGTCAGCAGAGTCCGGGAAGGGCCCCACACCATCCCACTGGGTGACACAGGATGGTGGAATGTTACTACTGGCCAATACTACAGGCATAATACGGGACATCAAACTGTTTGGCAACACTACTTAGTGCCACTGAAAATTGCTTAGTTATCACAAAACAGTGAAAAGGTAGAAACATTGAATATGGTTGAGACTTGAGTGACAAGTGAATCACACATTGCTTTTTGAATTATGAACTGATAGGATAAATATAATTAAGAATGAAGTAGTTAGTTAAAATCTCTGGGGCATATCTCACATACAAAATCATCACCACCAAGCCAACCACATGAGCATCTAATGTATCCCGGAGTAGATGAGTTGTACAGTCAATAGCATAATCCAACTCAGATGATAATCAAATATTGGCTTTTGCCTGGTTATTGTCCCAGACATGGCAGAGAAAACCATGACAAATCTCTCCTCTTCACATTACATTTATGTTATTTAGCAGACACTCTTATCCAGAGTGACTTACAATTAGTGCATTTTTCTTAAGATAGCTAGGTGAGACAACATATCTACAAACGTATCAAGTACATTTTTCCCTCAAAGTATTAATCAGCAAAGTCAGTGCTAGTAGGAAAGGTAAGTGCCATTTTTTTTTTAATGAAGGGCGTGTCAGGGGTGCCGTGAGATAGAGATACTGAAGATATATACTCTTCAAAGGTTTCAGACGTTTTCGGAAGATGGGCAGGGACTTTTGACTTTAGGGAGAAGCTTGTTCCACCATTGGTGTGCCAGGACAAAGAAGAGCTTTGACTAGGCTGAGTGGGAGCTGACTTCCTGTACTGGTAGAAGGGCCAAGAGACCAGAGGTGGCGGAACAGAGTGCTCGGGTTGGGATGTAGGGTTTGAACATAGCCGGAAGGTAAGGAGGGACAGTTCCCCTTGCTGCTCCGTAGGCAAGCACCAGGGTCTTGAAGATGATACGAGTTTCGACTGGAAGCCAGTGGACTGTGCGGAGGAGCGGGATGATCTTAGGAAGGTTGAACAACAGGCGGGCTGCGGCATTCTCTTCAAGCCCCTCTTTCAGAACTAAACCCAGTAAATGAGTAATTACCCATAAGATAGACCCCCCTCCCTAGCCAGCTTCCAGCACCACTGCTCTAACACGCTGGCTAATTGCTAACAGCTGCAGTTGAGATGTAGAGAGGAGAGGATAGAAAGGAGATGAGCCCACCTGATCATGGGCCTTCTTTTTCTTCTTCTTCTTCCCCCAGCAACCTGAGCTCTCGGAATCCTTGCCGTTGGCATCGCCACAAAGCAATCCATCAAGCTCATCCGTGCCTATCTGCTGTCCCTGAGATGTCTCTGCAGCTAGTCGATACGAGAGGTTCCTCAAAATGCACACACAGTTTTCAATGGTCTGCAAGGACAAAAGAGGGAGATGATGAGAGATGAAGGGAAGGAGTGGGTGAAAGGAGAGAGGGGGAGACGAACAGAGAGAGAGCGAGAGAGAGACAGAAAGAGAGAGAGGAAGATAAATAGAGAGCAGTATTTCAATTTGAGGAGTGCCATGAGATGCTTTGCTTGTCGGCCATGTAGCGAACAAAGTAAAGTTAGGACTTTATTTCCTCCAATGTGAGCAGACAGGATGTTTTAGGGATGCTATAAACTGGGGCAAATGCATGAGTTGCTTTCGAATAGACAGAGCATGCAATGCAATAGACCATGACTGCATTTGATACAACACACACAGACCTTGTTACTAAACATTGCCTACTGTATGTTACACTGTTGACAGTCTATTATTTCATGACATCTTCCACAGCAAAATAGAGCAGATGCCAACCCTTCAATGGAACAATTAACATAATTAAAGTATGGCTCTTTATCCAGTCTAGAAAGGCAATTCAATTGGAACATTAATTGACCAGTCTGTTAAATGCAATTGGTACAGTAAAGTCAGGTGCATCTCTTTCTGATGAATGACGAACTCCTTGTACTCGTTAGATTGCTGTGCTGGATCCAGGCCAGAGCAGTACTGTAGTGACAATCCCATTGTAGTAAGCAGTGAGGCATTCAACACCATAGTGGGGGACTCTGATCTTGTAAAGAATTTTCAGTGGGATTAGGGCTGCCAGATCGCCTTCAAACTGGTTGGCAGAAAGTAGTCCAGACATAACAAAGGCCCTCGGAAATCAAACGAAATAGGGCACTCATTTAGAGCACGTATGTAGAGGTACAATCGGAGGAGCTTTACGGTACCATAACCTACTGCACATAGTTATGAGTGTGGTAGAGAGGACAGATATGGAAGGCATTTCAACAGGGAAGAACAGTTTGTCATGGTTACTGCTTGACATCAGAAAAATGTAGATGGGCTGCGCATCGCTCGAGGTTATCATGTACTGTATGTGTAACCGGTGTGAAATGGCTAGCTAGTTAGCGTTGGTGCGCGCTAATAGTGTTTCAATCGGTGACATCACTCACTCTGAGATCTTGAAGTAGTTGTTTCCCTTGCTCTGCAAGGGCCGCGGCTTTTGTGGAGCGATGGGTAACAATGCTTCGAGGGTGGCTGTGGTCTATGTGTGCAGAGGGTCCCTGATTCGGGGCGAGGAGAGGGACTGAAGCTATACTGTTACATATGTACATAGTACCTAGTCCATTTTCTCTCAGATTCACAAGGTCTTCTACAAGACATAAACAGGTGAACTTGAACCACATTGTCTGACATTGACAGTGTGTCAATTTCTCCATGCATGACCTGTGATTGAATCCTTCCAATAGTTGAACACTGACTAGTACTTATAGAGGATCAAATCTTAACATAATATACATAGGCTTTGTTTCAATTATACTAAATAATGCATTTCAAAGCAGGATAAAAACACTAGCTCCATAGACTTTGAGGCATTCATTCGCAGGAAATTGGACATCTGGTATGAGCTTTTGGGAAATGACCAGTGTAATCAGAGCTGTTGATGATCTGTGCTAGCGTCTAGTGTTTATCCTGACTGCACTGTACTGTAGATCCTCACCAATACCAGGAAGTCAGCGCCCCCTATCTCTCCATGCAGAGCACCAGAAAGGACAGGATAGGTGTTGAGCAGCTAAATCATGAATAAAGAAGGCCATTTACAGGGGATGATGAGGTGGAGAGAGCCAGGGAGGCAACCTTGACAACACACTGATCCAGATCCACAACATGGGACGTTCGTGTGTGTGTGTGTGCTATAATGATGGGCAGCCCCTGTCTGTGATTCCCTCCGCGTCATGTTAAAGGGTCTGCTTTATGAAAGGAGATGAGAGGAACACAAAGTCAAACCTTGCTATCGATCTCGCTGCTGCCCAAGGCGGTCTGGATCACGTAGAGCAGAGCGTCGGTAAGGCCCTCGCACTCTCTCATCCTCCTGCGAGCCTCCTCCCCCGCAGAGCTCACATTCCTGCAACAACAGCCAGTCAGACATTTCTCTTCAGCATTGTATCACTGTCATATTGTACAGTCATATTGTAGTTAACCGTCATCATGATTTTTCAGTTGAATTTCAGGACTAAATATTGTACTTCTTCAGTGCTTGTCATCATAGTTGGTTGAATATAGGATAACTACATAATGTTAAAGATGTATAGATGGGCCAGGCTTGTCATGGTGTCAAACATGTTCCCACTCTGGGTGCATCCCAAATGGCACCCTATTCCCTATACACTGAGTGAACAAAACATTAGGAAAACTTGCTCTTTCAATGACATAGACTGACCAGATGAATCCAGGTAAAAGCTATGATCCCGGCAGGTAGCCTGGTAGGCAGTGGCATTGGGCTGGATTGAATCCTCGAGCTGACAAGGTAAAAATCTATCATTCTGCCCTGAGCAAGGCATTTAGCCCACTGTTCCCCGGGTACCATGTATGTCGATTAAGGCAGCCTCTGCACCTCTCTGATTCAGAGGGGTTGGGTTAAATGCCAAAGACTTGTTTCAGTTGAATGCATTCAGTTGTACAACTGACTAGGTATCCCCTAATCAATGTCACCTGTTAAATCCACTTTAATCAGTGTAGATGAAGGGGAGGAGATGGGTTAAAGAAGGATTTTTAAGTATTTTGTGTATGCGTGCCATTTCAGAGGGTGAATGGGCAAGACAAAATATTTAAGTGCCTTTGAAAGGGGTATGGTAGTAGGTGCCAGGCGCACCGGTTTGAGTGTGTTAAGACCTGCAGCACTACTGGGTTTTTCACACTCAACAGTTTCCCGTGTGTATCAAGAATGGTCCACCACCCAAAGGACATCCATCCAACTTGACACAACTGTGGGAAGCATTGGAGTCAACGTGGGCCAGCATCCCTGTGGAACGCTTTCGACACCTTGTAGAGTCCATGCCCCAACAAATTGAGTCTGTTCTGAGGGAAAAAGGGGTGCAACGAAATATTAGCAATATTTCCTAATGTTTTGGACACTCAGAGCTTATTTTTATTTAACTCTTATTTTACCAGGTAAGTTGACTGAGAACACATTCTCATTTACAGCAACAACCTGGGTAATAGTTACAGGGGATGAACAAGCCATTTGTAAACTGGGGATGATTAGGTGACCGTGATGGTTTGAGGGCAAGATTGGGAATTTAGCCAGGACACCAGGGTTAACACACCTACTCTTACAATAAGTGCCATGAGATCTTTAGCGAACACAGAGAGTCAGGACACCTGTTTAACGTCCCACCTGAAAGACGGCAACCCTACACAGGGTAGTGTCCACAATCACTGCCCTGGGGCATTTGGATATTTGTTTTTAGACCAGAGGAAGGGGTGCCTCCTACTGGCCCTCCAACACCACTTCCAGCAGCATCTGGTCTCCCATCCAGGAACTGACCAGGACCAACACCGCTTAGCTTCAGAAGAAAACCAGCAGTGGGATGCAGGGTAGTATGCAGCTGACTGTAGGGTATAGTGCAATACATCCTGTCTCCTCTCCGCTGCCCTTTAAATGTCAGGTCATTAAAAGTCTGTAATGGTGCAGCCAGCCTGGTCTTATAACAGGCCTTTGTATGGACAACATGGCCTATCTGTGTCTCCTGTTAGAGGTTTGGCCCAATTGATAGGGAGATTATTCAGCCATACCAAGAAAAAGAGCAGTAACTGCACATTTGGTCAAAAACGAGATACTGACATTTTTGATACATTAAATACATGCTTATCATGTGGACAAATATCCTGCCTCCACTGTGTTGTGAAAATTGGGCTCATGTTTGCAGTAACTGAAAAGAGTTGCAGTGAAACCAGGGACAAAAGCAGTAACTGCCATCACTCACATCAGTTACTGCCTTTTACCTTGGTTTCACTGATCTTTGGGCTGCAGTGTCTACGGTTTACCTTGGCATTATTTATTGTCCTTTGCTGATACAAGTATCAAACTATATGACACTGACAGCCACATACAAATACATTTATGAACACAAGTTGTGTGTATAAAATAAAACAATCACAATGTATTCCAGTGGGTGTACCAAGCAAGAAGGCACTAACTGCTGTCTAGGGTCACAGGTCATGTCAGAAGTCAGGGTTAATATGAATAAAAAACTGCCTCATGTTAAGACAACAGACAACCACATCTCTAGTGATCTGCCTACAACTCATTTGGCTGGACAATTTAAAAACTATAAAACCATTTTTCTCAGTTCCACACTATGAGCAGTTAGGGCTCTTTTGCTTGGTAGGTCAGTATGGATGGCCTGTTTGTGACTCCGTCGGCACCTCCAGAACTTTGTAATGGGCCTGATAAACAAAGCAGACCATGGATCAATCTACTGGATCAGTATCTGTTCTGGAGGTGCTCTTTCTAGGTCAGTGATGAGTGACTTGACTGTATAAGTGAGAGACGGGCTCTGGTTAGATAGAGACAGGGTCCATTATCGGGTAGTTCCTAAAACACAGCAGTCACTGCCCACTGACCACCCCGGGGTGATACAAACAAGGAAACATGGAGCATCTTCAATAGGCTTGTTGACTCTATTGTGCATTGACAATCTAAAGGTAAGGGCTTGTTGACTTTATTGTGAGTCTGATCGATAGTGATAATTAGTATATTCTCTTGCTGTCAAGGTGGGCTATGGTCCTTTTGACACTCTTCCTCCCGTTAGACACCAGCTGATCCCTGGCAGAGAGGCACCCTGTGAAGAATGTCAGTCAGCTAGCGTGCTGCGTTCGCTGTTAGCCATGGTGATTCTGTTCTGAAGACAGCCAGCGTGAGTGTCACAGGATGAGGGACAGGTGTGTGATGAGGCGGCAGGTGGCGAGGCATCTTAGTCCTCCACATTACATATTCAATCAAAGCTCCTGTTCTGTTGTTCCTTAACGACCGATGAAACAGATTAATTAGCCTGCTGAGCTCAGGGATTTAATGTACAGTCATTCATACCTGACAGGCAGGCATTAAGACTCAGCACATTTCACTTACAGTGGGCTTCCTGCCACTCCACGCTGCTGCAGTGCTGATTGGATGTGCTGCAGAGAACTACCTGTCTGATGGCCAATGGGAACGGGGCGTGCCCACAAAAGTCCACCTCCCTTTCATTAATCACTTCCTGCTTTGACAAGGTAATGTGTGGGCATATTAATGGTTTCAACTATTAGCAGATAATACCACTAAAGAGAAGCGGTGACATTTGCACAGAGAGGGTAATGCACTGTAGGTAGAATGAATGACCCCAACATTAACAGACAAGCAATGTATTAGCTAAGATCTCATTATTCTCCTTCTTCGCAGATGCTTCTCTTGCTGGTACGCAGGAGACGAGGGCCCAGATATAAAAGAGTAGAAACACTTGACACATAGCCAATTTTCTTCCGGTGCCAGCGCTATAATCAGAAAGTCTTTGACAATATTCCAGAATTATAGAATGCTTTAATGGAATCCTGCAGGGAGCAGACAGTTTTAAGCCTCACGGAGTGCTGACATGGCGTTTTCACACAACATCCCTCATAGTGAAGGTAATTATGGGGAAGAAGCATGTTACATGGGCTCCCATAATCAGTCGGACACTTGTGGCATTCACTGTCTGTGATAAAACGTCCTTCATCAATAACCCTCATTCGTCAAGTCAATACTCACAATACGTACAAAGCTTCATGAGAATACTCTGTTTGAAAGAGCAATGTGTTACATCCTGCATCACCAACACAAAGGAACTGGGTGCAGGCAAGCCAGGCAGGGACAAAGCAGGGAGACATTCACCTGAAAGAAGCCGACCGCTCTGAGTGAAAGCTACACCAAGAAGAGGAATAGTCTCCAGAAGACACCTTACAACCCAGTGCATGTAACCTCAGGTTGACATACACTGTCATGACTTGTGACTTTTAACCTCTAACACTGCCACTGTGCTGTCACTTCTGCTTTGCTTGCTCTTTGGGGTCTTGACTGGGTAAATGTAAAGAACCTTGTGACTACTGCTGATGTAAAAAGCTAGCAAACTTTATTAAATAGATTTGGTTGATTGACCCGAGGGTCCAGTAACAGTACTGACCTGAGGCAGCCGGTGGCGTTGCGGAGAACCTGGGAAGAGTGCAGGTGCAGTTTGCGGTCCTCCTGATGGGGCGAGGTGTCCCAGCCCGAGTGGGGGATGATGACAGCGTTGGTCAGCACGGCCAGGGCATCCTGGATAATGGGCATCTTCAGGGCATCACACGACGACAGGTTCCACAGCACACCTGAACAGAGAACATCAGATAGGACAGGACGTTGACGAACAGTGATTTAACGTGGGAGAACGGTCAGCTGTAGAGATCCCGGGAAAGGAATGGTGATATATTGTTGGATTTTTTTGGAGAACAAAAGTTGAATATACTTCCTCTGAAATTAAAATAAGGATCATGTTGGACCAAAACTGTTCAAAACATGAAAAAGAAAATGGAAAACTGTAAGGCTCTTAACTGTTTAATAACTTCACGTCACAAAACAGCATGTTTCACCCCTATTTTGAATTAGTGAGAGGTTGGCGTGATTGTGCAATAAACTGGGCACCTGGGGCTTCATAGATGTATCTATTTTTCCCAGTAATTTAATGTGCAAACCAGCCAACCTAAAAAAATGAAGGAATTTTCTCTCGCCTACCAATTACATTCAAAGCCAGCGGCTTTGGCACAGCCTGTATGAGTAAACCACAAAGAGACAGAGGGAGGAAGCGCTCTCTCTCTCTGCAGCTGGGCTCTCCTCTCTCTTTAACCACACTGACTACGACTTCAGTCTTCCTCCTCAAGCTGGGGTGCTTTCCTAAACACTGAACAGGGGCAATACGTGTCCACAGATAGTATACCATCCCAATTTACATATGACTTAAAAAGACAACCGACTCGTGTGTGACTATAAATTGCTTTCAGTAGGATGTGGTCGGAACATGGTGACTCTGCCATGGATGGTGTTAAGAAGTGAGCCGAAGCTGTCAGCCAAAGATCGAGATACACACACAGCACAAGAGCTGGCCGGTTATCTACAAGAGGAAAGAGGAAGAAGAGGAAGGAGGAGAGGGTCCTTCACTCTACAACCCTTCATACGCCATAAAAAATATATATATATATAAATAAATAAAGCAACATCTCACGGCACAAAGCCACTCCCCCATGTGACCTACTTGTTGTGTGTACTGACATGTATGTGTAACTGATAGATGCACACACACACACATATACTACATGTTCATGTTTTTAAATGTATGTAAATTGTAAACTCTTTTGTTCTGTAATGTATTTTTAGTTCTTGTGTCAGACCCCAGTAAGACTAGCTGTCGCCACCGGCGTCGGCTAATGGGGATCCTAATAAATCACATCAACAATCAAACCAGAGGGCACACCCACACAGACACACACACACACACACTCAGAGCACTGATTGTAATGACCTTGACAGCTGGCCCAACACATTATAATTCTTGTTGACCTTCACCACATCATGTCCCTCCTAGGACACCGTAGCCGTAGCATTTATGATTGCAATTACCAGTGGTGAGGCCGTCAGTCGCTCTTCACCCGTTCCTCTCACAACAACAATGTAATTACATAGATCTACTTTAGTCTTATCAGCCACGTTGGGATGTTTTCCTTGTGGTCTGCTCTGCTCTAAATAACTAGCTGCGTGGCTCATAATTAGCGGAGACAGTAATCTTGCAGAGAGCATTACTTTACCGCGCTCGGGGCAGCGCACAACATTTCTGTGTCTTTTTTAAATGAAAGAGCTGCTGCCTATAGCGGTGGCGGTGGTGGGCTCGGCCGATAATAACCGCCTATAACATCATCTTGTTCCAGTGGGGAAGAAAAGATGGATGTTTTATTTCGCTGGATAGAGAAAAGAGGTTAATTGCCTCAGCCTTACATCACCAGGGAGGCAGGGGGTGCGAGAGCATCATTTCGTGGGGAGAAAGCAGGTTGTCTGCAGAACTAGACCTAAATTATCTCTACGGGGGGTAGTGGAAGTTGAGGGCACTGTGCAAGTTGTCAAGGTGACAGAAATGGCATTTTAGGAGCATGACAATGTTTTTATGTGGTTCAGGTGAGGCAGCCGCTATGTCGTGAGCCGACAGTGATTCAGTGCAGATGACATTCCAATCAAATCAGGTCAAATCAGCCACTCTTTACAATGAGTCACTGTGGTACCGAAACAAATGTGAAGAAATAAACCACATCCCAGCTCTGATGGGATAAGACATATAGATAGATGTCTGTACATCTATGTTTGTAGATGGCTGTACATTTCTACCATTCTCCTCCAACTACTACTACTTTTAAATGAACCTACTCCGATAACTCCTATCCCTCCATCCCTCCACTAGATTAGAATAATTTTACCTTGGCTGTGTAAGAGCAGCAACAGGGGTTTCTGTTCGACATCACATGGAGTCCAGGATACAATCTACATCTTTCATCTCAGAAGACAAGAAATTTGCCATTAAAAATAGTTGTATTCTTCTGAATAATCGTCTTTGGCTCCTCTACATGCAAGGGGGGCTTCTTAGAGCAGCGGGGGAAACAACAATCTTGTTTGGCTAACTGTGATGTCATAAACCACCGCTGCCACCGCATGCCTAAGAAGGGCGCCCCTTGGCAGTTGGTGACACGGGGAAGGCTCAGGGAAGGCTAGGAGACAGAGAGAGACTGGTAAATGGTCCCGTTAATCCATGCCCAGTCACAGGAAGGGGAGAGGAAGCTCAGGCGGCCACTGTGACTGCTTTAAACAGCCAGAAGAGAAGATGTGAAGAGGCAGAATTCGTCTGGGCCGGGAAAGGTTTTCTGCAGCCTGATTCATTTGTGACAGGAAGGACTGTGTTCCAAGCGTTGAATTGTTTTCTAATTTATATGGTAATCTCCGTTAAGACAGTATCAGCACAAATCATATATTTCCTAAGCATTTCCTGGCTTAAAAACCTCTCTACAGTAAATACTACATCATAAAAGGATGCAGCAGCATGCTCTCTCTAAACATGACTAGGGGATTTAACCTCGGACTTCATATTGCCTTTTGGCAATGTTCACTTTTAGAACATCGTCATTTAATAGATATCTGTGGTGCCATACCCCAATGAAGTTTCACATCATATTGTATGTCATCAAATATATGCATTTTCTATCCAGTCATGTCATTTGTGGATATTTGTGTTTTCATATTCAGTGTTTAACTAGCTGACTTATATTGATGAGCCACTACTATGGATGTTGATGTGACACGTCCCTTTGGGATTCTTTGCCTCTACAGCCTACCGTAGTTCTCCAGCCCCCAGTAACAGTGACAGTTAAACATTAGATAACACGCCCATACGCATCCAGGTATAATCCTTTATAACTTGTTTTAAATACTTTTTATAATGTCATATAGCAAGGCTATGTTATGTCTCTCTATGTTATATCTTGTCAACAAACTCTGTTTACCTGTGAGCAACTCCCTAATCTCCATGTCTGTGGTCTTCCTCAGCAGGCGGACCAGGGCTGGGATCCCCCCACAGTTCTTCAGGGCGATCTTGTTGTCATCGTTGGCCTTGCCGTACACCAGGTTCCTCAGAGCTCCACAGGCGCTGCGGTGCACGTCGGTCATCCTGTGGTCTAGCAGATCCACCAGCAGCTGGATCCCTCCTTGTCTCCGGATCTGGTGAGAGGAACAGGGAGAGGAGAGGAAGGATGTAAGTGGATCCACTGGATCAAAATGAAAAGATAGAGCAAGAGCAGTACAAATATATATGCAGTAGTGTAGCTACTGTTCTTTACTTTTCAATTGTCTACAGCAAAAGTCATAGTTAGTCATAGTTTTCAGCATTGACAACAATATCCCTAAAGGCATCCCTATATAAATACTATTCTTCAATAAACTAGAGCCATGTCAAACACGTGGCTGCACACAGACAGAAAGGCCCAGGATACACTGTCACAGTGTTCTGCCATATTAGTGACAGAGTGACAGGATGACCTGGCAGAGAGTGTGTGTGTGTGTGTGTGTGTGTGTGTGTGTGTGTGTGTGTGTGTGTGTGTGTGTGTGTGTGTGTGTGTGTGTGTGTGTGTGAGAATGAGAGTGAGAGTGAGAGAGAGAGAGAGAGAGAGACACACACACACAAGAGGACTGGTGCCAACAGCAGATGTGTGCTGCCAGGTCCAACAGAATGGATCAGCATTGCTGCTGTTTCTGTACCTCTCAACTTCCATTAAACACAGAGGAGAAACATGATTACAAATCAGAGACCCTGTTCATCTGGGTGCTCTGCTTCAATTTACTGACAATTCATTTAGTGACAAGGTTTACCCCATCATGGCTTCTGTTATTACACTACACGTGCCATTTTATGGCTGACTCATAATCAGTCAAAGCACAAACAAAGAGGTGTTGGCAAAGGCGATAGACACTGGCTCACTAGATTGCAGGCTACATGCTATCATTATTCAGTACATGCTGTACGTACAGTTGAAGTCGGAAGATTACATACATTTACGTTGGAGTCATTAAAAGTCGTTTTTCTACCACTCCACACATTTCTTGTTAACAAACTATAGTTTTGGCAATTCTGTTAGGACATCTACTTCGTGCATGACACAAGTAATTTTTCCAATAATTGTTTACAGACAGATTATTTAACTTATAATTCATTGTATCACAATTCCAGTGGGTCAGAAGTTTACATACATTCAGTTGACTGTGCCTTTAAACAGCTTGGAAAATTCCAGAAAATGATGTCATGGCTTTAGAAGCTTCTGATAGGCTAATTGACATCATTTGAGTCAATTGGAGGTGTATCTGCGGATGTATTTCAAGGCCTACCTTCAAACTCAGTGCCTCTTTGCTTGACATCATGGGAAAATCTAAAAAAATCAGCCAAATAATTCTAGATCTCCACAAGTCTGGTTCATCCTTGGGTGCAATTTCCAAACGCCTGAAGATACTACGTTCATCTGTACCAACAATAGTACGCAAGTATAAACACCATGGGACCACGTAGGCGTCATACCGCCCAGGAAGGAGACGCATTCTGTCTCCTAGAGATGAATGTACTTTGTTGCAAAGACTGCAAATCCCAGAACAACAGCAAAGGATCCTGTGAAGATGCTGACATAACCTGAAAGGCTGCTCAGCAAGGAAGAAGCCACTGCTCCAAATAAAATCCCCACAAAAAAGCCAGACTACGGTTTGCAACTGCATGGGGACAAAGATCGTACTTTTTTGAGAAATGTCCTCTGGTCGGATGAAACAAAAATAGAACTGTTTGGCCATCGTTATGTTTGGAGGAAAAATGGGGAGGCTTGCAAGCCGAAGAACACCATCCCAACCGTGAAGCACGGGGGTGGCAGCATCATGTTGTGGGGGTGCTTTGCTGCAGGAGGGACTGGTGCACTTCACAAAATAGATGGCATCATGAGGTAGAAAAATTATGTGGATATATTGAAGCAACATCTGAAGACATCAGTCAGGAAGTTAAAGCTTGGTCGCAAATGGGTCTTCCAAATGGACAATGACCCCAAGCATACTTTCAAAGCTCTGTCAGGAGGAATGGGCCAAAATTCACCCAACTTATTGTGGGAAGCTAGTGGGTTGCTACCCAAAACGTTTGACCCAAGTTAAACAATTTAAAGGCAATGCTACCAAATACTAATTGAGTGTATGTAAACTTCTGACCCACTGGGAATGTGATGAAATAAAGAAAATATTAAATAAATCATTCTCTACTATTATTCTGACTTTTCACATTCTTAAAATAGAGTGGTGATCCTAAATGTCCTAAGACAGGGAATTTTTTACTCGGATTAAATGTCAGGAATTGTGAAAAGCTGAGTTTAAATGTATTTGGCTAAGGTGTATGTAAACTTCTGACTTCAACTGTATGTATATTCCCTACTGTTTATGAAAACACTTACTAGACTCATCTCCCTCGCTCTGCTGTTATCAAAATAAAGCACCCAGTTAGTCGTCATTCCCTTCACACAGCCTCCTGGTCCAAAAATAACCAAGATACCGTTGTAAAGAATACGAGGGGAGACAGAGAGCTGGTTTCAAGCGCAGGGCGCAGCAGGTGTTTATTGTAAAGGACCACAGGAGGAGGCAGGTAGCTGGGTCCAGGGGCAGGCAGAAGGTCGTACACAGGGGGTCCAAAAAGGCAACAATAAAGGCAGGGAAAAGGCTAGTAATGTAGTCTGGGAGATCAGGCAATAGGTAGATAACAGGAAATCCGATAGGCTAAAGTACAGGCAGGGAAAAGGCTAGTAATGTAGTCTGGGAGATCAGGCAATAGGTAGATAACAGGAAATCCGATAGGCAACAGTACAGGCAGGGAAAAGGCTAGTAATGTAGTCTGGGAGATCAGGCAATAGCTAGATAACAGGAAATCCGATAGGCTAAAGTACAGGCAGGGAAAAGGCTAGTAATGTAGTCTGGGAGATCAGGCAATAGGTAGATAACAGGAAATCTGATAGGCAACAGTACAGGCAGGGAAAAGGCTAGTAATGTAGTCTGGGAGATCAGGCAATAGCTAGATAACAGGAAATCCGATAGGCAACAGTACAGGCAGGGAAAAGGCAAAAGGCGTCGTTAGTGAGGCATGCAAAAACTATCATACACGGGAGGCGTAAATCACGAGAATAACATCGCTCCGAAAGAAGTGTGTCACAAAACAAACAATACCTCACAGTGACAGGGTGCAAAGAACTGAACTACATAGTGTGTGATAATGACATACAGGTGTGTGATCAGGTGATTAGAATTCAGGTGATTGGGATCTGGAGAGTGAGCTGCGTTCAGGGGATCTACGTGTTTGAGAGTGTCAGTTGGAAGCAGATGTTACAACCGCTAGGCGAGAAGGCACCATCATGACACACAGCTAACGTGGATTGCCTTGCAGTACTATACATAGTGTGCGGGTGTGCCTGTGTGTGTGCATGCCTATGGGGTGTGTATGTGTACAATCACGGATATGTGTGTGTGGGTCTGCCCATGTTGCCTGTGTGATGTATCTCATAGTCTGAGCGAGGCAATGGGATGAGCGTCAGCAGTGTTTAGGGGAAGCCATCAGCTGACCTAATGACTTTCTTCCAATCCTTCCCAGAGGGCATCTGACCTGCAACTTATCCCTCCATCTTCCCATCCCTCCATCTCCCCATCCCTCCGACTCCCCATCCCGCCGACTCCCCATCCCGACATCTCCCATTCCTGGCATCCCTCCATCTCCCCATCCTTCCATCTCAACCTCTCCCTATCTCACCATCCCTCCACCTCACCCAGCCAATGTCCCCACATATCACGCACACAACAAGCTATCCAACATCCCTGCATACAGGTGAGGCAAATCAAGTGAGGCAAGAGTAGGCAATACTATCTATCCACTAATGTGAGGAGAATTCACAATTCTAGCACCTGGAATTTATCTTGAGCTAGAATGGTGAACTATGAATTATTCTCGCAAAAGGCTTCACAAAAGGTATAAACTTTAGATAATGTACTGAACAGAGCAGAGGCGTACTTCTCTATGTTTCATAGGTTTCAACTGAAGCAGGCCCCAGCTGCCCAGGGCCCTCCCACTGATATGTTAGCCACTGATTTTACAACTTCATGGGGCCTATACATTTCATAATGTATAAGCAGTGGATGCAGGTGTCCCAGCTAGCACACAGTAGTAGAAACTGTATGGATCCGGGCCCAACCGGTGCATGGTTACCTCAGACTTGATCTTGTTGTCTCCGAAGCACAGGTGTTGGAGGTAGGCTGCAGCGTTGGACTGGACCGAGGGGAACTGGTGCTGCAGCATCTGGATCACCTCAGGCAGCTCTGGGTCTCTCCAGCCAAACTCCCTGCAGAGGACCATGGGAAACACATGGATGAATACAGAACAGAACTGGATGGGTAAAAGGCTTCTGCGTCCCAAATGGCACCTTATTCCATGCCCTCATAGGGCTCTGGTCAAAAGTAGTGCACTATATAGGAAATAGGGTGCCATTTGAGACAGACACAAGCGTAGAAATATAGTGCTAAACAAAATGATCACTCATTGTGTATTATACTGCAATCTTCAACCTATCTTTTCAGATGACTGCTGGTGCATGTCTTTGTGGTGGTAATTCCTCTCAGTGGTGTTGTGGTATAATGCAATTTCTGCATTAGGCATCTCTGTTCTCTCTTTCTTTTAAATGCCATGAGTTTGGCTTATTGTGTGTAGCTATATTGATGTTTAATACTACAGTATGTTCAAATCAAATCAAATTGTAATAGTCACATGTGCCAAATACAACAGGTGTAGACCTTGCAGTGAAATGCTTACTTACAAGCCCCTAACCAACAAATGCAGTTTAAAAAAAAATACAGATAAGAATAAGAAATAAAAGTAACAAGTAATTAAAGAGCAGCAGTGAAATAACAATAGCAAGACTATATACAGGGGGGTACCGATACAGAGTCAATGTGCGAGGAAACCAGTTATTTGAGGTAGTATGTACATGTACTGTAGGTAGAGTTATTAAAGTGACCATGCATAGATGACA
Source organism: Oncorhynchus mykiss (assembly GCF_013265735.2). Lineage (NCBI taxonomy): Eukaryota > Metazoa > Chordata > Actinopteri > Salmoniformes > Salmonidae > Oncorhynchus > Oncorhynchus mykiss. Next base: position 65,762,527 of record NC_048572.1, read on the forward strand.
ACAGAGAGTAGCAGTGGTGTAAAGAGGGGGTGAGAGTGGGGCACTGCAAATAGTCTGGGTAACAATTTGACTAGATGTTCAGGAGAGTCTTATGGTTTGGGGGTAGAAGCGGTTTAGAAGCCTCTTGGACCTAGACTTGGCGCTCCGGTACCGCTTGCCATGCGGTAGCAGAGAGAACAGTCTATGACTGGGGTGGCTGGAGTCTTTGACAATTTTTAGGCCTTCTTCTGACACCGCCTGGTATAGAGGTCCTGGATGGCAGGAAGCTTGGCCCCAGTGATGTACTGGGGCCTCAATCTTGGACTCAATCATGGACACTCTTACTGAGAGTTATGGCTGCTTTGCGTGATGTATTATTGTCTCTAACTTCTTGCCCTTTGTGCTGTTGTCTGTGCCCAATAATGTTTATACCATGTTTTGTGCTGCTACCATGTTGAGTTGCTACCATGCTGTGTTATCATGTGTTCCTGCCATGCTATGTTGTTGTCTTAGGTCTCGCTTGATGTAGTGTTGTGTAGTCTCTCTTGCCATGATGTGTGTTTTGTCCTATATTTATGTTATTTTTTAAAATATATATATTTTTAATTCCAGCCCCCGGTCCCCGCAGGAGGTCTTTTGCCTTTTGGTAGGCCGTTATTGTAAATAAGAATTTGTTCTTAACTGACTTGCCTAGTTAAATAAAAATAAATAATAAACTGGGCCGTTTGCACTACCCTCTGTAGTGCCTTGGAATCAAGGGGCCGAGCAGTTGCCATACCAGGCAGTGATGCAACCATGCTCTCAATGGTGCGGCTGTAGAACCTTTTGAGGATCTGAGGACCCATGCCAAATCTTTTCAGTCTCCTGAGGGGGAATAGGTTTTGTCATGCCCTCTTCATGACTGTCTTGGTGTGCTTGGACCATGTTAGTTTGTTGGTGATGTGGACACCAAGGACCTTGAAGCTCTCAACCTGCTCTACTGCAGTCCCGTCGAAGAGAATGGGGGCGTGCTCGGTCCTCCTTTTCCTGTAGTCCACAATCATCTCCTTTGTCTTGATCATGTTGAGGGAGAGGTTTTTGTCCTGGCACCACACGGCCATGTCTCTGACCTCCTCCCTATAGGCTGTCTCATGTACTGTTGTGTCATCTGCAAATTTAATGATGGTTTTGGAGTCGTGCCTGGCCGTGCAGTCATGAATGAACAGGGAGTACAGGAGGGGACTGAGCACGCACCAATGAGGCACTGTTGAGGCACTGTTGAGGATGAGCATGGCGAATGTGTTGTTACCTACCCTTACCACCTGGGGGCAGCCCGTCAGGAAGTCCAGGATCCAGTTGCAGAGGGGGGGTGTTTAGTCCCAGGGTCCTTAGCTTAGTGATGACCTTTGAGGGCACTATGGTGTTGAATGCTGAGCTGTAGTCAATGAAAAGCATTCTTACATAGGTGTTCCTTTTGTCCAGGTGGGAAAGAGCAGTGTGGAGTGTAATAGAGATTGCATCATCTGTGGATCTGCTGGAGTGGTATGTAAATTGGAGTGGGTCTAGGGTTTGTGGGATGATGGTGTTGATGTGAGCCATGACCAGTCTTTCAAAGCATTTCATGGTTACAGACGTGACTGCTACGGGTCGGTTGTCGTTTAGGCAGCTTACCTTAGTGTTCCTGGGCACAGGGACTATGGTGGTCTGCTTAAAACATGTTGGTTTTACAGACTCAGACAGGGAGAGGTTGAAAATGTCAGTGAAGACACTTGCCAGTTGGTCAGCGCATGCTCGCAGTACACGTCCTGGTAATCCGTCTGGCCCTGCGGCCTTGTGAATGTTGACCTTTTTTAAATGTATTTTTATTTCATCTTTATTTAACCAGGTAGGCCAGTTGAGAACAAGTTCTCATTTACAACTGACACTTAGGCTACATTGCATTGAGATACACTTACAGAGCAGAAAAACAAAGTGACATGTGACATTTGCATTGTCCACAACCAGCCGTGGCCAGGAGCCCCATAGGCCGCGTACAATTGGTCCAGCATCGTCCGGGTTAGCTAAGGGTTTGGCAGGGGGCTTTACATGGCTCATCGCGCTCTAGCGACTCCTTTTGGCGGGCCATGTGCATGCAGGCTGACCCCAGGTGCCAGTTGAACAGTGTTTCCTGTGACACATTGGTGCAGCTGGCTCGCAGGGGTTAAGAGCACGGTTAGGCAGGTCATTTCTCGGAGGACGCATGACTCCACCTTCGCCTTTCCCGAGCCCGTTGGGGAGTTTCAGCGATGAGACAAGATTGAAATTGGGGAGAATTATTATTATTATTTTTAAGGGTAACAAACATGTATGACAGATTTGCCAAACAAACGTAAGTTCTCTCCATCTGTTCAAATAGCACATGGCCTAGCGTTAAAAAAACCAATTTTAATAATAAGATATATTAAAATCCAAAACAAGGTTGTTTTCTACACCCACAAGTTATGAATGAAATAATTTGGCAAAGAATGTTACAGACTAGTACTGAGTCCCTACTCTTGGAGAATGAGTGTGTTCATACAGCATTATCCTCTGGTGATGCAAGCTGTGGTTCTCCAGTGTGGTCGCCTGAGGCTAGCTAGGTGGCTGTCAGAGACCCCTGTCATCCCCACCACTATCTTCACCACCCCCACCACTATCACCCCCACCCCACCCAATTCTTATCGGCAACAAAGAGAGAGAGCAAGAGACACACACTGGTGTAAAGGCCGTGCTCTCCCTGTACAGTGTTAAACACCTACCAGCAACTGTTCAACCTCCATCCATCACAGCTGTCCGCAATCAAGCCTTTCAGTTTGTCAGCTCTCAAAGACCGAGAATCAATTATATTAACGGCTGAGATCACGTGTGAGAGAGAGAGAGAGAGAGATGTGAGAGAAAAGGAGAGATGTGTTATGAGAGCGAGAGAGAGAGCCAGCGAGAGAGGGAGAGGAAAACTAGGAACAGAGAGCTAATTCTGATCCACAGGGCCACAGTCAGTGATGTATACACTACGAAGGCTAAACGTGCCTCAGGACCATTTCATCTCCCCACAACCCATCTCCCAACAATACCAACCATCACTAACATGAGCCAGGGAGAAATGGAGGAGGCCATGGCCATTTACAGAGAAAGAGAAACATTAACTTTCAAAAAGGTCAACAGAACGATGGGGCTCTAGCTGGGATTCTCTCTGACCTCAATCACATAAAACAAAACCCAGCGAAATAAAACAACAGGGAGCCCAGCTATGGACGTCTCTCCTGAGCCCCTTCAGAACTGTTACATAGAAAGTGGAGTTTCACACAGTAGGTGGGGAGCGTACCAACCAAACACAGTGGGACATCATTCCATTTCCAGACTACACGGGCAGCTGCCAAGTCTTTCTGCACCCTTCTACCAAGCAGCAGAACCCCACACTAGTGGGCACTGGGCATGCTCAGTTCAGGCAGTAGCTAGGCTGCACTGAGCACGTATTGTTGAGTTATTGGAGCTGACTGGTGTGCAGTCGTCAGAAATGATTTCCTTGTGAATATAAGGCATCAAAGGGAACGAACACAGAGGAGCATGGAGGGATTGAAATCCTTTTGTTTCAGCAAATGGACCAATGGGAGAAAATACTTTTCAAAATGTTGTTTTTTCCCCTCTCATCGCTGATGATTATGAAGCTTGTTCACATGCTCTATGGTCTGCCCCTGTGAGGCATGGTTGCATTAGCAAAAACATTCATCCACAGTCATATTCATCTACTATAATGATGATCACAGCTGGTCATCTAAGTATTTGTAGATCAAATACAACTTCATAAAAAATGATCTAAAGATGATGTAACCTTGCATAAGTTACCTTTGGGTAATTGGGAAATCAAAATGCTCAATCAAAATGCTCAATCAAAACGCTCAATCAAGAATGCTCAAACAGTTTGTGCAAACTACTGTATGCTAAAATCATATCCAATTCGGAAGTAGGTCGCTTGCTGAAACATTGCCTTCGGTCAAATGAAGTCGGAATACATTACAGTACATAGGGTTTTAAGTTATTTTCTCTCGCAAACATTTCAGAGACACTGTTGTACGTACTGTATGTTTGTGTTAGCTGATCAGTTAATGTATACTGAACAAAAATATAAACACAACATGTTGGTCTCATGAGCTGAAATAAAAGATCCCAAAAATGTTCCATGCACACAAAAAGCTTATTTCTTTCAAATGTTGTGCACAAATTGGTTTACATCCCTTTTGATGTCCTTTGCCAAGATAATCCATCCACCTGACAGGTGTGGCATATCAAGAATCTGATTAAACAGCAGGACCATTACACAGGTGCACCTTGTGCGGGGGACAATAAAGGCCACTCTAAAAATGTGCCGTTTTGTCACACAACATAATGACACAGATGTCTCAAGTTTTTAGGGAGCATGCAATTGGCATGCAGACTGCAGGAATGTCCACCAGAGCTGTTGCCAGAGAGTTTAATGTTTATTTCTCTACAATCAGCCGCAACCAACGTAGTTTTTCAGAATTTGGCAGTACAGTTGAAGTCGGAAATGTACATTCTCCTTGGCCAAATACATTTAAACTCAGTTTTCACAATTCCTAACATTTAATCCAAGTAAAAATGCCCAGTGGAGGGCATAGGCCCACCCACTGGGGAGTCAGTGGGTGGGCCTGCCCACTCATTTGAAATCCATAGATTAGGCTCTAATGAATTTATTTCAATTGACTGATTTCCTTATATGAACTGTAACTCAGTAAAATCGTTAAAATTGTTTCATGTTGCGTTTACAGTGCCTTGCGAAAGTATTCGGCCCCCTTGAACTTTGCGACCTTTTGCCATATTTCAGGCTTCAAACATGAAGATATAAAACTGTATTTTTTTGTGAAGAATCAACAACAAGTGGGACACAATCATGAAGTGGAACGACATTTATTGGATATTTCAAACTTTTTTAACAAATCAAAAACTGAAAAATTGGGCGTGCAAAATTATTCAGCCCCTTTACTTTCAGTGCAGCAAACTCTCTCCAGAAGTTCAGTGAGGATCTCTGAATGATCCAATGTTGACCTAAATGACTAATGATGATAAATACAATCCACCTGTGTGTAATCAAGTCTCCGTATAAATGCACCTGCACTGTGATAGTCTCAGAGGTCTGTTAAAAGCGCAGAGAGCATCATGAAGAACAAGGAACACACCAGGCAGGTCCGAGATACTGTTGTGAACAAGTTTAAACCCGGATTTGGATACAAAAAGATTTCCCAAGCTTTAAACATCCCAAGGAGCACTGTGCAAGCGATAATATTGAAATGGAAGGAGTATCAGACCACTGCAAATCTACCAAGACCTGGCCGTCCCTCTAAACTTTCAGCTCATACAAGGAGAAGACTGATCAGAGATGCAGCCAAGAGGCCCATGATCACTCTGGAAGAACTGCAGAGATCTACAGCTGAGGTGGGAGACTCTGTCCATAGGACAACAATCAGTCGTATATTGCACAAATCTGGCCTTTATGGAAGAGTGGCAAGAAGAAAGGCGTTTCTTAAAGATATCCATAAAAAGTGTTGTTTAAAGTTTGCCACAAGCCACCTGGGAGACACACCAAACATGTGGAAGAAGGTGCTCTGGTCAGATGAAACCAAAATTGAACTTTTTGGCAACAATGCAAAACGTTATGTTTGGCGTAAAAGCAACACAGCTGAACACACCATCCCCACTGTCAAACATGGTGGTGGCAGCATCATGGTTTGGGCCTGCTTTTCTTCAGCAGGGACAGGGAAGATGGTTAAAATTGATGGGAAGATGGATGGAGCCAAATACAGGACCATTCTGGAAGAAAACCTGATGGAGTCTGCAAAAGACCTGAGACTGGGACGGAGATTTGTCTTCCAACAAGACAATGATCCAAAACATAAAGAAAAATCTACAATGGAATGGTTCAAAAATAAACATATCCAGGTGTTAGAATGGCCAAGTCAAAGTCCAGACCTGAATCCAATCGAGAATCTGTGGAAAGAACTGAAAACTGCTGTTCACAAATGCTCTCCATCCAACCTCACTGAGCTCGAGCTGTTTTGCAAGGAGGAATGGGAAAAAATTTCAGTCTCTCGATGTGCAAAACTGATAGAGACATACCCCAAGAGACTTACAGCTGTAATCGCAGCAAAAGGTGGCGCTACAAAGTATTAACTTAAGGGGGCTGAAAAATTTTGCACGCCCAATTTTTCAGTTTTTGATTTGTTAAAAAAGTTTGAAATATCCAATAAATGTCGTTCCACTTCATGATTGTGTCCCACTTGTTGTTGATTCTTCACAAAAAAATACAGTTTTATATCTTTATGTTTGAAGCCTGAAATGTGGCAAAAGGTCGCAAAGTTCAAGGGGGCCGAATACTTTCGCAAGGCACTGTATATGTTTGTTTCTGTATATTTGGTGTGCATTCGAAATTGCATCCTATTTCCTATATAGTGCACTTCTTTTCACCAGAGCCCTGGTCCCTGGTCAAGGGATGCACTATAAAGGGAACAGGAAACCATTTCAGACATATGTACATATGTATAAAGTATGTCTGTGTTAGTTTAGCTGTTCAGTCCACATGTATTGGGATAAATTGGGAAGCTATATGAAAGGGTCCCACAGTGGGAGCTCTCAGGTCCCACAGCCAGCCAGCCAGCCAGCCAAGCAGGCAGCACAGCCAGACAGACACCGAGGCTGGGCAGATCGAGAGGCACTATGTGTCTGTAATGAAGTGACCACAAAAGGACCACTACAAGAGTGTCCAGGTCGAACCATTAAAATGGAGGTTATGGCTCTTATTTACAGCACCAGAGAGAGGGTAGGTCCCTGAATAGGACTCTAGCGGCTGTATTCATTGTTGTAGTGTCTGAGATGTGGCCGATTAGGCCGGATTAGCTTCAGCAGGGGAGTTCTCAGGCCGACATCCCCAAGCACTGACACACACACACGCACGGACACTCATGCGCATTCACACACACACACACACACACACACACACACACACACACACACACACACACACACACACACACACACACACACACACACACACACACACACACACACAAATATAAACTCAGCAAAAAAAGAAACGTCCCCTTTTCAGGACCATGTCGTTCAAAAATAAATTGTCAAAATCTAAGTAACTTCACAGATCTTCATTGTAAAGGGTTTAAACACTGTTTTCTATGCTTGTTCAATGAACCATAAACAATTAATGAACATTAACCTGTGGAACGGTCGTTAAGACACGAACAGCTTACAGAAGGTAGGCAATTAAGGTCACAGTTATGAAAACGTAGGACACTAAAGAGGCCTTTCTACTGACTCAGAAAAAATCCAAAAGAAAGCTGCCCAGGGTCCCTGCTCATCTGTGTGAACATACCTTAGTCATGCTGCAAGGAGGCATGAGGACTGCAGATGTGGACAGGGCAATAAATTGCAATGTCCGTACTGTGAGACGCCTAAGACAGCGCTACAGGGAGACAGGACGGACAGCTGATCATCCTCGCAGCGGCAGACCACGTGTAACAACACCGGCACAAGATCAGTACATTCAAACATCACACCTGCGGGACTAGTACAAGATGGCAACAACAACTGCCCGAGTTACACCAGGAACGCACAATCCCTCCATCAGTGCTCAGACTGTCCGCAATAGGCTGAGAGAGGCTGGACTGAGGGCTTGTAGGCCTGTTGCAAGGCAGTTCCTCACCAGACATCACCGGCAACAACATTGCCTATGGGCACAAACACACCATCGCTGGACCAGACAGGACTGGCAAAAAGTGCTTTTCACTGATGAGTCGCGGTTTTGTCTCACCAAGTGTGATGGTTGGATTTGAGTTTATCGTTGAAGGAATGAGCGTTACACCGAGGCCTGTACTCTGGAGTGGGATCGATTTGGAGGTGGAGGGTCCGTCATGGTCTGGGAAGGTGTGCCACAGCATCATCGGACTGAGCTTGTTGGCATTGCAGGAAATCTCAATGCTGTGCGTTACAGGGAAGCCATCCTCCTCCCTCATGTGGTACCCTTCCTGCAGGCTCATCCTGACATGACCCTCCAGCATGACAATGCCACCAGCCATACTGCTCGTTCTGTGCGTGATTTCCTGCAAGACAGGAATGTCAGTGTTCTGCCATGGCCAGCGAAGAGCCCGGATCTCAATCCCATTGAGCACGTCTGGGACCTGTTGGATCGGAGGGTGAGGGCTAGGGCCATCCCCCCAGATATGTCCAGGAACATGCAGGTGCCTTGGTGGAAGAGTGGGGTAACATCTCACAGCAAGAACTGGCAAATCTGGTACAGTCCATGAGGAGGAGATGCACTGCAGTACTTAATGCAGCTGGTGGCCACACCCGATACTGACTGTTACTTTTGATTTTGACACCCCCCCGTTCAGGGACACATTCTTCAATTTCTGTTAGTCACATGTCTGTAGAACTTGTTCAGTTTATGTCTCAGTTGTTGAATCTTGTTATGTTCATACAAATATTTACATGTTAAGTTTGCTGAAAATAAACACAGTTGACAGTGAGAGGAGGTTTATTTTTTTGCTGAGTTTATATATACAGTTAAAGTCGTTAGTTTACATACACCTTAGCCAAATACATTTAAACTCAGTTATTCACAATTCCTGACATTTAATCCTAGTAAAATTCCATGTCTTAGGTCAGTTAGGATCACCACTTTATTTTAAAAATGTGAAATGTCAGAATAATAGTAGAGATAATTAATTATTTCAGATTTTATTTCTTTCATCACATTCCCAGTGGGTCAGAAGTTTACATACACTCAATTGGTATTTGGTAGAATTGCCTTTAAATTGTTTAACTTGGGTCAAACATTTCGGGTAGCCTTTCACAAGCTTCCCACAATAAGTTGGGTGAATTTTGGACCATTCCTCCTGACAGAGCAGGTGTAACTGAGTCAGGTTTGTAGGCCTCCTTGCTCGCACACGCTTTTCAGTCCTGCCCACACATTTTCTATAGGATTGAGGTCAGGGCTTTGTGATAGCCACGCCAATACCTTGACTTTGTTGTCCTTAAGTCATTTTGCCACAACTTTGGAAGTATGCTTGGGGTCATTGTCCATTTGGCAGACCCATTTGTGACCAAGCTTTAACTTCCTAACTGATGTCTTCAGATGTTGCTTCAATATATTCACATCATTTTCTACCTCATGATGCCATCTATTTTGTGAAGTGCACCAGTCTAGGACTCGTTTTACTGTGGATATAGATACTTATGTACCTGTTTCCTCCAGCATCTTCACACGGTCCTTTGCTGTTGTTCTGGAATTGATTTGCACTTTTCGCACCAAAGTACGTTATCTCTTGGAGATGAACCCACTGGAATTATGATACAGTGAATTATAAGTGAAATAATCTGTCTGTAAACAATTGTTGGAAAAATGACTTGTGTCATGCACAAAGTAGATGTCCTAACTGACTTGCCAAAATTATAGTTTGTTAATAAGAAATTAGTGGTGTGGTTGAAAAATGAGTTTTAATGACAGCAACTTTAGTGTACAGTATGTAAACTTCCGACTTTAACTGTATATGCAAGCATGCACGTACCTGTGTGCACACACACACACACACACACACACACACACACACACACACACACACACACACACACACAGACATTTGACGATTGTCTCTCTCTACTTAGACCACAGCCAGACAAGCATTACTTTACCATAAGAATTGTGCATGCCAATGCAGAGCAGCATATTAAAACATACTAATGCTGCTTAGCTTGTACTGTAGACTAGTGCTGGCCTGAATAGATGCACCGTATATTCTTTGTACTCATTTATTGCCCTCAGCAGAAGTTGTGTTTTTCAGCTACAATGACTGTTCTTCCTCAAACACATCTTTCTTTCAAGAGGGCATGGACGGAAGATTTGCCCTCATCACTTCCTCCAGAGCCATATCGCCTCAGAGGATGGGCAGGCTCATACATTCCTCAGGGATCCAGTGCTGTGTTGGCCATTTCACTTCTTCATTAGAGAATTACCCAAAGACAATTATTAATCCAAACGGCCGTGTGGCCGCCCATGATAATGCCACTGTTCTCACATCTCATCTCGTCCTCCCTCTTCAATCCCACACCACAGCCCTGACCGCTATAAAAGGGAGAAGCATTGTTCAGCTCAGCTCTGTCAAATGACTTGAAAACATCATATGCCAAGTATGGGTAGTGGCTAGCAAATAATGTTTTACTCTAATTCCATATATTTATCTATTTGTCAAGGTTGGTACTGTAGATTCTTAACATTCTCTAAAGCTATTCTGTGTGTATTCCCATCTCGGAGCTCTCAGAGCTTTAAAGCAGTAAAGAGCAGTTTGCATAACACTTCACATAATGAGTTAAGTATCTGGGTTCCAAATGGACTGGTTCACAGTGACGATTTCTCTCAGGATGCAACGATGGCCTGATCAAAGAATCTGCTGATTCACAAGCAAACTGCCCAAGACAATGAGCTCTTTCTTTATCTTTCTTTCTCTCTCTGTCCCTCCCTCTCCCACGGCACTTGGATAACAAACTGAAATGTCTATAGCATGCATGCTAGAGCAGTGAAGTTTGCCTTTAGCCCTCAACTCCCTAAGCTGGCCTTTCAACAGCCTTTCCTGAGGGCTAAAATGTCAGCTTTTAACTTTGAATGCCGCTCATTTTGGAAGATAGAAGGGTGGTCTTCTAGTCATTTTCGCAAGGTCTCCATGTTATCTCGAAAAATCATACTGCACAAGGATCAAGGTTGGCAGGGGAGCTGAGCTGAGGTTAAATCCCCTCAGTAGAAAGTAATGTAGCATTTGGCGACTCACTGGATTGAAACTAACTCTCGGGGTTGCAGACGGATCGTCATTCAGGGCTTTGTTCAAGAGCAGCCAGGTGAACATATCTGTCGGCCCCATAGCTGGGAACATTTACACCAGAATACAGACTGCCATGCTCGAGGCAATCAAACAATTCCCCCCTATAATAGAGTTATAAATGATGTATTCTAAATGCATGGTTTCTGCATTCTAATTAAAGACCATTGGGGGTATACATTTTAACTGAGTATGTTGTTGACTAGTGCCTTGGGCCAAAAATTATATTTACAATGACTCAAGGCTTGTACAATAGAGTGAACACAACACACAGGTCAAAACTGTAAGCAAACACTGCTGCCTCGCACCACAAAGGAATGATACAGAAGGGAAAGAAGCATTGTTGATGACTCGGGCAACCAATCAAATAGACAGACAGACAGGGGCCTTTCAGATAGGAAGACACACACAGTCATTCAATGTGCATGACTTCATTCTTCAGCAGAAATTGACATCCGTTTCCGAAGTAAAAACAATATAGTGCTATTGTGAATGAGACACAATGATATAAAATCATCCAACAAACATTATCGAAAACATTTTGGTTCAACTTCACAATAAAGGGAGCTATACAATCTGACAGAGCTTTCCAATTTGAAAAAGATAGCCTTTCCATTTCAATACTAATTAGTGCCATTATAGAAATCTGTTAGTATCTGTAATTAACCATGTGTTAACTTGGCCACAATATCAGATGAAAACGGGATGTGCAGAATGACAAAACTAGTCTGAAGAGCAGTTAGCGGCATCAACGTTGTACAAGGGAACACAGTTGAAGTGCAATAGTCCATGTAATTGCCCTCACTCAATGTTCTAGTTTAGTTTAGCTAGTCAAGTGTGGACGGTGTTTAAACAAACACTTTAATGAGCAACTTGTTTCTCTGCTTCCTTAAATTCTTTAATTCAGCCTCCATCCACAGTCCTCCTGTCTAAATACTATCCAATATTAGACACTCTCAATAAGCTCCAAAGACTAAGCTTTTAAAAGCACTGCAAATGCAGAGTGCAAAGGGTTAAATCCTGGACTTGTATGACAGATGTCAAATGTATACAGGGGCGTAACTTTGGTTTCAGAAGTGGGGGGGACATAATATTATTATTATACCGTTACATGTCAAAAGTTTGGACACACCTACTCATTCAAGGGTTTTTCTTGATTTTTACTATTTTCTACATTGTAGAATAATAGTGAAGACATCAAAACTATGAAATAACACATGGAATCATGCAGTAATCAAAAAAAGTGTTTAACAAATCAAGATATATTTTCTTCAAAAATTAAAAAAAAATCAAAGTAGCGACCCTTTGCCTTGATAACAGCTTTACATACTATTGGCATTCTCTTAATCAGCTTCATGAGGTCACCTGGAATGCATTTCATTTAAAAGGTGTGCCTTGTTAAAAGTTAATTTGTGGAATTTCTATCCTTCTTAAAGTGTTTGAGCCAATCCATTGTGTTGTGACAAGGTAGGGGTGGTATAAAGAAGATTGCCCTATTTGGTAAAATACCATATTATGACAAGAATAGCTCAAATAAGCAAAGGGAAACGACAGTCCATCATTACTTTAAGACATGAAGGTCAGTCAATATGGAACATTCAAGAACTTTGAAAGTTTCTACAAGTGCAGTCACAAAAACCATCAGCGCTATGATGAAACTGGCTCTCATGAGGACCGTCACAGGAAAGGAAGACCCAGAGTTACCTCTGCTGCAGAGGATAAGGTCATTAGTTACCAGCCTCGGAAATTGCAGCCCAAATAAACGCTTCACAGAGTTCAAGTAACAGACACATCTCAACATCAACTGTTCAAAGAAGACTGCGTGAATCAGGTCTTCATAGTCAAATTTCTGCAAAGAAACCACTACTAAAGGACACCAATAAGAAGAAGAGACTTGCTTGGGCCAAGAAACATTAGCAATGGACAATAGACCGGTGGATATCTGTCCTTTGGTTTAATGGGTGCAAATTTGACATTTTTGGTTCCAACCGCCGTCTCTTTGTGAGACGCAGAGTAGGTGAACGGATGATCTCCACATGTGTGGTTCCCACCGTGAAGCATGGAGGAGGAGGTGTAATGGTGTTTTGCTGGTGACACTGTCTTTTATTTATTTAGAATTCAAGGCACACTTAACCAGTATGGCTACCACAGCATTCGCAGGGACACGCCATCCCATCTGGTTTGCGCTTAGTGGGCCTATCATTTGTTTTTCAACAGGACAATGACCCAACACACCTCCAGGCTGTGTAAGGATTATTTGACGAAGAAGGAGAGTGATGGAGTGCTGCATCAAATGACTTGGCCTCCACAATCACCCAACCTCAACCCAATTGAGATGGTTAGGAATGAGTTGGACCACAGAGTGAAGGAAAAGCAGCCAACAAGTGCTCAGCATATGTGGGAACTCCTTCAAGACTGTTGGAAAAGCATTACGGGTGAAGCAGGTTGAGAGAATGCCAAGAGTGAGCAAAGCTGTCGTCAAGGCAAAGGGTGGCTACTTTCAAGAATCTCAAATATAAAATATATCTTCATTTGTTTAATACTTTTTTTGTCACTACCTGATTCCATATGTGCTATTTCATAGTTGTGATGTCTTCATTATTATTATACAATGTAGAAAATAGTAAAGTAAAAAAAAAACCCTTGAGTGAGTAGGTGTGTCCAAACTTTTGACTAGTAGTGTATAGGGTTTATCCAGTCGATAAACCCTCCAAACAGCCTCCCCGACCGCTCTGAGGCCTTCGCATTGTCCTAAAGCACACCGTTGCCCTGTTTTGTATCACATTCTAATGATAAAACTGGTGGGTTGCGCCCATGAATGTATCAATGCATTCGGAAAGTATTCAGACCCCTTCACTTTTTCCACATTTTGTTATGTTACTGATTTGGCGAACTCCAGATCGCCAAATCAGCCAATAGATGGTGTGGCCATACTTGTCTAGAACACATCCACCCATTTATATCCTCATGACAAAGTATAGATTTCGCTTAGATGTGCTCAATCTAAACAGTGTACCAAATTATTCAACTCCGACACTCCTTCAAGTACCATGTCGCAATGCGCCCTGTGTCTGTGGGAAACAGAGATGATACATAAAGGGGAGATAGGAATCCTATTGGCAACGAATGGAGAAACGCCCCACCCAACTGACTGTCGACCCATCACATTCACGTTGTCATGCTGAGTCAAGTGGTTTCTTAGCTAATCGTCACGCAATCCCTTCTCAAAGTGAGGGTATGAGTCAAGAACCCTGCCTATTTTCCCCAAAAGTACGTAATGTCACGATTCCAAAGCTATACGATATTACAGAGAACAAGTTAATAATCTCACATCTTGGAAAATATTTGCAATGCTATGCGTGTGGTATGCCGTGGTAAGGTGAGGTGCGTTACCGTGCTTGCCGTTAATGCTCATTCAAACCACCAGCGGGCATCGTTGAGCACATCTACTCCATTTATTAAGCAGGGCTTTTGAAACCGAGCAAACAACACCATGCCATGCAATTGTGAATACGCATCATGACTAAAATGTAATTATATATTTCATTGTAGGCCTATAGGAAGAAAAACAAACTAGCAGTCCCGATATGGGCCAAATATTGTATATTTGGATGGTATTGGATATATTGGATATATTTGGATATATTTGGATGGTTAAAGGCTGACATTTGATAGCACCCATTTGACTCCCATTCACTCATTGAAGGAGAGCTCTCCTTGTCCCAGAATCATCCAAAATGCACCACGTGGCCCATTGACAACTTATGGGCAACATACACAATGTGCGTTAATACGATTCTAATGGAGTTTCCCTACCCTACCTACCTAGCTAGCTAGCCAGCCAGCCCAGAGAGAGAGAAAGCATTGCAGGTTTTTTAAGTAGTCTTGAGCTGCAACAGATTTCCCAAAACTATTTTCACATGTTTCTACCAACCTTGTTATAACGATAAAATTAAACATGTTCACAGAAATGATTGTTTTCACATATTAGTGTTATTTAACACTGTTAATCATAGGACTTTGTGGTTTGGATTGGATTATCCCTTTAACATACTTTGAATGCCGGGCATCACTGTAGTCCTGGGGAAAAGACTACAACCTTGAGGCTTTAAAATCTCACCACTATAATACTGTATAAAACGTATCATGTGGTAATCGGCATGATTACCATTTGGTGAATGGGAATCCTATATTGTCTATGTAATGGCCTGTGTGGACCATGGATGTCAGTGAGTTATACTATAATGACAGACAGGAAATACATAGAGCATTTGGGGGCTCCCGAGTGGCACAGCAGTCTAAGGCACTATGTCTCAGTGCTAGAGGTATCACTACAGACCCTGATTAGATTCCAGGTTGTATTACAACCAGCCGGTGTATGCCGTCATTGTAAATAAGAATTTGTTCTTAACTGACTTGCCTAGTTAAATAAAGGTTAAATACAAAATACATTTAAAAAAATGTTGCTGACAGCAGCATACATCCACACATATATTATCAGAAGAACAATCAGATAACACTGAGTTAAAGGGGTGACCCTTGTGTGACACCACATTGAGAATAGTGCTTTTTGTGTCTGTGAAAAGCCAAAGTGTGAAAATGCATGACTGCCCTTATGAGCCTGGTCTCTGGTCGGGTCAGGCTGTGGTAAAGGTCAAGAAATGTCAGTCCTGGGCTTCCATTTCCATACACTATTCATCTGAGATACTTTAGGTATGGATGAAAAAGTTCAGTGGCTTGGTTGTTGGTATTTCGATATATATATCATACAATTAAAACTTGCTATGATTGGTTGAGGTATGCTGTGGTATGGTAAAATGTGTTACGAACCACCAGCGGGCATCGTTGAGCACATTTATTAAATCAGGGTTTTGAAGCCAAGCAAAGAGCACCATGCCATGCCAGGTCGTTTCAATTCAAAATGTGACTCGTTCCATTCTCCATTCTCTTGTTGATATTATGTCCTGGCCTTTATTTTCAATTACTGTAATTGTAGCCCGTTCTCCGGTTCACAGTGCTGTATGGGTTTTGACTGACAGCCATTATAAACTTCAGCACTGTGTGTGACAAGAAGATGCCCTCATCCCTCCTGCTAATTGGGCTACTTTTGCACATTTGTTTTTGTCTGAGTAAGGGAAATGCTGATGCTTATTTCTATTGTCTCTATCTATTCGGTACCATTCCATAATCATTCATTCAGACGGTTAAAAACTGCTCTCGCTCCTATCCTCACTCAGATGACTGACCGCAGCATCTATCAGTAGCCTAAACTGTGGAACAAATTGGCGGATGTTCAGACCTAGCAGAGCTATTAGATTATCCTTTTGTAAATTATTGGAGGTGTGAATGTTTCAGTCCGAGAGTCCGAGAGTCTCTCTCCTCTGGCACTATAGAGTCCTGGCGGGTGGTCCGGAGTTGAGAGAGAGCTTGGGTAATGGTGCAATAACACTTGACATGTGGACTGATGATTTTCGAATGACAGGATACTTGTGCCTTACAGTATATTACATAAACAAAGAGTGGGTGCTCGTGGAGAGGATGCTATTCAAAACGGAGTGACACAGTTCCCAGCGCAAAACTGCAGGTAAGAGAAGGCCAGCTATTGTGGAAGAATACTTGGGGATCTTGCTGATTTTCTCTATCGCTTCAAAGAGGCCACACTCTCCTTGGAGGCAAGCAAGCAGCCTACTCTTCACCTGGTAAGTGTGTGGTTCTAAAGGATAGAGACATAATTACAGCTGGATAGGCCTGGAGTATATCTACCTTTTTTTGAATCAACTGAAAACAATCTGTAATTCTGCTAAGCCTACAGACAAAGATGAACTTGTGAATGCCATCAAAATGTTTTGGCTCGAGAAACTGACGATTCAACAATGCAACAAATTCATCAATAGATGTTTCTTTCTATTGGATATATATATATATAAATCATTACCTATTATAAGGTTGATTTGCTATTTGCTATGCAAAGTCGAATCACAGACACGTAGTCTCCCTCCACTCACGATAGCTCATCTTGTGTGAATTATTATGTGGATTCTAATAAATTGACATATTTGTAAGGGGTTGGTGCATTTTTCATTGGGGCAAATCAGGTCTGAGATATTGAGTTAGAAATGTAAAACTTGAGTCTTGTGTCAGGTGAGCTGTTGTGTCCTCACCTTTGGTCTGATAATTTCCCAATAATCTCCTAAGTGTTCTCTTTCAATTGCTACTTCAATATAAACCATTTATACAAAAGTATGTGGATACCCTTTCAAATGAGTGGATTCGGTTATTTCAGCCACACCTGTAACAGGTGTATCAAATAGAGCACTAAGCCATGCAATCTCCATAGACAAACATTGGCAGTGGAATGGCCTTACTGAAGAGCTCAGGGACATGGCACTATGATAGGATGCCACCTTTCCAACAAGTCAGTTCGTCAAATCTCTGCCCTTCTCCAACTGCCTCAGTAAACTGTAAGGGCTGTTATTGTGAAGTGGATATGTCTAGGAGCAACAACGTCTCAGCCGCGAAGTGGTAGGACACACAAGCTCACAGAACGGGACCGCCGAGTGCTGAAGTACATAGTGTGTAAAAAATAATCTGTCCTCGGTTGCAACCCTCACCACTGAGTTCCAAACTGCCTCTGGAAGCAATGTCAGCACAATAACTGTTATTTGGGAGCTTCATGAAATGGGTTTCCATGGCCGAGCAGCCGCAAGATCACAAGCCTAAGATCCCCATGCTTAATGCCAAGTGTGGGCTGGAGTGGTGAAAAGCTCACCGCCATTGAACTATGGAGCAGTGGAAACACTTTCTATGGAGTGATGAATCACGCTTTACAATCTGGCAGTCCGATGGACGAATCTGGGTTTGGCGGATGCCAGGAGTATGCTACCTGCCCCAATGCAAAGTGCCAACTGTAAAGTTTGGTGGAGGAGAATTAATGGTCTGTTTTTTTTCATGGGTCAGGCCCCTTAATTCCAGTGAAGGGAAATTTTAAAGCTACTGCATACAATGACATTCTAGACGATTCTGTGTTTCCAACTTTGTGGCAACAGTTTGGGGAAGGCCCTTTCCTGTTCAAGCATGACAATGCCACGGTGCACAAAGTGAGGTCCATACAGAAATGGTTTGTCAAGATCGGTGTGGAAGAACTTGACTGGCCTGCACAGAGCCCTGACCTCAACCTCATCGAACACCTTTGGGATGAATTGGAACGCCGACTGCAAGGCAGGCCTAATATCCCAACATCAGTGCCTGACCTCACTTATGCTATTTTACTTGAAGTTCCCGCAGCAATGTTCCAACATCTAGTGGAAAGCCTTCTCAAAAGAGTGGAGGCTGTTATAGCAGCAAAGGTTGGACCAACTCCATATTAATGCCCATGATTTTGGTCTTGTAGTGGTCATGTAGTGTATATCAATCATTCATTCAAGAATTTTAGTTATAAAACAAAATAACAAATGGAGCCTTGAATAATTAAACTATAAATAAACCTCAACATGTTGGTTAAATCAATTGCATTCACGAATGCATGCGACTGTTTTTAATCTTGGCTGTGGTAAAGACTTTAAAAGCTTTTTTAGTTAGAATTTATGCAATTTTGGGGGGAAATTATTGTTGTGTTTGTTGTGTTGTTTACACTGTTCCGAATGACCAGAAAAAAAGATTGCTCACCTGTTTGACAAACATAAGCACGCAGTGCTCGCTCCTCCTACCCTCCCTTCTTGATCTTCTTGGTCCCTAAAAATAGAAATCAGCTCGGAAAGAGTCTATTGTCCTGCTGATAGCCCATCAAGGGTGGATGGCTTCTTTTGTGATTACAATTTATTGAAAGAATAGGTAAGGCTGCCAAACCATTTACACCTGGCCCACAGCTTAGTAGCGCACTTATAGTGTACTTTCCCTCCATTCTCAGCCTGACTCTCTACCAATGCCACCAGATGCTTCTATTGTTGTTATCTATTCGGTGACATTCCACTGGTAAATATAATACATACAACTACTCACAAACTTTTACAGATGCACAATCATACTGCCTGGTATGGCAGCTGCTCTGCCCACAACCTTAAGGCTCTCCAGAGGGTAGTGAGGTCTGCACAACGCATCACCGGGGGCAAACTACCGGCCCACCAGGACACCTACACCGCCCGATGTCACAGGAAGGCCATAAAGATCATCAAGGACAACAACCACCCGAGCCACTGCCTGTTCACCCCGCTATCATCCAGAAGGCGAGGTCAGTACAGGTGCATCAAAGCAGGGACCGAGAGACTGAAAAACAGCTTCTATCTCAAGGCCATCAGACTGTTAAACAGCCACCACTAACATTGAGTGGCTGCTGCCATACATGTAAACATTTTATCACTAGCCACTTTAAACAATGCCACTTAATATAATGTTTACATACCCTACATTACTGCATCTTGCCTATGCCGTTCTGTACCATCACTCATTCATATATCTTTATGTAAATATTCTTCATCCCTTTACACTTGTGTGTATAGGGTAGCTGTTGTGAAATTGTTAGGTTAGATTACTCGTTGGTTTTTACTGCATTGTTGGAACTAGAAGCACAAGCAGGTCGCTACACTCGCATTAACATCTGCTAGCCATGTGTATGTGACAAATAAAATGTGATTTGAAATAGGTCAGGTCTTGAAAATGTGTAAAAAAACTTAAAAAACATATCCACAATGTGCGTAAAAGAGGCCCATATAGATGACTTGGGTTTTCCTCGCCGTACTCTCTTTCATTCAGTTTCTTCTTCACATCAGCAAAGAACGACTCTGCATTGTCTGCTTCATATGAGGCTTTAGTTTAGGAAGGTCATAAAAAACATCATACTAAGACAACGTATTTCAAAATAACAGAATAGCATGTTTTACGTTTTATTTATCTGGGCTTAGTAGCCGAGGCTATGTGGCTGCACCATCAACTTGTTAATTTAGCAGACATCACTCGCGTATATTCAGTCAACACATATATTTAAAGATTATAATGGAATATAACAGAACATTTTTGTTTCTATTAGAATAAAAACCTTACCGTGTAACAACAGTTAAAGTAAGTAATGAACTACAGTCCAGTTACAGCTTCTTCTGACAGAATAGAAACAAAAAAAGAGGTGTCTTATTCCGAATGAGCACACGGGATAGAGGAAGAGCAATTCTTACACTATTGTTTTAAATTCAATCAGCTTCTTCTTCCTCATTCAGTTAATTCAAATTAAACCGTGACATCAGGTACACAATTATCTGTTTCTATCACCTGTTCATCAATTCACGTCATTCATTCAGTGATGTGAGAGACACATTAATGCCTCGGTACTAACGCTTTAGACTGAACCCAAAGGCATAACCAGCGTTCTAACTTTCCCTTGCTGTGACGCAATGTACTGCACCAAATCACAATCTACCTCAATGCACTGCACCAAATCACAATCTACCTCAATGTACTGCACCAAATCACAATCTACCTCAATGTACTGCACCAAATCACAATCTACCTCAATGTACTGCACCAAATCACAATCTACCTCAATGTACTGCACCAAATCACAATCTACCTCAATGCACTGCACCAAATCACAATCTACCTCAATGTACTGCACCAAATCACAATCTACCTCAATGTACTGCACCAAATCACAATCTACCTCAATGTACTGCACCAAATCACAATCTACCTCAATGTACTGCACCAAATCACAATCTACCTCAATGTACTGCACCAAATCACAATCTACCTCAATGTACTGCACCAAATCACAATCTACCTCAATGTACTGCACCAAATCACAATCTACCTCAATGTACTGCACCAAATCACAATCTACCTCAATGCGCTGTGCCAAAAACTCAAAACGTTTAATTGAGGAACCACTGTATATGTACTAAAATGTAACAGCTTATGAATCGGCAACATGATTCATGCGTAAATTGTCAACTACATCATAGACATCAGTTTGAGTATTACTTAAGAAAAATAGCATAAAGGTAGTATGATCAGATACTGCAAAAGTGACATTTAAGTAAATGGATTCTGCCCCTTAATTACTGCACATGTCACAGTAAATCTTGGGATGATGAAGCACATTTAGAAAATGATGAGAGAAAAATGATGATGAATGATGTAAAATGAAGGAGAAAATGTATGATTTTTGGATAATGGATTCCTACTGTTGCTATCCTCACACAATCAGCAAGTACCCGTAACCTACCCAAAAAGCTTCCAACTGCTGTCACTTTTAGAAAGCCATAAAAGCTTAACTGAAGAGTAACTTCACAACATCACATCTTACCATTAATTACTAGACAACCTGAAGAGTAAACTTGAGAAACTTGGAGGCAAATAGATACATAACCTAATCTGTGAGAAGATACTGTATATAAAATTGTGGACAGCACCAATGGCACTACCTTTACTTTACTTTTCCTGAGGAAGTCACATGAAGCTTTCAGTGAAGTAGCTACTGTAAGTAAATGGGAATCCGAGGACAATGCAATGGAAAAAAGAACTGAACTATTGTCATTCATGCTCTTTCATTGGTAAGGAAATGTTCCTGGTATTTGTATAGTAGACATGAAGGACAGATTCAGTGAATGAGAGATAGAAATATGTAATAAATGCTGGATTACTTTGTCATTCTTTGCTCGGCTTGATTTTGATTCCAGACAAGGAATTCAGGGTCGTACCTATCAGGAGACAGGCAGAAAGGAAAAAAAATGTAGGTGGGTGTCTCGCACAAAGGAGCTTGACAAGAATAAAATAATACTCATTTGAATGTCTTTCTTTCTCAACAATGTTCCTATTACACACTTACACTGGATTCAGAACATGCACTAGATGATTTGATTGTGGTTGATGGGGATCTTTTAAAGAGGGGGTCTTACAAAACCAAGAAATATGGAGATCAATTTGCTATCAGCTAGGTCAATGATGGATTGTTCAGTCATCAGAACCATTATCATGGTTTGTGGAGAGACACATTCCAGTGATCTTGTCATTGTTTTTCTTAAATATGAATAGATGTATTTAGGACTCTGCTAAATAGTGACATGAATTATATCACGCAAACAACCATTGGACATTAGGAAAGTTTTAACAACCTTAATTGTGGTTGAGTATTTCTTTTATCGAGTATTGTTTTGGTCGTTGACTTTGAACATAATTCATTAAAACATTTAATTAATCTCTTTCTAGAATTCAACTGATTTGCTACACACAATACAGGCCTAGTGTTTCCACAATTAATTGAAATTAAGATCGATTGAAGACCTGCTTTGGTGAAACCCGCCCTTTAACAATAATGAATATGAAGTAACCAAAAAAATAGGGAGTCATTTCTAATTTGGGGATTACTGTAATTGACTGTGCATGTTGTGAAGTTGGTTGCAGCCAGCAAATCAATGCATCACAAGTCAATCCACTGAAAGCGTGTACAAACGCCAAAAGTAATGCCAGAGCTACAGCAGATACAGTGCAATGTGGAAAAGGAAAGAAAGATAGAGAAACAAATAAATAGTACAGGGGATGGTGAATGAAGAAAACAGAATGGGATAAATCAAAAGTAATGAACTTGTAGAGTATTGCAAACACACAGTTGAAGTCGGAGGTTTACATACACCGTAGCCAAATACATTTAAACTCAGTTTTTCATAATTCCTGACATTTAATCCTAGTAAAAATTCCCTGTCTTAGGTCAGTCAGGATCACCACTTTATTTTATGAATGTGAAATGTCAGAATAATAGTAGAGAATTACTTATTTCAGATTTAATTTCTTTCATCACATTCCCAGTGGGTCAGAAGTTTACACTCAATTAGTATTTGGTAGCATTGCCTTTAATTGTTTAACTTGGGTCAAACGTTTTGGGTAGCTTTCCACAAGCTTCCCACAATAAGTTGGGTGAATTTTGACTCATTCCTCCTGACAGAGCTGGTGTAACTGAGTCAGGTTTGTAGGCCTCCTTGCTTGCACACGCTTTTTCAGTTCTGCTGACAAATTTTCTATAGGATTGAGGTCAGGGCTTTGTGATGGCTACTCCAATACCTTGACGTTGTTGTCCTTAAACCATTTTGCCACAACTTTGGAAGTATGCTTGGGGTCATTGTTCATTTGGAAGACCCATTTGTGACCAAGCTTTAACTTCCTGACTGATGTCTTGAGATGTTGCTTCAATATATCCACGTAATTCTCCATCCTCATGTTGCCATCTATTTGTGAAGTGCACCAGTCCCTCCTGCAGCAAAGCACCATAACAACATGATGCTGCCACCCCCGTGCTTCACGGTTGGGATGGTGTTCTTCGGCTTGTAAGCCTCTTCCATTATTAACCCTCCAAACATAACGACGGTCATTATGGCAAACAGTTCTATTTTTGATTCCTCAGACCAGAGGACATTTCTCAAAAAACTATGATATTTGTCCCCATGTGCAGTTGCAAACCGTAGACTGGCTTTTTTATGGCGCTGTTGGAGCAGTGGCTTCTTCCTTGCTGAGCGGCCTTTCAGGTTATGTTGATATATGACTCGTTTTACTGTGGATATTGTCACGACTTCCACCGAAGGTAGTTCCTCTCCCTGTTCGGGCGGCGACGCCGACTACTAGCCATCACCGATCTCTTTTTCCTTTTTTGTTTGTTTTGTCTTTGGTGTTTTTCACACCTGGTTTCATTTGCCTTAATTTCTGTGTGTATATATTTACCCTGTTGCCTGCCTAGGTTTGTGCGGAATTATTATTTTATTGTGACGTAGCTCGATGAGGTTATGCCCTATTTCTTGTTTTCACGGATTTAATAAGAGTGTGTTATTGTCGGAGCTTTGTTTGTTCCTCTGTGTGTTTGTACGGGTTCTCTGTTGTCGAGGGCATTTTACTTTTTTGATTGTGCCATACCTGTGTTGGTGGACTTGCCAATTAAAAAGTACGCTTGTCAGACATCTCTGCTCTCCTGCGCCTGACTCTTTCACCTACCTCCTAACGCAACATTATCACAGAATCCCGCACCACTTCGATGGAGTCAGCAGGAGCAGACGCGCTCCCAATATCTATGGAGGAGCGCGTTCAACACCACACGGCAGTGTTACACCGGCTGGGGACCGCGATGGATCAGGTGATGGCGACGATGGATCAGGTGATGGCGACGATGGAAAGATGGGAGAGAGGTGGCCTTCCCACACCTCCATCAGCCACACTCCAACCAGTACCACAACCCTCTCCTTCATTGCCTGGGTCCAGTGGTTTTCGATTCACACTCCTGAGGGAGTACGATGGAACGGCGGCCGGGTGCCAGGGATTCTTACTCAAAATGGAGTTATACCTGGCAACCGTTCACCCGACTCCTTCGGGAGGTGAAATCGTGAACGCCCTCGTCTCCTGCCTCTCAGGCAAAGCCCTAGAGTGGGCCAACGCGGTATGGAACGATCCTGACTTGGCGAGGCACCACTACCCAGAGTTCACCCGCCGCTTTTGGGCCGTGTTCGACCACCCACCTGAGGGCCGAGCGGCGGGTGAACAGCTGTTCCATCTAAGGCAGGAGAAGAGGGGTGCAGTTTGTGTGAGAACGTCCGTAGGGAGCTAGCCTGTAGAGACACCTCCCTCTCCTTAGACCAGCTGATAGACATGTCCATTACGTTGGACAACTTGCTGGCGACCCGCGGGCGTCCGGATCGGGTCCTGTCAGTTTCATCCCCCAGCCCCTCCACTCCAACGCCCATGGAGCTAGGAGGTGCTGCAGTGAGGGCGACCAGAGGAGGGGGCCTTTCCCGTACCAGCTGTGGTCGTAGAGGGCACACTGCTGACCGGTGCTGGAGGGGTCCTACAGGGAGTGTGTTATTGTCAGAGCTTTGTTTGTTCCTCTGTGCGTTTGTACGGGTTCTCTGTTGTCAAGGGAGTTTTACTTTTTTGATTGTGCCATACCTGTGTTGCCAATTAAAAAGTACGCTTCTCAGACATCTCTGACTATTTCACCTACCTCCTAACGCAATATTATCACAGGTATAGATACTTTTGTACCTGTTTCCTCCAGCATCTTCACAAGGTCCTTTGCTGTTGTTCTGGGATTGATTTGCATTTTTCGCACCAAAGTACGTTCATCTCTAGGAGACATAACGTGTCTCCTTCCTGAGCGGTATGACGGCTGTGTGGTCCCATGGAGTTTATACTTGCGTACTATTGCTTGTTTAGATGAACGTGGTAACTTCAGGCATTTGGAAATTGCTCCCAAGGATGAACCAGACTTATGGAGGTCAAATACATTTTTTCTGAGGTCTTGGCTGATTTCTTTTGATTTTCACATGATGTCAAGCCAAGAGGCACTGAGTTTGAAGGTAGGCCTTGAAAAACATCCACAGGTACACCTCCAATTGACTCAAATTATGTCATGGCTTTAGAAGCTTGTGATAGGCTAATTGACATCATTTGAGTCAAAAGGAGGTGTACCTGTGGATGTATTTCAAGGCCTACCTTCAAACTTTTTCTGAAATGTTCTGGAATTTTTCCAAGCTGTTTAAAGGCACAGTCAATTCAGTGTATGTAAACTTCTGACCCACTGGAATTGTCATACAGTGAATAATAAGTAAAATATTCTGTTTGTAAACAATTGTTGGAAAAATGACTTGTGTCATGCACAAAGTAGATGTCCCAACTGACTTGCCAAAACTATAGTTTGTTAACAAGAAATGTGTGGAGTGGTTGAAAAACGAGTTTTAATGACTCCAACCTAAGTGTATGTAAACTTCCGACTTCAACTGTAGATATTCCTGTTTTCTCTGATCTTTCATTAGTATGTATTCCTAGTGATTAAACATGTTGTTGTTTACAGTATTGTTTTTTAAATATTTGCTCTAAAGGAATAAACTCCTTGATCAGACCCACACAAAAGCAACTCTGATAGTACAGCAATACAGCCATAAAGCTTATGACTCAAGGCCACTCCCAGTCACTTTATGACACACACACACACACACACACACACACACACACACACACACACACACACACACACACACACACACACACACACACACACACACACACACACACACACACAAACAAACAAACAAACAGACAGCCCAGACAGACGCACGCACACGCACACAAGTAAAAGTTTAAACAACACAAGGTGAAGGAAGGTGAGGTTTAACAAGCTTCATGTGCCCTCCAGAAAACAGTGGCTGTGTCATTCAAGGCGTAGTGGTACCGACAGGCCAAACAGAGGATCGACTGGTAGGCAGTGATGTGGATGTGTGCTTTATATTCAGTGGTCTGACTGAAGGAGAGGTGAGGTGTTATAAATAACAGCGCTATAGTGACACTCACCTGGGATCCTTCTGGATGCTGTCGACAGAAGGTGAGCGGGCCAGTGCGGCCTCCGGGGGCAGCACGGGGCCAGACTTGCTGTAGGGCAACTCGGTGGTCGGGCAGAACTGGAGGGTGCGGTACGGGTTGGCGTAGTCCGAGCCAGTGGCAAAGCTGCTTCTCTGGTAGGGCAAAGTGCCTGAGGCGTTCTGGCTGCCTGTACGCTGCAAGGGGATGGAGTCAACACCAGGGGAAGATGGGGCTACGGCAGGAGGGAAGTAGGGACAGAGCAGAAAGTTCAGGACCTCTTCACAAAACTGGTTTACTGGGTCTAGGCAGAGGAATGAGCGAGCACACAGTGAGAAGAGAAACAGAACAACCAAACACCAGAGAAATAAGAGGAGGGGAAGAAGAGGGTGAAAGCAAAATCAAAAGAAAGACAGAAAATATAATTCATTTAATTAATGTTTCAATACTTCCCTTGGCAGCCTCTGCCAAGAACTATAAGGAAACAATACACAGAAAAACATACCGTGTCACAAAAGATTCCGGTACATTTCAAAACATTTCATAACTTTCAGTACATTTATCATGTATGAATTATGACGAATGCACTAAATGTCACTTTGTCAAATTACAGTTAGATAAACACAATTGACAAATGGCCAGAAGAAGAAGAAGTAGGCATTCTGTAGATGAATGATTATTTACTCCAATAGAACACAACAGATGTACCTCTCTCAGAACACTGAAAAGACCTTAGACAGTCAGTTTATTGTGAAATGTATTTCTTTACTAACTTTGTGTTTTCATAATCTACCATGAGGAGCATTGAACATGATCTTAAACACAGAACACCTTAATTTCCACACAGTATTGTGTTGGTAAAAATGAATTTCAGAAGAATTCATGGAAGACAGCGGTGAATGGCTAATGATTTCATGTCAAACAAAGTCCAATGGAGGCCCCTGAAAAGTCATTTTTCTGTCTGAAAAGACTGCTTTTCAGGAAAAATGAATGACAGGTATTAGGTTAGAATCACTGTGAGGCCAACATAATATAGTGAAAAGTCAATGTTATTCTGAATATATATATATATATACAATTTGTTGATTTGAGTGAGCAAAGCCATGGAATGAGACACGATTCTTTCACTCATTGCCATTTATCTTTGAGGTATGTATCACTGTAGGGCTGCAGACTACTGTGCTGCATTCCCTGGTCAGGGCAGAGCTGCTGCTGCTAATCGTAATCATGTGGAAGGCCTCTATACATCTCAAGGGAGCCCTGCCTGCCTGTCAGTTTAACACAGAGTGAGAGGTAAATAGAGTTACCGTGTAGCAGCTTTTACACTGCACCCGCCTCCCTGGCAGCCATGACCTAGGCTCCACACATGAAACTCCCACCTGGGCAGTTCTCAGTTGTACTATGGTCGGATAAACATTTTACACAGAGTGTACAAAACATTAGGAAGCTAATATTGAGTTTCACCCCCTTTTGCCCTCAGAAGAGCCTCAATTCTTTACAGACTTTAATGTCCCCGTGGGGAAATGTTGTTGCAGTGTCATGTACACATTTAAAGTGGCGTTGAAATAACAAAACAAATTGAAAATACAACTTTCATAACAGTTACATGCCAAACTTCATTTGCCACATGCGCCGAATACAACAAGTATAGACATTACCGTGAAATGCTTACTTACAAGCCCTTAATCAACAGTGCAGTTTAAGAAGAAGAAAATATTTACCAAGTAGACTAAAATAAAAAGTAATAATAAAAAGTAACACAATAAGACTAACAATAACAAGGCTATATACAGGGGGCACCGGTACCGAGTCAGTGTGCAGGTATACAGGCTAGTTGAGGTAATCTGTACATGTAGGTGGGGACGAAGTGACTATGCATAGGTAACAAACAAACAGCGAGTAGCAGCAATGTACAAGAGGGGGGAGGGTATTAATGTAAATTGTCCAGTGGCGATTTTTATGAAATGTTCAGCAGTCTAATGGCTTGGTGGTAGAAGATGTTGAGGTGCCTTTTGGCCCCAGACTTGGTGCTCTGGTACCGCTTGCCGTGCGGTAGCAGAGAAGTCTAACAATTTTATGGGATTTCCTCTTACATCGCCTATTATATACTGTATGTGCTGGATGGCAGGAAGCTTGGCCCCAGTGATGTACTGGGCCATTCCCACTACCCTTTGTAGTGCCTTATGGTCAGATGCTGAGCAGTTGCCATACCAGGCGGTGATGCAACAGGTCAGGATGCTCTCGATGGTGCAGCTGTAGAACCTTTTTAGGATCTGAGGACCCATGCCAAATCTTTTTTGTCTCCTGAGGGGGAATAGGTTTTGTCGTGCCCTCTTCACGACTGTCTTGATATGTTTGAACCATGATAGGTATTACGGACTCAGTCAGAGAGAGGTTGAAAATGTCAGTGAAGACACTTGACAGTTGGTCCGCGTATTACACGTCCTGGTAATACGTCTGGCCCAGCGGCTTTGTGAATGTTGATCTGTTTAAAGGTTTTGTTCACATCGGCTACCGAGAGCGTTACCACACAGTCATCCAGAGCAGCTGGTGCTCTCATGCATGCTTCAGTGTTGCTTGCCTCGAAGCGAGCATAAAAGGAATTTATCTCGTCTGGTAGGCTCACGTCACTGGGCAGCTCGCGTCTGGGTTTCCCTTTGTAGTTCGTAATAGTTTTCAAGCCCTGCCACATCCAACGAGCGTCAGAGCCGGTGTAGTAGGACTCAATCTTAAATCTGTATTGATGCTTTTGTTTGTTGGTTCGTCTGCGGGCAAAGTGGGATTTCTTATAAGTGTCCGGATTAGTCTCCCGCTCCTTGAAAGCGGCAGCTCTATCCTTTAGCTACATGCGGATGTTGCTTGTAATCCATGGCTTCTGGTTGGGATATGTACGTACAGTCACTGTGGGGACGACGTCATCGATGCACTTATTGATGAAGCTGATGACTGTGGACAGATTTGTCAAATGTAGGGCCTGGGAGTGCTTTGTATGCATCTTTGTGTGTGGAGTAAAGGTGGTCAAGGATATTTTTTTCCCTGGTTGCACATATGACATGTTGGTAAAAATTTGGTAAAACTGATTTAAGTTTGCCTACATTAAAGTCCCCGGCCACAAGGAGCGCCCCTTCTGGGTGACAATTTTCTTCTTTGCTTATGGCCTTATAGAGTTGGTTGAGAGCGGTCTTAGTGCCAGCTTCGCTTTGTGGTGGTAAATAGACGGCTACAAAAAATACAGATGAGTACTCTCTTGGTAGATAGTGTGGTCGACAGCTTATCATAAGGTACTCTACCTCAGGCGAGCAATAACTCGAGACTTCTTTAATATTTGACATCGCGCACCAGCTGTTACTGACAAAAAGACACACACCCCCACCCCTCGTCTTACCAGAGGTAGCGTCTCTGTTTTGCCGGTGCATTGAAAATCCCACCAGCTCAAAATTGTCAATTTCTTAGTTCAACCACGTCTCGTTGAAACATTGTTACAGTTTTTAATGTCCCGTTGGTAGGATAATCTTAATAATAGAGTTGAAGTCAGAAGTTCACATACATACTGTATTATTGAGTGGCAGACGTCCAGGCATTTATTTAGGATGGCTCAGTGAGAGAATCAGATCCAAGATGGTAGTGTCTCGACCAACTGATTTAGATACAGTTGAAGTCTTAGCCAAATACATTTAAACTCAGTTTTTCACAATTCCTGACATTTAATCCTAATAAAAATTGCCTGTTTTAGGTCAGTTAGAATCACCACTATCTGAAGAATGTGAAATGTCAGAATAATAGTAGAGACAATGATTTATTTCAGATTGTATTTCTTTCATCACATTCCCAGTGGGTCAGAAGATTACCAACACTCAATTGGTATTTCATAGCATTGCCTTTAAATTGTTTAACTTGGGTCAAATGTTTCAGGTAGCCTCCCAAAAGCTTCCCACAATAAGTTGGCTGAATTTTGGCCCATTCCTCCTGACAGAGCTGGTGTAAATGAGTCAGGTTAGTAGGCCTCCTTGCTCACATACGCTTTTTCAGTTCTGCCCACAAATATTCTATAGGATTGAGGTCAGGGCTTTGTGATGGCCACTCCAACACCTTGACTTTGTTGTCCTTAAGCCATTTTGACACAACTTTGGAAATATGCTTGGGGTCATTGTCCATTTGGAAGACTCATTTGCGACCACGTTTTAACTTTCTGACTGATGTCTTGAGATGTTGCTTCAATATATCCACATAATTTCCATTCTCATTATGCCATCTATTTTGTGAAGTACACCAGTCCCTCCTGCAGCAAAGCACCCCCACAACATGATGCTGCCACCCCCATGCTTCACAGTTGGGATGGTGTTCTTCGGATTGCAAGCCTCCCCCTTTTTCCTCCAAACATAACGATGGTCATTATGGCCAAACAGTTCTATTTTTTATCATCAGACCAGAGGACATTTCTCCAAAAAGTACGA
Organism: Oncorhynchus mykiss; assembly: GCF_013265735.2. Classification (NCBI taxonomy): domain Eukaryota; kingdom Metazoa; phylum Chordata; class Actinopteri; order Salmoniformes; family Salmonidae; genus Oncorhynchus; species Oncorhynchus mykiss. The sequence continues at coordinate 65,793,164 of NC_048572.1, forward strand.
TCTTTGTCCCCATGTGCAGTTGCAAACCGTAGTCTGGTTTTTCTATGGCGGATTTGGAGCAGTGGCTTCTTCCTTGCTGAGCGGCCTTTCAGGTTATGTCGATATAGGACTCAATTTACTGTGGATATAGATATTTTTATACCCGTTTCCTCCAGCATCTTCACAAGGTCCTTTGCTGTTGTTCTGGGATTGATTTGCACTCTTCACACCAAAGTACGTTCATCTCTAGGAAACAGAACTAGTCTCCTTCCTAAGCGGTATGACGGCTGCGTGGTCCCATGGTGTTTATACTTGGGTGCTATTGTTTGTACAGATGAACGTGGTACCTTCAGGCATTTGGAAATTGCTCCCAAGGATGAACCAAACTTGTGGAGGTCTACAATTTATTTTCTGAGGTCTTGGCTGATTTCTTTTGATTTCCCCATGATGTCAAGCAAAGATTGGCTTTGAAATACAGTCACAGGTGCACCTCCAATTGACTCAAATGATGTCAATTAGCTTATCAGAAGCTTCTAAAGCCATGACATCATAATCTGGAATTTTCTAAGATGTTTAAAGGCAGAGTCAACTTAGTGTATGTAAACTTCTGACCCACTGGAATTGTGATACAGTGAATTATAGGTCAAATAATCTGTCTGTAAACAATTGTTGGAAAAATTGTGTCATGCACAAAGTCCTAACAGACTTGCCAAAACTATAGTTTGTTAACAAGAAATGTGTGGAGTGGTTGAAAAATGAGTTTTAATGACTCCAACCTAAGTGTATTTAAATGTAAATAACTAAGTGTAAATACATTTCACGTTAGCAAGGAGAATGGAAGGCATTGGGAGCTTACTCGCTCGCCTCAGGCTTCTCAGAAGGATCCCCGATCTGCGTCCCCTTTTCTGCCATCTTTTCTTCACACGAAAGGCGTGGATCTGGGCCTGTTCCAGTGAAAGCAGGATATCCTTCTCGTCGGACTCGTTAAAGGAAAAAGTTTCTTCCAGTCCACGGTGAGTAATCGCTTTTCTGATGTCCAGAAGTTATTTTCGGTCATAAGAGACGGTAGCAGCAACAGATATCTGTATTCATCTACAATCTCTATGTTCTGACCTCTGATAGATGTTGCAGAGGTAGGTGCTGTATGCTTCCTGAAGTCTATGCACATCTCTTTGGTCTTATTGGTATTGAGGACCAAGTGTGATTCGTCACGCCACTCTACAAAGTAATTTAGGACCGGGCCATGGTGTTCCTCGTCATCATGCAACAGGCTGATCAAGGCAGTGTCATCAGCGAACTTCACTTTCCCATCATCTGTCAGGATGGGAACTAGTACAACTATTAGTGTACAAGATGTACAGACCTGTTTGTCGGGACATGGACTACAAGGTGACGAAAGCGTTCCACAGGGATGCGGGCACATATTGAATTCAATGCTTCCCACAGTTGTGTCAAGTTGGCTGGATGTCCTTTGGGTGGTGGACTATTCTTGATACACACGGAAAACTGTTAAGCATGAAAAAACAAACAGTTTTGCAGTTCTTGACACACTCAAATAGGTGCACCTGGCCCATTATACCATAAACCATACCCCGTTCAAAGGCACTTACATCTTTTATCTTGCCCATTCCTCCTCAAAATCACACACATGCACAATCCATGTCTCAATTGTCTCAAAGCTTAAAAGCTCAGTGACTTTCAACGCGGCACCATCATAGGATGTCACCTTTTCAACAAGTCAATGCGTCAAATGTCTGCCCTGCTAGAGCTGCACCGGTCAACTGTAAGTGCTGTTATTGTGGAGTGGAAACATCTCGGAACAACAACGGCTCAGCCACAAAGTGGTATGCAACACAAAATTGTCTGTCCTCGATTGCAGCACTGAGTACTGAGTTCCAAACTGCCTCTGGAAGAAAAGTCAGCACAAGAACTGTTCGTCGGGAGCTTCATGATATGGGTTTCCATGGCCGAGCAGCACTACAGCATACAATGACATTCTAGACGATTAACTTTGGGGAAGGCCCTTTCCTGTTTCAGCATGACAATGCCCCCATGCACAAAGCAAGGTCCATACAGAAATGGTTTGTCGAGATTGGTGTGGAAGATTCCATTGGGATGAATTGGAACGCTGACTGTGAGCCAGGCCTAATCGTCCAACATCAGTGCCCGACCTCACTAATGCTTGTCACCCCAGCAATGTTCTAACATCTAGTGGAAAGCTTTCCCAGAAGAGTGGAGGCTGTTATAGCAGCAAAGGAATGAAATATTTTGGAATGACCACACACTTTTGATCATGTAGTGTATATTCCCGTCACAAAATAATTGATTAAAACACACTGTTTTGCAATGAAGGTCTACAGTAGCCTCAACGGCACTCTGTAGGGTAGCAACACGGTGTAATTGGAGGACAGCTAGTTTCCGTCCTCCTCTGGATACATTGACTTCAATACAAAACCTAGGAGGCTCGTGGTTCTCACCCCCTTCCATAGACTTACACAGTAATTATGACAACTTCCTGAGGATGTTCTCCAACCTATCAGAGCTCTTGCAGCATGAACCGACATGATGTCCACCCAATGAAAGGATCAGAGAATTAATCTAGTACTGAAAGCATAAGCTACAGATAGCAAGCACAGCAGTGCATAAAATGTGGTGAGTAGTTGACTAAAAGAGAGAGAAAGACAATAGTTGAACAGCTTTAAACAAATGAATTTCTTAAAATATGAAGGAGAAGCAAGAGAGCGAGAAAGAGAGTATTTCATTTTTTTTGTTGCTTTCACTTACTTAGCTAACAAATGCAGCTAGCTAGTTTAGCCTACTCAAACACCCGGCTCAAACAGAGAGGGATGCTATGTTAGCTGGCTGGTAAGCTTATGGTTCTAAGAATTTATTGCCACGGGGGCCTGCCGGTGTAAGTGCTAAACTGCTTGATGACTGTACATTGTACTGCATGATTGTATCAGAGCGGGTTTTACTAACGCTTTAGTTCTAGTAGCTATGTTGACTTGGCGTTAGCTAATATGTTGACAAATGTAGGCGGTGTGTAGTTAGTGATTATGATATGAAGGTTTGGCTTGGAAAGGCTTTTTCGCCTGGCCACAGACAGCTGATGTGTTGTGCACTGAAGTCCAAAAGCAAAGGAAAAAGGTGAGAGGAGAAGAGTGCGTAGATGCGAAAAGGAATTATCCAACAATCAAAGGGAGATCATGCTGTTTATATGTGGCTGTTACGAAAGTGAACTGTGTTGGAGTGTGATCAGGGGTGTATTCATTCCACCGATTCTGTTTCTTAAAACTTTCTTAAAAGGAAGCAAACGTAACTAAAACATACCTGAATTTGTCCAATAGAAACTCTCGTTTGCAACTGCTGGACTAATAATTAAACCCTAGATCAACTAGATGCAGGCAAGATTGTGGAAAGCACTATTGAATGTGTCAATGTCTGTCACCTTGATTACTCAAATTTGTCTTGACCTGTGCACCTATGTTGTAAACTTGAATTCATAGCCTAGGTTGTAGCAGGGAAAATCAGGGTATCATGTAGTAGCCTAAACCTGTCAATGTTACTTTGAGCTGGGTGAATGGAATATGAATGACAGTCATCCAATATGCTGTAATAGAAATAAAGCCATGCTCATAAAACAAATTCTCGTCCTCCCTCATCTTAAACAGCACTGACCGCCACAGCACACAGTGTATATCAGATCAATGAATGTTGGCTGACTGAAATAAATATTATCACAGAAACAACATTGTGGCACTGTCTGAAATGTGAATAGGCCTACAAAAAGGTGTCCCATTGCAATGTGTGATTTCATTATATATTTGATGTTGATGCAACATTTTTGGACAACCAAAGAGGCAAAAAAACAACATTGAACCACCAGATGTGAAATGTTGCCCTGAGGGTTGCCTAAAGGCCCACACAAACTGTATAATTTTAGCCTTCTTATGCTACGATTTGACCACCTCAGACAAAATGTCCACATTGTGGGCAAATTCTTAGGTCATAAACGATTGTTGGACGTCTTGGCTCGTTCAGTGTGACAGGGTCTAGGTCTGTGGATTAAGTACCACTATGTGCGGTCGTAGGCTTTGACAAAGTTCTGGCACTGTCAGAAATGTTGAGCCTTTATCCGTGTAGTGTGGTTGGTGTTACGAGCCGATACCAGAAGGAACAGGTCTGGAAGGAACAGGCCCAATACAAACAGGTCCGGCACCTGTGAATAGCTAGATTAATATAATAGTTTGATTTAAACGTTTACATGCTTTGCCAGAACAACGATTTCCCTAATAATCTTGTTTACATGGACATAAACCAAAATCAGACTACCTCATGGGATTTTGATAAAAGCACCAAATGGGCAAGAATGACCTTCTACCGCGTTATTTTTGGGAAGCCTCTGACATACAACCATTATATGTGAAAACAATTTCTAAGGTGCATACTTGTAGTTTTTCCGAACTCACTTCACTAGCGCATAAGCACAGAGGCTTGCGTTGCCGGTGCTGGCACATGCGCAGATCAAATACACTAAATTGGTTATATCGTAAAAATCAGCAAAACAAAATTTTGCTTTTTGGTCTTCATCTTAGTTTATGGATAGGCATTAGGGTTAGTAGTGTGGCCAAGGTTAGGGTTAGGTTTAAAATCAGATATTATGGCTTTGTGGCTGTGCCAGCTAGTGACCACTCTGCACAGCTGCCTCCATGGCAAGATTAATGACAATAAATACCAACCTGCAGTGTGACACAATAATCGTAAAAGACAGAATCCTACATACAGTGTGAGAAGGGCTAAAAGGAGGTGAAAGATTAGGTTGAGAATCAGCAGAGGAGGGATACAGTACTGGCTGTGAGGATATGATCCAACAGCCTTCATGGACAATCTGTACCATCTCAACCCATGCTCAATAAAACACCAGTAAGAATCATGGTATCCCCTCCGGTCTTTCATATAGTAGCCTGCATTCTTTACAAACAGGAAGCAATATCATAACTCCAATTCCCTAGCCTTTAGGAAACTAAAGCTTTTCAGATCGTATAGTAGGATTTGATCATATGCAGTGAAGTGAGGTGGAAATTCTGTGGAGGGGATACACATGCTCATTAAAGAAAGCATTAGGCTAAATACTGTGGAGTGAATTTGACCATGGTGGGTGCCTCAGACTCAGTTTTCAATGCTTGAGCATAAATCCTGTGAGATTAATTGAGATTAATTTCTGTCTAAATTCTAATGATCTGTGACTACAAAACAAATTGCCATCAAGATACTAATCGGATTTGCATACCTGAACTGAAAAAATGTAGATAAGCTAAACAATCTGATGGAGCGATAAAAATTCTGTTTAAAAATCATTAGTGTTATTTGCAAGAAAACCACAGTTTAAAGGCCCATCTTCTGAGTTCTACCTGAATTATAAGCTACATGTGGGGCATTGACTGTTGAAATTCCTGCTTCCTTACCTTTTTGGCTTGTTGTGTTTGCTTGATTCCCATCTAATTCTGACATTATACAATTTTTTGTTGCATTGAGTAATTTCTCCTATCAAGGATTTATCCAGTGCTGACTCAGAACCTCAAAGAGCCAATAAAAGATTAACAGCTATCTAAAAACGCTTTTTCCTCTTGAACCTCTCATTGAATGATAACCCCCTATAACCTACTGTGAAACAATAACACTTGGTTGGCTAAGAAGTGAGAAAGCCACAAAGTTATAGTATAATATAAGGGGATGCCCAGTGCTGCGGGGCAAGGGCTCCGGACCAACTGACTCACCCTGGTTCTGATTGAGATTCCTGAGAGAGGGCTTCTGGTAGACCCTGTCCTCGTAGATGGGGTCAATGTGGTGCTCAGGAGATTGGAGAGGTCGCAGCTCTGAGCCCAGGTGACTGTGTTGGCTGCTGTAGGAGCCTCTGGACCCTGAACACCACAACACAAACACAGGAAACATTGTTAATTGTTTCCAAACATGGTTAATAACGACATCTAGTATTATCAAGCCTATTAACTACAGCATTTAAAACAATTTATAGATAATATTTATTTATCAATATATAGACTGCTGAACTCATAGAAAACACAATTTTAGACATAATATATATGAAGATATTATCTCTCTGTCTGAGCATGTGAACCCACCTGCCAAGCTGCCAGGCCTCCCGAGGGTGGCGTTGGCGTAGAGCTCGTGGGAGATCTTGTACTGGTCAGAGGAGTGCTGCATGCGCTTGCTGGGGGACAGGGTGGCGTAGTTACCCACAGTGGAGCTGAACTGATGGAGAGGGGACGAACCCGAGGCATTGCCTGAAGAGGCCATGTGCAGTGGAGACGTGGAGGACAGCCCGGCAGACCCCACCACCATGTTTATGGGGGAGCTGGTGCTATAGGACTTTGCCAGCCGGCTGGGGGACTGCTTGGGCGAGGAGACCCGCTGCAGGGTGGCGTAGCTGGGCATGTCGGAGGCTGAGCCAAGGCGCTGGAGCTTGGTGGGCGAGCCCACGGCCTGTATGGAGTGGGGGGAGCTCACGCGTTGGGCGGGCAGGGTGGAGCAAGAGTAGTACATGGAAGGAGTGGGTGGGGCGTCAGGCATGTGGAAGGCGCTGCCATGGCTCTGGGCAAACAACTCTCTATCTCTGCACTGGGACTGGGAGGAGTCTACACTGGCAGCCAGCTGGGCTGCACGGCTAGATGTCACCTGGAGAAACACAGGAAGAACCTTATTATTGTTTCAACTGACATTTACTATTTTCCCAACCCCAAAAGGACATGTATCATTGTTACAGCTGTAAATATAGTGAGCTCTAAAGGTATTGGGGCAGTGACACATTTGTTGCTGTTAAGGCTCTACGCTCCAGTACTTTGGATTTGAAATGATACAATGACTATGAGGTTAAAGTACAGACTGTCAAATTTACTTTTAGGGTATTTTCATCCATATCATTTACGTAGAAATTACATCACTTTTGTACATAGTTCCCACATTTTAGGGGACCAAAAGTACTGCGTAACTTGACACTTTTAATGTCAATAAGAATATAATATGTTTCTAACACGTCTACATTAATGTGGATGCCTCCATGATTATGGATAGCCCTGAATGAATTGTGAATAATGATGAGTGAGAAAGTTACAGACGCACAAATACCATACCAGACTATGTACAAAAGGTGCTGTAATTCCTAAACGGTTCACCTGATACGGATGAAAATACCCTCAAATTAAAGCTGACAGTCTGAACTTTAACTTCATAGTAATTTTATAATTTAAAATCGAAAGTTCTGGAGTAACTGCAAAAAAATGTGTCACTGTCCCAATACTTTTGGAGCTAACTGTGTTATATTATTATTATTTTTATTTTATTTTTTATTATTGTTTCATTTACATCTCTTTTTGACCTGCACTGTTGGAGCTCGGAGCTTAAGTATTTCACTGTACCCTGCAAATACATCTGCGACCCTGTGCATGTGAGTAATAAACAAATCTAATCTTCCACCTAGATCACATGCCATCTTGAAATCCAGACTATACAGTGAAAAGGCTAAATTATCTTTGACCGTGGCAATCTAAGAGCCTCTTCCAAATGGCACTCTATTCCTTATATAGCCCATTACTTTTGACCAGGGCTCTAAAACTAGTGCACTACTGTATATAGGGAATATGGTGCCATTTGGGACACACATTAAACCTCACCCACCTGGTTGTAACTGTGAATTGCCCCTCCCACCTGGCCCCCGCGGGGTGGGGCCTCTAGTGTCTGGTTGCTGTGGTAACCGGCTGGGTAAGGGAGTGTTCCATCCTGATTGTTGAGCTTAAGTGCACTCTGGGATAGCAGGCCTTGTCCTGTTTTGGAAGGAGAGTGGAGCTGAAATATTGAGACAATCTCTTACCCTCTGTGTCTGTATCCCCCATACTCTCTTTCTCCTCTGCCTCTCTGCGTCCATCACGCTCTCCCTCTCTCTGCCTCTCTTTCAGCACCTCTCTCCCAGTCTGTCTCTCCCAGTCTCTCTGTACGTAACTACCTTTCTATCTACCAACCTCTTTCTCTGCCTCTCTATCTGCCTTTCTCTCTCTCTCCCTCCCCCGCACTACCCTCCCTCTGTCTCTCTCCCTCTTTCAGACCCAGAGAGGATAAGAGAGGGAAAGCATGTATAATGGATCAGGAGGAATTGGGAGTCACTGAGCACAAGTGGTGCAGAATGAGGCCGACAATAAAGGTAATCAGACTACAGAGTTGTTTGGGCCTCACTACTCTCGTACGGGTAATTTCAATAGCATGCAGAAAAACGAACGCTGACCTGCATTTTTGTGCTTTGCCAGAACTCCTGTAAATAACAGCACAGTTAGCATTCGATTCAAATAGTAACACTAACATCAGCATTTTATTTCCATAGGCCTACATTTTCATTACATTATCCAAGCAATATTATGCAGTGTATTGTATTATATACTGTATATTAGCCACAGTGTTGTAAATCAAAAATAGAATTACTGCACACAAAAATAAATACAATTTACTCCACACTACAGTATAATAGCACACAATCTTCAGCAACATAGCTGTGAGTACTGTGCGTGTCATTAAATAAAATGCTGTGAACCTGTTTCTGTTTGACCTGTTTCAGTGCTCTACACCGCTCTCAGGTCAGTGAGGCTTCCTGCATTGACTGCCTTCACACCTTCCTCTGTGTTTACTCTCACATCCATGTTGTTCTGGCAACACCCAACTCATTTTCACATTAGCGTGGAGTAACTGGCCCGATGACTGCCTTTGTCACACACATGCGCACGCAAACACACACACACACAAGCATCTCATCTCTCAACCCCCCCCCCCCCCCCCCCCCCCTGCCATCATTTTCATTCAGGAAAAGTGAGCTAGCTCATTATTAAAATTATGACTGTAACTAGCACTGAAAATGCTGTCGTAAGTGACTCTATATTATTTATCTTGTGACATTTATCTATGAGCGGCTATATGAAAATGACCACAGAAATGTTTTTGCAACAACTTCATACTGTTACATATGTGCATTGGAGCATTTAAGGAGTTGAGTATTTCATAAATACATAATCATGTCAATGGTATCGAGTTTTTGGTTGAGGATTTCTGGAATTTAAGTGAATACTACAGGGTCCTTCTTAGAAGAGTCCGTGTGCGTGAGCGTGCGTGTGGTAAAGTAAAGTAGTCCAGCAGTCCAGAGGAATATCCCTGGCAAGGTGGTCGCTCAGGGTGCTTTAAATATGCAGGGAGTGGCTCCTTTAATTCATCTAGTCTATAACACATTTCCATTTTTCATCAAGACGCTATTTTTAGCGTAACTGATAGAGAGGGAATGTAGAATGCAGTGCACGTGCAAACACAGTCTATGACACACACGCATGTACGCACGCACACGTACGTACGTACACACATAGAAATACAGACACACACACACACAGAGACAGCATATACTATCTGCATATGTTCTTTCTTTCTAGCCCCAAAAACCTCTCTGCTCTTTTCAGCACATTGAATATGAATGTGATTGCTTTATAGTGGCTGATTTGAAACCATATTCCTCGTACACATGTGTACTCTGCTGTGCTCAAAGGAAGCTGCTGACGCCTCGGCGAGACATCATTTCCATATCAAACCCTTGACATACGCTGAATCTCTCCTGACAGCTAATACTCTCTTAGTAGGTCATAGTAAAAAGATGAAGATCATTGCTTGGATCAAATGAAGTGAGGGCATTTGGGATCAGAAGAAAAGGGAAAACAACTGTTTTGAATGCAGAACGCAAACGTGATAAGAGACTTGAACACCTGCGGTATCTAGTTCCTGATTGAAACGTTCAAAGTCATTGACATCACTCAGTGCTAAAAGAGAAAGATCCTATCACCGAGCATTTCTGTATCTGGCTGATTTTGTATAGATCATTCTTGACATTCTTCTTGACATTTAGACTATTGATAAGCATAAAAAGTGTTGCAGTGAACTTATGCTATTTGTGTTGGCTTGAACAATATCTTCCTGCCTGTTTCATTTGGGTTGACATGATATTTGTCTATTTCTAGTGAATTCATGAATTCTAAAATACACTATATATACACAAAAGTATTTGGACACCCCTTCAAATTAGTGGATTTGGCTATTTCAGCCACACCCGTTGCTGACAGGGATATAAAATCGAGCACACAGCCATGCAAGATCCATAGACAAATATTGGCAGTAGAATGGCTTTACTGAAGAGCTCAGTGACTTTCAACATGGCACCGTCATAGGATGCCACCTTTCCAACAAGTCAGTTTGTCAAATTTCTGCCCTGCTAGAGCTGCCCCGGTCAACTGTATGTGCTGTTATTGTGAAGTGGAAACGTCTAGGAGCAACAACGGCTCAGCCGCAAAGTGGTAGGCCACACAAGCTCACAGAACGGGACATTCACTACCGAGTTCCAAACTGTCCATGGAACCAACATTAGCACAATAACTGTTGGTGGATCATCATGAAATGGGTCTCCATGGCCGAGCAGCCGCACACAGCCTAAGATCACCATGTGCAATGCCAAGCGTCAGCTGGAGTGGTGTAAAGCTCGCCGCCATTGGACTTTGGAGCAGTGGAAACATGTTCTCTGGAGTGATGAATCACACTTCACCATCTGGCAGTCCGACCAACGAATCTGGGTTTGTCGGATGACAGGAGAACGTTATCTGCCCCAATGCATAGTGCCAACTGTAAAGTTTGGTGGATGAGGAATATTAGTCTGGGGCTGTTTTTCATGGTTCCGTCTAGGCCCCTTAGTTCCAGTGTAGGGAAATCTTAACGATACAGGATACAATTACATTATAGACCATTCTGTGCTTCTAACTTCTGGGGACAGTCCTAATCGCTCAACATCAGTGCCCGACCTCACTAATATTCAGCGATATTCCAACATCTAGTGGAAAGCATTCCCAGAAGAATGGAGGCTGTTTGAACAGCAAAGGGGGGACCAACTACATATTAATGCCCATGATTTTGGAAGGGGATGTTCGACAAGCAGGTGTACACATACTTGGTATGGTAAGGATACAATGTCTTTCAGCTTGGAAATCAACATTTTTATTCACGTTTCAACTTTTGAAAAAGGTGACATTCAATGTATATCTAAAATTGTGTGAGATCTGTCGACGTGCCCTTGAGCAGGGTGTTGACCCTGGTTGCTTCTGTGGGTCCCTCTGGATGAGAGTCTGCTAGATCACTGAATGTAATGTAAATCGGCTTCACTGCAAGTAGATGGTATGTTTTAATATATATTTTTTTTTATTTGCACTGTATAAAGTAAGAAGCGTCCTTACTGTCACCTGTGGAGAATTCCTGGGAGTCAAGGATCCCAGATTCCTGGAGTGACCTAATGCAGGAGTCCACCAGCTCCAAGCCAGTCGTCAGTTCCTCCTCAATGTCCTTCTGTCCGTCTGTGGAGGCCCAGCAATGAATGGAGAAGCAGGATTATTGTCCCGTTACCTCACAAATAGTCAAATGTTTACAAGCAGCTGAGGTTTACTACAGGCACACTGACGGCAAAGTGGTAGTGACCATGTTAGATAAGCCAAAAGCTATGTAGCTTCACTGTTTACTGAAACGTGTCTCTGCCGTGCTGTACCGTCTCCTTGTCTATCTGTTTGTCCGTGCCAACAGAAACAGACATACTTGTCCTCTGTCTTCAGTTTGGCAAACAGTGCCAAGGGATAAAGCCTTACACAAGAGGGTTAAGATCAGCATTAATCTCTCTTCTATAGTGGCAGGCATGGAGGCTGAAGCTACTAGCAGTAGACACTTAGTCCTCTACCGTATAAGGATGATTACTAGCGTTTTAACTCAAGGATAATTATGTTTGTGCAACCTTCCTAAACTCATCCCAAACATTTCTAAATTCATCCATCGGTCCCGTGTGGCTCAGTTGGTAGAGCATGGCACTTGCAATGCCAGGGTTGTTGGTTCGATTCCCATGGGGAATCAAAGTGAAAATGTATGCGTCACTACCGTAAGTTTCTCTGGATAAGAGCATTTGCTAAATGACTAAAAGGTAATACAAATCAGTGGAACTTTCATAGAGTAGATGACTAAGGGGATGCAGAATCCTGAACATGACTTGCAGTCATAAATCTTTTAGCACTGCTTCAATCAAATCCTAAACTACCTGTGTTTGATACTTTAGAAGACAAGGTTGCGGTCTGTGGTTCATACTTTGCTCGAAGCTCATCAATCTAGTCTCAACTAGATGTGCATATTTCACACTGGACAGACAGCTCTGTTGCTGTTCTGTCTGACAAATTATGACAACTGTCCAGACGTAGGAGCAAGGCATGGTCCACTCCACTCCACCCCCAAGATGCACCTATCATTACAATATGTACACAATTCCACGGAGGTTTCCGCATGCTCAGTCACATAATATAGAACAAGATGCATTGGTGCAGGATTTAGTACAACGTACCTTGGTTATTCCAGCGAAACTTCTCATCTGCTGAACTGAAAGAGAGAAAGAAACAGATCATGGTCAGAATAGAAAAGCAGCAAACCTTAATTTTCCTCTGCCGTAGCATCCTAATGCCCCAGACCTGAGCACTACCTGATGACTGGAACATTTTCATCCATTTATTTACCATGAATCAAATTCTATACACATCCACATAAACTCACAGTAACTGTAATACATTTGTACCTCACAATGACAATTCCCCCACTTAGTGAGAGATTATGGTTTGGGTGAGATGCTGCTAAAGTAACACTTGGCTCTGTCTGTCTGTCTGTCTGTCTGTCTGTCTGTCTGTCTGTCTGTCTGTCTGTCTGTCTGTCTGTCTGTCTGTCTGTCTGTCTGTCTGTCTGTCTGTCTGTCTGACTAGGCTACAGTACTGTAGAGCAGAGCACAATGGGAGTGGAGATGACTAAAGGGATCCCTTCCTCCCATCCTCTGGTCAACATGGGGTCATCTGTCAGAGCAGCCCAGCCAGCCAGCACTAAGCCTGAACGGGTTCTCCCTCCAGGGGGAGGTGAGGGGGTGCACAACACACCATCCAGAGAGACAAGGGACACATGGTCTGGAGAGAACAAGCTTTCAGAGCCACCAGTGCACCCCTCTCTCCCGCCCCCCCATAGCCACCACCCCACCCTCCTCCCCCTGCCCCTTCAGAACCGCCACCCACCCCTCCCCGAAGCACTAGGAGGGTGACAAATATTAACAATGTAGCCATGAAAGCACCACCTAGCTAGAGCTTCTTAGGGATCGTCGTCCCGTCAAGGGGACAGTTGTAAATCATGCAGCACCTTGTGTTATGATCGCAGATTTTAGAGAAACAACAAATGTCGGTACATATAAGTGTCTTATATCGGCTGAAAGCTTAAATTCTTGTTAATATAACTGCACTGTCCAATTTACAGTAGCTATTACTGCAAAAAATGCCAAACTATTGTTTGAGGAGAGCTCCTAACCGCTATAGGTTTGATAAATTCACCTCTGAAGGTGAAATGTGTACTTACATTCTGAAATCTTGCCCTGATTTCTCATCCAAAAAGTCCCAGAGATAACATGAAGTGTCGTTTTGTTAGATAAAATCCTTTTTCATATCCTAAAAAGGTCCATATAGCATGCACAATCGATTTTGTATTTCCACTCGTTCAATTTGCAAAGAAAGGAATCTGTCAAAATCTAACCCTAAACGTTGTTTCAACCGGTCAAATCACGTTATAATGTATTCCTCAGAGATCCTAGAACGTAACCAGACTTCACTATATCATTAGGGGTGTAGTATATCCTATAGGACACCATATTTGGTCAAAGATCAACTCTAACTTTGTCAAATAAGCACCAATCGGGGTCAAACAAAGCTAGTTAGATAGCCAATGAGCCGGGCTTTACGGGAGTATCTGGAATCCATGTATATGTCGTAAAATGTAGCTACTAACCTAGTACGACAGCATGCCTTTTCCTTTTGGGCAAGAATTATAAGAATATTCAGAGTTATGAAGTTATGAAAACTGGTTGTTTTGCAAATGCTGAACTTATAATATGGCTAGTAATACTGGAAAAGCTAAATCAAAGTCCAAGTATACAGATTTGCCTATATTCTGAAAAATGTCATACGAACGCAAATGTCTCCTTCACGATTTGCACAAATGTACCTGGGTGACTTCACACTAAATGTCATGTAGTTCGCTCATACTTCAAGTTATCCGTCTGAAACTTTGCACATACATGGCTGCCATCTTGTGTACACCATCGGAATTACAACCAGAGTCATGGCTAGAACTGGGACCTTTCTCTTGCATTTCAAGGATTGTGGTAAGAATTTTTTTTTGTTTTTTTCTTTGTATTTTCTTCTACCAGATCTATTGTGTTGTATTCTCCAACATTCAATTCACATTTCCACAAACTTCAAAGTGTTTCCTTTCAAATGGTACTAATAATATGAATATCCTTGCTTCAGGGCCTGAGCTACAGGCAGTTAGATTTGGTATGTCATTTTAGGCGACACTTGACAAAAAAAAGGGGTCTATCCCTAAGAAGATTTATTAACACATCACAATGAAATGCAACTCACTGCTGTTCATGGAGACCTGATTCTGCCAGGTTACAGCCAGGGGTGCTTAATTCTATACAGGCTATATTTCTAATTCTACATGAGTGGATGACTATTCCAGGTGGTAAAATGGCTCCCCACTGAGAAATCAACTGCTGCCCTCTCATCAGAGCAGAGTCTGGCACAGAGTGCTGCTTCTGCCAGCCAGCCTTTATCCTTTTCATGGGGCGATATGTTGACGTAGTCACTAAGCCAGGGCCGTCACATGGACTCAGATAACCACACTGGGATCGATGGGAGATTATCTCTGATCTGGAGCACACAAACAACAATCATAATAACTATGGAGTCACTGGAAATGGAAGCTTGAGTGGAGTATCGGGATCTGCTGTCCCCCATCACATGATTAATGTGAGAGTGTCCCAGTGAAGGCCCGGCCCAATGCTAGCTGCCTCAGAGCTCAGCCGCCACTGTGATCACTAGGCTAAATGGTTATTCACTGGCCCTTTGACCAAGTAGCAGCTGCTAAATCATCCTATTGATTTCTCCTTCACAGTTCCTATTGTGAGGCTGTCTCCGTTTACAGTGGGGTGACGAATTGCCAGAGAAAACAAAACTAATAGGGGCTCAACATCGGCCCGCAAGTGCTCATTCATCACCCGTTCTTTATTGAACAATAAACACATACAGCACCGCACCGGCACAGGGCAGGGGAGGAAGAGAGGAAAGGGAAGAGGGTCAGTGTGTTGGGCTTGAGTGGCCTCTCACAGAGACACTCTGATGGTCTGAAAGGATTGATGATAATAACCAGTACCTCCTATCTCACTCCTGTGTTTGCCTCAATAGTTTCCCCCAACTTTTTAAACTATAGCATGCCTGTACGCCTACATCTCAGTCTACAAGTCTTAAGCTCTAAAACTACAAGGATATACAGTGACATGACTCGAGAGAAATAGAAGCAATTAAAAACTAAAAACTACGTTTCAAAGATGCACTACGCAGAAATCGCTCCCCCATTTCCAGGTTGCTAAAATTCTAATAGTTCGCCTAATTTCATTTTATGTGACAAAACAAGCAAGTACAGTGTAGAGAATCATTGTACCATCTAAACCGCTGTGAAATATATTTTCCATAACCAGCAATATTGTATTTTCAGCTGGTGTACAAAAACAAAAGTAAAAGATGCAAAAACAAAACTTAAGAATTAGAAGCATATATAACAGTATAGCTTTCATCCATCTCCTCGCCCCTACCTGGGCTCAAACCAGGGATCCTCTGCACACACTGACAACAGCCACCCTTGAAGCATCATTATCCATCACTCCACAAGAGCCGCAGCCCTTGCAGAATAAGGGGAACAACTACTTCAAGGTCTCAGAGCGAGTGACGTCACCGATTGAAACGCTATTAGCGCGCACCACCGCTAACTAGCTAGCCATTTCACATCGGTTAAACATAGAAATAGTGCACATAGAACAGATCTACTGCCTCTTAGACTTGCTTTCAGTGAGAATGATCTATATTACGCCCAAAAAGTTTCATATTGCAGCTTTAAGTGAGAGGTAGCCATTGGACTGAAGCCGAAAAATGAAGGAAATTCACATGAGCACCACAATGCATACGTCACCCATGCTCAACCAAGGTTTTCCAGCACACAGCTTCGACCTACAATAGTAGCTATGTTGGTCTATTGTACTTCCAACAATATGTAGGCAGGTTGCTTATGATTCAAACCTTCTTAAACAGCCTAATTCATACTCTTCAGAGGTATAATGAAAAGCCAACTGACATTTACTCCTGATGTGCTCACCTGTTTCATCCTCTACAACCACTGTGGTTATTATTTGACCCTGCTGGTCATTTATGAACGTGTGAACATCTTGAAGAACGATCTGGCCTTAATGACCATGTACTCTTATAATTTCCACTCGGCACAGCCAAAAGAGGACTGGCCACTCCTCAGAGCCTGGTTCCTCACTAGGTTTCTTCCCAGATTCCAGCCTTTCAAGGGAGTTTTTCATAGCCACCACGCTTCTACATCTGCATTGCTTGCTCTCTGGGGTTTTAGGCTTGGTTTCTGTATAAGCACTTTGTGACAACTTCTGATGTAAAAAGGGCTTTACAAATGAATGTGATTGATTGCTTGATAATGGACTTCACAGGGTACTGCTATTAAAATAATAAAGTATAGTCTCAACATCAACAGTGAAGAGGCGTCTCCAGGATGCTGGCCTTCAAGGCAGAGCTGCAAAGAAAAAGCCATATGTCAGACTGGCCAATAAAAATATAAGATTAAGATGGGCAAAAGAACAGACACTGGCCTTCCCGACTCCAGTAAGGCATGCATCCCGGAGTCGCCTTCATCACTGCTGACGTTGAGACTGGTGTTTGCGGGTATTATTTAATGAAGCTGCCAGTTGAGGTCTTGTGAGGTGTCTGTTTCTCAAACTAGATACTCTAATGTACTTGTCCACTTGCTCAGTTGTGCACCGGGCCTCCCACTCCTCTTTATATTCTGGTTAGAGACAGTTTGCGCTGTTCTGTGAAGGGAGTAGTACACAGCGTTGTGCGAGAGCTTCAGTTTCTTGGTAATTTCTCGCATGGAATAGCCTTCATTTCTCAAAACAAGAATAGACTGATGAGTTTCAGAAGAAAGTTCTTTGTATCTGGCCATTTTGAACCTGTAATCAAACCCACAAATACTGATGCTCCAGATACTAAACTAGTCTAATGAAGGCCAGTTTTACTGCTTCTTTAATCAGCTGTGCAACATAATTGCAAAAAAAGGGGATTCTAATGATCAATTAGCTTTTTAAAATGATAAACCTGGATTAGATAACACAACGTGCCACTGGAACACAGGAGTGATGGTTGTTGATAATGGGCCTCTGTACTAGAGGTCGACCGATTAATCAGAATGGCCGATTAATTAGGGCCGATTTCAAGTTTTCAAAACAATCGGAAATCTGAATTTTTGGCCGCCAATTTATTTTTATTTTTATATACCTTTATTTAACTAGGCAAGTCAGTTAAGAACACATTCTTATTTTCAATGACGGCCTAGGAACGGTGGGTTAACTGCCTAGTTAACCCAGCTCGGGGGATCCAATCTTATCCAAAGTTAACTAGTCCAACGCTATAACCACCTGCCTCTCGTTGCCCAACTGCGAATGCAGTAGAAGCCAAGGTAAGTTGCTAGCTAGCATTAAACTTATATTATAAAAAACAATCAATCCATAATAATCACTAGTTATAACACATGGTTGATGATATTACTAGTTTATCTAGCGTGTCCTGCGTTGCACACAATCGATGCAACGCTGGGGGATGATTTAACAAAAGCTCATTTGCGAAAATAGCACAATCGTTGGACGACTGTACCTAACCATAAACAGCAATGCCTTTCTTAAAATCAATACACAGAAGTATATATTTTTAAACCTGCATATTAAGCTAAAAGAAATCCAGGTTAGCAGGCAATATTAACCAGGTGAAATTGTGTCACTTCTCTTGCGTTCATTGCATGCAGAGTCAGGGTATATGAAACAGTTTGGGCAGCCTGGCTCATTGCAAACTAATTTGCCAGAATTTTACATAATTATGACATAACATTGAAGGTTGTGCAATGTAACAAGAATATTTAGACTTAGGGATGTCACCCGTTAGATAAAATACAGAGCGGTTCCGTATTTCACTGAAATAATAAACGTTTTGTTTTCGAAAAGATAGTTTCCGGATTTGACCATATTAATGACCAAAGGCTCGTATTTCTGTGTGTTATGTTATAATTAAGTCTATGATTTGATAGAGAAGTCTGACTGAGCGAAGGTAGGCAGCAGCAGGCTCGTAAACATTCATTCAAACAGCACTTTTGTGCGTTTTGCCAGCAGCTCTTCGCAAGCACAGCGCTGTTTATGACTTCAAGCCTGTCAGCCTAATGGCTGGTGTAACCGATGTGAAATGGCTAGCTAGTTAGCGGGGTGCGTGCTAATAGCGTTTCAAACGTCACTCCCTCTGAGACTTGGGGTAGTTATTCCCCCTGCTCT
Organism: Oncorhynchus mykiss; assembly: GCF_013265735.2. Lineage (NCBI taxonomy): Eukaryota > Metazoa > Chordata > Actinopteri > Salmoniformes > Salmonidae > Oncorhynchus > Oncorhynchus mykiss. Next base: position 65,811,726 of record NC_048572.1, read on the forward strand.
GCAAGGGCAGCGGATTTTGTGGAGAGATGGGTAACGCTGCTTCGAGTGTAGCTGTTGTCAATGTGTTCCTGGTTCGAGCCCAGATAGGGCGAGGAGAGGAATGGAAGCTATACTGTTACACTGGCAATACTATAGTGCCTATAAGAACATCCAATAGTCAAAGTTATATGAAATACAAATGGTATAGAGAGAAATAGTCCTATAAATACTATATTAACTATAACCTAAAACCTCTTACCTTGGAATATTGAAGTCTCATGTTAAAAGGAACCATTAACTTTCATATGTTCTCATGTTCTGAGCAAGGAACTCAAACGTTTTTACATATTGCACTTTTACTTCTCCAACACTTTGTTTTTGCATTATTTAAACCAAATTAAACATGTTCCATTATTTATTTGAGGCTAAATTGATTTTTATTGATGTATTATATATTATATTAAGTTAAAATAAGTGTTCATTCACTATTGATGTAATTGTCATTATTACAAATACATTTTTAAAAATTGGCCGATTAATCGGTATCGGCTTTTTTTGGTCCTCCAATAATCGGTATCGGCGTTGAAAAATCATAATCGGCCGACCTCTACTCTGTACGCCTATGTGGATATAGATAGTAGATATTCCATAAAAAATCTGCCATTTCCAAATACAATAGTCATTTCTAACATTAACAACGTCTACACTGTATTTCTGATCAATTTGATGTTGTTTTAATAGGCAAAAAACAAGGACATTTCTAAGTGACCCCAAACTCTTTTGAACGGTAATACACTACCGGTCAAAAGTTGACACACCTACTCATTCAAGGATTTTATTTTGACTATTTATTTTTATTTTGACTATTTATTATATTATTATATATTTTATATTTATTATATTTATTATATATTATATTTTATACATTGTAGAATAATAGTGAAGACATCAAAACTATGAAACACATATGGAATCATGGGGTAACCAAATAAATGTTAAACAAATTTGAGTTTCTTCAAAGTAGCCACTCTTTGCCTAGATGACAGCTTTGCACACTCTTGGCATTTTCTCAACCAGCTTCATCTGGAATACTTTTCCAACAGTCTTGAAGAAGTTCCCACATATGCTGAGCACTTGTTGGCTGCTTTTCCTTCACTCTGCATACACATGCAGAGATCATCCGTTTAAACACTTCATGAGAACCCATGAGATTTTCTATAGGCTATGCAATTGTGTGAGAAAACAGAGTTTTGATTGACTCTATTAAAAAAAGAGGACCCCATCAGCTTTCTATAGGCTAGGCCTACATTTATTTCTCAACTTTCCTAATATTAAGCACTATTTACAACAGTAGTGTAGCCTACCTGGCTGGCAGGAAAATTAACCACGGGAAGAGCGTCCTCGATTTGCTATTTAAATGCATTGATTACATGTTTTTTTTGCTCCTGCCCCTGTTTTGAGACAGGTGCATGATAATGGTACATTTCTAAATCAAAACAAATTTCACACATATATTATTTAGTATATGTAAAGACAAGATTAAATCAACAATATTCTGATGGGTGACAATATTAGCCTATCATTTGGCAATGATGATGCCCAGCTTGTGTGCATTAAGGAGAGATACTTTTTCAAATCACACCTAGCCCATAGGCTTATATGATTTGGCAAGATTTGTATCACAACTAAAGTAGCCAAATAACATATTCAAATGTACAACAGATGTAGAGCCTAACTGGCATACATATGCAGCACGTGAGTTTCAAGTTTGGGGAAGATCATTTTCACCATAAAAATACACCTTTATAATAAAAGCATTACATGCATAATCGCATTTGTGGTCACTTTTGAGAATGGTGTTTTTCCTTGCATTTTGGAACATTTGCGCTGTGTGTGCATTGCTGCTCTTATAATGTGAAGAAATAAACTATTAGGCTATCAACATTTTAAGCTAAACGTTCTGATCTGTTGCATCAGTTTCATTGCTTTAAAATAATTTGTTGACGCTAATGGTTGCATTCATTTGGGCTCTATCGCATCCCACAACTGTCCCAGAGAATATTTATTTCTCGCACAGAATAGAATGTCAACTTTTGTACTATGGGGGATAGTAGATTTAGCTGTTTGTTAGGCCTACTCATATTGTTGGCTGACGAAAAGGAACAAATACAAAAGTGCTACTGATAGTGTGCAATGTACTGTGTGCATATGAATAAGTGTAAGTCGTTTGTCAACTCCATGTGGGCCAGCTTGACACATTTCTTAGCTTCACAAATGACAGAAAGTGGCACCTGAAAAGGAGAAACGTTTATAGCCTGTGCAACTTATCACGTGCATTTGTACGGTAGGGTTGGCCTTGCATCTGAGGGATGAGGGCAACGTCTTCCTTGAGAGTTTGAGAGCTGGGCTCGTCACCGTTCTCTCTTCCGTAGGATCAAGAAGCGAGCAATAGTACCCATCACACTCCCTGTCCCTTGCCACCCAACGGTGCCTAACAAACCCAAATGCTCTTTAAAGAGAAACCTAATAAATTAAAATAAGCACACACCGTGCATGTATTTTTCGGGAAAGGAAGGGGGGATCAAAAACTCTACACAAAAGAAAATTGCCAAAATATTCCCTCTGGGAGGTGAACCCAGGAGTGTCAACTCCCAGGGCAGGAACGCTAACCAGTTTGATGTTGTCGTTTTACCTGGAAGCTTCGTGCGCAACCCGCACCCCTGCTACTTTTTACTTGTGGATGGCGACTTTAGGTTTTAGGAAAGACTGTGTTGATCAGTTAGTGAACATTTTGATCATAATGACAATAATATAATTTTAACGCGCCTGTTCTGGTGTGTGCATGTATTATAAATCAGCAGTGTGACTGTTTTCCCAAAGTTCCGGCTAGAATATCAGTCAAGGACTTTTGCTATCTTATTTGTTTGTACTCTGATTACACACAAGTGTCCAGGTCAGCAGTTTACACAGATGACTTCAGCCATACGAAAAACCTTCCATAGCTAAATATACCTAGCTAGCTAGCTATCTACCTTACTTCCTCTTGCTTCCCAGCCAAATGGTGAAAGCTTGATAGCTACAGCTGCTAGCCTTCTACTAGCTAGCTGCTACTGCTGCTAGCCTTCTACTAGCTATCTGCTACTACTGCTAGCCTTCTACTAGCTAGCTGCTACTGCTGCTAGCCTTCTACTAGCTAGCAGCAACAGGGTTGCTCTACCCGGTTTTAGAACCGGGTAGAAATTCAATTTACAAGATGTTAGCATTGTAAGAAATGCTACAAAAAGGTAGCATATTGTTGGTATTTATTGGGCAGAAATGTACCTACAAACATATACAGTACAAATGGATCTAAGTCTAATGGTCACTTTATGGACACTGTAGCCTTGTTTTAATTCGATGTGTAGAATTTGAGCTAGGTTTAGGCAAACCATTTTCTAATGAGCCTAATGCTAATGACCCTGTCAAAAATCTGGTATAGTGGTTCTCGGTAATTGCTAGATGGATCATGACGAGAGGTCAGGAATGTGTTGTGTATCTCCAAGTTGATTTTTACATTTTCATCGACATTGGTGTCATATTGGAATAGATATGATGGTAATAATATTTGAATTTAACATTTCGCTTCAAACAAATGCATACTGTAATGCAATGAAACGGGCAGGGAGCAAGTCTCGGACCTTCTAGCCCGAAGTCCAGCGCGTTATCGACTGTGCCCCAAAAGCATGCTCAAGCGACAGTCGATATCAGCGTTTATAAACCCTGGGTCGTTACACTATACTCCCTCCTTTTCAAAGAGCGCGTTGTCTCGCTAGCTTGCGACTCAACGTCTTTTATAGGAACGCGTTCATCGGTCAAGCACACGCACGTTCGTGGATGCAAGGTCCGATCACTTCTGACACCAATGCAATGAAACGGGCAGGAAGCAGGCCTCGAACCTTCTAGCCCGAAGTCCAGCACGCTATCGATTGTGTCCCAAAAGCATGTTCAAGCGGCATAGTCGATATCCGCGTTTATAAACCCAGGGTCGTTACAATAAGAGCAACCTACTTTCATCAGCGATCTGTTGCACCTAAAATTCTTTATTCTATGATCTTGATACACACTACTCGTGTGTTACGGCAGGTTATATTTCAAGTCTATCTCTAAAGAGCTAGTTGAACTTTAGCTCAAAACAGTTTCTCATATTGATTTACTATTACACAATAAATCCAATCTGTCTGGATAATACCTTTAAAAGAGAGCGTAATTGTTGGTGTGATTAACAAGTGCTGCAGCTGCAGGTCACCATCTGTAGAGTTAATCACACTGCTGTTATCTCGATGTGCTGGTTATTGACAGATAATCGAATCTCAGGTTACATTCCCATGATGAGATCATCAATATTAACCCTCTCTCATATAATTAGGTTGGTGGAAATTAAGAAAATATGCATATATAAGCTACTATAATTGTAGCAAAGTGCAGAGCTGGTGTGTGTGTGTGTGTGTGTGTGGATATTGTGTGTTAGTGCTAAGAGCAGCACTATAAAGTGAGGACAAGAAGAGCAAGGTTAAGTTCAGAGTGTTAGAGCAGTTAAAGATATAACTGTAACCAATGGCTTATTAAACCGGAGGAGGTTGTGCAGCATGGCAGCCGAACACTCTCCTGTTTAAACAACATATCTATTTTATCACCATTGACACAAAGGTCTCTTTTGCAAGGGAACCCCCAAGGGAGCCCTGTTACAACACCTCTCCACCCCAAACAGTCTGCTCGTTCTCTACCACCAATTTTTACATGTTTTATTTACATTTGAATCATCTAGCAGACACTCTTATCCAGAGCAACTTACAGTAGTGAGAGCATACAGCAAAGCAAAGTCTTCCTGGCAAACCACAGTAAGACTTCGTAATGCAAGATGGCAGCCAATCAGTCTGTCCATTTGTATGTCTGATCTTTCAGATTTGAGTTTTAATGACCCTGATCCTGTCTACAGAAGCAAACACTTTTGATGTGAAGGTGGATGCTGTATATAACAACTATTCTTGAGATGTATAGTTATGCTTTTATTGTTGATCTCTGGTAATGTGAGATGAAACTCTGGGCCGGTAGATACCATGCAATCTCTACCGACACCCTATGATTTAAAAAACAGAGGAGGTTTTGGCCTTTTGCATGTAAATGTCTGAAGTCTATTTCCAAAAATAGACACGATTAGAACATGGGCCAATACGACAAATGCGGACATAATGGTTTTATCAGAAACTTGGCTAAAGAAATCTGTGTCAAATAACTTGATTTCTATTGACAGGTACATGTTTTTTAGAACGGATCGGATGAGTAAAGGAGAAGGGGTTGCAATATATGTTAAATTCAAGAATTCTCTCAATTACCAAAGCCAAACATGTTGAATTGCTTGCGGTTAAAGTGAACGTATGCATTCAGAAAGTATTCACATTTTGTTATGTTTCAGCCTTATTTTGAAATTGATTAAATTATTTGTTCCCCTCATCAATCTACCCACAATACCCCATAATGACAAAGCTGAAAATGTTTTTGGGAATACTGAAATATTACATTTACATAAGTATTCAGACCCTTTACTCAGTATTTTGTTGAAGCGCCTTTGGCAGCGATTACAGCCTGAGGTCTTTTTGGGTATAACACTACAAACTTGGCACACCTGTATTTGGGGAGTTTCTTCCATTCTTCTCTGCATATCCTCTCAAGGTCTGTTAGCTTGGATGGGGAGTTCACAGCTATTTTCAGGTCTCTAAAGAGATATTAGATCGGGTTCAAGTACAGGCTCTGCCAGGGCCACTCAAGGACATTCAAAGACTTGAACCGAAGCCACTCCTGCGCTGTCTTGGCTGTGTGCTTAGGGTTGTTCTCCTGTTGGAAGGTAAACCATCACCCCAGTCTGAGATCCTTAGCACTCTGGAGCAGGTTTTCATCAAGGATCTGTCTGTACTTTTCTTTGTTCATCTTTACCTCTATCTCCCAGGCCCTGATGCTAAAAAACATCCCCGCAGCATGATGGTCCCACCACCATGCTTCATCGTAAGGATGGTGCCAGGCTTCCTCCAGATGTGACGCTTGGCATTGAGGCCAAAGAGTTCAATCTTGGTTTAATCAGACCAGAGAATCTGGTTTCTTATGGTCTGAGAGTCCTTTAGGTGCCTTTTGGCAAACTCCAAGCGAGCTGTCATGTGCCTTTTACTGAGGAGTGGCATCCATCTGGTCACTCTACCATAAAGGCCTGATTGGTGGAGTGCTGCAGAGATGGTTGTCCTTCTGGGAGGTTCTCTCATCTCCACAGAAGAACTCTGGAGCTTTGTCAGAGTGACCATCGGGTTCTTGGTCACCTCCCTGACCAAGGTCCTTCTCCCCGGATTTCTCAGTTTGGCTGTGCGGTGTTGGGGAATAATCAGAATTAGTTGGTAACATAGGTAAGATGTTTTATATTCATCATATGTTTGTAAGTTACTTCTCATCAGAATGTTATTTTTGTATAATACTGTGGCGGGGTTGCAGTATCTGTTCTGTCAAGACTAAGTTGCTTGGGCCGGAGAGAAGAGAGAGGTCAAGCGTGTATCTCTTGGCTCCACAATGTCTGTGTGCCAGTCAATGTGTCTCTGTGATCTTGTCAAGATAGGATGGATTTGATATATGCCTGTTGATATGGAGGATTGGTTTATGGTTCTGAGTTTGGGAAAATAACATAGTTTAGGAGACAAAGCTGAACGATAAATTATGCCGATGCTGTCTGGCTATGTGTGTCTTTGCTATAAAGGATCTCAGTTGCAATGTGTAAGGGACTCTCAGAGAATTCATTGATAGACACTGAATTCATCTGAGAGTCATGGGATTGTAATGGAGCTCATATAATTAAAGATGGACTTTGTGATAACTAACTCTGACTTGTGTGTGGTTTGCTCTCATGATTTGGTAAATACAGAAAATTTCCACGACAGCGGCCAGCTCTAGGAAGAGTCTTGGTGGTACCAAACTTCTTCCATTTAATAATGATGGAGGCCACTGTGTTCTTGGGGACCTTCAATACTGCAGAAATGTTTTGGTACCCTTCCCCAGATCTGTGCCTCGACACAATCCTGTCTCGGATCTCTACCGACAATTCCTTCAAACTCATCGTTTGGTTTTTGCACTGACATGCACTGTCAACTGTGGGACCTTATATAGACAGGTGTGTGCCTTTCCAAATCATGCTCAATCAATTGAATTTACCACGGGTGGACTCCAATCAAGTTGTAGAAACATCTCAAGGATGATCAATGGAAACAGGATGCACCGGAGCTCAATTTCGAATCTCATATCAAAGGGTCTGAATACTTATGTAAAAATGAGCAAAAATGTCTAAAACCTGTTTTTGCTTTGTCATTATGGGGTATTGTGTGTAGATTGATGAGGAAAAACATTTATTCAATTTTAAAATAAGTTGTAATGTAACACAATGTGACTACTTTCTAAATGCACTGTATAAGAACTCCCACATCACTGTAGTCAGCTGCAACAGCTTCCCTCAGCTTCGGGAGACACACTTAACTCTGTTTCTGATTTCCTACACAAGCTAAATTACTATGTATTGGACTCTTTTAAAAAACTATTACTCTCTGAATCTCGGGCAAATTAATTAATGTGCCTACAAGACCGATTCCCAGAGCATCTAACAAATCAACGCTATTGGACATTCTTCTAACAAATACCCCTGACAAAAACACATCGACTGGGATATTCTGTAATGATGTCAGTGTTCACTGTGCAATTGCTTGTGTTATAAATACAAAAATTGGGACTCCCAAGTTGCGCAGCGGTGTAAGGCACTACATCACAGTGCTAGAGGCGTTACTATACATCTGGGTTCGATCCCGGGCTGTGTCGCAGCCGGCCGCATGAGGCGGCGCACAATTGGCCTAGCATCATCTGGGTTAAAGGAGGGTGTGGGTGGCCGGGATGTCCTTGTCCCATCGTACTCTAGCGGCTCCTGTGGATGCGTGCACGCACTCTGACACGGTCGTCAGTTGGGCGGTGTTTCCTCTGACACATTGGTGAGGCTGGCTTCCGGGTTAAGTGAGCAGTGTGTCAAGAAGCAGTGTGGCTTGGCAGGGTTGTGTTTCGGAGGACGTATGGCTCTCGACCTTCGACTCTCCCGAGTCTGTACGGGAGTTGCAGCAATAGGATAAGACTGTAACTTCCAATTAGATATCACAAAGCAAAACCCCATTATATTTTATGAATACATTTTTGACAGTTTGATGAGCAAGCGTTCTTACATGATCTGTACTCGAATATTGACAGAGTAAGTCTGATTCCCAATGTTGACACTGCCTGGATCTATTTTGACATGAAATTTGTGTCCATTTGTGATAAGCATGCCCCTATGAAGAAATGTAAAATCAGTGGAAGGGACAATCCCTGGTTTTCAGATAACTTGGCAGAATGAATTAGAAATAGGGCCTTGGGGCCTCCAGAGTGGAGCAGGTGCCTGTGCTAGCTGTGCCACCTATAGCTTCTGGGTTCGATTCCAGGCTCTGTCGCAGCCGGCCGTGTCCGGGACACTCATGGGGTGGTACAGAATTGGCCTAGCGTTGTCCGGGTTAGGGGAGGGTTTGGGATGTTATTGTCCCATCACGTACTAGCGACTCCTATGGCTGGCCGGGCAAAGTGCACGCTGACATGGTCGCCAGGTGTACGGTGTTTCCTCCGACACATTGGTGCGGCTGGCTTATGTTTTAAGTGGGCATCGTGTCAGGAAACAGTGTGGCGAGGTTGGGTTGTATTACGGAGGGTGCACGGCTCTCAACCTTCACCTCTCCCGAGTCCGTACAGGAGTTGCAGCGATGAGACAAGACTGTAACTACCAATTGGATACCACGAAATTGTGGAGAAAACGGGGTGAAAAAAAATAAGAAAAAGAAAGAAAGAGGGCCTCGATCAGAGCGCTAAGAAACAAATGTACAGGATTGATCAGGAAGTCCAAATCAGATTTCTATCTAAGTTCTGGAAGCTAATCAAATATAATCTAATCAAATCAGTGTCAGGTTCTCATGTATCCTCTGTCCTTCCTGACCATTTAATGATGGATTCTAATGAAGTGAAGGATAAAGTTGATGTAAGTTATGTTACAGTAAACCATGATATAGGCCCTCATGTGAACCATTTTAACTTTGAGCCTGTTTCTTATGCTGAGGTCTATACAGCACTAAAGGCAATAGACACTAAAAAGTCTGCAGGTCCAAACAACCTGGATCCCTACCTCTTAAAGATAGTAGCTGGTATTATTACTGAACTTGAGTCTCTTGATCAATTCCATACCCAGAATTTGGAAATCAGCTTATGTCCTCCCACTGCTAAAGGGTGGAGATCCCTCAGATTCTAATAACTATTGTCCTATCTACAAGCTCCCTATCCTGGCCAAAGTCTATTAATCCCTAGGGAACTCGCAGTAAAAGAACGTCTTAATTGAAAAGAACACAACTAAGTGGGTTTCAGTCTGGCTTTAGATCGGGGCATAGCACCACAACTGCAGCTATGGCCGTGGCAAAATACATCATAAATGCACTTGATTAAAAAACAACCATGAATTGTTTCTTGCTGGACCCAGTAACATTGGTCTCAGTGAAGGGTCAGTAAATTGGTTTAGGAACTATCTTTCTGACAGAACACAATGTGTATATGCTGACAATCACAAGTCTAGCTTTCTTGAGATTAATAGAGGTGTGCCCCAGGGTTCAAATAATATTTTTCTTCTAAAATGTCTATTAATTATTTGGGAAATGGGATGCAACCAGCAAAGTTACATCTATATACAGATGATACAGTCATATTAATGTGCTCCTTCTCTGATTCAGGCTGTTGAGAAGCTCCAGACTGCTTTTCAGTCACTGCACACATCCCTTTAAGGTCTGAAACTGGTCCTGAATGTACAAAAAACTAAATGTATGACCTTTACCAGAGCTCGCACTTAGACAGAGAAGGTTAGCATTGTCACATCTGGTGCCTTATCCATTGAAAATGTGTCATCCTACAAATACCTTTTATATGGTTGGATGACAAGTTGTCCTTTAAAGTTCATATGGATAATCTTGTGAGGAAGCTTAAATTGAAATTAGGTATTTATTTATTTTCTTAATAAGGCTTGTTTCCCGCTTATGGCTAGAAAGAAGCTTGTTCAGGCCACTTTTCTCTTTGTAATTGATTATGGTGACTTGTTGTGTATGCATGCAGCCTCATCGGTCTTACAGAGACTGGACTCTGTTTATCATGCATCCTTGTGCTTTATTACAAATGCCAAGTCAGTCACCCACCATTGCACCTAGTACCAAATGGTGGGTTGGACCTCATTTTATATGCACAGAAAGCTACATTTGTATGTGTTCCTCTACAAAGCCCTTTTGGGTAAACTTTCTCTTTACCTCTGTAGTCTTATCTCCTTCACCACCAGCAGTTACCATACCCGGTCTGCTAGGTGGTTGCTACTTAAAGACCCCAGGACATTTACAGTATTAGGCCAGACTGCCTTCTCATCTTGTGGCATGGAATAGTCTACAATCCAGGCTTCATCTAGATATGTTAGCGCCACTGAATGAATAAAACATTTTGATGGGAGACTGTTACAGAGGATTGTAAATGCTTTTTCTTAGGCTGGATCATGTTGTTGTATGTTTTAATTCTGTAATGTATTGATTGTTGCTGCTCTCTCGGCCAGGTCTCCCTTGAAAAATAAACTATGGAGCTGCAGTCAAAACACTTAAAATACACCCTATCCCCACTTCTGATGACGTATCATGACGCCTGACGAGAATACACTTGCAGGGCAAGGGGCGAGGGAGGAAGGAGTGATTTTTAAATGGCCCGCCCTTGCCCGGAAAATCGCCATCCTTCATCCCGCTATGATTGTGTTTTCAGCCACCGGTAGCTTGTGGGTGATTTATATGTGCTACAGTCAATTATGATTGCATGTCTACTTACATTAAATATATAATTATTAATATAGCAAATTAATTAGCTTAATAACATTAGCCCGCCAAGCTGGAACCTCTGAAGAAGGAAAATGTTTTATTTCTACAATTTCCAAAAGCTAACCAAACAAAAACATAATTACATTTTTACGAGACATGTTTGTACCGTCATGTGCATTAGTAGCACAATTTCTAATTTATTTACATTCGTTTTTACTTACACATGTATGTTGACTCCATATTGACGTTGAGGTTTTAATTTTTGGCTGACTTTTCTTAGGGGATGTACAATCGTCCCAAATTGAATTATGGGGAGTTTCAGGCTCCGAAGTGAACATAATTATACACTCGCAAACTAGACCAAAAACGAGGGCTGAGTGGCTTACGTTGCAAACTTCCCTTGCTTGGCTAATCCTTTGGACCGCCCTCCAAGATGGTGATGGGGATTCCCCCAAGGGCATAAGGCAAGGGTAAGTGGACGAGGGTGTGTCTTTTGAGTTTGAACCGCAGCCTGGGTCTCAATGGGCTTTTCCTGGTTAATTAAAAAATATATATATTTTCAGACTTTTTTCGTACTGGTCCCCCGTGGAATGCGAACCCACAACACTGTATTGGTAAGCGCCATGCTCAGCCAAGGACTCCCTCACAGGACTCCCTCCCCCCTCACTGAATATACAGTACAGTGCAGTAAGACTGAATTACATTTCAAAGAGATGCATGTGCACAGTACAAACTAGAGGTCGACCGATTATGATTTTTCAACGCCGATACTGATTATTGGAGGACCAAAAAAAGCAGATAACGATTAATCGGACGATTTTTAAAATGTATTTGTAATAATGACAATTACAACAATACTGAATGAACACTTATTTTAACCTAATATAATACATCAATAAAATCAATTTAGCCTCAAATAAATAATGAAACATGTTCAATTTGGTTTAAATAATGCAAAAACAAAGTGTTGGAGAAGAAAGTAAAAGTGCAATATGTGCCATGTAAAAAAGCTAACGTTTGAGTTCCTTGCTCAGAACATGAGAACATATGAAAGCTGGTCGTTCCTTTTAACATGAGTCTTCAATATTCCCAGGTAAGCAGTTTTAGGTTGTAGTTATAGGAATTATAGGACTATTTCTCTCTATACCATTTGTATTTCATATTCCTTTGACTATTGGATGTTCTTATAGGCACTATAGTATTGCCAGTGTAACAGTATAGCTTCCGTCCCTCTCCTCGCCCCTACCTGGGCTCGAACCAGGAACACATCGACAACAGCCACCCTCGAAGCATTGTTACCCATCGCTCCACAAAAGCCACGGCCCTTGCAGAGCAAGGGGAACAGCTACTCCAAGTCTCAGAGCGAGTGACGTCACCGATTGAAACGGTATTAGCGCGCACCCCGCTAACTAGCTAGCCATTTCACATCGGTTACACCAGCCTAATCTTGGGAGTTGATAGGCTTGAAGTCATAAACAGCTCAATGCTTGAAGCATTGAGAAGAGCTGCTGGTAAAACACACGAAGGTGCTGTTTGAATGAATGCGTACGAGCCTGCTGCTGCCTACCATCGCTCAGTCAGACTGCTCAATCAAATATCAAATCATAGACTTAATTATAACATAATAACACACAGAAATACGAGCCTTTAGTCATTAATATGGTCGAATCCGGAAACTATAATTTAGAAAAAACTAAACTTTTCAGTGAAATATGGAACCGTTCCGTATTTTATCTAACGGGTGGCATCCATAAGTCTAAATATTCCTGTTACATTGCACAACCTTCAATGTTATGTCATAATTACGTAAAATTCTGGCAAATTAGTTCGCAACGAGCCAGTCAGCCCAAACTGTTGCATATACCCTGACTCTGCGTGCAATGAACACAAGAGAAGTGACACAATTTCACCTGGTTAATATTGCCTGCTAACCTGGATTTCTTTTAGCTAAATATGCAGGTTTAAAAATGTATATTGATTTTAAGAAAGGCATTGATGTTTATGGTTAGGTACAGTCGTGCAACGATTGTTTTTTCGCAAATGCGCTTTTGTTAAATCATCCCGTTTGGCGAAGTTGGCTGTCTTTGTTAAACTGCTGCATATACCCTGACTCTGTTGCAAGAGAAGTGACACAATTTCCATAGTTAAAATAAATTCATGTTAGCAGGCAATATTAACTAAATATGCAGGTTTAAAAAGATATACTTGTGTACTGATTTTAAGAAAGGCATTGATGTTTATGATTAGATACACGTTGGAGCAACGACAGTCTTTTTTCGCGAATGCGCACCGCATCGATTATATGCAACGCAGGACGCTAGATAAACTAGTAATATCATCAACCATGTGTAGTTAACTAGTGATTATGATTGATTGATTGTTTTCTTATAAGATAAGTTTAATGCTAGCTAGCAACTTACCATGGCTTCTTACTGCATTCGCGTAACAGGCAGGCTCCTCGTGGAGTGCAATGTAAGGCAGGTGGTTAGAGCGTTGGACTAGTTAACCGTAAGGTTGCAAGATTGAATCTCCGAGCTGACAAGGTAAAAATCTGTCGTTCTGAACAAGGGGGCAGTGTTCTTAAGTGACTTGCCTAGTTAAATAAAGGTGTAAAAAAATTAAAAAAATAAATCATCATGTTTTTAAATCGGCCAAATCGGTGTCCATAAATACCGATTTTCGATTGTTATGAAAACTCTAGTACAAACCCTGCTCCCACAACATGTATGTCAGGGAATGCATCACATTTGATTTGATTTATTAGGCTGACCAGTAGCCAACGTCAATGGCGACTGCTGGTCTTACTGGGATCCGACACATAACAAAAAAGACATTACAGACTAAATACTTTTTAATTTACATACAGTACCAGTCAAAAGTTTGGGCACACCTACTCATTCAAGGGTATTTCTTTAATTTGACTATTTTCTACATTGTACGATAATACTGAGGACATCAAGACTTTGAAATAACACATATGGAATCATGTAGTAACCCAAAAAAAGTTAAACAAATTAAAATAGATTGAATATTTTAGATTCTTCAAATAGCCACCCTTTGCCTTGATGACAGCTTTGCACACTCTTGGCATTCTCTCAACCAGCTTCACATGGAATGCTTTTACAACGGTCTTGAAGGAGTTCCCACATATGCTGAACACTTGTTGGCTGCTTTTCCTTCACTCTGCGGTCCAACTCATCCCAAACCATCTCAAATTGGTTGCGGTCGGGTGATTGTTGAGGCCAGATCATCTGATGCAGCACTCCATCACTCTCCTTCTTGGTCAAATAGCCCTTACACAGCCTGGAGGTGTGTTCGGTCATCCTGTTTAAAAACAAATGATAGTGGGACTAAGTTCAAACCAGATGAGATGGCGTATCGCTGCAGATTGCTGTGGTAACCATGCTGCTTAAGTGTGCCTTGATTTCTAAATAAATCACACAGAGTGTCACCAGCAAAGCACCCCCACACCACCTCCTCCATGCATCACAGTGGGAACCACACATTACGGAGAATATCTGTTCATCTACTCTGCGTCTCACAAAGACATGTCGGTAGGAACCAAAATTCTCAGATTTGGACTCATCAGACCAAAGAACAGATTTCCACCATTCTAATGTCCATTGCTCATGTTTCTTGGCCAAAGGAAGTCTCTTCTTCTTATTGGTGTCCTTTAGTAGTGGTTTGTTTGCAGCAATTCGACCATGAAGGTCTGATTCACGCAGTCTCCTCAAAAGTTGATGTTGAGATGTGTCTGTTACTTGAACCCTGTGAAGCATTTATTTGGGCTGCAAGGTAACTCTGGGTCTTCCTTTCCAGTGGCGGTCTACATGAGAGCCAGTTCATCATAGTGGTTCATGGTTTTTGTGACTGTACTTGAAGAAACATTCAAAATTCTTGAAAGTTTCCGGATTGACTTACCTTCACGTCTTAAATTAATGATGGACTGTCACTTCTTTTTGCTTTTTTTGAGCTGTGCTTTCCATAATATGAACTTGGTCTTTTACCAAATAGGGCTATCTTCTGTATACCACCCCTACCTTGTCACAACACAACTGATTGGCTCAAATGCATTAATAAGAAGGAAAGAAATTACACAAATGAACTTTTAAGAAGGCACACCTGTTAATTGAAATGCATTCCACCTCATGAAGCTGGTTTAGAGAATGCCAAGAGTGGGCAAAGCTGTCATCAAGGCAAAGGGTGGCTATTTGAAGAATCTAAAATCTAAAATCTATTTAGATTTGATTTTTAAAAAAATTGGTTACTACATGATTCCATATGTGTTATTTCATAGTTTTGATGTCTTCACTATTATTATATAATGTAGAAAATAGTCAAAAGAAAAAAGAAAACCTTGAATGAGTAGGTCTGTCCCAACTTTTGACTGGTACTCAACATGCACATCGTTCATGGCACGAGGGATCATCAGAATCTTTCCAATTTTTTTCTGTGCAAATACAGTACAGATGAGAGCATCAATATTGCAGTGTGCCTTTTCGCGTCTGGCATTTGGACACCGCAACTCACCTTCAAGGCAGATCTTGATCAAACATTCAAAAAATGGATACTGTGCTGGAGCAGTGAGGACGAGTAGTATTCAACTTCCCAGCCACTGCCCCCGTGATGTGTGAGAGGCTGTGACAGTGTATATAACAGAGGCAGGGAGACATCCATTGTTCTCTACAGATGAATGTGAAAGGAAAGAGCAGAGGAGAGCAGAGGAGAGTAGGGCCACACACTGATGGGGGTCACAGTGGCAGGCCCACACAGAGGACAGAGAGAGAGAGGGACGCACCAACTTGGAGTAGTGGAGCTAGACACTGACTGGAGATGTCAAATCTAGTACAAACTAGTCCCACACTATATATCCTATAAATATGGTGTAGCTAGTTACTCACTGACTGGAGTGACCAAATGTAGTTCAAAGTAGTCCCCCACTCTTTCCTATAAAAAAATATAGCACTTCTCAAATAGCCTACCTTTTTATAGGATAGAGAGGGGGACTACTTTCACCTAGTAACACCTTGTGGTGGAAGTGGGCATAGAGTTCAAAATTATGTGATTAGATAGAAATAGCAGAGTAGCTAAATACATAATATTGTGTTGGAACTAAATTGTTAGGATATCTATTTTTGCAGGTGTGGTTGCCCCTCTCATTTGATCAGAGAGCATGTTGCCACCAGTGAGAGGATTGTTAAGATGCTTGAGAGTGGGGTATGGTTTTACCTAATCATTTAGTTCCCCCCACTCAAAGTAACATCCACTCAGTGGGCGCTGCACTACACTGGTGTGGTCAGTGTCATGATGTGAGAGGGATTCCATGTCATAAATGAGTACATCCCAAAGGCACTCATCCGCTAAAATAACTGAGACACCCCCAGCATCCATTACAGGAGTGGGCGAGCGAGAGATCATGCTCATCATACCTCCCATTGTGCCCTCCTATCAGGACTGGGCACAATGGCGTCTGTATCCCTAGTGTGCATTAATGCATTGAAATAATAGGTGGAAAAACACGAGTGAGAAGCTTGGTCTGTGACTGTGAGAAGAGGTAAATAGCCCTGATGGAAATTAATTCTCCCTAATTTAAATCCCAGGAGAAACAGATCAACTGTAGAGTGGGGAAATCTGCTGAGTCAAGGGAGAGGGAAGCTTCATTACAGTGAAGGTTTGCCAGGTAGCTCCTGTGAGGGAGGGGGGAAAGTACCCAGGCACATCCCTGGATCGCCATAATGACTCTTAATTATTTGTTAACTGCACAGATAAAACACCCTGGCTGTGTCCCAAATAGCACCCTATTCCCTATGTAGTGCACTACCTTTCACAGGGTAGTTCAGTATATATATATATGAGATCTCTGATTAGGTGCTCAATCCTTTATTTCAACAGCCAAAACTAACAAAACTTCATGTCACACAGGCTTTGGATATTAGTAATAATAGGTTCTACGAAGGTCATAGGCCATGCTTTGGATAATGTTAATGTTGATTGTAGTATCCTAGATGCTACAGTAGCCTGGTTCATGTATCAGAAACACACATGGTCTGACTTAGGCATTATGATTCATCGGAATAGGATACAGCATAATGGTGTGGGAAACCTAAGCCTACCTCTGTTGGAAGTTTGACCATTTTCTTTCTTCTACACTTTCACTGAAATTGGATTTCAGCTATTTGTCTCCCCTCATTAGCTTCAGTAAATCACATTTTCCTTTGTTAGGGAGCTGTCTGTGTTCCTGCTGTTTGATTCACTGTCAGGTTGAAAGGGTTTCTATTATCCTAATGTTAGTACGGAAGACACCTTGCGCCCAGGTCCCCCTGGCCAATTAGTTTTAAAACATGACGACTTGGCCTGCGTGTCTATGTCACATACTCTAGGCACCGCCATTTATAACTCTCATTGAAGAGGAGGTTGATGATTAGAGGCCCTGTATGACGAACGGTAGGAGGTCTGACCAAATTGTATCCTTTGAACCTTTAAATTGGGGAAAATGAATTCATATCCTGCCAATTTGGACCTTCTTTGTTGATAATGGTCCAAGAAGAACTGAGCCTGAATCAGAAGAGAAAACCCATGTTGGTTTTCACCATGAGATTCAAATCCTACTGAACCATGACCCCTCCACTTGGCTGAGTCTGGTGTGACATACAGACCCCTGGTTCCTGGACAGAGAGGGAAAGTCTCTCTAGCTGGCCCTGGCAGACACATGGAAGGAAGCTAAGCTGTCAGATGGTTTTGGGCCATAACTCTTTGCTCCATTAAGAGATCTAGGACATATTCGTTATCAGTAGTGATGAGCAACGGCCAACCTGTATTATTGAGTGGCAGACGTCCAGGGATATATTTAGGATGGCTCAGTGAGAGAATCAGATCCAAGATGGTAGTGTCTCGACCAACTGATTTAGATAGAGTTGAAGTCTTAGCCAAATACATTTAAACTCAGTTTTTCACAATTCCTGACATTTAATCCTTTTAAAAAATCCCTGTCTTAGGTCAGTATCACCACTATATTTTAAGAATGTGAAATGTCAGAATAATAGTAGAGAGAATGATTTGTTTCAGCTTTTATTTCTTTCATCACATTCCCAGTGGGTCAGAAGTTTACATACACTCAATTAGTATTTGGTAGCATTGCCTTTAAATTGTTTAAATTGGGTCAAACTTTTCGGGGGGCCTTCCACAAGCTTCCCACAATAAGTTGGGTGAATTTTGGCCCATTCCTCCTGACAGAACTGGTGTAACGGAGTCAGGTTTGTAGGTCACCTTGCTCGCACACGCTTTTCAGTCCTGTCCACAAATTTTCTATAGGATTGAGGTCAGGGCTTTGTGATGGCCACGCCAATACCATGACTTTGTTGTCCTTAAGCCATTTTGCCACAACTTTGGAAGTATGCTTGGGGTCATTGTCCATTTGGAAGAGCTATTTGTGACCAAGCTTTAACTTCCTGACTGATGTCTTGAGATGTTGCTTCAATATATCCACATAATTTTCCTCCTTCATGATGCCATCTATTTTGTGAAGTGCATCAGTCCCTCCTGCATCAAAGCAACCCCACAACATGATGCTGCCAACCCCGTGCTTCATGGTTGGGATGGTGTTCTTCAGATTTCAAGCCTCACCCTTTTTCCTCCAAACACAACGATGGTCATTATGGCCAAACAGTTCTATTTTTGTTTCATCAGACCAGAGGACATTTCTCCAAAAAGTACGATCTTTGTCCCCATGTGCAGTTGCAAACCGTAGTCTGGCTTTTCTATGGCGGTTTTGGAGCAGTGGCTTGTTCCTTGCTGAGCGGCCTTTCAGGTTATATCAATATAGGATTCGTTTTACTTTGGATATAGATATTTTTGTAACTATTTCCTCCAGCATCTTCACAAGGTCCTTTGCTGTTGTTCTGGGATTGATTTGCACTTTTCGCACCAAAGTATGTTCATCTCTAGGAGACAGAACGAGAGCGGTATGATGGCTGTGTGGTCCCATGGTGTTTATACTTGCGTACTATTGTTTGTACAGATGAACATGATACCTTCAGGTGTTTGGAAATTGCTCCAAAGGATGAACCAGACTTGTGGAGGTCTAGAAATATTTTTCTGAGGTCTTGGCTGATTTCTTTAGATTTCCCATGATGTCAAGCAAAGACAGAGAGTTTGAAGGTAGGCCTTGAAATACACCCACAGGTACACCTCCAATTGATTCAAATATGTCAATTAGCTTCTAAAGCTTCTAAAGGCATGACATAATTTTCTGGCATTTTCCAAGCTGTTTAAAGGCACAGTCAACTTAGTTTATGTAAACTTCTGACCCACTGGAATTGTGAAACAGTGAATTATAAGTGAAATAATCTGTCTGTAAAATAATTGTTGGGAAAATTACTTGTGTCGTGCACAAAGTAGATGTCCTAACTGACTTGCCAAAACTATAGTTTGTAAACAAGAAATGTGTGGAGGGTTGAAAAACAAGTTTTAATGACTACAACCTAAGTTTATGTAAACTTCCGACTTCAACTGTATGTCTGCTATGTTTGAAATTTCAAGTTGAAACTTACACCAAAATGCTTTTCTTGCAAGCTCTAAAGCTGTGAGATTCCACAACAGCACCATGTCTGTTGGCATTTTATAGCATCTGTGGCATAGAGCCATGGTTACATGTTGGGGGAAGAGCAGAGCAGCAACCGACTGGGTTTTTCTGGATTCATAGACACACAATAAACCATTTGCCTCTTCTCTTTTTTATTTTCTAATCCCAACCAAACCCAACTTCATCTGTTTCTGTATTGTGTTTTTTTCAGTTCCAGCTAGCTTGACGGTTCTAGTCTCAGGGTTACAGTAAGACTATTGTCGTCCTGAATGCTGGATCTAGAGTATTTCTGTCAACAAGGCCGGTCTACAGACTTAAGCTGGAGTCATTCAGAGAAAGCCTTGACTGTCAGACTGGGGTTAGCTTGGAAGCTTTCATCACTGCTTTGGCATGACGGATTGGCAGGCGAATCAATACGCTCCGTCTTTCCCTACTGTACAGGGAAGGCAGTTAGTATGAGTCATTCAGACGCCCAGACAGCCTTAATAAGCCTAATACCCTTTACAATCAGACAGGGTCTGTCTGGGGCACTCCAGGGTAGACAGCAGACGGGGGATGGAGGGATGGCGGGGGGGGGGGGGGGGGGGGGGGGGGGGTTTAAAAGGCTTATTACTCCAGGAATTCATTCCATTGCCTTCAACTGCAAGAAGTCTTTAACCTTGCCACTTGTTTAGATCAATAAAGAAGACCTTATGGATCGTACCAGATGCTGTCATTTAGAATACAGGTGATGGCTTTGTTAGGAGAATAAACAGAGTCAATGGATAGAGAGAGAAAAAGAGAGAGACTGGGGGAGTAGGGGCTGAGTAGCATCCATTATCGAGACCAGTCCCTTATAGTGTCATGCAGAAATATGAACTGAAATTAATCGCAGTGTGATCCTTGATTCCATACAGTCCTTTGAGGTCATGTCAAATCAACTTTTATTTAAATGTTTGGATGAAAATATAATGCAGTCTAGTCCATTCACCTGAACTGTAATCACGATTCAAAGCCATTGCCGTTGGGTGCCCTTTAATAAAATCCAGCAATGTTTCATCAGAGCATAAAGTTGCCAGTACATTGTGAGCATGGCATTTAGAAGACTTACACTAGAATTTCATATGATGTCATTTAACAGGAAGCGGGGACTCCAAATGTCCTTATATATTTTTAAATTTAAATGTAAGACAACAGCCCAATATTTCATACAGGATTTTCAATACACCATAAGTGCACGATCAATCTGCAGTCTGATGCAGAACAACATAGATCTATTGTGGCAATTGCAATACCATTGTCCTGCTGTTATGTTGATTCTGAAACTGTTGTGAAACATGCATTTCATGATCCCAATCCCAGTTTTCCACATTTCCATATCAAACCGTGTCAGTTGTCAAAATTCCAACATGATGACATTGAAAGCAACGAAGAGCCCAATACCACACACGCACCATAATGTCTCTCACTGTCAGGATATATCCTAAATGAAAGCCTATTTCCTATATAGTGTACTACTTTTAACCAGGGCCCATAAAGGGAATATGGTGCCATTTGGGACGTAGCCCAGTGCATTTCATACTGTAGAATGTGCTAAAGCCACAGGCTAGGAGAGACTAAGCTGGCAGGCAAATGCTCTGACAGATTTTGCTTAATACGTCCTCGCTGTGCCCGACAGACAGCATTTAGGAGGCAGACAAACCCACGCCCTGGGAAGTGGCTTGCTCCGGCCTGAACGGAGCAAAGAACCACCACCTTAGCACAAGCAGCATCTGTTTTAGGGAGACACCTGGGCTCTGCCTACAGGAGCCCCTGTTGGACTATTAGATAAGCAGGTTGCAGTCCTATGAGCAAGGGCTATCAGTTTAGCACAATGCTGTCCACCTGAATTCCTGAAGATACAGGACAAACATAGCCACTGCAATGAACTAGACCAGACTTGGCCCCAGGGAACGGTCTATCCATAATTTGTGCTGAGGCAAATCTGGGGAAAAAAGAGGTGTGTGTGTGATGGAATGTCAGAGTTGCAATTGTCTATTTTATTCATTGAAGTGGATGTGATGCGAAATATTTAGGACACAAGATTAAATATAGCAGTGTGTAGAGTGCAATAAGCATAAAGAAGACGATGACCCCAGGCAATTGTTTTTCACTGTGCTTTCAGGTTCTGTGACACATTTCCTCTGGGATTTTGATCATTTCAATCACCGTAAAACACAGATGCACACTGAAAGTCTGATTCATAAATGTTGAATAAGAAACCAGTCATAAAAGATTTAATCAAATCACATACTTGATTGGCAGCTCACAGACACCACCTCAGGTCACGTAAAACATAGACACACAGATATTGACAAGTAGAATCCATTATTGGATTCTTTATTTGCTAACCCATAGGCCTGGCTGGTGTGGTCTTCCATTAATAAATGATCAGAGGGATAAGTGGGATCTGATCTCCTGTCTGTCAGAGGAGAGAACAGCTCCCCCATTACTGACCCCACCCTGACCTTCACCGTGACCTTCAGTTACCTCAGGGACACAACGCTCAGGTTCAGTGGAGGAGGAGCAGGGAATGTCATTCAAGCTTCATACAACACTGATTCAGCAAGAAAATCATTTTGCATCGTCTTCTTTTGCATCAAACCTTTCTGACAGGTAAATCAGTCTGCCCTACAAACTATCCATTTGAAAAACTTGAACAACCCATCTTAATGATATACACGGTCTGAGAGGAGATGAGCTGTCATGATGTAAGGGGGAATGTATTTAAAGGTCAGTCAAATCAACTTTAATATTTCAGTCAACTGTAATCAATTTCTGAATGGGAAATGAGGGGAGAAAGAATCTGTTTTTGGAAGTCTTGAATAAGAGTTAACTGTGAGTACGAGCTTGCCTAATGGATTGACTGCAGGTGGAAACCTGTGATAAAAATGATAAAAGTGTCTGGATGAAGTGCCATGGGAAATAGGCCCACTGCATCACACTCAAACAAAGACAAACACACTGGCTCCTCAGTTCAGTCAAGCTCACCAACATTTTCTAAGAACAACTCAAGCTAAATGGACACTAACCACAAATGTAGACGCTTTGGGGTGCCTTATTGTCCTGTCTTGACAGAATAAACTAACAAAACTAACAATGTGAGGCCTGTGAATCTCACTCACAAGTCTTCAGACCCAGTAACAGCAAGCAGGCTGGTGTAATAATACTGTGGATGAGAGACTTTTGAGTCTCTTTGCATCTGTAGGTGTCTGACCCTCTTGGTTTGACTTAACTGATGAAGTTACATATGGTTCTCTGATTAGACAGACTTTCATAAATCCCACGCAACATTTTCCACTGCTGATTCTATTAAAAACGATTCTATGGAGAGACAGTTTCTTGACTGTGTCCAACTCGCTAATAATCACTCAAATGAAAGCTTAGGGATTTTGAGGGGGAAAACAAACTCAATTTAATAAAAAATAACTCAAACCTAATCAAAACGGTGTAGAAATGATAATGGACCTACATTTATACAGTTTCTTGATTGTGTCCAGCTCACTTATAATCACAAAAAAAGAAAGCTAGACAGTCAGCATCAAAAAAAAACAAAAAAAACGATGGATAGAAATTTTGACTGCGAGGAAATATAACCAATTTTCAGTGAGGCCCTCCAGACCTCGTTGAAGGCGAGGGGCAAAATGAGTTTAACACCCTTGGTTTAGTGCTTAAGATTGGTTAACTGGAAATCAGAATCAGCGATATCAGGTGATATCTTTACATTACACGTTTTTGATATTCTAGAGAATACAGACCATTTCCAATGCATATTTTGAGGTTTGTGGAATGCACCATATACTGCCAAATTCAGAATCCAGATGTGTCTTTTAGACATATATGATATTGGGATTACTCCGAATATCACACATGGACATTTCCTCTGGCCGGATATGGACTCATTCAATATCCTGAGATATGTGACATCATATTTTCTCTCATCGTGTTGACAAATACTAACTGTATACATTGCATATGTGTTTTTTCAATGCATTCAAGATATTAAGCTATATTGATTCCAGATAGGCTTCTCTTGGCTCAGGTCCATATCCGGATCTTAATATGCTTTTTGATATACTGAAAAAAAGAACAATTTCTGATGCATTTCTGAGTTTTCAGCACACGCTCAATAATTTGACAAAAGATGAAATCCATATTTTTCTTTCATGCACAAATCATTTTTGGATTCCCTAAGTATATCATACATGGTATGGCTGGATATCGACTCATTAGATATCCTGAGATAGGCCTATGTGAACATCTTATTTTCTCTATATGATGACAAATACTGACAGTAGGCCTACATAGTATATGTTCTCAGCATATACAATGCATTTGATCTTGACTGAGGCCCATATCAGGATCTTGATATGCTTTTTGATATGCTAAATAAGGACAATTTCTGATGCTTATTTTAGTTTTGAGGACATACTCAATAATTTGACATATATTAAATCAATATAATCCTTTCAGAAACTAGCTAAACATAAAAAAATGTTTAGGCTTATTGTATTACTGGTTAATATAATGAAGCAGGTAGAGTTTCTACCTTGTTGTATGCTTATGCGGAATTACAATATTTTCTTGCAATATTGACACAATTTTGATTAATGATTTATGCATTGACAGTATGGAGTGGATCACAGACCAACACTACCACCATGTCGGGTCTGGACTGCGAAGGACCGCCACAGCTGACAACCCAATCTGCACCCATCGCATCCATCTTCCATAACACACAGAGCAGGCAGGGGTATTGAGGGTGTGCAAATTTTATTTTCTGTTAAATAAACAAAATACATTTTTAGCAAAGATTGATCTACGTTTGCATCTTTACAGGAAACGTGTAGTAATTGGAGTTCTGGATTTGCTATGCTGTATTTTTTAAACAGAAATAGCAGAGATGTACTTTGGATAAAATATGAAGATGTTTGCCTTTTCGTGCCTTGTAGCTTACTACTGAAAATGGTACAAATGCTCAGATATGCCATCTTCATGGGAAGAAGCACGATGATTTTCAGCGCCTGAACAGGTCAAATAATTTGGGCGCTGGACATTAATCATGAGTCGGATTTAGCCCATTTTTGATCAGACATATGGGGATGAATATTAAATATCATATAAGGACATCTACTGAAATGGTATATAAAATAAAACAATATATATCCATAAAAGCTCAGGTAATGACTATAGATATGACACATTTCTGAAGGTATGTGGACTCGTTCATGCCTAACTATAAAGGCATGTTGACACGTACCCTTTCCGGAGTTAAAATATTCAACAAGTATGTGTACGCGCATCAGGTGAGTGTCTTGAGGAAATCTCAACCCAGATATTCTCCCTGGACTCATACGGTAGCAGGGAGATTTCTGAGGTCTGGATTGGACATATAAACTGTTCCATTACATAGAGTATCCTAGCTCCATATATGAAATTAAGGACATGGGTATCTGGAGGATGTCTACGCCTTATCTCTAATCAAATGTCAGATATCCGGAAATATAAAGATCAAAATATCCCCTGGTATTGACCCTTTTCGCCCAGTGGTGTCTTTATTGTTCTGAGATTGGAAAGATGTGATATTGGTGGGGTAGGGGTAAAACAACTTGAATATGCTTTCTTTTCTCCAAAGTGAACAGCATTTTTCTCACTGGAATCTGGCAAAACTTGCACATAATCATCTACCTCCACATCATCACCTGCACATCTATCACTCCAGTGTTAATGCTAAATTATAATTATTTCACCTCTATGGCCTATTTATTGCCTTACCTCCCTAATCTTCTACATTTGCACACATTGTACATACATTTTTCTATTGTGTTATTGACTGTACATTTGTTTATGTGTAACTCTGTTGTTGTTTTTGTTGCACTGCTTTGCTTTATCTTGGCCAGATCGCAGTTGTAAATGAGAACTTGTTCTCAACTGGACTACCTGGTTAAATAAAGGTGAAATAAAATTAAAATAAAAAACACAAAACCTGGCTGTTAATTTCATATCTCTACCCAGGTTTTCAGCAACATCAATGCTGACCACCATTGTTCGAAGTACTATCTGTCTCTGATGGAAAAGCCAGAAAATAGTTTTCAGCTAACTGAGCACAGCTAATGCAACAGACAGGTAGGGGGTCTGGGAGCGGCAGGTAGCCTAGCGGTTTGAGCACTGGGCCAGTAACCAAAAGATTGCTAGTTTGAATCGCAGAGCAGACAAGGTGAAAAATATGTCCATCTGCCCTTGAGCAAGACACTTAACCCTAATTGCTCCAGGGTCGCCATCAATAATGGCTGATTCCTAGCCGTGACCCTCTTCTCCGAGGGTGTCTCAGGGGAAGTTGGGATATGCAAATAATAAATGTGAAACATGACAAATATAAGCACCCCCTATTTGAGGTAGAGCCAATCCACTGAACACACTTGATGAAAACAGGTAGGGGAGAAGATAGGGAGGGCAGGCTTGCATCACAGAGGAAAGAAAGAAAGAAAGAAAGAAAGAAAGAAAGAAAGAAAGAAAGAAAGAAAGAAAGAAAAGAGTGAGAGCGAGCATGTGGTGCCACTCTACTGAACACACCTGATGCTACTCATGCTGCCTGTCTCAGATCCTAGCTTGCATCGCTCCAGTTGGGTGGCGACAATCTGCCGCTCGGCTTCCAGTTCTCGAGTCAGTCGCTCAAATTGCAGCTCCTGTAAAGAAATGAAAAAGTTGTTGTCAGTAAGCCTATCTATATTGTGCCACAAAGGATCTAGCTTACTGTATTCCTGAATCTTTCTCAAATTGTTCTTATGAGGATTGTGACAATTCAAATGCTTCAAAACATCCAGTTATTGTAGCCTAACCACGCTCACCCTCAACACTGGGGTCCCTCAGGGGTGTGTGCTTAGCCCCCTCCTGTACTCCCCATTTACCCACAACTGTCTGTCCACGCACAACTCCAACTCCATCATCAAGTTTGCTGACAACACAACGGTGGTAAGGAGGAGGTCAAAGAACTGGCAGTGTGGTGCCAGGACAACAACCTCTCCCACAACGTCAGCAAGACCAAGGAGCTGATTGTAGACCTCGGGAAACAGTGGGGAGGAGGAAATATACAGCTGCACCCTTGAGGGCATTGTTACACCATCTGGTATGGCAACTGCACCACCCGTGACCGGAAGGACCTACAGAAGGTGATGCCAATGGGGGTAAGCTCCAAGCCATCCAGGACGTACAGATGTAGGATCTTAATTTGAGCCAGTTCGCTGCAGCAGGAAAATTATTCTGGAGCAACAGGAAATGTGAATTATTATATGGATTATAATTCATGGACATTTTGTAGGGGTTAATACATTTTTTGTTAGGGCAAATCAAGTCTGGCATTTCAAAGTGGAAATTATAAACTTTAGAAGCCTTTTTAAAACTCAAATTCACTACACGTTTGCAGTAACATTCTCAGCAACAAAAAAGTGATACAATTAAGATCCTACATCTGTATATGTCAGGTGGTGTCTGAGAAAGGCCCGAAAAATTGCCAAAGACTGTAGCCACCTGAGACATGGACTGTTCTCCATGCTCCTGCCCAGCAGGCGGTACCGGTGCATCAAGGCTCAGACCAACAGACTCCTCAACAGCTTCTATCCCCTGGCAATAAGACTGTTAAATGGCTAATCCCTAGTGCTCTCCCTCTCCCACTGATTATCCACACTGACTCTATGTCCATCCACAGGTCTCTACCCACTCAAACACAACCTACGCTGTTGCTAATTTGATTATTGATTAGATGTATTACTCCATTAAACTGCTGTCCATTGATTATTGATTGCCATTACCATTAGTATGTATCTATTTATCCTCTACTGGTCACTATTACTCCTGTTTACATGTACATTACCATTAATACATTACCCTAAATATTTATATATTCCTACTACCAGTCACCTTTCAGCCCTGTTAACATATATATCCTACTACCAATCACATTATATGTCTAAACCCACCTCAACCACATCAGTACCTCTGCACATTGAATAAGGTACTGGCACTAACCTTTATATACTTGAATTCTCATGTTTCTAACGCACATCTTAGTTCTTTTGTTGGTTTTAATTGTACTTTTTATTCGATTTTCTATTATTATTATTATCACTGCATTGTAGCCTAGTGGTTAGAGCGTTTGACTAATAAGGGAAAGTTTGCGAGATCGAATCCCCGAGTTGACAAGGTAAAAATCTGTCATTCTGCCCCTGAACAAGACAGTTAACCCACTGCTCATAGGCCGTCATTGAAAATAAGAATTTGTTCTTAACTGACTTGCCTAGTTAAATAAAGGTAAAATAAAATAAAAATACACTTGTTGGAAAGAGCTCTCAAGATAAGAATTTCACTGTATTGTTTTACACCTATTGTATTCTGTGCACGTGGCGAATAAACTTTGAAACTTGGGTAGCACTTTATAATAACTTCACGTAATAAAGCATTTATAATGGCTTAGTAAATACTTTATTCATAATTTATTAATCATTAATCCAACATCTGTAAATGTTAGTAACCTAGTTATTCATACATTTATAAACAACTTTTAAAGTATTTCATAATGATTCATAAGATCATCCATAAAACCATTTATTAATCATTAGTTAAGTCTTTTTGCTTGGCCTCATCTAAAGTGTGGGCTATATATCATTTAGAAATGTTTTGAGTGACAGGTGTAATTTCTCACAAAAAGATGGACATGCCATTGGTAGACATTGCAGCAGTACCTGATGCCTCAAAATGACCGAGAACATATCAATGGTTAAACAATAAGCACACAATAGAGGGGAAAATACATTTGACAAAAACAGTCACACTGTTGTAATAGTGTGATGTGTAACTTCAGACACTCTCTATGCTGAGTAAAACATTTTAGTCAGAAAATGCTAACATAAGCGTTTCTTGGCAGTGACTTATCTACAAAAACCAAAGTGTGGATTGCAGTCACTCCTTAGAGCAGTCTAATCTTGGTTAACCCAGAATTAAAATCTTGTGTAATTTAGTCAGCTGCGTGATTACGTTCTGGGCCATACATGTTAGAAATTGGGAGTTCCGGTTTGCAAAGTCTCCGCCCTCGCAAAAGAAAACAGCCAAAGACCACTGCTTACGAGGTAAGGAAACACATATCTGAATGCATCCCATTATTTTTAAAGAGTTACTACCCCAGTTAAGGTGCCGCCAAACAAACCATGTGTGAAAATAGTCTGCACTTAAAAGACTGAAGCACAGGAAACATTTAAAGGTTATACATAAAGGTTATACGCAATTGCAAGGTTGAAAATTCGTAATAAAATGTGATATACAATGAGTGCACAAAACATTAGGAACACCTGCTATTTCCATGAAATAGACTGACCAGATGAATCCAAATCAATCACATGATCCGAATACAACAGGTGTAAACCTTACAGTGAATGCTTACTTACAAGCCCTTAACCAACAGGTGTAAACCTTACAGTGAATGCTTACTTACAAGCCCTTAACCAACAGGTGTAAACCTTACAGTGAATGCTTACTTACAAGCCCTTAACCAACAATGCAGTTTTAAGAAAATCCCTAAAAAAAGTAAGACTTAAGAATAACCAATAATTAAAGAGCAACAGTAAATAACAATAGCGGGGCTCGGTACCGGTACAGAGTCAATGTGCCAATGTGCGGGGGGCCCCGGTGTCGAGATAATTGAGGTAATTATGTACATGTCGGTAGTTATTATTATTAAATTATTATTAAAGTGGCATAGATAATGACAGAGAGTAGCAGCAGCATGGGGGGGGGGGGGGGGGGGGGCAATGCAAATAGTCTGGGATTAGTTAGCCATTTGATTAGTTGTTCAGGAGTCTTATGGCACGAGAGGTGAAGCTGTTTAAAAGCTTCTAGGACCAGACTTGGTGCTCCGGTACCACTTTCAGTACCGCTTGCCCTGCGGTAGCAGAGAGAACAGTCTATGACTTGGGTGGCTGGAGTCCTTGACAATTTTTAGGGTCTTTCCTTGACACCGCTTGGTATAGAGGTCCTGGACGGCAAGAAACTTGGCCCCGGTGATGTACTGGGCCGTACGCACTACCCTCTGTAGTGCCTTGCGGTCGGAGGCCGAGCAGTTGCCATACCAGGCAGTGATGTAACCCGTCAGGATGCTCTCGATGGTGCAGCTATAAAACTTTTTGATGATCTGAGGACCCATGCCAAATCTTTTCAGTCTCCTGAGGGGGAATAGGTTTTGTCGTGCCCTCTTCACGACTGTCTTGGTGTGCTTGGACCATGTTAGTTTGTTGGTGATGTGGACACCAAGGAACTTGAAGTTCTCAACCTGCTCCACTACAGCCCCGTCGATGGGAATTGGGGCGTGCTCAGTCCTCCTTTTCCTGTAGTCCACAATCATCTCCTTTGTCTTGATCATGTTGAGGGAGAGTTTGTTGTCCTTGCACCACTTGGTCAGGTCTCTGACCTCCTTCCTGTAGGCTGTCTCATCTTTGTCGGAGATCAGGCCTACCACTGTTGTGTTATCATCAAACTTAATGATGGTGTTGGAGTCATGCCTGGCTGTGCAGTCATAAGTGAACAGGGAGCACAGGATGGGACTGAGCACGCACCCCTGAGGGGCCCCCGTGTTGAGGATCAGCGTGGTGGATGTGTAGTTACCTACCCTTAACACCTGGTGACGGACCGTCAGGAAGTCCAGGATCCAGTTGCAGAGGGAGGTGTTTAGTCCCAGGGTCTTTAGCTTAGTGATGACCTTAGCTTAGCATCTTCTTCATCTGACCACTTTTTTTATAGACAGAGTCACTGGTGCTTCCTGATTTTATGTTTGCTTGTAAGTAGGAATCAGGAGGATAGAGTAATGGTGAGATTTGCCAAATGGAGGTCAAGGGAGAGCTTTGTACGTGTCTCTGTGTGTGGAGTAAAGGTGGTCTAGAATTGTTAACCCTCTGGTTGCACATTTAACATGCTGATAGAAATTAGGTAAAACTGATTTAAGTTTCCCTGCATTAAAGTCCCCGGCCACTAGGAGCGCCGCCTCTGGATGAGCGTTTTCCTGGTTACTTATGGCGGACTACAGCTCATTGAGTGCAGGTTTTAGTGACAGCCTCGGTCTGTTGTGGTATGTTGACAGCTACAAAAAATACAGATAAACTCTCTAGATAGATAGTGTGGTCTACAGCTTATAATGAGATACTCATCCTCAGGCGAGCAAAACCCTGAGACTTGCTTAGATATCGTGCACCAGCTTTTGTTTATAAATATGCATAGGCCCCCACCCCGTGTCTTACCAGAGGCTGCTGTTCTGTCCTGCCGATAGAGTGTATAACCCGCCAGCTGTATGTTCTTAATGTTGTCGTTCAGCCACGACTCAGTGAAACATAAGATATTACAGTTTTTAATGTCCCGTTGGTAGGATATACTTGCTTTCAGTTCGTCCCATTTATTTTCCAGCGATTGAAAGTTACCTAGCAGAATGGAATTTATAGATTAGCCACTTGTCGCCTGATCCTCACAAGGCATCCTGATCTTTTTCCGCGAAACCTATGTTTCCTTTTCCGGCGAATCACAGGGATTTGGGCCTGGTCGGGTGTCCATAGTATATCCCTCGCGTCTGACTCATTGAAGAAGAACTCCTCATCCAATCTGAGGTGAGTAATCCCAGTTCTGATGTCCAGAAACTCTTTTCGGTCATAAGAGATGGTAGCAAAACATGTTAGAACAACGGGAAAAAAACAAACAAAATAGCATGGTTGGTTAAAAGCCGATAAGACGGCAGCCCTACCCTTTGGTGCCATCTTGATAATCCAGGTGAAAGCTATGATCCCTTATTGATGTCACCTGTTAAATCCACTTCAATCAGTGTAGATGAAGGGGAGGAGACATGTCATGTACTGTCATGTTGTCTTGTCTCTGTCCTTTCCCTTCACCCTGTCTCCCTCTGCTGGTCGTGTTAGGTTACCTTTTCTCCCCCGCTTTCCCCCAGCTGTCCCTTGTCTCCTCTAACTACCCATTCACCCCGTTCCCCACCTGTTCCCTTTTTCCCTCTGATTAGGTCCCTATATCTCTCTCTGTTTCTGCTCCTGTCCTTGTCGGATTCTTGTTTGTTTGTGTCATTCATGCCTGAACCAGACTGTCGTCATGTTTGCTGTAACCTTGTCCTGTCCTGTCGGAATCTGCCGGTCCATCTGAGCCTACCTATGTTTGGTAATTAAAGAAGCTCTGTTTAAGTTGATTCGCTTTTGGGTCCTCATTCACGCACCGTAACAGAAGAATCCGACCAAGAATGGACCCAGCGACTTCGGATCCTCTCCACTCAGCCGTCGAGATCCAGGGAGCGATGCTAGGCAGACACAAGCAGGAATTGTCTGCTGCTCGACATGCCGTTGAGACCCTGGCCACCCAAGTCTCCAACCTCACAGAACAGGTTCACCATCTCCGCCTCGATCCACCGGCCACTTCCAGGGCTTTCGAATCTCCGGAGCCCAGAATCAATAACCCGCCGTGTTACTCTGGGGAGCCCACTGAATGCCGCTCGTTCCTCACCCAGTGTGATATTGTGTTTTCTCTCCAGCCCAACACTTACTCCAGGAGCACTGCTCGTGTCGCCTACGTCATATCTCTCCTTATTGGACGGGCTCGTGAGTGGGGCACGGCAATCTGGGAGGCAAGGGCTGAGTGTACTAACCAGTATCAAGACTTTAAGGAGGAGATGATACGGGTTTTTGATCGATCTGTTTTTGGGGAGGAGGCTTCCAGGGCCCTGTCTTCCCTATGTCAAGGCAATCGATCCATAACAGACTACTCTATTGAGTTTCGCACTCTTGCTGTCTCCAGTGGCTGGAACGAGCCGGCCTTGCTCGCTCGTCTTCTGGAGGGTTTCCGCGCAGAGGTAAAGGATGAGATTCTCTCCCGGGAGGTTCCTTCCAGCGTGGATTCCTTGATTGAACTCGCTATTCGCATTGAGCGACGGGTTGATCTTCGTCACCGAGCTCGTGGAAAGGAGCTCGCGCTCTCCGTCGCCTCCCTCTCCGCATCACTACCATCTTCCTCTGCCGGCTCGGGTGCTGAGTCCATGCAGCTGGGAGGTATCCGCATCTCGACTGAGGAGAGGGAACGGAGAATCACCAACCGCCTCTGTCTCTATTGCGGTTCCGCTGGTCATTTTGTCACTTCATGTCCAGTAAAATGCCAGAGCTCGTCAGTAAGCGGAGGGCTACTGGTGAGCGCTACTACTCCTGTCTCTCCTTCAAGATCCTGCACTACCTTGTCGGTCCATCTACGCTGGACCGGTTCGTCAGCTTCCTGCAGTGCCTTAATAGACTCTGGGGCGGAGGGCTGTTTTATGGACGAGACCTGGGCTCGGGAACATGACATTCCTCTCAGACAGTTAAAGGAGCCCACGGCCTTGTTCGCCCTGGATGGTAGTCCTCTCCCCAGGATTCAGCGTGAGACGCTACCTTTAACCCTCACTGTTTCTGGTAATCATAGTGAAACCATTTCTTTTTTAATTTTTCGTTCACCTTTTACACCTGTTGTTTTGGGCCATCCCTGGCTAGTTTGTCATAATCCTTCCATTAATTGGTCTAGTAATTCTATCCTCTCCTGGAACGTCTCTTGTCATGTGAAATGTTTAATGTCTGCTATCCCTCCTGTTTCCTCTGTCTCTTCTTCACAGGAGGAGCCTGGTGATTTGACAGGGGTGCCGGAGGAATATCACGATCTGCGCACGGTGTTCAGTCGGTCCAGGGCCACCTCTCTTCCTCCACACCGGTCGTATGATTGTAGTATTGATCTCCTTCCGGGAACCACCCCCCCCCGGGGTAGACTATACTCTCTGTCGGCTCCCGAACGTAAGGCTCTCGAAGATTATTTGTCTGTAGCTCTTGACGCCGGTACCATAGTCCCCTCCTCCTCTCCCGCCGGAGCGGGGTTTTTTTTTGTCAAGAAGAAGGACGGGTCTCTGCGCCCCTGCATAGATTATCGAGGGCTGAATGACATAACAGTGAAGAATCGTTATCCGCTTCCTCTTATGTCTTCAGCCTTCGAGATCCTGCAGGGAGCCAGGTTTTTCACTAAGTTGGACCTTCGTAACGCTTACCATCTCATGCGCATCAGGGAGGGGGACGAGTGGAAGACGGCGTTTAACACTCCGTTAGGGCACTTTGAATACCGGGTTCTTCCTTTCGGCCTCGCTAACGCTCCAGCTGTCTTTCAGGCATTAGTCAATGATGTCCTGAGAGACATGCTGAACATCTTTGTTTTCGTTTACCTTGACGATATCCTGATTTTTTCACCGTCACTCCAGATTCATGTTCAGCACGTTCGACGTGTCCTCCAGCGCCTTTTAGAGAATTGTCTTTTTGTGAAGGCTGAGAAGTGCACTTTTCATGCCTCCTCCGTCACATTTCTCGGTTCTGTTATTTCCGCTGAAGGCATTAAGATGGATCCCGCTAAGGTCCAAGCTGTCATTGATTGGCCCGTCCCTAAGTCACGCGTCGAGCTGCAGCGCTTTCTCGGCTTCGCGAACTTCTATCGTCGTTTCATCCGTAATTTCGGTCAGGTGGCAGCTCCTCTCACAGCCCTTACTTCTGTCAAGACGTGCTTTAAGTGGTCCGTTTCCGCCCAGGGAGCTTTTGATCTCCTCAAGAATCGTTTTACATCCGCTCCTATCCTTGTTACACCTGACGTCTCTAGACAGTTCGTTGTCGAGGTTGACGCGTCAGAGGTGGGAGTGGGAGCCATCCTTTCTCAGCGCTCCCTCTCTGACGACAAGGTCCACCCATGCGCGTATTTTTCTCATCGCCTGTCGCCGTCGGAACGTAACTATGATGTGGGTAACCGCGAACTGCTCGCCATCCGGTTAGCCCTAGGCGAATGGCGACAGTGGTTGGAGGGGGCGACCGTTCCTTTTGTCGTTTGGACTGACCATAGGAACCTTGAGTACATCCGTTCTGCCAAACGACTTAATGCGCGTCAGGCGCGTTGGGCGCTGTTTTTCGCTCGTTTCGAGTTCGTGATTTCTTATCGTCCGGGCTCTAAGAACACCAAGCCTGATGCTTTGTCTCGTCTCTTCAGTTCTTCAGTAGCCTCCACTGACCCCGAGGGGATTCTCCCTGAGGGGCGTGTTGTCGGGTTGACTGTCTGGGGAATTGAGAGGCAGGTAAAGCAAGCACTCACTCAAACTCCGTCGCCGCGCGCTTGTCCTAGGAACCTTCTTTTCGTTCCCGTTCCTACTCGTCTGGCCGTTCTTCAGTGGGCTCACTCTGCCAAGTTAGCCGGCCACCCTGGCGTTCGGGGTACGCTTGCTTCCATTCGCCAGCGTTTCTGGTGGCCCACCCGGGAGCATGACACGCGTCGTTTCGTGGCTGCTTGTTCGGTCTGCGCGCAGACTAAGTCCGGTAACTCTCCTCCTGCCGGCCGTCTCAGGCCGCTTCCTATTCCCTCTCGACCGTGGTCTCACATCGCCTTAGATTTTGTCACCGGACTGCCTTCGTCAGCGGGGAAGACTGTTATTCTTACGGTTGTCGATAGGTTCTCTAAGGCGGCTCATTTCATTCCCCTTGCTAAGCTTCCTTCTGCTAAAGAGACGGCACAAATCATCATCGAGAATGTTTTCAGAATTCATGGCCTTCCGTCAGACGTCGTTTCGGACAGAGGTCCGCAATTCACGTCTCAATTTTGGAGGGAGTTTTGCCGTTTGATTGGGGCTTCCGTCAGTCTCTCTTCCGGCTTTCACCCCCAGTCTAACGGTCAAGCAGAACGGGCCAATCAGACTATTGGTCGCATCTTACGCAGTCTTTCTTTTCGCAACCCTGCGTCTTGGTCAGAACAGCTCCCCTGGGCAGAATACGCCCACAACTCGCTTCCTTCGTCTGCGACCGGGCTATCTCCTTTTCAGAGTAGCCTCGGGTACCAGCCTCCGTTGTTCTCATCTCAGTTCGCCGAGTCCAGCGTCCCCTCCGCTCAGGCTTTTGTCCAACGTTGCGAGCGCACCTGGAAGAGGGTCAGGTCTGCACTTTGCCGTTATAGGGCGCAGACTGTGAGAGCTGCTAATAAGCGTAGAACTAAGAGCCCTAGATATTGTCGCGGTCAGAGAGTTTGGCTCTCCACTCAGAACCTTCCCCTTAAGACGGCTTCTCGCAAGTTGACCCCGCGGTTCATTGGTCCATTCCGTATCTCTCAGGTCATTAATCCTGTCGCAGTGCGACTTCTTCTTCCGCGATATCTTCGTCGCGTCCACCCGGTCTTCCATGTCTCCTGTGTTAAGCCCGTTCTTCGCGCCCCCGCTCGTCTTCCCCCCCCCCCCCCCCCCCCCCCATCCTTGTCGAGGGCGCACCTATCTACAGGGTCCGTAAAATCTTGGACATGCGTCCTCGGGGCCGTGGTCATCAGTACCTAGTTGACTGGGAGGGGTACGGTCCTGAGGAGAGGAGTTGGGTTCCCTCTCGGGACGTGCTGGACCGTGCGCTGATTGATGATTTCCTCCGTTGCCGCCAGGTTTCCTCCTCGAGTGCGCCAGGAGGCGCTCGGTGAGTGGGGGGGTACTGTCATGTACTGTCATGTTGTCTTGTCTCTGTCCTTTCCCTTCACCCTGTCTCCCTCTGCTGGTCGTGTTAGGTTACCTTTTCTCCCCCGCTTTCCCCCAGCTGTCCCTTGTCTCCTCTAACTACCCATTCACCCCGTTCCCCACCTGTTCCCTTTTTCCCTCTGATTAGGTCCCTATATCTCTCTCTGTTTCTGCTCCTGTCCTTGTCGGATTCTTGTTTGTTTGTGTCATTCATGCCTGAACCAGACTGTCGTCATGTTTGCTGTAACCTTGTCCTGTCCTGTCGGAATCTGCCGGTCCATCTGAGCCTACCTATGTTTGGTAATTAAAGAAGCTCTGTTTAAGTTGATTCGCTTTTGGGTCCTCATTCACGCACCGTAACAAGACAGGTAAAATAATTTTAAGCCTCAAGACATGGATTGTGTATGTGTGCCATTCAGAGGGTGAATGGGCAAGACAAAATATTTAAGTACCTTTGAACAGGATATGGTAGTAGGTGCGAGGCACACCGGTTTGAGTGTGTCAAGAACTGCAATGCTGCTGGGTTTTTCATGCTCAACAGTTTCCTGTGTGTATCAACAATGGTCCACCACACAAAGGACATCCGGCCAACTTGACACAAATGTAGGAAGCATTGCAGTCAACATGGGACAGCATCCCTGTGGAACGCTTGTGGAGTCCATGCCTCAACGGTGTTCCTAATATTTTGTACACTCAATGTATTTCCTTTAACATCATGCGTTGTGTGCTTATTATTTAACCATTGATATGTTCTAGGCTATTTTGAGACCTTAAGGAGCATTAAGTACTGCTGGAATGTCTGTCCATCTTTTTGTGAGAAATTACACTGGTCACAAAACATTTATAAAGTATAAATTGCCCACACTTTAGACAAGGCCACGGAAAAATAATTAAGCAATTATTAGTAAATGGTTTATGAGGACCTATATTAAACATCTTATGAATGGATTAATGATTAATAAATGATTCATTCAATATTTACTAATACATTATAAATGCTTTGTTATGTGGGGTTATTATGAAGTGCTACCGAAAATGTAAAGTAAATCATATACAGTCACAGTTGGAAATGAATACTAGTAGCTTGTGTTGATGCAATTGGTAGATTTACACCAAAGTTCAATTTACAGTATGCCTATCAATGCACATTTTAAGTAATGATTAATTAAGTAAAGCACGTTTTAAGTAAAGAGCTAATGATTAAGAAACTACACTTGCCAAACCATACCCCAAGTCAGTAACTGTTAGAATAGATATACCGCGTTGTATGAAATTAAGTGACAAACATGCCTGGGCTAAGAGAACAAAATCCCCAAGCACCTCTTAAGAATAATTACTGAGAATATCCCATCCGAGCAATGAGCCTCAGGCAACTCCAGTCAATACAAACTGTCCACTTTTTCTGTGACAAGGCTGAAATTAGTCCAGTGCCCACAAGGTCAAACACTCTCCCTGGAGCAGTTAAACTAAAGACTGCTACAAAATGTATCACCTTTATTTTGGGCAAGAGCCCAGAGGATCAAGGTCCACAGAAATATCCAATTAAACTCGATGAAGAAAGATCCATATACAACTGTTATTAAACAGACTTTGAGCTACTTGTATACTATCACAGTACATGAGTCAGTAGACTTGCATTCAAATGTACTTCCCTTGGTATAATAGTTGCATTTCCATGACTTAGTACATGCAAGCAACTGTTGATATTGTCTGTCTTAGTTATTCTAAATCTTCCAATATACATATTTTGCATAACTTATAAATAACTAAACTTCATATTTTTCAGCACAAATAAACTTTGTTCTGAGAAGATGCAATATTTTGGGATAGAAGAACAAAGAACAAAGGACCAACAAAGTTGAAGTGCTTGTTTTAGTTTATGCAAGAGCAAACTAGCTACCTGACGGAATTCAATCAGAGCTGCAAACAAAACCACTGACCCACAATATTCCCTCCAAATGTAGCATAACAAGAAAACACCTGTTACCACTGACAGAGTATCAGAATGAAAGTTAACAAATACATACCTTCACATGGACCATATTTCAGAGAAAGTGACAAACGCACAGAAATCCACTTTTTGCCCCATCCACAACATGTCTAGAAGTTCATCTGTCCTTATTGAGAAACCGTCATTAGAAACCTGCAAGCCCAGTAGTGACTGCCTCCAAGCAGTAAAGAATAGGAGTTCAGCTAGGCACAAAGGTCTCCATGGCAACAGATAATTTAGAACCCCTTTGGCATTACTTATGCAACATTGCATCACAAAAGGACCCTCCCACCAGTCTGCCTGCCAAATCCTGCCGCTTTCCAATCACTCTTTTGACTGCTCCTCTCCTCAACACCATCTGCACCCCCCACTGAAAAAGCAGAGAGGGGGTAGCTGGGTGGAGGTTGTGGGGGGAGCAATGGAGTGGGGGGAAGGAAAAGCTACAAAGACTGGAAGGATTGTGAGTGTAAGTATTGTGGGGTTGAGCCAACAGAAATGTCTCCTCTCCCTCTCTTCTGGCCATAGTTTTGCATTGTGCTCTCCAGGGATACACAGTGACTGCTGTGCCTCGCTGAGAACTTAGGTAATACACGATACAGTCACTCTTTAAATATGGCTCTGTAAAAAAGACAGGAGAGAAGAAGAGAGGGCCACAGAGGCTTGGGAAGTCACTATTTACTTCCTGTCACTCACACCATAAACTC
Organism: Oncorhynchus mykiss; assembly: GCF_013265735.2. Classification (NCBI taxonomy): domain Eukaryota; kingdom Metazoa; phylum Chordata; class Actinopteri; order Salmoniformes; family Salmonidae; genus Oncorhynchus; species Oncorhynchus mykiss. The sequence continues at coordinate 65,850,514 of NC_048572.1, forward strand.
TGTATATTTATATCCTGTATGATGCATTGTAGTGAAGGAAGTATTTCAGGGGACCCAAGAAAGACAGTCATAAGATAATGAGGTAGTCAGTCTATACATGCGTAAATGACTTGGTCAGTAATTAAGCTAAGTTACCAGTAAAAATACTGGTACCCCTAAAATAATGCATCTCAACTTGCAACTGTCACTAACAACTGTAACAATAGGCCTGAGAAAATATACATTTGGGTATGATTGAGAAAATGATTGAATGAAAAGTAATTTTGATCAAATGAAAACTGATAGAGCTGAGGGCAGCTGAGAGTGAATAGCAGCTGAGAGGGCCTCTAGAGTGAATAAACAAAGCTATCTCCTCCCAAACCATCTCTTTATTCAAATCGTCATTGGGCCAGTATACCAATTCAAAAACATGTTCAGAATTTGAATACCCAAAGCTTAACAAGACACCAGACATATGTCTGCTGGAACTGAAAGACATAGCTAAATTGGTTAGCAGGATAGTTCCGTACACAAACTGTGGAACAGTGTAGAATACCCTGAATTCAAATGGGGGGGGGGGGGGGGGGGGGGTGTATGCCCAATAGCTTGCAAACAGTACATCCCTGAAAACACCATTAAACCTATTAGTTGGTAGAATAAATGACTAGGGGAAAGAAGATGGAATTCTGCAGCTTCAGGAAACTATAGTAGCTGTGGTCCTCGAGTAGACATGCCTAATTGTGCCCTGTGGTACCGAGACTGACATTTAAGGGAACGTTGGCTGGAGAAGATAAAAAAGTGATGGAACTTTCAGTACAGGCCTACACAAAATACACCACATTCATATGAAGCTAGGGGTGTCCTACCAAATAACATTGAACTAACTCAAAACATTAAACATTGAGATACAAGGTAGCCTATTAAGCCTAGGATAATAGTATTGGCTGAACTTGAGTAGAGAACCTATGGGCTTTAAAATCCTTGGCTTAAATACTCCCGTTGAGACAACATTTCAAAGCTTTTCCTGGGGTGACTGAGAACTCACCACTACTGCTGACTGTCTTCCCACTCCTCAGCTGAGTAACACAGTGCTGGATTTCAGATTGATCTGTCTAATGCCTCATTCAGATTTGTTAGAGCATCTGTATGCCTCTAAGCCACTCAAACTGCACTTCTACCTCTCTGCCATGGTTGTCTGATTCTCTCATTCAAGCCAGATGCAAAGCCAATTTTCCAAGTTTTTCCCCCTTGAGTCAACTGACAAAAAACCATGTCCTATATGCCAACACTTAGCAGTCTGAAACAAATGAATTGTAAAGAAATGAGAACTCAAAATCCCTGCCTTATTCCCCAAAAACCTCTCTTACTGAATAAATATTGGATCCATTTTGAAATCCCTTCTTATAACAATACAGTACTATGGAATTATAAGCCCTGTTCACACAGTATCAGACATGATTGTGTCAGATGTATTGTTAATTGGTTGAGTTAATGTGGGCAAACAATTCGGCTTTGTAATATTACAAATGAGACACAAGGACCAACACTAACAAATAGCCTAATTGATGAATGTATTGTATAATTCAACAATGAACACAATTAACTATAACTGAGGGATCGAGAATTCATCACCCTGATTTAATGTAGCTTGCCAGCCATGACACCAATCATCAACTTCAGTTTATTTCATGATGAACAATAAATTATAAGATGTGTTATTCCTAATATTGGCCCTGTCCTGCATGATCCTCATATACATCTTCAGTATCTGGGCTCGACATTCACTCACAGTTAAGTCATGAGTGACAGTCTCCATATTGAACCTTTTGTTCGACAAGACTGGTAAAGAGCAGCACTGTAATATTCTGAATTTGATTGATACGCTAAATGCTATTATGCACATAATTATGATATGGACAAAGTTGGGGGAGGGGATTGATGAAGAAACTACTCAATGTAATTTACTGATGATATAATAACAATATAGAGTAACAACATTAGGTTTTCAAATTAAGTGACCCTTTTTTCTCACAGACACTATTCAGTCTCTATAACTTTATTTGAAAACGTCCTATTCATTATAATAGTCTCCTGTCCTCTATCAGCAAAGCAGCCCATATTCTAGAATGGTACAAATTAGAGTGACTATTTCACAAGACTAATTCCCATTAATTATTTCAGGCTGCTGAAATGACATCACTTCAGCAAAACCCATTTGTTTAAACATCCATTAAGTCTAAAGAGGTGACCATGATAAAAAAAAAACAGATTAGCATTCCCCAAACGAAATAACACGTCTGAATATTCTAGCTAAATGCATTCCTCACGTTGCTGTAGAAATGATTGCTAGATGTTTAATATGCCAGCGCTCTGAATAAGATGACACTGATTTGCATTCCTTACTTGCCCTCACGTGCAAGCTACTAATGGCTCCGGCTGGTTTCATTTGCTCACCCTGTTGCCTGCTGCTGATTTGATTCCTGATTTTAGAGCTTCCAATGTGAGAGGACAAAATGAGGCATCACACGTTGGCATTTACAGCACTACTTCAAACTATGGTCACTGGCAGATCTAAATGAGGCTCAATAATAACCAAGCATGGTGGAACATAGTTCATCTTAATATCCTTGGGCACCGAAAACAAAGTCACACCATACAGTACTAGAACCACCCCAAGGTTACAGTAATTTAAAGATTGGGAAGTTAAATTTGAAGTTTCACCTCAACCCAATGCCGATAAACCTTTTCCACCAACACACTCCTCAAGCCCGTTTATTGTTGATGTCCAAAGCCAACCGACCCTATGACTGAAAAATGTAGTGGTTATTTGTCCTGGTAAATCCATTAGAGGGCTAAGCTAATGCTGTTTGCCATTTACTGATGTGGATGTAAGCAACCATTGACCATTAACACTGCATTTCAAATGTGTATCACTGTTACACATTTGACGGTACAGTATATTGTAAGATAAACAAACTTATCTAACATCAAACATGAAACGTGAAAACTGACAATACTAACAATGGAAGAAGACATGAAAATTCATACACTACCGGTCAAAAGTTTGGACACACCTACTCATTCAAGGGTTTTTCTTTATTTGTCCTATTTTCTACATTGTAGAATAATAGTGAATATATCTAAACTATGAAATAACACGTGGAATCATGTAGTAATCAAAAAAGTGTAAATATATTTTAGATTTGAGATTCTTCAAAAAGCCACCCTTTGCCTTGATGACAGCTTTGCACACTCTTGGCATTCTCTCAATTAGCAGGTGTGTCTTCTTAAAAGTTAATTTGTGGAATTTATTTCCTTCTTAATGTGTTTGAGCCAGTTATTTGTGACAAGGTAGGGTGGGTATACAGAAGACAGCCCTATTTGGTAAAATACCAAGTCCATATTATGTCAAGAACAGCTAAAATAAGCAAATAAAAACAACAGTCCATCATTACTTTAAGACATGAAGGCCAGCCAATTCGGAAAATTTCAATAACTTTTAATGTTTCTTCAAGTGCAGTCGCAAAAACCATCAAGCTCTATGATGAAACTGGCTCTCATGAGGACCACCACAGGAAAGGAAGACCCAGAGTTACCTCTGCTGCACAGGATAAGTTAATTAGTTACCAGCCTCAGAAATTTCAGCCCAAATAAATGCTTTACAGAGTTCAAGTAACAGACACATCTCCACATCAACTGTTCAGAGGAGACCGTGTGAATCAGGCCTTCATGGTCAAATTGCTGCAGAGAGACCACTATTATAGGACACCAATAATAAGAAGAGACTTGCTTGGGCCAAGAAACACGAGCAATGGACATTAGACTGGTGGAAATTTGTACTTGGTCTGATGAGTCCAAATTGGAGATTTTTGGTTCCAACCGCCGTGTCTTTGTGAGATGCGGTGTGGGTGAATAGATGAGATGATCTCTGCATGTGTATTTCCCCCCGTAAAGCATGGAGGAGGAGGTGTGATGGAGTGAGGGTGCTTTGCTGGTGACACTGTCTGAGATTTATTTACAATTCAAGGCACACTTAACCAGCATGGCTAGCACAGCATTTTGCAGCGATACGCCATCCCATCTGGTTTGGGCTTAGTGGGACTATTATTTGTTTTTCAACAGGACAATGACCCAATACACCTCCAGGCTGTGTAAGGGCTAGTTTAACAAGGAGAGTGATGGAGTGCTGCATCACATGACCTGGTCTCCACAATACCCTGACCTCAACCCAATTGGGATGAGTCGGACCGCAGAGTGAAGGAAAAGCAGCCAACAAGTGTTCAGCATAGTTGGGAACTCTTCAAGACTGTTGGAAAAGCATTCCAGGTGAAGCTGGTTGAGAGAATGCCAAGAGTGTGCAAAGCTGTCATCAAGGCAAAGGGTTACTATTTGAAGAATCTGAAATATAAAATATTTTTTGATTTGTTAAACACTTTTTTGGTTACTACATGAATCTATATGTGTCTTGATGTCTGCACTATTATTCTACAATAAAGAAAAACCCTTGAATGAGTAGGTATTCTAAAACTTTTGACTGGTAGTGTATATTCCTAAAATTCGTAGAGCTTTTCTAATGTTGCCCCAGTGGGTTTTGTGTGGTTGCTCACACTTGAACTCCCCCCTCTCGCTGCTCCACAATGCACAGGAAGTAGACAAATCCCCTGAAAAGCATCAACAACAAAAACGTCTGCCTTTTATTTGTATTCAAACAACTATCCCAATGCTGTCAACAGAATAAAAAAACAAAGAGCCAGCCGTGACTGAGGTGCACCGGCTTGAATAAATGCAAGCTTGTGGAGGTCTGTATATATATATATATATATATATATACACACACACACACACACACACACACACACACACACACACACACACACATACACACACACACACACACACACACATACACACACACACACACACACACACACACACACACACACACACACACACACACACACATGCCTGTAGGCTTTTATTTTTACCCTCCTGTTAGGGCCATTAGTATGTCCCAGAGCAGCCCCATGGTTCTGTGCGATGCGTTGAGGTGGCCCACTTTACCATTCCACAGCTTGTCCTTTTCTACCTTTTTCTTAAAAGCAGGAGGAGTGTCATTGTAACCACTGTCATGATGCAGGGGATTGTCATGGTTCATTTCCCATCTACAAACATGGTCTTGGTTCTACTCTAAAATGGCTGCATGTGATAAACATAAATAGGCTATATCTTATTGCTGGTAAGGAATATCAGTAGGATACTTCCATATATTATATTGAGCACAAACTCTTATACAACTAAACATAGTTTTACACCGCATGCATGTATACACTGACAATGTGCAGAATTTTAAAAAATGTGTAGCTGTTAATGCGAGGTTAGTGAAATGCTTGTGTTCCTAGCTCCAACAGTGCAGTAGTATCTAACAATTCACAACAATACACACAAATCTAAAAGTGAAATAATGGAATAAAGACGAGCAATATAGGAGTGGCATTGACTAAAATACAGTAGAACAGAATACAGTATATACATATGAGATGAGTAAAGCAGTATGTAAACATTATTAAAGTGACTAGTGTTCCATTATTAAAGTGTCCAGTGATTCCCTGTTTATGTATATAGGGCAGCAGCCTCTAAGGTGCAGGGTTGAGTAGCCGGGTGGTAGCTGGCTAGTGATGGCTATTTAACATTCTGATGGGCTTGAGATAGAAGCTGTTTTTCAGTCTCTCGATCCCAGCTTTGATGCACCTGTATTGACCTCACCTTCTGGATGATAGCAGAGTGAACAGGCCATGGCTCAAGAGTCCTGCGGTTGCGGGCGATGATACAGTCCGACAGGGTGCTCTCAATTGTGCATCTGTAAACGTTTCTGAGGGTCTTAGAGGCCAAGCCAAATTTCTTCAGCCTTCTGAGGTTGAAGACTTCACCACACTGTCTGTGTGGGTGGACAATGCAGATCATCAGTGATGTGTACACAGAGGAACTTTAAGCTTTCCACCTTCTCTACTGTGGTCTAGTCGATGTGGATAGGGGCGTGCTCCCTCTGCTGTTTCCTTAAGTCCACGATCAGGTCCTTAATATTGTTGACGTTGAGGGAGAGGTTATTTTCCTGGCACCAGTCCGCCAGGGCCCTCACCTTCTCCTTGTAGGCTGTCTCGTCATTGTTGGTAATCAGGCCTACTACTGTTGGAGGTGTGCTTGGCCACACAGTCATGGGTGAACAGGGAGTACAGGAGGGGGCTGAGCACCTTTGCACCTTTGTGGGGCCCCTGTGTTGAGGACCAGCGAAGTAGAGGTGTTGTTTCCTACCTTCACCACCTGGGGGCGGCCCGTGAGGAAGTCTAGGACCTAGTTGCACATGAAGGGGTTCAGATCCAGGGCCCTGAGCTTAATGATGAGCTTGGAGGGTACTATGGTGTTAAAGGCTGAGCTATAGTCAATGATCAGCATTCTGACATTGGTATTCTTCTTGTGCTCAGTGCAATGGCCGATTGCATCGTCTGTGGATCTATTGATGTCTAGGGTGTCAGGTAAGGAGATGATATGATCCTTAACTAGCCTCTCAAAGTTCTTCATGATGACAGAAGTGAGTGCTACAGGGCAATAGTAATTTAGTTCAGTTACTTTTGCTCTCTTGGGTACAGGAACAATGGTGGACATCTGAAGCAAGTGGGGACAGCAGACTGGGATAGGGAGAGATTGAATATGTCTGTAAACACTCCAGCCAGCTGGTCTGCACATGTTCTGAGGATGCGGCTAGGGATGCAGCCTTGCGATTGTTAACATGCTTAAATGTCTTACGTTGGCCACGTAAATAGCTACATTTCAAAGGAATAGCATAATATTAAAACGGGCCTACACAAAGTCTAGTCTCCCTATAGTCTCACCCGCTAATCAGAGTCAATGTTTACTGTCCTCTGCACCACACACTCACAGAATACAAATGGCACCAATTACTTATGTCTCTATACCTCACTGCACCCTGCAGAACACTGACACGTTTACTTCGTCCTCAAAGAGTCACACAGAAGGGCTAAAAAGGATGGATTTCAGGCACTGAAGAGGATCTGATGATGAAAAAGGTAATCTGACTGGCAGTAGCAATTCCACCACTTTTCAAGCTAAATGTCATTATCTCCAGCACAATACAATACCAATTTTGACGAAAAAATATGTATAGTTAAAAGGTTATTCCGGATGACATCACAAAGAGTTAAAACATTTTAACAACAGTGATTTTCATCACTATGAGAATTAGGGTGGCGAGAGGAGCAAGCAAATACCCTTGTTGCAGAATCTTTAAAATCACTGTTTTTCATACTTTAATCCTACCCTGTGATGTTACAGAGAAGCATTTTTTAGGACCTTTCTTCATATCTTTTTAACGACAGGTCATGGAAGTGCTCATTTTTCACATGATATAAAAACTGGTATGATGCTGGAGATAACGAAAATGAGGTTGAAAAGTGGAGGAATTGCCTGTTAAAGGCTGCATCAACCAAACCAAAAATATACTTCATATTAAGTTTCCATCAGTTAAAGGGGAATTTTACTTGAATGTATATTATTCATTAGTCCATTTTTTATACAGTCACACAAAATTGTGCGTTCAAATGACATTAAAGTTTTCACAATATATTGCTTTCAATCTCCTGATACCTAAAATCATGCAAAAGCTCAAATGTTCCTCTCATTATGACGTGTTTTGCATGGGGGGCCTTGCTCTTACTCTGAAAGTCACCCCTGTATGTTACAGAGTAAAACTGGAAGGCCTTACCTGTTCCTTGACAGAGGCCAGTATAGCTGACGTTGTCTCCGTCTCGGAGACATCTCCATTAGAGGCATTTAGAACTGGGCTCAGCATGGTGGGGTTCTCAGAGTCAGAGGGTGGTTCTGGAACTGGCATAACTCCTGAAAGGCAAAGGATAATGTTAGGTCAGCATTAACATGGGACATTCTCCACTATAGCATAAAATGCAGAAATTGTTCAGTTATGATATTAATCACTTAACTTTCATGAAACAGTTTGAAGTCTGTTTGACTTTTCTCATGTTGGTTCTTCACAAATCACGACATGATGCGATAGATTGCCATTAGGGGAGAGATCCTCAGCAAAATATATGACTGTATATTGTAGTTTCTCTAATACCGCTCACAATTCCTAACCCTTACTTTCTGTAAGTGGGTACTTTGCCTCGGTAGAAAATCTGGATACAAAGAGATTAATCTGGTTCAATCAGATTGTGAACATAGCTAAGACTTGTAAACTATATCAGTCATATCATAATCTGCTCAGTAATCATCTGGGCAAGAGCATGTACTAATGATTCCTCTGTGTGCATCTGTGCGTGTGTGTGTGTGTGTGTGTGTGTGTGCGGCGTGGCGTGGGTTGTGTGTGTGTGTAACAATGACTCTACCGTCACCTCGAGCAGAAAGGACCTAAATCTCCAGATAATCCTAATGTAGTGAGAGATCAAATAATGGCCATGACAGCAACACAGATGGCAGCTTCTAAAAGCTGATGAAAGCTTGTCAAAATTGATCCTTCCCATCCAAGTCTCTGTGCGTGTATGGCCGTCACTAGAACCCCCAGTCAGTCGGGTTGAAGGTAAGGGGAAGTAGAGCGTAGCCTGGAAGCAGACTGGATCGAGACTATTCTGGGATGCTGCCAGGCAACAAGCCATGGACACTGCTAACATGGCAGACCAACATCCTTCCCTTGTCATCCATTTTAGTCTCTCTCTCTCTCTCTCTCTCTCTCTCTCTCTCCCACTCACTCACTCTCGAGATCGACCTAGTTCAGTGCTTCCTCTTATCTTCTCCAGTTTATGAGTTCTAACACTGGCCACTTATCTGAGGAATGTCTTCTCTTGCCACTGTTTCCTCCCTCCAGGGTCACCACATCTAATGTCATCCTCATCTTTCATTAGCATGGCGCTCTGCTTCAGTTACATACTAGCATTTAGTGCTACACTATGACTTTCATAGCAAGGAATTTTTTGAATTACAATAGGATTATCCAAATTGAGTTATTTTTGTAAATAGTGAAAACAAAATGAAACATTTTCCATATCCCAACCAGATGCTCTATTTTGCCATCTGTGCAGACAGAATGGGTTGTAAGGAAGTATTAAAATTGATTATATATTATTATTACTATTAAGTCAATATGTCAACTAACCACTGTTAGTATCAAAAAGCCCTTCAATTAAGATGCTGCAGTCCATTCTAGGTTGAACTTCCAGTCTGTGACCAGTTCCTAAGAATTGACCTGTACAACACAGCTTCACCAGTAGCAGCCCAGCAACATCTGTGTCTGTACATATAGACAGGAAGTGAGGGTACAGATGAATTAGGGCCATATTTTGATGTATAAGTAATCTTAAAATATGAATCTGCCTCTGGTTGATACAATCTGTGATGAAACATCAAGAATAAACCTAATTGCTTTATACTCTTATCGGTCGAAGAGAAACAATGCTTTGAAAAAGGCATCAGCATATCTGTATATAATGTATAGTCATCACAATACTGTTGTCCAACTCATTCCATTTCTTGTCAGACTTCTTTCTGCACAAAGTAAAGCCGTATTGATCGTAAGTTCCAAAGTTGTCAGTCAAAGGAACATTTTACAATGTACTGTATCTCTGTTCATTCAAAGCAAACAAAGATTAATTCCAATTCCCACTGCTTCAGACTGTAAAATCCAAGCTTAAACTCTGAACATGATCACAAAGGATTTATGCTTATGGAGTGTATTTGTGTATTTGAAAAAGTGTCCCCTGCTGTCTCATTAAAACTTACTGCATAGTTTATTTTGCATTGGTAGTCATCCATGGATCTGTCTAGACACAGGCTCCTGTCAAGATGTCAAAGGAGGCCCATTTAAGTAAAAAAAAAAAAAAGGTCAGTAATGGACAGCTAACATGCAGACCACACCGCTCGAGTCACGTGTGCGAGCGTTGCAAAATAAATGTACACATACAGTGCATGTCATTCAATCATTGCTCCCATACTTCTCACGCACACCAACGAGCGTCTGCGTAGCCAGGCGCTAAAATAGAACTTGGTTCGATTTGTGACGCTTGACGCGTTGCAAATATCCTCTGCCATATCTTCATTGGTTTTCAGGAGCATATACCCACGTGATTGAAAAATAAACTGAGGTTCACACTCCAGTCCAGTTGATGGTGGTAATGCACCTTAAAGTTGGTTGTCAACTGCCATATAAAGTCCAAAGAGGTAGAAGAAGCCCGAAGGAGGAGAGATTACAAGAAACAAACTCAGTTTACCCTTTTATCTGTGGATTAATTCTCGGAGTAGAAGACCTTGTGCATTTCAGGTAAAATAACAACCAAATGTTTCTATCGCTAGCAACAGCAAACTAGCTAGCTAAATTGCCATAAATGTTTAATGCTTTTCGACCTGTCCCCAAATTAATATAGTTGGTTCAGAGTTTGTTGCGATATTTCAAATCAAATTATATTGGTCACATAGACGTGTAGCGAAATGCTTGTGTTTCTAGCTCCGACAGTGCAGTAATATCTAACAATTTCACAACATATACCCAAAACACACAAATCTAAGTAAAGGAATGGAATTAAGAATATATAAATTTATGGAAAAGCAATGTCAGAATGGCATAGACTAAGATACAGTAGAATAGACTAGAATACAGTTTATACACTACCGGTCAAAAGTTTTAGAACACCTACTCATTCAAGAGTTTGTCTTTATTTCTACTATTTTCTACATTGCAAAATAATAGTGAAGACATCAAAACTACGAAATAACACATATGGAATCATGTAATGACCAAAAAAGTGTCAAACAACAAATCAAAATATATTTAATATTGGAGATTCTTCAAATAGCAACCCTTTGCCTTGATGACAGCTTTGCACACTCTTGGCATTCTCTCAACCAGCTTCATGAGGTAGTCACCTGGAATGCATTTCAATTAACAGGTGTGCCTTCTTAGAAAGGTAATTTGTGGAATTTCTTTCCTTCTTAATAATGTGTTTGAGCCAATCAGTTGGGTTGTGACAAAGTAGAGGTAGTCTGACCAATCGGAATCCACCCTTGGACTGGGATATGTTCCGGATAGCTTGCGAAAATAATTTAGATGAATACACTGAAACGGTGACTGAGTTCATCAGAAAGTGTATAGGAGATATCGCACCCACTGTGATTATTAAAACCTACCCTAACCAGAAACCGTGGATAGATGGCATGGTTAGCCACATCAATGGAGCATGCGCAGACCACCTGGCTGGTGTGTTTACTGACATATTCGATCTCTCCCTATCCCAGTCTGCTGTCCCCACATGCTTCAAGACGGCCACCATTGTTCCTGTACTATCGCCCCATAGCACTCACCTCTGTCATCATCAAGCTCATCATTAAGGCCCTGGGTCTGAACCCCACCCTGTGCAACTGGGTCATGGACTTTCTGACGGGTCACCCCCAGGTGGTGAAGGTAGGAAACAACACCTCCGCTTCACTGATCCTCAACACTGGGGCCCCACAAGGGTGCGTGAACAGCCCACTCCTGTAATCCCTGTTCACCCATGACCGTGTGGCCAAGCACACCTTCAACTCAATCATCAAGTTTGCAAACAACACAACAGTAGTAAGCTTGATTTTCAACAATGATGAGACAACCTACAGGGAGGAGGTGAGGGCTCTGGGAGTGTGGTGCCAGGAAAATAAGCTCTCACTCAACGTCAACAAAACAAAGGAGATGATCGTGGACTTCAGGAAAGAGCAGAGGGAGCACCGCCCTATCCACATCGACGGGACAGTAGTGGAGAAGGTGGAAAGTTTTAAGTTCCTCAGCGTACACCACGGACAAACTGAAATGGTCCAACCACACAGACAGCATGGTGAAGAAGGTGCAATAGCGCCTCTTCAACCTTAGGAGGCTGAAGAAATGTGGCTTGTCACCGAAAACACTCACAAACTTTTACAGATGCACAATCAAGAACATCCTGTCGGGCCGTATCACCGCCTGGTAAGGCAGCTGCTCCGCCCACAACCGTAAGGCTCTCCATAGGGTAGTGAGGTCAGCACAACGAATCACCGGGGGCCAACTACCTGCCCTCCAGGACACCTACACCACCCGATGTCACAGGAAGGCCAAAAAGATCATCAAGGACAACAACCACCTGAGCCACTGCCTGTTCACTCTGTTATCATCCAGAAGGTGAGGTCAGTACAGATGCATCAAAGCTGGAACCGAGACTAAAAAACAGCTTTGATCTCAAGGTCATCAGACTGTTAAACAGCCATCACTAACAGAGTGGCTGTTGCAAACATACTGACTCAAATCTCAAGCCACTTTAATAATAAAAAATTGGATGTAATAAATATATCACCAGTCACTTAAACAATGTCACTTTATATAATATTTACATACCCTACATTACTCATCTCATATGTATATACTGTACTCTATACCATTTACTGCATATTGCCTGTGCCACATGGCTATTGCTCATCCATATATTTATATGTACATATTCTTATTCATTCCTTTACACTTGTGTGTATAAGGTAGTTGTTGTGAAATTGTCGGTCGGAAGTAGAAGCACAAACATTTCACTACACTCACATTAACATCTACTAACTATGTGTCTGTGACCAATAAAATATGATTTGAAGGCGAGGTCAGCACAGGTGCATCAAAGCTGCGACCGAGAGACTGAAACACTGCCATCACTAGCACGTTAGAGGCTGCTGCCTATATACATAGACTTGAAATCATTGGCCACTTGAATAAATGGAACAAAGGTCATTTGAATCATGTTTACATATTTTGCATTACTCATCATACACTGTATTCTATTCTACTCTACTGTATCTTTGTCTATGCCGCGCTGACATTACTCGTCCATATATTTATATATTGTTAATTCCATTCCTTTACTTAGATTTGTGTGTATTGTTGTGAAATTGTTAGATATTGCTTGTTCGATATTACTGCACTGTTGGAGCTAGAAACACAAGCATTTCGCTACACCCGCAATAGCTTCTGCTAAACACGTGTATGTGACCAATAAAACTTGATTTGATCTTCCACGGTCTGCATGTTGATAGGTTAGGTTTGATCGACTACACACCATAGACCTCAACAGCCCAAATGTAAACGGACCAGAGAAGACATTAGCACAAGCTGAAGCAATTAAAAATCTCCTGGAATAATGTTCTCACCAATGAAAAAGTGTAATTATGTGGGACTTGCTGTGATAAAGCAAGCCCCGGTGATTATTAACATGTTCTCTTACAAACTCTGTGCTGATTAGGTTGGAGTGCATTTTTTCCCCTAAATAGAATGCCAGTGTCTGCTTCAATTAATTGACTGGCTAATTTCATTAAACAAACATATTTTTAAATGGAACAACACATACATAATAGAAAAGCTAGCTGGCATTGCCAAGCAATTCAATCAATCTCTTCATACATTAATTAAAACACCTGTTTCTTCAATTTACTACCTTAATCATTATTTCATATTGATTTCGGCAGGGAGACAAACCATCAAACAGGCAAAGCGTCAATACAGGACTAAGATCGAATTGTACCACATCGGCTCCGACGCTCGTCGGATGTGGCAGGGCTTGCAAACTATTACAGACTACAAAGGGAAGCACAGCCGAGAGCTGCCCAGTAACACAAGCCTACCAGAAGAGCTAAATAACTTCATGCTCGCTTCGAGGCAAGTAACACTGAAACATGCATGAGACATCAGCTGTTCCGGACGACTGTTGATCACGCTCGCCGCAGCCGATGTGAGTAAGACCTTCAAACAGGTCAACATTCACAAGGCCGCTGGGCCAGATGGATTACCAGGACGTGTACTCCGTGCATGCGCTGACCAACTGGCAAGTGTCTTCACATCTCTCCCTGTCTGTATCTGTAATACCAACATGTTTCAAGCAGAACACCATAGTCCCTGTGCCCAAGAACACTAAGGTAAAGTGCCTAAATGACTACCGACCCGTAGCAATGAAATGCTTTGAAAGGCTAGTCATGGCTCACATCAACACAATTAACCCAGAAACCCACTCCAATTTGCATACCGCACCATCAGATCCTCAGATGATGCAATCTCTATTGCACTCCACACTGCTCTTTTCCACCTGGACAAAAGGAACACCTATGTGAGAATGCTATTCATTGACTACAGCTCAGCGTTCAACACCATGGTGTCCTCAAAAGTCATCACTAAGCTAAGGACCCTGGGACTGAACACCTCCCTCTGCAACTGGATCCTGGACTTCCTGACGGGCCGCCCTCAGGTGGTAAGGGTAGGTAACAACACATATGCCATGCTGATCCTCAACACGGGGGCCCCTCAGGGGTGCGTGCTCAGTCCCATCCTGTACTCCCTGTTCACTCATGACTGCACGGCCAGGCACGACTCCAACACCATCATTCATTGAGCTGATGACACAACAGTGTGAGCCTGATCACCGACACAGATGAGACAGCCTATATGGAGGAGGTCAGAGACCTGACCGTGTGGTGCAAGGACAACAACCTCTCCCTCAACGTGATCAAGACAAAGGAGATGATTGTGGACTGCAGGAAAAGAAGGACCGAGCACATGCCCATTCTCATCGACGGGGCTGCAGTGGAGCAGGTTGAGAGCTTCAAGTTCCTTGGCGTCCACATCATTAACAAACTAACATGGTCCAAGCACACCAAGACAGTCGTGAAGAGGGCACGACAAAACCCTCAGGAGACTGAAAAAATTTGACATGGGTCCTCAGATCCTCAAAAGGTTTTACAGCTGTACCAACGAGAGCATCTTGATGGGTTGCATCACTGCCTGGTACGGCAACAGTTTTCTCTCCAGGAAAAACATCAGGGACAGACTGATATTCTGCAAAAGGTACAGGGATTGGACTGCTGAGGACTTTTCTCTGATGAATCCCCTTTCCGATTGTTTGGGGCATCCGGAAAAAAAGCTTGTCCGGAGAAGACAAGGTGAGTGCTACCATCAGTCCTGTGTCATGCCAACAGTAAAGCATCCTGAGACCATTCATGTGTGGGGTTGCTTCTCAGCCAAGGGAGTGGGCTCACTCACAATTTTGCCTAAGAACACAGCCATGAATATAGAATGGTACCAACACATCCTCCGAGAGCAACTTCTCCCAATCATCCAGGAACAGTTTGGTGACGAACAATGCCTTTTCCATTATGATGGAGCACCTTGCCATAAGGCAAAAGTGATAACTAAGTGGCTCGGGGAACAAAACATTGATATTTTGGGTCCATGGCCAGGAAACTCCCCAGACCTCAATCCCATTGAGAACTTGGTGGTCAATCCTCAAGACGCAGGTGGAAAAACAAAAACCCACAAATTCTGACAAACTCCAAGCATTGATAATGCATGAATGGGCTGCCATCAGTCAGGATGTGGCCCAGAAGTTAATTGACAGCATGCCAGGGCAGATTGCAGAGGTCTTGAAAAAGAAGGGTCAACATTGCAAATTTTGACTTTTTGCATCAACTTCATGTAATTGTCAATAAAAGCCTTTGACACGTATGAAATGCTTGTAATTATACTTCAGTATTCCATAGTAACATCTGACAAAAATGGCAGCAGACTTTGTGACAATGAATATTTGTGTCATTCTCAAACTTTTGGCCACGACTGTACATGTACATAATTACTTCAATTACCCCCCACACATTGACACATTGACTCTGTACCGGTACCCTCTGTATGTAGCCCCGCTGTTGTTATTTACTGCTGCTCTTTAATTATTTGTTATCCTTATTTCATACTTTTTTAGGGATTTTCTTAAAACTGCATTTTTGGTTAAAGACTTGTAAGTAAGCATTTGACTGTTTCAAGAGAGCGCTGCATGACAAGACCAGCAGCAATTACAAAATATAAGTTAAGAGGCATAGATATGACAATCTAATAGCAATTCGTTGTTATGGACTGTACTGTAGCGTTAATATTTTTTTATGGCTTACGTATGTCCTCAAAAATAACTTCACTCCATCTCAATTACAGTACTTAGGCATCCAAGGTGCTGTGAAAGAACCTGGGCCCCATTATGACAGAGTGTGCTAAAGTGCCTCATGGGTGGTTCACACCTAATGTCATGCATAAACTGAGTTCCTGTAAATACTGTGTGCTCCAGTGATGATGATGCTGGAGGGTTAGCTAGTGCTCCAAGGCTTTAACTGCTTGACCAACTGTACTACTACTACTGCTGCTGCAGCTGCTGCTACTACTACTACTTCTGCTACTCTGCAACAGAGAGAGCAGGTCAAGCACGACCACTGACTGTTCATGCATTAATGAACCAAACCAACCCTTGGCTATGTTGAAATTGAAGCCGTTGAGGGCTTAATCACCCAATGTGAGGTTGGGGATGTGAAGCCAGTAGTAGCTACAATAGTTGCATGGCCTGGTTTTCTTCTAGCCCAAGGCTCAGATTCCCTGCTGAATGTTGACTTTACATGAGACTGTGGTGGCAGCAGAGTCCCTGCATATAATCACGAAAACAGAAGAATACCCAATCAACGTTCATTAGATTGGTTGGATGTTGGATCTCTTACTAAAAAGGATATGCATTGTAACCCATATCAACCTTCTTGCATAAACTTCTTTATTATAGGACATGACAACACCATGCCTATCTATCTGCATGTTGAGATATGGTGATCAGTGACATGGCTGTGGCTACATGGTGTTGGAGAGAACGTTGCCAGAGATGACCCCTGCTGGTCAGCTGATGACAGGACAGCAGGAAATAGAAGACCAGACCTCGGGGCTGAGTCAGAGTGGGTAGGAAGGAGTGAGGTAAGCACAAAGCTGCTAACCTCCCTGTTGCAGTATCCACAGCACTGCCACATCCCCACACACACTCCAGCCATGCACTGCATTGTACAGTAAATAAACTGACCTTGAAGCAGGGACACATTCAAAATCCACCCTGTTATTGATGGATATGCAGCTCTGCTCACCAAAGTCACTCTGCTCTGTGTTACTGACATGATTCCTTTGAATGTTCTTTTTCACATTTGTAGCGTAAAACAGACCCTTATCGCAAAGCAATACCACAACAATCTAATGTTGATGTGCTGTTGTGAGCTGGATGTCATAAACTGAAGGGATTTGGCATGGGCCCTCAAATCCTCAAGAACTTATACAGATGCACCATCGAGAGCTGGTTGCATCACCGACTGGTATGGCGACTGCACTGCACTGCCGGTGACCGCAATGCTCTACAGACGGTGGTGTGGATGGCCATCACATCACTGTGGGCGATCTCCAAGCCATTTAGGACATTCATACTAGGCAGTATCTGAGAAAAGCCTGAAATATTGCCAAAAACACCAGTCACCCTAGCCATAGACTATTCTCTCTGCTACCCTCCAGCAGGCGGTCCCAGAACATCGGGTCTCGGACCAACAGGCTCAGAGACAGCTTCTTTCCCCAAGCAATAAGACTGCTAAACAGCAAAATTACAGCCGCCCACCCTCTCCCACAGACTATCTGCACGGACTCTATGCTCACTCACAGGTCTCTACCCACACACACCTATACTAACACTCTTGCACACCACGCATACACTCACACACACACACACACACACACACACACACACACACACACACACACACACACACACACACATACACTCACACAAACACTCATCACGATGCACACACGCTGCTGCTATATTGATTATTATTACCATGACTATTTATCCTTCTACCAGTCACTTTTTAACCCGTTTGCATGTACTGTACATACCTACCATAATAACTCCAGTACCCCCTGCACATTGCAATAATGGTTCTGACACTGACCTGTATATAGCTTGCATTCTCATGTTTTTTTTCATATTTCTTGTGTGTTTTCTGACCTATAGTATTACTTTAGATGATTTCCTTTATTTTCTCTCACCTTGATACTGAATAGTGAATACTGCCTTGTTGGGAAAGAGCTTGCAAGTAAGCATTTCACTGTACTGTTTCACAAACAAAAAGGCGTAATGGACCGTACTTAAAAAGATGTTGCATAAAGCTTACTTCATTATTCAATTTTTTTCTTCACTGCATCAGGGACAGCGTACACAGATGTTTCGGCTTTACATCCTTCATTGTGTAGCTACAATTTTATTTTAATTCATAAAAGCATTTGTAGGGATCAACCGATGAGTAGCAGGTGCTTCTAATCAGGGTTGACACTCATCTGCCAATCAGGGATGTGGCTTTTCTTGTCTACCAGTGTACAAGACAGTCACAAAGAAATACAGAATTGTAGGCTATGGGAGCGGGCACGTAGGGCAATTCATGAATCAATTGGCTTTGGTGTCTGCTCATTTGGATACATTATATTAGTTCATGAGATAGCTTACCACAAAGGACATCAGGCTCAGCCATTCATAAATATATGGGGCTGACTCAAACTATATGCAAAATCTGATATGGACAGTGTTCTTGTATAACAGTCTAAATTTGGCCTACAGGAAGGAGGTGATTCTTCGTTTAATCAAATTCTTCATTTAAACCGCATGGAGATACATAATTTAATTTATATATACACATGGCTGTACTATACTGTTTTACACCTGCTGTATCCTATGTATGTGACAAATAGACTTTAAAACTTGAACTAAATGGACATTGATCTCTGTATTTGTCGAGATTGGAGAACATCTAGATCCAAATACACCATTGCAAAAATGTCTTAAATAAAAATGAGCTGACATTACAAGTGAGTCTTCGTTATAATAATAGGTCCAGCCTTGTTTTAGGACACTGCTGTTGCTCTAAATAAGATCTAAAAATATAATCAACATCATGGATTTCTACAGATCTACTGAGTGAGCAAGAGTGTTGCTGAGTGACTTCACCACACAAATGTTTTGAAAGGTTGTGATCACACTGTAAAGACTAAACAGGGACACTGCCTGAGTGACACCCACACCCTACCATTGATGTTACATGGCTTGGCAATTACAACTTCCAAGTGGGACTTCACACTCAAGACCCCTGCAGTTAGTCCGCTAACCTATGGCTAGATTGGTAGACATTAAGATTTCAGTCATTTCCATGTAAAAGGAGCCATGAGCACCAACATGTGAAGTTCATAGGAACATGTGAAATTGGGTGTCAAATGAAAGCGAAGAGTATAATTTTTTAGAAATGAAGGAATATATACATTTTTCAACAATTTCCATCCTAAAAATGTGGAATACCCAAGCTGACACGGTGAAAAATCTGCTGATGTGCCCTTGAGCAAGGCACTTCACCCTAATTTGCTCCAGGGGCACCGTACTACTATGGCTGACACTGTAAAACAACACATTTCACTGCAGCTATTTGGTGTGTAACAATTAAACCTTTTTTACTGAACTATACTGTACTGAACTACACGGTTCTGTGCTCTACTCTTCTGTACTCTTCTGTACTCTACTTTACTTCTACAGTGCTGTACTTAGATGTCAAAACTTGTGAAACATAGGCGTCTATGATTGGTTCAGATTTGGTCCGGCCAGACCAACCAAATTTGGTCTTGTTTGGGGGCAGAGCTCACTAAAATAATTTCCAGTGTGTAGAATAATACCCAAATATTCAAAGGAGGATATTGCATATTTTATATACACCTTTGTGTACGTATTTAGGATACATCACCATAAAATGAATGATATTCATATCCATAATTATGCATTTCTGTGTAGTACAGATCCAAAATTCTGTTACCAGGTGTAAATCCACTTCACTTACTGTAGTTTAATAACCAGGTTAATGTGTCATGTCATAAATGACACCCCATTCGATCCCCATCATTGAATCTTAATTCAGAGCAGATATTCAACAGAGACTTTTGAAAAGTAAGACACAAAAAACTGAAGGAGATTTTACCAACATTCTCTTAATAAATCTGCAGTTCTTCCAGTAAATGTATTTTTGTAAAATGTTCAGTGTAAATTGTTAAAAGTAGTCCTTGTGCATAGAGTTGCATGGTTTGTTAAACTTTGAAATCAATGTTTTTTGTTAAGCATACATTTTATTCAGCATGCAAAATTATTCAGCCCCCTTAAGTTAATACTTTGTAGCGCCACCTTTTGCTGCGATTACAGCTGTAAGTCGCTTGGGGTATGTCTCTATCAGTTTTGCACATTGAGAGACTGACATTTTTTCCCATTCCTCCTTGCAAAACAGCTCGAGCTCAGTGAGGTTGGATGGAGAGCATTTGTGAACAGCAGTTTTCAGTTCTTTCCACAGATTCTCGATTGGATTCAGGTCTGGACTTTGACTTGGCCATTCTAACACCTGGATATGTTTATTTTTGAACCATTCCATTGTAGATTTTGCTTTATGTTTTGGATCATTGTCTTGTTGGAAGACAAATCTCCGTCCCAGTCTCAGGTCTTTTGCAGACTCCATCAGGTTTTCTTCCAGAATGGTCCTGTATTTGGCTCCATCCATTTCCCCATCAATTTTAACCATCTTCCCTGTACCTGCTGAAGAAAAGCAGGCCCAAACCATGATGCTGCCACCACCATGTTTGACAGTGGGGATGGTGTGTTCAGCTGTGTTGCTTTTACGCCAAACATAACGTTTTGCATTGTTGCCAAAAAGTTCAATTTTGGTTTCATCTGACCAGAGGACCTTCTTCCACATGTTTGGTGTGTCTCCCAGGTGGCTTGTGGCAAACTTTAAAACGACACTTTTTATGGATATCTTTAAGAAATGGCTTTCTTCTTGCCACTCTTCCATAAAGGCCAGATTTGTGCAATAAACGACTGATTGTTGTCCTATGGACAGAGTCTCCCACCTCAGCTGTAGATCTCTGCAGTTCATCCAGAGTGATCATGGGCCTCTTGACTGCATCTCTGATCAGTCTTCTCCTTGTATGAGCTGAAAGTTTAGAGGGACGGCCAGGTCTTGGTAGATTTGCAGTGGTCTGATACTCCTTCCATTTCAATATTATCGCTTGCACAGTGCTCCTTGGGATGTTTAAAGCTTGGGAAATCTTTTTGTATCCAAATCCGGCTTTAAACTTCTTCACAACAGTATCTCGGACCTGCCTGGTGTGTTCCTTGTTCTTCATGATGCTCTCTGCGCTTTTAACGGACCTCTGAGACTATCACAGTGCAGGTGCATTTATACGGAGACTTGATTACACACAGGTGGATTGTATTTATCATCATTAGTCATTTAGGTCAACATTGGATCATTCAGAGATCCTCACTGAACTTCTGGAGAGAGTTTGCTGCACTGAAAGTAAAGGGGCTGAATAATTTTGCATGCCCAATTTTTCAGTTTTTGATTTGTTTAAAAAGTTTGAAATATCCAATAAATGTCGTTCCACTTCATGATTGTATCCCACTTGTTGTTGATTCTTCACAAAAAAATACAGTTTTATATCTTTATGTTTGAAGCCTGAAATGTGTCAAAAGGTCGCAAAGTTCAAGGGGGCCGAATACTTTCGCAAGGCACTGTACATAGGATATCATACAAGCATGATAAGAATATGTATGTTCCATATACTGGATTTTCATCATAAACAACAAAAAAAGTGTTGATGACATGAAATATGGATGGAGCTCAGTATAAAGAAAGAGAAATCACATCAGACAGATCACACATGAAAAAGTAATGCTTCCTTCCAAACAACTACAGAGAGAAAAGTAGCATACAGCTACTATGTATGCAATAACAATAGATAGTAGAGGTCGACTGATTAGGATTTTTCAACGCCGATACCGATTATTGGAGGACCAAAAAAAGCTAATGACGATTAATCGGCCAATTTTTATATATATTTATAATAATGACAATTACAACAATACTGAATGAGCAATGAACACTTTAATTTTAACTTAATATAATACACTTAATGAACACTTAATATAATACATCAATAAAATCAATTAGGCGGCAGGGTAGCCTAGTGGTTAGAGCGTTGGACTTTCAAATCAAAGTTCAAAGTTCAAATCCCCGAGCTGACAAGGTACAAATCTGTCGTTCTGCCCCTTAACAGGCAGCCGTCATTGAAAATAAGAATTTGTTCTTAACTGACATGCCTAGTTAAATAAAGGTTAAAATAAAATGGTTTAAATAATGCAAAAACACAGTGTTGGAGAAGAAAGTAAAAGTGCAATATGTGCCATGTAAAAAAGCTCATGTTTAAGTTCTTTGCTCAGAACATTTGAAAGTTGGTGGTTCCTTTTAACATGAGTCTTCAATATTCCCATTTAAGAAGTTTTAGGTTGTAGTTATTATAGGACTATTTCTCTCTATACCATTTGTATTTCATATACCTTTGACTATTGGATGTTCTTATAGGCACTATAGTATTGCCAACCTAATCTCGGGAGTTGATAGGCTTGAAGTCATAAACAGCTTCAAGCATTGCTAAAAGCTGCTGGCAAATGCAGGAAAGTGCTGTTTGAATGAATGCTTACGAGCCTGCTGCTGCCTACCACCGCTCAGTCAGACTTCTCTATCAAATATCAAATCATAGACTTAATTATAATATAATAAACACAAAGAAATACGAGCGTTTAATCATTAATATGGTCAAATCCGGAAACTATCTTATCGAAAACGAAACGGGTGGAAACCCTAAGTCTAAATATTGCTGTGACATTGCACAACCTTCAATGTTATCTCATAATTAGGTAAAATTCTGGCAAATGAATTATGGTTTATGTTAGGAAGAAATGGTCTTCACACAGTTCGTAACGAGCCAGACGGCCCAAACTGTTGCATATACCCTGACACTGCTTGCACTGAACGCAAGAGAAGTGACACAATTTCCCTAGTTAATATTGCCTGCTAACATGAATTTCTTTTAACTAAATATGCAGGTTTAAAATAAAAATACTTGTGTATTGATTTTATGAAAGGCATTGATGTTTACGGTTTAGGTACATTGCTGCAACGATTGTGTTTTTTTCGTGAATGCGCTTTTGTTAAATCATCACGCGTTTGGCAAAGTTGACGTAGGCTGTGATTCGATGAGAAATTAACAGCACCGCATTGATTATATACAACGCAGGACAAGCTAGTAAACTAGTAATTGTATCAACCATGTGTAGTTAACTAGTGATTATGTTAAGATTGATTGTTTCTATAAGATCAGTTTAATGTTAGCTAGCAACTAACCTTGGCTCCTTGCAGCCACAAGGTCATTTTGATGCTGCACTCCCGTAACAGGTTGTCAGCCTGCCACGCCGCCTCCTCGTGGATTGCAATGTAATTGGCGTCCAAAAATGCTGATTACCGATTGTTATGAAAACTTGAAATCCTCCCTAATTTATCGTCCATGCCGATTATCTGTCAACCTCTGATAGCTAGTCCTCATAGTCCTAATGGTGGTAATGGAAGATGCAGTTAGTTGGGTATTCGCCTGATGTTTTTTAAACTTCATAAATGAAAAACGTATGATAAAAACATACCGTGTTTTTGGTGTGGTCCATATACAAAAACAAATGAGCGCATGATCACTGCTGTCATATTTCATGTGTCAGAGGATTTTATAATCAGAAGTGAAAATGGTATCTGAACACAGCATGTTTCTGCGTCCACTCTACTCCACTAATTATAAGAGCTATAGTCTGGGTTTCTAATGAGGTCATGTTCATCCTGCTTAAAAGCAAAAACTCTAACAGGAAGTTCAATACGGAAGTGGTATGATAAAGCGGATGCTACCCTACAGGACTGTTTCGCTAGCAGACTGGAATATGTTCTGGGATTCAACCAACAACATTGAGGAGTTTACTGCATCAGTCACCGGCTTCATTAATAAGTGCATCGACGATGTCGTCCCCACAGTGACCTTACATACAGTACCAGTCAAGTTAGGACGTTTTTTCTTTATTTTTACTATTTTCTACATTGTAGAATAATAGTGAAGACATCAAAACTATGAAATAATACATATGGAATCATGTAGTAACTACAAAAAAAAGTGTTAAACAAAGTAGCCACCCTTTGCCTTGATGACAGCTTTGTACACTCTTGGCATTCTCTCTATTTGCTTCATGAGGAATGATTTTCCGACAGTCTTGAAGGAGTTCCCACATATGCTGAGTACTTGTTGGCTGCTTTTCCATCACTCTGTGGGCCAACTCATCCCAAATCATCTCAATTGGGTTGAGGTCGGGTGATTGTGGAGGCCAGGTCATATGATGCAGCACCATCCCTCTCTTTCTTGGTCAAATAGCACTTACACAGCCTGGAGGTGTGTTTTGGGTTATTGTCCTGTTGAAAAACAAATGATAGTCCCACTAAGCGCAAACCAGATGGGATGGCATATCGCTGCAGAATGCTATGGTAGCCATGCTGGTTAAGTGTGCCTTGAATTCTAATTAAATCAGAGACAGTGTCTCACAAAGACACGGTAGTTGGAACCAAAAATCTCAAATTCGGACTCAGACCAAAGAACAGATTTCCACCGGTCTAATGTCCATTGCTTGTGTTTCTTGGCCCAAGCAAGTCTCTTATTCTTATTGATGTCCTTTAGTAGTGGTTTCTTTGCAGCAATTCAACCATAAAGGCCTGATTCACCCAGTCTCCTCTGAACAGTTGATGTTGAGATGTGTCTGTGACTTGAACTCTGTAAAGCATTTCTTTGGGCTGCAATTTCTGAGGTGCAGTTAACTTCAATGAACTTATCCTGTGCAGCAGAGGTAACTCTGGGTCTTCCTTTCCTGTGTTGGTCCTCATGAAAGCCAGTTTAATCATAGTGCTTGATGGTTTTTGCGACTGCACTTGACTGACCTTCGGATTGACTGACCTTCATGTCTTAAAGTAAGGATGGACTGTCATTTGTCTTTGCTTATTTGAGCCGCTCTTGCCATACAGAGGGTAATGCGTACGGCCCAGTACATCACTGGGGCCGAGCTCCCTGCCATCCCGGACCTCTATACCAGGCGGTGTCAGAGGAAGTCATAGACTGTTCTCTCTGCTACCGCACGGCAAGCGGTACCGATGCACCAAGTCTGGAACCAAAAGGACCCTGATTAGCTTCTAGCCCCAAGCCATAAGTCTGCTAAATAGTTAACCAAATAGCTACCCGGACTATCTGCATTGCTCTACTTTGCACTAACTCTTTGGACTCATCACATACGCTGCTGCTTTTGCTTATTATCTATCCTGTTGCCTATTAACTTTAACTTTTCTCTGCACATCGGTACTGTACCCCGTGTGTACTGTATAGCCAAGTTATCATTACTCATTGTGTATTTATTCCTTGTGGTTATCTTTCTATTATTCTCTCTGCATTTTTGGGAAGGGCCTGTAGGTAAGCATTTCACTGTTAGTCGACACCTGTTGCTTATGAAGTACAGTGCCTTGCGAAAGTATTCGGCCCCCTTGAACTTTGCGACCTTTTGCCACATTTCAGGCTTCAAACATAAAGATATAAAACTGTATTTTTTTGTGAAGAATCAACAACAAGTGGGACACAATCATGAAGTGGAACGACATTTATTGGATATTTCAAACTTTTTTAACAAATCAAAAACTGAAAAATTGGGCGTGCAAAATTATTCAGCCCCCTTAAGTTAATACTTTGTAGCGCCACCTTTTGCTGCGATTACAACTGTAAGTCGCTTGGGGTATGTCTCTATCAGTTTTGCACATCGAGAGACTGACATTTTTTCCCATTCCTCCTTGCAAAACAGCTCGAGCTCAGTGAGGTTGGATGGAGAGCATTTGTGAACAGCAGTTTTCAGTTCTTTCCACAGATTCTCGATTGGATTCAGGTCTGGACTTTGACTTGGCCATTCTAACACCTGGATATGTTTATTTTTGAACCATTCCATTGTAGATTTTGCTTTATGTTTTGGATCATTGTCTTGTTGGAAGACAAATCTTCTTCTTCCAGAATGGTCCTGTATTTGGCTCCATCCATCTTCCCATCAATTTTAACCATCTTCCCTGTCCCTGCTGAAGAAAAGCAGGCCCAAACCATGATGCTGCCACCACCATGTTTGACAGTGGGGATGGTGTGTTCAGCTGTGTTGCTTTTACGCCAAACATTACGTTTTGCATTGTTGCCAAAAAGTTCAATTTTGGTTTCATCTGACCAGAGCACCTTCTTCCACATGTTTGGTGTGTCTCCCAGGTGGCTTGTGGCAAACTTTAAACAACACTTTTTATGGATATCTTTAAGAAATGGCTTTCTTCTTGCCACTCTTCCATAAAGGCCAGATTTGTGCAATATACGACTGTTGTCCTATGGACAGAGTCTCCCACCTCAGCTGTAGATCTCTGCAGTTCATCCAGAGTGATCATGGGCCTCTTGGCTGCATCTCTGATCAGTCTTCTCCTTGTATGAGCTGAAAGTTTAGAGGGACGGCCAGGTCTTGGTAGATTTGCAGTGGTCTGATACTCCTTCCATTTCAATATTATCGCTTGCACAGTGCTCCTTGGGATGTTTAAAGCTTTTTTGTATCCAAATCCGGCTTTAAACTTCTTCACAACAGTATCTCGGACCTGCCTGGTGTGTTCCTTGTTCTTCATGATGTTCTCTGCGCTTTTAACGGACCTCTGAGACTGTCACAGTGCAGGTGCATTTATACGGAGACTTGATTACACACAGGTGGATTGTATTTATCATCATTAGTCATTTAGGTCAACATTGGATCATTCAGAGATCCTCACTGAACTTCTGGAAAGAGTTTGCTGCACTGAAAGTAAAGGGGCTGAATAATTTTGCACGCCCAATTTTTCAGTTTTTGATTTGTTAAAAAAGTTTGAAATATCCAAAAAATGTCGTTTCACTTCATGATTGTGTCCCACTTGTTGTTGATTCTTAACAAAAAAATACAGTTTTATAGCTTTATGTTTGAAGCATGAAATGTGGCAAAAGGTCGCAAAGTTCAAGGGGGCCGAATACTTTCGCAAGGCACTGTATGTGACAAATACATTTTTATTTGATCCTCGTGTAGAAATATGTTGTGAAAATAAAGAGGGAAGATTAGTCAGTGTCAGAGCAGCCTTTGGAGAGGGAGGCTAATGAAAAGAGAAGTTAAGTCCACACAATGGATTAACTTCTTTGATATCCATAGACCTGACTGCACTTCCTACTGCAGGGGTTCCCAAACTTTTTTCCGTCCATGATCCCATTTTGATATCTGAAAATGTTTGCAACCTCAACCACGTAAAAAAAACAATATGCAATTAACAGCCAAAGTTTACTTGGTTTACTTTTTCATTTGGGGCTATGGCAGTCAATTGCAAAACATTCTAACAGTATGTCTGATTGTCTTCTCAACTGTGGGGCTATGACAGTCAATTGCAAATGAATCACTGATGAGATGGGTGTGCTTGATATATGTCACGTCCAAGCTTCTCAAAGTCAGGGTGCGTGATCAACAGTGCCTCACCTCACCTGTCACATCCAACCATAGATCGATATTTGGTTTTAATTCAGACGAGAGCACTGCTGAATTCAGCTTCACACAGATATGAGCTGGCAAAGGGTACCATGAGTTTTAATGCTCTGAGGGAGACGGCAGGGTATTCCCTTTGAGTCAGGAACCAAAACTCCTCCGTAATAAACTGTGAATGCTTTGTCTGCAGCATTTGGTCACATGACAGCTCGAAAGGCCACACTTGACTGCTGCACTTGAACCATTCCGATTCAAGCGCAACAGTGAAGTGCGGCCTTTTCCCACAATCTAAGGGCACTCTGATTTAATTGTATCTATTAGAATTCAATCATTTTCATTTAAATTTTATTTAGTTTTTGGAAATTCTTCCGCGATCCCATTTTCATATCAGGGGACCCCGCATGGGGTCACGGCCCCTAGTTTGGGAACCACTGTCCTACTGGGTGGGTGAGAGGGTGAGAGAGAGAGTGAGAGAGTGACCCAGCCCTTTCACTCCATGACACACTCTTGTTCCTCCAGCAACCCAAACTGAGATATATATATTTTTTAAATGAGAGTAAACAAGACCAGGACAGAGTGAACAAACTGTCCGAAAAGGAATAGAGTGTTCTATACAGTGCAGTATAATAACTGTCTTTTTCACTCCATAATAGACGGTGCATTAGGCTAAATCTACAGCACCTGACACAAACAACCAAAAGTCATCATGGCAACAATTTGGCAACCATTAAGGGGCATTGATTGATTGGGAAAGCAATACAGCGTGGCTTTGAGGCATGACCTACAATATGCCCACTGGGCTTACAGACACTGGTGTAGCGCAGTTTCTCTTGACCTCCACAAAGTCGGAATTTGCCTCCCCCTCTCCTTAAAAAAAAAAACATATATTGTTTCTATTTAGAATGCTGGCTGGCAGCAATAATGCATTTACTTGTTCAATAATTCAAGTGGGAAACATTTGCCACTGGGTCTCTGGCAGTCATCATCTTGGTTTTCTGGGAGAGAAGGAGGGCTGGCACTCTCACTAGAGGAACTGTCACTAGAGGAGAAAGAGCAAGGCCACTGTCATTACCGGGCCCAGGCAGTGAGGTCTCTGTCGGGACTGCTAGTGCTAGCTGCTGCATAAATAAGCCTACTAGCTTCCACCTGCCATAGTGTTGCGTCATTCGAAGACGAGGTGGTAGCGGATGTGGTTATCTTCTGTAATTTTGCACAAGCTTGATCAGACAAAGCTTTTATGCAGCGTTTGTGTGCACCACTTGGTCTTTCCATTTGTTTATCCATCTTGAACAACGCACTCAGTCTCCATCCAAGTCCGACTTGATGAACCTAACTTTTTTTTAACTTGATAGTTAATTAGATGAGGAGGCCAAGGAGGGCTGGCACCGGCGCCGCTGAGAAATTGGCTAATTAGATACATGACAACTATATTCTCTGTCTGTCTCACCTACTACCATGTAGAATGGACAACATAAACACTTCACTTGCTATATGTGAAAATTAAAAAGGAGGGTTACTGTCAAAATGATTTATAAAAAATATTCTTATAATAATTAGACATAGGTGTGCGATGACGAGCTTGTGGGCCCCTCCCCTCCAGGGCCGGGTTCCGCTACTCCGGTACTTACAGAAAAAGCTGTGTGTCACAATCTCTTATTAACAATCTGTGACATACATCCAAGGCCCGCCACTTAAACTGAGAACACTGCAGACCAAAATACTGACTTATTCGTTTGATAGACAATGTGTCTCTGTCTCTCATAACGTGACAAACTGTTGTGCATGACACATGGTGATTGAGAAAACTCATCTAGTCAGTGCAAGATTTCCTTTGGAGTTTAAATGATCCTTCACAGATAGACCCAGCCAGCCTTACCACTAATCAGCAGTAACACAGATGATACCATGAACAACTACTGGTTACTAACTATCTTTTTTTAAACCAATCCTAATGTGGTAGATTCCGTGCACATGCAGCACTTTAATAATTAATGATAATAACGGCACTCTGCTAGTCTGAAACGTCAGATTTTTTTTTTTACTACTACAGCCAATCATGGGATTGATGACCTAGGCCTATGTCCATTATCTTCCATCAACACAGGGAGGGCTCTGAGGCTGGGGTTGGGGACTGGGAGTTGGGCTGGGGCTGAGACAGACCATGATATCAATCTGCCGCTTGGATGATTGGAATATAGCCACCTGCACTCAGACGACAACAAATTTAACACAATTCCCTTGATGAAAAAAAGCTTATCATACAAGCTCATCAGGTCAAACAAAGGATGATTCAAATTGATAACAAATCGGGTGACACCACTTTAAAACCCTATCTCCCAGTCAACTATAAGTTGAATGTCTTCCTTGTATCGAGGATAGCAGAAAGATTCTGTTTGACCACCAATAAATGGGAACAAGCCCAGGAGAGAACAGAAAACATACCATACTACCACCACAACCTAGTCTCAGGAATCCCGGACTTAGGGAACATCAGTACATTGTGGGAGGCAACCCGTCTGTCTAGAGACTAACCACAACCCCTACTCTTGTGGCTTATGTCTCTAACCACTGTAAAAATGTTTTTAAAAAAACAGAATTGAATAAAACAAATAGGCTGGGAATAGTTGTGGCATTTCAGATATCTGTGAGCCTACATTTCAGATATCTGTGAGCCTACATTTCAGATATCTGTGAGCCTACATTTCAGAAGTGCAGAGGGATGTCTAGTAGGCTATGTATTAGCCTACACTATAGTGTCTCTACAGTACACCATATATAATGATACCAGAGTTATACTCATTGAGTAGCCTACAGCCAATGAATGGTCTAGCCTTTCCGCACTGACTTGCCTATCTACAGCCTCTGCGATCATTCATCTAGCCAGCCCCTCAAAATCATAAGTCAAATGAAGGCGAGGCAATTGGATGGCAGCTCTTCGGACTTTAGCCCCCATTTTTCTCAATCCCTGAACCAGTAAGATCATGTATCAAATCATCCTGTCCATAATTGAGCCATCTCTAGTAGGCCTATATAAAGAACTCATTGGTAAGTCATGGAATAGGCCAAGGTTTCTGGGATACATATACACTGTATCATTGACGTTGATGACCCAGTGAGAGCCAATAGTCCCTTTTGTTGGCCCTAGGGAAACAAGCATCATAATTGTCTGACCAGAGGATGTGTCCTATTGAAGATAAATTGTTTCTATCAGGGACTTTTGATTTGAATATGATTTGTCCATAAAATTTGAGTTTTTTCTCCATTTACACACAAACAAGTCTGCAGAATCTTGAATTATATAAATGTCTAGCCTTACCTATAGGCCTGGACTACCATTTATCAATGAATTCATTCATTCAATGATGTGTGTGGTTTCAACATGGCTTATAGCTTCAACTTAAAATCACCAGTGTTATTATTCTTGATAGAGCAAAACAAGTGTTTGACAGCTTTTTATTAAGTAGCTATAAACCAGGGGCTCAATTTTGGCCCCAAATAAATGGAAACAATTCTATATATATATGTAGCCTACTTTTTACAGAAAGCAACCCAAACGATGAACATGTATAGGAAAAACATGACTGTTCTTGCAACATGCATGCCAGGCATTGCAGTCCATTCACGATCAAACGCCGAGCATCACATGCAAATAAAAAATGAGGGCATTTTTATATGGAGTTGATCTAACTGAAGTAATGCATCCTATTCAGATAACTAAAAATGATGAAGATAGGCTACCTTTGGTGATGAAAGACCTGTTAGTCATACAAGACATAACCATGCATAGTCATGGAAACCTAGAATAAGATGCTTATTCATAGGGGGTCATCATCAGCTATGAAAACGAGACATTAATCTCACCATTGCACCTTTTTTTTTTTTTTTTTTACAGCATTGCATTACAAACAAAAGAATGACGGTCATCTGCGTTCTGCTGTCGACCAGTATATTCTTATAAATATATCGTTGAAATGTAGGTCAACCATAAAGTAATAGTTTCGTCTTGTTTTGCATCCACGCCATTTTCAGTCAATAATCAATGCAACACCTTACATATAGCCCACAATAAAACAAAAAATATGACACTTTCGTGTGCTGGAAAAAACATCTGTTAGAATAACAAAAGGCAAAAAATAATAATACAAAGGCAAGCCAGAACCAGCGATTTTTCCTCCCTTCCGAGACGAGTGTCAAATGCATGCTGTTTTGTAATTGTGCGGTGTGCATGGAGTGTATGACAGCTGGAAAAGCAACTGGAATGACATTGCGCTTACTGTAAAATATGCCGGAGAACCGCGTTCTTCTCGACTCCCCTCGATTGGTACCCAAAATTCAAACCATGTAAAACATTCCTAACGAAGGGTCCGAAAACATTACGCTCGACGATGGTGTTTGCCGAAAAGACAGCATCCACTGAATGGTCAAGAGAGACCTCTGTAAGTGCGGGCAGGGTAGGGAGACCAATTCGCTGCGGTGTGCAGCAAAGAAGGCAGCGGCGCTTGCTCTCTACCATCCTCCCCCGTCTGTAACATCCCCCTTGCTGTCAAACAACATTGTGCAGCTCAGGTACGAGTATAGGCAGCGACACCTGCTGGTGATGCACGGATGAGCATCTCTTTCTCTCCCACATTTCACGGCATCTGTAGACTAGTCTAGGCTACACAGCCATACAGTTAATAGGTATAATCTGATCTAACATGGTCTCTACTCTTCTCTTCTTACTAGTTCTTACTTTGAGCTGAATTTACTAAACTCAAGATGTCCGTAAGCTATATCATAGTAATATAGGCTACTTACTGCTTCAATGGAAATTAAAATTAGGTGTCCATCCATTTAGTCCATAAGACCTATTGATCTTTAGGTGTCCACTGTGCATATGATGTGATCGACAAAGATTACACTTAAAAAAAAAAAAAGTCTAACAAGGGTCTATTTCCCTCTCCACTCTCCTAGGCATCCCTCTATTGTCTCACTCAACCTAGTTTAGATGACATCATCTGTCCCCCAGGCATAGAGCACCAATATGACTACTGTACAGATGTGGGCCAGTTGCCACCACTTCCTCTTTGTCAAATAGGCACACCACTGAGTCAGACAGCTACATAAGTAGGCCTAATGTTAAAAATATTTGTATTTGGGTTGGGGTGAGTGGATAGAGGTTTTGAAAGTTGATAAAAATTCCTACCACCCACTCATAATTTAACCCCTGTTGAAAGAAATACATGCATAAATATGCATTACGTGGAGGTTTGCTATTCCTTCTGCACACACTTCCAAGGTGAATGGCCCTGAGGGAGCCTGTTTATAACACAATTCACATAAAGTGGCCAGGAGCACATATTTTGCACCTGTTTTTCTAACAAAAATAAATACTAAAAGGTCATATAAAAAGGAAATTAAAGTTCAAACACAGGATGCAGGGAAAGCGTTGTGAAACACAATATCATGTTTTAGTATTTTGTGTACACCCCTAAACAGGTGCACATAAATACTAAAGTACATTTTACAGTAAACGATGTTCATCAGTATTGTATATTTTAAGATATAGCGTTGCATAATAATTCAACATGGTGGTAGAAGGCACAGGTTCCCTGGCTGCTGCTCATTGTTTTTATCAGTCGTGTGTCATCCGGTCCCCAGGGACAAGAAGAGCACAGCACACCTGATCTCACTCTCTTCTCTCTGGTATCACACACAATGCACCACTCTAATAGCCCAAGAAATACCTGAATAACTTTGCACTGTGTTTTGTTATGGTGTGGAAAAATCCATACTCTGCAGCCACTGCTGCTGAGTTGAAAGGAGATTTGCCAGCAAAGGTAGGCTCTACCTTTGATTTGTATCTCACTTGAGGTTGCAGTATGTTTATTTTATTTACCTAGGCAAGTCAGTTAAGAACAAATTCTTATTTTCAATGACAGCCTAGGAACCTGTTAACTGCCTGTTCAGGGGCAGAACGACAGATTTGTACCTTGTCAGCTCGGGGATTTGAACTTGCAATCTTCCGTTTACTAGCTACCCTGCCGCCCCATGTGATGTGATGGAGTGTCTCCTTCACTAGACATTGGACTTGTAAATGTGTATGCAAGTATTTATTCAAGAGCAAGATGTTTAAAAAATAAAAAATACAAATTCACCAGTCAAATCCCTCCATTTTCATCATCAGCACTTGGGATGCATGGGGAATGTTCAGCCAGTGTCAGAGGAGTAGTTGCATAGTCTCTGGTAAACCTTGAATGAGAAACAACACAGTGAGTGGACTCATATGAACAATACAGAGTATGTTCCACAATTCATATCCCATAACACAAGTCAAACAATTCAATTGCTCACAAAAGAGCATTGTGCCATAATTGCTTTCCTTGGTGAACCTTAGCAACAGAACAGCCCAGTAGACCATGCATGGGGTGGTGAAGTCATGTGAGCAATGCTCCCCCGTGCCCTGGCCTGGGGAGCGTTTACAATGGCACGCTATTCCCTACGTAGTGCACTACTTTTGACCACGACCCATATAGGTTCTAGTCAAAAGTAGGGCATGCAATAGGGAATAGGGTGCCATTTGGGACGCAGACTGGTAGATGAAACCAGGCTATAATCCCCAGCTGAGCCAGTCTCCCTGGCTCGGAGGCCTCCCCACAGAGACAACGGCAAAGTCTGAGCCCAAGTGCTTCCATTTTGGATCCATGTCCTTTTTCTGGTCGATATAGAAAACTAATTCGCTCGTGACCTTGAAGAGGAGATTATAGGATGAAAGGCCAGGGATTTAGCCCCCAATGCACATCCCCCCAACCCAAGCACAATCTAACTAAATGTATGAACAAGAGACTAGAGAGAGAGTGTGGGGCACCACTGCTCTATTGAAACTTCTCCCTTTTACTTAGGCAGCTTGAGTCACATATGGAGAAATTTAATTGCAAAAGTATATTTTCAATCATTATTCTGACAAATGTGAATGTACAGCTTTTTGACAATGGACACTATTGGTATTTTACAGTGGAGCTCTGCTGTTGTATACAGTGCTACATTCTAGTTTACCAGCTCTAGGTTTCCCCAGTGCCCAGCTTGGCAGTAATGTGATGAAATGCTATAATAATTTTAAAAACACCTTGGTCATTTAATATGCTGTACTGAAAAGTTATATGACAATATGTTACCATCTAGTGGACTTATTGATTACTGCAGGGATGACTGATCATCCTTTCACTCAAATTACACTGCTCAAAAAAATAAAGGGAACACTAAAATAACACATCCTAGATCTGAATGAATGAAATATTGTTATTAAATACTTTTTTCTTTACATAGTTGAATGTGCTGACAACAAAATCACACAAAAATTATCAATGGAGGTCTGGATTTGGAGTCCCTCAAAATTAAAGTGGAAAACCACACTACAGGCTGATCCAACTTTGATGTAATGTCCTTAAAACAAGTCAAAATGAGGCTCAGTAGTGTGTGTGGCCTCCACGTGCCTGTATGACCTCCCTACAATGCCTGGGCATGCTCCTGATGAGGTGGCGGATGGTCTCCTGAGGGATCTCCTCCCAGACCTGGACTAAAGCATCCGCCAACTCCTGGACAGTCTGTGGTGCAACGTGGCGTTGGTGGATGGAGCGAGACATGATGTCCCAGATGTGCTCAATTGGATTCAGGTCTGGGGAACGGGCGGGCCAGTCCATAGCATCAATGCCTTCCTCTTGCAGGAACTGCTGACACACTCCAGCCACATGAGGTCTAGCATTGTCTTGCATTAGGAGGAACCCAGGGCCAACCGCACCAGCATATGGTCTCACAAGGGGTCTGACGATCTCATCTCGGTACTTAATGGCAGTTAGGCTACCTCTGGCGAGCACATGGAGGGCTGTGCGGCCCCCAAAGAAATGCCACCCCACACCATGACTGACCCACCACCAAACCGGTCATGCTGGAGGATGTTGCAGGCAGCAGAACGTTCTCCACGGCGTCTCCATGTCTGTAACATGTGCTCAGTGTGAACCTGTGGCGAATTTGCCAATCTTGGTGTTCTCTGGCAAATGCCAAACGTCCTGTACGGTGTTGGGCTGTAAGCGCAACCCCCACCTGTGGACATCGGGCCCTCATACCACCCTCATGGAGTCTGTTTCTGACCGTTTGAGCAGACACATGCACATTTGTGGCCTGCTGGTGGTCATTTTGCAGGGCTCTGGCAGTGCTCCTTCTGCTCCTCCTTGCACAAAGGCGGAGGTAGCGGTCCTGCTGCTGGGTTGTTGCCCTCCTACGGCCTCCTCCACGTCTCCTGATGTACTGGCCCGTCTCCTGGTAGTGCCTCCATGCTCTGGACACTACGCTGACAGACATAGCAAACCTTCTTGCCACAGCTCGCATTGATGTGCCATCCTGGATGAGCTGCACTACCTGAGCCACTTGTGTGGGTTGTAGACTCCGTCTCATGCTACCACTAGAGTGAAAGCACCGCCAGCATTCAAAAGTGACCAAAATATCAGCCAGGAAGCATAGGAACTGAGAAGTGGTCTGTGGTCACCACCTGCAGAACCACTCCTTTATTGGGGGTGTCTTGCTAATTATCTATAATTTCCACCTGTTGTCTATTCCATTTGCACAACAGCATGTGAAATTTATTGTCAATCAGTGTTGCTTCCTAAGTGGACAGTTTGATTTCACAGAAGTGTGATTGACTTGGAGTTACATTGTGTTGTTTAAGTGTTCCCTTTATTTTTTTGAGCAGTGTATATTTTTAAACCACATATATTTTGGATTTAACGCCAAAATAAACTATTTCTCATTAACCATGATCAATGTATTAGAGAGCCACTGGGGAGTGGGGACCACATCAAGTGCAATCACAGAGATGCTATAAACTTGTAAAGCTAAAATCAATCTGGATAAGTGCTGCACAAAATATATACAAGTCGGTTGAGGAGGGAGTGCATTGAAGACGTTTGTTTCTGACTTGGCTGATACCTCATGCGCTCTCATCCTTTTGTGCGCCCTAGCTAATGATAGCACTGATGTGCGTTAGGTTGCCGTTTAAAACAGCTGCTCCCCGGCCGCCGATGACATGTACGTCGATTACCCGTCTCTTTGATTCAGAGAGGTTGCGTAAATGTCCAAGACACATTTCGGTTGAATGCATTCAGTTGTGCAACTGGCTAGGTATCCCATTTCCCTCTATAAATGCTGCGTTCATGTGCTAGTCGGAACTAGAATTGTCGGACATTTTGACATGTTAACTGGTTATAGATACACGTGCCGCTTTCAACAAATCAGCAGGTGGGACATTTCTGAGTTTCCGAGTTCCGACTAACATGTGAATGCAGCAAGAGTACCACAGTATGAATCATAAAAACTAGCGGTCAAACAGCGAAATGGTACCAATTGTTTTTAAGAAACTTCAAATAGGGGCTGTTTTTCGTGTAGGCTCACTCTGGCATGACGTTTTGACAACCATGTAAATCTCTCTCAGACAATGTGATTTATATTAATATATTTGCCTGTATTTACCCCCAACAAATGAAGTACTAATTAGCAGCTAATGTGGCTATCATAAAGAACCACATATGCCATGATGATCTGGAAAAGACTGCCGAATCGAGGCAAAGGTACGAATCTCTGGATGAACTATCGAATGTTAGCTAAATGTTCTAATGAATAAATTGGCCACATTTCTTTAAATTTACCTGTTAGCAAAGGTGGCAGATAGAGATTAAATGCAGGAGCTTGTAGGGATTTGTAGTCTTGCATGATGTCTACTTTGATGCTAATTAGCATTTTTCAATCTAAGAGTGAATACAGCCAAATATATTGATAAAAGTCACCTTGTCCGAGAGAGATTTACACGGTTATCAAAACATCACGACAGGGAAAGTCTACATAAAACACAGACATTGTTTGAAGTGGTTCTAAAATCCCAAAAAAAAATGAATGGTGGAAAGAGTATTGGAACCATTCCGTTTGACCGCTAGGTTTTATGGGTTTTATGACACCTCCACTGTGGGGCTCTTATGTGACTTGTTAAGCAAATCTTTGTCGGAGCTGAAGAAAATGGCAAGGAAGTTGGGGGTTTGTACTGTAACCATGCATTCTATGTTAAGGCAATAGACCTAAGCAGATGTGAGTATCTAAATCCAGAAATGTTCACACGGTTTAGCGCAAATATTCCTGACCATAAAACCTACTCTACCTCGGTATCCACATTGAGTACGGTTTATTCATTTCATACTAGGCCTACTACTCGAATCCTCTTACATCACTCCCTCAAAAATGTAGCTCGGATTTTATAGTCAGAGGATGACATATTAAGCTACTCAAGGTAGATGCCGGTATCGATTAACAACGGCTGGCTGGCTGCAACCAGAGTATAGCCCTATTCGCACAGGACTAGTAATACTAGAGAATGTTACACTACCGTTCAAATGTTTGGGGTCATGTCCTTGTTTTTGGGGTCATGTCCAAGAAATGTCCTTGTTTTTTAAAGAAAAGCAAATTTTTTGTTCATTAAAATCACATCAAATTGATCAGAAATAAAGTGTAGACAGTGTTAATGTTGTAAATGACTATTGTAGCTGGAAACGTCATATTATTTATGGAATATCTACATAGGCATACAGAGGCCCATTATCACTCCTGTGTTCCAATGGCACGCTGTGTTAGCTAATCCAAGTTAATCATTTTAAAAGGCTAACTGATCATTAGAAAACCCTTTTGCAATTATGTTAGCACAGCTGAAAACTGTTGTTCTGATTAAAAAAGCAACAAAACTGGCCTTCTTTAGACTAGTTGTGTATCTGGCCCATCAGCATTTGTGGGTTCGATTACCGGCTCAAAATGGCCAGAAACAAATTACTTTCTTCTGAGACTCGTCA
The DNA here is from genome assembly GCF_013265735.2 of Oncorhynchus mykiss. Lineage (NCBI taxonomy): Eukaryota > Metazoa > Chordata > Actinopteri > Salmoniformes > Salmonidae > Oncorhynchus > Oncorhynchus mykiss. The sequence continues at coordinate 65,888,741 of NC_048572.1, forward strand.
GTCTATTCTTGTTCTGAGAAATGAAGGCTATTCCATGTGAGAAATTGCCAAGTAACTGAAGATCTGGTAGACCGCTGTGCACTACTCCCTTCACAGAACAGCGCAAACTGGCTCTAACCAGAATAGAAAGAGGAGTGGGAGGCCCCGGTGCACAACTGAGCAAGAGGAGTTTCAACGTCAACAGTGAAGAGGCGGATGCTTGTCTTCTAGTCAGAGTTGCAAAGAAAAAGCCATATCTCAGACTGGCCAATAAAAATTAAAGATTAAGAATGGCAAAAGAACACAGACACTGAACAGAGGAACTCTGCCTAGAAGTCCAGCATCCCAGAGTCGTCTCTTCACTGCTGACGTTGAAAGTTGTTGACATTTATGCAGGTTGCCTTTTATTATTTTGTTCAGTATAAAATGACTGACATGGCAGATTTGGACGGGACTTAAATTAAGAATGTTGTGATTTGTGCACATACAGTGCCTTGCGAAAGTATTCGGCCCCCTTGAACTTTGCGACCTTTTGCCACATTTCAGGCTTCAAACATAAAGATATAAAACTGTATTTTTTTGTGAAGAATCATCAACAACAAGTGGGACACAATCATGAAGTGGAAAGACATTTATTGGATATTTCAAACTTTTTAAACAAATCAAAAACTGAAAAATTGGGCGTGCAAAATTATTCAGCCCCTTTACTTTCAGTGCAGTAAACTCTCTCCAGAAGTTCAGTGAGGATCTCTGAATGATCCAATGTTGACCTAAATGACTAATGATGATAAATACAATCCACCTGTGTGTAATCAAGTCTCCGTATAAATGCACCTGCACTGTGATAGTCTCAGAGGTCCGTTAAAAGCGCAGAGAGCATCATGAAGAACAAGGAACACACCAGGCAGGTCCGAGATACTGTTGTGAAGAAGTTTAAAGCCGGATTTGGATACAAAAAGATTTCCCAAGCTTTAAACATCCCAAGGAGCACTGTGCAAGCGATAATATTGAAATGGAAGGAGTATCAGACCACTGCAAATCTACCAAGACCTGGCCGTCCCTCTAAACTTTCAGCTCATACAAGGAGAAGACTGATCAGAGATGCAGCCAAGAGGCCCATGATCACTCTGGATGAACTGCAGAGATCTACAGCTGAGGTGGGAGACTCTGTCCATAGGACAACAATCAGTTGTATATTGCACAAATCTGGCCTTTATGGAAGAGTGGCAAGAAGAAAGGTGTTTCTTAAAGATATCCATAAAAAGTGTTGTTTAAAGTTTGCCACAAGCCACCTGGGAGACACACCAAACATGTGGAAGAAGGTGCTCTGGTCAGATGAAACCAAAATTGAACTTTTTGGCAACAATGCAAAACGTTATGTTTGGCGTAAAAGCAACACAGCTGAACACACCATCCCCACTGTCAAACATGGTGGTGGCAGCATCATGGTTTGGGCCTGCTTTTCTTCAGCAGGGACAGGGAAGATTATTAAAATTGATGGGAAGATGGATGGAGCCAAATACAGGACCATTCTGGAAGAAAACCTGATGGAGTCTGCAAAAGACCTGAGACTGGGACGGAGATTTGTCTTCCAACAAGACAATGATCCAAAACATAAAGCAAAATCTACAATGGAATGGTTCAAAAATAAACATATCCAGGTGTTAGAATGGCCAAGTCAAAGTCCAGACCTGAATCCAATCGAGAATCTGTGGAAAGAACTGAAAACTGCTGTTCACAAATGCTCTCCATCCAACCTCACTGAGCTCGAGCTGTTTTGCAAGGAGGAATGGGAAAAAAATTCAGTCTCTCGATGTGCAAAACTGATAGAGACATACCCCAAGCGACTTACAGCTGTAATCGCAGCAAAAGGTGGCGCTACAAAGTATTAACTTAAGGGGGCTGAATAATTTTGCACGCCCAATTTTTCCGTTTTTGATTTGTTAAAAAAGTTTGAAATATCCAATAAATGTCGTTCCACTTCATGATTGTGTCCCACTTGTTGTTGATTCTTCACAAAAAAAATACAGTTTTATATCTTTATGTTTGAAGCCTGAAATGTGGCAAAAGGTTGCAAAGTTCAAGGGGGCCGAATACTTTCGCAAGGCACTGTATATCACTGATCACAGGTTTTTGTTGAACACCGCTGCCTTGGATGTAAAACGTCTGATACCTGATATCGGCATTATTTACACTAGGTCTTTCAACATCCTAATTTGTGCAGTGTTTCTTTACACACTTCTGCAATATACTTTCACTATTTTATACATGTTGTGTGCTTTGTTTGGAGTTGTATTTTTCAACCGAGACTGTATCACTATTGATGTCGACCACAGATGCAGCAACCAATACTTTATGGCAAGTTAGTGTAACAGTTTGCAGTGCTGTTGTTGAAGCTAAGCACCACTGAAGTGGGTACTTCATTATGAACTGTGCATGCCTACTCCTGCTATGTAATGCTTTAAAATGTAGCTGATGAGCGTTTTCAGTGATTGAGCAGTATCGCATTAATGGAAACGAAGACTGTTCTCAGGGCAGGTCTGCCGGTTTTGACTAGCATAAGTAACTTTTCGCAGCAGGTTAGGAGAACATGCATAATTAGGATAATTAACGTGGCGGGTTTAGGAGAATTAGGTTAAGGTTAGGAAAGGGTTAGCTAAAATGCAAAAATAGTCTCAACGCCACTCAAACATATTTATCTACATCCAGGCCTGCCCTGACAACAGACTTGGTTTCCACTAATGTGATGCTGCACTAATTGCAGTCATTCGATGTAGATTAATTCTTATTATAAACTGGTTGGTTCAAGCCATGAATGCTGATTGGTTGACAGCCATGGTATATCAGACATTTTTTTACTGCTCTAATTACATTGGTAACCAGTTTATAATGGCAATAAGGCACCTCAGGGGTTTGTGGTGTATGGCCTATATACCATGGCTACGGTCTGTATCCAAGCATTCCATATTACGTTGTGCACAAGAACAGCCCTTAGCCGTGGTATATTAGCCATATACCAAAGCCCTATGGCCTTATTGCTTACTTATATTATTCCTTTCTAAATAATATGGACATGTCTTCTCAAAAGGGAGGGAACTGTGAACACAAGAAACATTGTACAAACAAAGAGTAACATTTTAATCAAAAATATGATTCACTTGAAAATGTAGTTGTAAAAAATATAAAGATTGCATGATCTATCAACATGTATATGTTTGTTACAAAATTAGCATAAAATATATGTAAATGTAACAGTATGACACACTAGGTGGCTGGTTATTTAGGAATCAGTTTAGCTAACATGTACAAACCCATCAATGTGGAGTGGGAGTGTGTAACTACTTTGTTTAATGTTCCAGAACTTTACAACAGTTAGCAATAAACACAGTTCCACAGTTTGTTTTCTTGTCTTTTCTGATTTGATCAGTTTGTAGAGCATGGCGTCCACAATGCCAAGATAGTGGGTTCAATTCCAGGGACAACCAATATGTAAAATGTATGCACACATGTCTGTGAGTCGCTTTGGATAAAAACATCTGCTAAATGGCATTATCATATCCTACATAGGAAAGTGCTATAATGAGTAATTTACCTTTAAGAGTTATAACTCTTTCACTTCGAAGGATATCAAAGTATATGCACTGAGTGTACAGAACATTAGGAACACCTTCCTAATATTGAGTTGCACCCCCTTTTGCCCTCAGAACAGCCTCAACTCGTTGGGCATTGACCACAAGGTGTCGAAAGCGTTCCACAGGGGTGCTGGCTCATGTTGACTCCAATACTTCCAAAAGTTGTGTTAAGTTGACTGGATGTCCTTTGGATGGTGGGCCATTCTTGATACACACAGGAAACTGTTGAGCGTTGCAGTTCTTGACACACTCACACTGGTGCGCCTGGCACCTACCACCATACCCCATTCAAAATGAGACGGCCTACAGGGAGGAGGTGAGGGCCCTCGGAGTGTGGTGTCAGGAAAATAACCTCACACTCAACGTCAACAAAACTAAGGAGATGATTGTGGACTTCAGGAAACAGCAGAGGGAACACCCCCCTATCCACATCGATGGAACAGTAGTGGAGAGGGTAGCAAGTTTTAAGTTCCTCGGCATACACATCACAGACAAACTGAATTGGTCCACTCACACAGACAGCATCGTGAAGAAGGCGCAGCAGCGCCTCTTCAACCTCAGGAGGCTGAAGAAATTCGGCTTGTCACCAAAAGCACTCACAAACTTCTACAGATGCACAATCGAGAGCATCCTGGCGGGCTGTATCACCGCCTGGTACGGCAACTGCTCCGCCCTCAACCGTAAGGCTCTCCAGAGGGTAGTGAGGTCTGCACAACGCATCACCGGGGGCAAACTACCTGCCCTCCAGGACACCTACACCACCCGATGTCACAGGAAGGCCATAAAGATCATCAAGGACATCAACCACCCGAGCCACTGCCTGTTCACCCCGCTATCATCCAGAAGGCGAGGTCAGTACAGGTGCATCAAAGCTGGGACCGAGAGACTGAAAAACAGCTTCTATCTCAAGGCCATCAGACTGTTAAACAGCCACCACTAACACTGAGTGGCTGCTGCCAACACACTGACACTGACTCAACTCCAGCCACTTTAATAATGGGAATTGATGGGAAATGATGTAAATATATCACTAGCCACTTTAAACAATGCTACCTTATATAAATGTTACTTACCCTACATTATTCATCTCATATGCATACGTATATACTGTACTCTATATCATCGACGGTATCCTTATGTAATACATGTATCACTAGCCACTTTATACTATACTATGCCACTTTGTTTACATACTCATCTCATTTGTACATACTGTACCCGATACCATCTACTGTATCTTGCCTATGCTGCTCTGTACCATCACTCATTCATATATCCTTATGTACATATTCTTTATCCCCTTACACTGTGTACAAGACAGTAGTTTTGGAATTGTTAGTTAGATTACTTGTTATTACTGCATTGTCGGAACTAGAAGCACAAGCATTTCGCTACACTCGCATTAACATCTGCTAACCATGTGTATGTGACAAATAAAATTTGATTTGATTTGATTTGATTTGAAAAGCACTTAAATATTTTGTCTTGCCCATTCACCCTCTGAATGGCACACAGACACAATCCATGTCTCAAGGCTTGAACATATTTCTTTAACCTGTCTCCTTCTCTTCATCTACACTGATTGAAGTGGATTTAACAGGTGACATCAATAAGGGATCATAGCTTTCACCTGGATTCACCTGGTCAGTCTATGTCATGGAAAGAGCAGGTGTTCCTAATGTTTTGTGCACTGTAGTTTTGTACATTTGGTTAACATGGTGCAAATAAGGTGCAAATAGAATAATATCTGACTCAATAATCAGTATTGATAATCAAGGTACACAGCATATTGTATCACAGGGTCTGAACGACACTCTCCCTATAAAAGTCAGCATGTCAAAGCAGCTGAATGTTGTGACGGCGAGAGCAATCTCATTCTTTACCTGGAGATTGGCATTAAAATGACTCACATAGTAAATCCTGAATGCATTGTATGGAACAAAGCATACTATAATGGCCAGCATAAAGAAAATACTTTTGATCTGAGCCCAAAACTCCTGTTGCGAGAAGATCATCGCCCTGTGAGTTCTGTACACACTCCACAGAATACACATCTGACAACAGCCCAGGGCTAATGTAAGTATGATGATGAGAGCACTGAGGATGTAGTTCAGCACAGCTACAGCATGTTTCTCATCAAAAACTCCTCCAAAGTTAAAGCACTGATTTTCACTGGTGGTTGTGTTACTGTCTGTAGATGATCCATATTTCACAGCAGTTAAAGGGACCACCACAATTAGCATGAGGCCCCAGACAGCAGCACTGGCCCCTAGGGCATGTAGCCTCCTGTAGAACACCTGCTTAGAACTCCTGAAGAAGTCGTGATAGCGGATCACCAGAATTATCACGTAGAAGATAAAGGCTAGGTACATGTGGGCGAGGATCATGGCACTGACCACCTTGCAGAAGTTAGGCCCGAGATGCCACTCGCCGGCCGCGTAGAAGTAGAGGCGGAAGGGCACGGTCAGGAGAAAGAGGATGTGGACCATGATCAGGTTCAAGACGGCTGTGGTGGTCACCGAGCAGGCGTTGAACTTGATGTTGTTGATCATGAGGGACATGCTGATGATCCCTCCAATAAGCACTATAGTGTATATTGACAGCAATGCATATCTGTATGATTTAGGTATGACATTGTCATCTATGTTGTCGCAAGATGTATTGCTCTCATTCCCCATTCTCTCGTCTTGGGTCTCTGAAATGCTAAATAAGGAGTAAGTTTGAAGTAAGACATTTAACACTATTATTTAGATACAAAGAGTATGCTTATAAATTCACTGTTTGGTTAGTTAGGTGGTCGTCTTACCTTAGTTGAATGCACCAACTGTGAGTGGCTCTGGATAAGAGCGTCTGCTAAATGACCAAAATGTAAATGTAGATGTAAATGTAGAAGATAATGCGGGCTCTCTCACAATCGTTCTATCTCTCCATCAATTCTATTCAAATTGCATCCAAAATGGACATTGATCTATCATACCCATAGAATCTGTACATAGCTAAACAGCACTGACAAATAACAGTCATGATCTAAGTCGTCTGAAAAGCTTAATAAAGAGATCTGGCAAAGGGAATAGGTGAGAATATAGTAAAACAGACAACATCTGAATAAATAGAAACACAAATTTAGCTGATCCTCTTCTGAAGCAACACATGAGAGAAACACATGGTCATACCTTTGACATAACATAAGGTTGTCCGTTTCAGAGTACTCACCGGCTGCATACACACCTAAGAACTGGCCTCTCCAGTAGTCATTGGTATGCATATACGACCTGTCAGGAGGTACAGTTGGATAATTATTGACTCCAATGACAAGAGTTGTCCTGCGTGTGGCTTGTAGCTGATAGATTTTACCAGATTTCTAGTAAAGTACAGTACCAGTCAAAAGTTTGGACACACCTACTCATTCAAGGGACTTTCTTTATTTTTACTAATTTCTACATTGTAGAATAGTGAGGACATCAAAACTATGAAATAACACATATGGAATCATGTAGTAACCAAAATAACTGTTAAACAAATCTAAATATATTTTATATTTTAGATTCTTCAAAGTAGCCACCCTTTGCCTTGAAAACTGCTTTGCACACTCTTGGCATTCTCTCAACCAGCTTCATGAGTCACCTGGGGTGCATTTCAATTAACAGGTGCCTTATTAAAAGTTCATTTGTGGAATTTCTTTCCATCTTAATGCGTTTGAGCCAATCAGTTGTGTTGTGACAAGGTAGGGAGATGGTATAAAGAAGATTGCCCTATTTGGTAAAAGACCAAGTCCATATTATGGCAAGAACAGCTCAAATAAGCAAAGAGAAACGACAGTAAATCATTACTTTAGGACATGGTCAGTCAATACAAAACATTTCAAGAACTTCAAGTGCAGTCGCAAAAACCATCAAGTGCTATGATGAAACTGTCTCTCATGAGGACCGCCACAGGAAAGGAAGGCCCAGAGTTACCACTGCTGCAGAGGATAAGTTAGTTGTAGTTACGAGCCTCCGATTGCAGCCCAAATAAATGCTTCACTGAGTGGTCAAATTTCTGCAAAGAAACCACTACTAAAGGACACCAATAATAAGAAGAGACTTGCTTGGGCCAAGAAACAAGAGCAATGGACATTAGACCGCTGGAATTCTGTCCTTTGGTCTGATGAGTCAAAATTTGAGATTTTTGGTTCCAACCGCCATGTTTTTGTGAGACGCAGAGTAGGCGAACGGATGATCTCTGCATGTGTGGTTCCCACTGTGAAGCATGGAGGATGAGGTGTGACGGTGTGGGGGTGCTTTTCTGGTGACCCTCTCAGTGATTTATTTAGAATTCAAGGCACACTTAACCAGCATGTCTACCACAGCATTTTGCAGCGATACGCCATCCCATCTGGTTTGCGCTTAGCGGGACTATCATTTGTTTTTCAACACTCTAATGACCCAAAACACACCTCCAGGCTGTGTAAGGGCTATTTGAACAAGAAGAGTGATGGAGTGCTGCATCAGATGACCTGGCCTCCACAATCACCGACCTCAACCCAATTGAGGTGGTTTGGGATGAGTTGGACCGCAGAGTGAAGGAAAAGCAGTCAACAAGTGCTCAGCATATGTGGGAACTCCTTCAAGACTGTTGGAAAATAATTCCTCATGACGTTGGTTGAGAGAATGCCAAGAGTGTGCAAAGCTGTCATCAAGGCAAAGGGTGGCTACTTTGAAGAATCTAAAATCTAAAATATATTTTGATTTGTTGAACACTTTTTTGGTTACTACATGATTCCATATTTGTTATTTCATAGTTTTGATGTCTTCACTATTATTCTACAATGTAGAAAATAGTACAAATAAATAAAAACAGTTGAATGAGTAGATGTGTCCAAACTTTTGACTGAGACTGTAGATCAATTTATCTACGGCGGAAGTATAACCAAATACTTCCTATTACTGACAGGCGAGACATGAAAGCAAATATTGGCTGAATATCAAAGATAAGGTTACAGTAATTCCCTTTGGGTTTATATATTGTCAATGCTAATTTACCATTTACTGAGAGCAGGAGGAGGAGTCTCTGGATGCAGTAAATCTGTCTGCCAGGAAGGTACCCAACATGCTATGTAGATCATGACACTGATACACTCGTCTTTATCTTAGGAGACATATTCCATAATCCTTTATTAGTGCAGAATAGAGAACTGAAATAAGGAACTAAAACACCTTTCTAATCTACAGCATCACTAAATGGAAAGTCAACAAATACCCTTACATTTTCCTCCCAATGATAAAGCATGAACTGAAGAAGCCCAGAACATTTCCTGATTTCTTTGTATTGCCTTTGTAAACCGGCTTAATTTAGCTATTGGTGGTACTGCATAAAAGTTATTTTCAACATTGCATCAATTGTACTGTATGCACAGCACATTCGCACAACGTCTTCAATTTTGAATTGTGTAGATATATATGGTACCATTTCATTTTTAAAGGCAATACAAAGAAATCAAGAAGTGTAAGGGGCTTCTCCAGTCCATACTTTATCAGTGGGAGGAGCATTAAAGGGTATTTGTTGACTTTCTATTTAGTGATGGTGTAGATTATAAAGGTGTTTCAGTTCATTGTTTTCAGTTCTCTTTTCTGCACCAATAAATGATTTAGAAATATGTTACCTGGAACCGGCTCCTGCACCTTGGGTCAAAGTGAGAGCCAGGTGAAACCAAGCTCCAGCACTTTACGGGTCCAAAGAGAAGTAGGTTAAAACACAGGTTAAAAGTACAATAAACTAAGGTTAGGTCTAGGGTTAACCCTAGCTTCATGTCCACATCCTGGTTCAACCCTAACTTAAGCCTCACCCACAACCCTAACCCTAGCTTCATGTCCACATCCCGGGTTCAACACTTTCCCTTGCCTCAACCACAACCCTAGCTTCATGTCCATATTCCTGTTCAACTCCAACCACAACCCTTATCCTAATCTTGGCATAACCCTAACTAGGTTTGAATAGCAACCTGGGTACGGAGATTTTCCACCCAAACCCACTCCCCTTTTTCGGGATAAATATCTGCAAGAAACCGGTAAATTCAAATCAATTATTTCTATGAACAGCATGACGTGAAACGGAACTGTTAAATTATATGTGTCTAAATCTGTCTTCTCTATGGACCCCGGCCTACTCTCTGCTATCTGTATGATCAATCATCAAAGCTCAGGGTGGGGACAGACAGCGTATCTCAGTATAGAGCACAGCGCATAATGCATGTATCATCTCATCAGGGTAACTTTTTTTCTTATGAAAGGTAGGACTACATTTGCTGCAGTAATATAAAGACTGAATGTGGTCTAATTTACATATCTCAATCTGCCGATTTGTTTGATTTAATTGCAGCTGCAGAGTTTTAAAACAGCCTATCACGCAAATATTGTTACCTTAAATGACTGCACATGCGGGCACTCTCACAATCGTTCTATCTCTCCATCAATTCTATTCAAATTGCATCCAATATGGACATTGATCTATCATACCCATAGAATCTGTACATAGCTAAACAGCACCGACAAATAACAGTCATGATCTAAGTCGTCTGAAAAGCTCAATAAAGAGATCTGGCAAAGGGAATACGTGAGAATATAGTAAAACAGACAACATCTGAATAAATAGAAACACAAATTTAGCTGACCCTCTTCTGAAGCAACACATGAGAGAAACACATGGTCATACCTTTGACATAACATAAGGTTGTCCTTTTCAGAGTACTTACTGGTTGCACACACACATAAGAACTGGCCTCTCCAGTAGTCATTGGTATGCAGATACGACCTGTCAGGTGGTACAGTTGGATAATTATTGACTACAATGACAAGAGTTTTCCTGTGTGTGGCTTACAGCCGATACTATGTGTGGAGATCTCATTTCACTGTTTATCAAATTTCTAGTAAAGTACAGTACCAGTCATAAGTTTGGACACATCTACTCATTCAAGTAATTTATTTAATTTTACTATTTTCTACATTGTAGAATAATAGTGAAGACATCAACACTATGAAATAACACATATGGAAGAATCATGTAGTAACCATGCACATCTAATTTACATATCTCAATCTGCTTATTTTATTTAATTTAATTGCAGCTGCAAAGTTTTAAAACAGCCTATCACGCAAATATCGTTGCTTTTAAATCAGTACGTATGCGGGGACTTTCACTATACAGTCGTGGCCAAAAGTTTTGAGAATGACACAAATATACATTTCCACAAAGTTTGCTGCTGCAGTGTCTTTAGATATTTGTCAGATGTTACTATGGAATGCTGAAGTATAATTACAAGCATTTTCATAAGTGTCAAAGGCGTTTATTGACAATTACATGAAGTTGATGCAAAGAGTCAATGTTTGCAGTGTTGACCCTTCTTTTTCAAGACCTTTGCAATCCGCCCTGGCATGCTGTCAATTAACTTCTGGGCCACATCCTGACTGATGGCAGCCCGTTCTTGCATAATCAATGCTTGGAGTTTGTCAGAATTTGTGGGGTTTTGTTTGTTCACCCGCCTCTTGAGGTTTGACCAAAGGTTCTCAATGGGATTAAGGTCTGGGGAGTTTCCTGGCCATGGACCCAAAATATCGATGTATTGTTCCCCGAGCCACTTAGTTATTACTTTTGCCTTATGGCAAGGTGCTCCATCATGCTGGGAAAGGCCTTGTTTGTCACCAGACTGTTCCTGGATGGTTGGAAGAAGTTGCTCTCGGAGGATGTGTTGGTACCATTCTTTATTCATGGCTGTGTTCTTAGGCACAATTGTGAGAGATCCCACTCCCTTGGCTGAGAAGCAACCCCACACATGAATGGTCTCAGGATGCTTTACTGTTGGCATGACACGGGACTGATGGTAGCGCTCACCTTGTCTTCTCCAGACAAGCTTTTTTCCAGATGCCCCAAACAATCGGAAAGGGGATTTATCAGTGAAAATGACTTTACCCCAGTCTTCAGCAGTCCAATCCCTGTACCTTTTGTAGAATATCAGTTTGTCCCTGATGTTTTTCCTGGAGAGAAGTGGCTTCTTTGCTGCCCTTCTTGACACCAAGCCATCCTCCAAAAGTCTTCACCTCACTGTGCATACAGATGCACTCACATCTACCTGCTGCCATTCCTGAGCAAGCTCTGTACTGGTGGTGCCCCGATCCCGCAGCTGAATCAACTTTAGGAGACGGTCCTGGCACTTGCTGTTCTTTCTTGGGTGCCCTGAAGCCTTCTTCACAACAATTGAACCGCTCTCCTTGAAGTTCTTGATGATCCGATAAATGGATGATTTTGGTGCAATCTTACTGGCAGTCTTATATAGCCTCTGTCTCTTGCACAAAAGAACCTGCGCTCCACTGGCCTCTCTCCTAAGAAAACGCTCCTTAACTCTTGGAGTCCCAGGAAAAGCTAGACTAGAATAGCTTGCTGAAAAATGTGTTTCTTATGCATTTCTTATGCTAATAGACTATTCCAAGCAGGATGCAAGCTCTTGTTTGTTGAATGTTAATACAGCAGCCAATATAACTCACAGGTAGGGAACCGTGATGGTGGTAGAATACAGCAGCTATTTATTCAGACCCATAACCATTCAATATACATGAAGAGAAGTGATATCCATCTGCATCTTATTCTATATCGTTACGATGATGAAGATAAGGACATTACATTTATTTGATTTAACTGTTGAAAGCCAGGAAGGAATGAAGCAACAATAAATATATAGAGAAAGAGAAGGTAGCTATGCAAGTTGCACAACATTAGGGGAAATATTTTGAAAGGTATATACAGTTGAAGTCGGAAGTTTACATACACCATAGCCAAAAACATTTAAACTCCGTTTTTCACAATTCCTGACATTTAATCCTAGTAAAAATTCGCTGTCTTAGGTCAGTTAGGATCACCACTTTATTTTAAGAATGTGAAATGTCAGAATAGTAGTAGAGAGAATGATTTATTTCAACTTTTATTTATTTTATCACATTCCCAGTGGGTCAGAAGTTTACATACACTCAATTAGTATTTGGTAGCATTGCCTTTAAATTGTTTAACTTGGGTCAAATGTTTCGGGTAGCCTCCCCACAATAAGTTGGGTGAATTTTGGCCCATTCCTCCTGACGGAGCTGGTGTAACTGAGTCAGGTTTGTAGGCCTCCATGCTCGCACACGCTTTTTCAGTTCTGCCCACAAATTTTATATAGGATTGAGGTCAGGGCTTTGTGTTGGCCACTCCAATACCTTGACTTTGTTGTACTTAAGCCATTTTGCCACAACTTTGGAAGTATGCTTGGGGTCATTGTCCATTTGGAAGACCCATTTGCAACTAGGCTGATGTCTTGAGATGGTGCTTCAATATATTTTGTGAAGTGCACCAGTCCCTCCTGCAGCAAAGCACCTACACAACATGTTGCTGCCACCCCTGTGCTTCATGGTTGGGCATTCTTATCCCTTGCTTTCTAGCTAGCCAGTCACGACCTCTATATAATCAACTCGGGGGTCTAGCACCTTCCACAGAGTTACATTATTTTCCAGAGAATGCATAGTGCCTCGAGTTGATTATCCCTTTTATACCATGGCTATAATTTAACACAGTTACTGTACCACTATAAATGTGTTCATTTGCAGTTAGAAATGTTTTCCACATCCACTGAAGTAGCTAGCAAGTTTACTATATACCTTAGCTACAGTATTTGCCTTGGTATCCAAACAAACATACCTGCTAGTTTAGCTAAGCAAACCATAAGTCCTGTCTTGCTATTCAACAATGCCAATAATGTTTTTTATTCGACTTTTGCTTTCAAAAGCAGCTCAAACATAGAACAAGTAAGAAGCCATTGAATGCTACCGTGCTGATATACCGTGCGTTTTAGGTCAATAATGTACGCTCTAGAATGCCCTTCAAGCCAATCAGAAATTAGTGTTCAATAATGCCACGGTATAAAACTAGATAAAGGGACAGTTGGGAAAGATAGATCCTGAGAGGGTTTGTGCTGATTGTATGGAGATTGTGACAGCTGGTTAAGTGGCGTCCCTTGAGAAGGCAAGAACAAGATGTATGTCAGGAGAAGTGCAGTATTATCATAAGGAGACGTATACTTGTGGAGGAGGAATTGAGGGAAAAAGAGAAGTCTACGACAGATAGGGAGAAAGAGGGTAAGCTTGAGTCTGTTTAAAAAAGGGAGATTGAAGACAGGAGGAGAAATAGAAGTGAATGAGGAGGAAGTGTCAGGATAAAGATGAGTCTGTGACAGTAGGAGTGAAGTTTTTGGAAAAAGTAGACCCTTGCCTTTTGGCTGATCCATTTTTGGTTTCAGGGTGCTGTGAAATTGGTGAGGGGAACCAGAAGTGGTCTTGTGATAATTGTTTGTGTTTCTGCTGGTCAGAGGGAGCAGGCACTCCGTGTTAAGCGAATGGGGGCAAGAGATGTGAATTGTTTTGCTCTCAAGAAAAGGGCGCCATTGAATGCAGTGATTACTGGAGTAGAGGTAAATGTGAAAGCTGACCAACTGAAGGGAAAGATTCCCGGTGTTTGTGATGCTCGTCGTTTGGTGCTACTCAGACAGGGTGGCGTGAGTGGTGAAACAGAAGAGTCGTTGTCTGTTCTTTTGACTTTTGATGTTGTGTCTTTGCCCGACAAAGTGATGTTAGTTTATCCTGTGCAAGCTTTTGTGCCGAATACATTACATTGTTACAGGTGTCAAGTTTATCACATGCCAGCCAATCAGTATTCAGGGCCCGAACAACCCAGTTTATAATGTGGTGTAAAGCATATTTATTACTTGTTTGTTTCTTAGGGATTCATTTAACTATAACTAAAACACTATAGCAATTATGCCAACCACTAGATGGTGGTGTTGGTCAGGTTTTTAACTAAACTAGGAAAGTCCAGATACTATTTATTTAATAATTTGTCTACGACAGGCTATATCTAATACAATGTTTTATTAGAGGCTGTAATAGTCTTGTTCGTCATCAAAAGACATGGAGAGACAAACCTCCAAAAGAATAACATTGGAAAGTAATAGCAGTATCTTCTGATCAAGTTAATCAGTTTATTAATCATATTTTGTACTTATTCAACTATCCAATAATAAGAAGCATGTTTATTTAAATAGTTAATGCCCTAAACATCAGCTCATATTACATAACTCTCATAAATCATGACAAATATTCCTACATACAAATATATGTTTATTGTCCCTCTGCATTCCTGAGTAATAAAAAAAAAGATTGTTTTGCCTCTACTTCTTTTATGGTTTGTCTCAGGATTAGAACAACCCTAATCTCGGTTAACCTAGAAGTAAAATCCTGCGTAATTTGGTCAGCTGTACATGCAGAATCTGCCCACGGGATATTAGTACAACTCTCTTCATTCAAATAGCCATTCCTTCTAGCTGGTATTCACTTTAACCTTTCCAGTTTTAAGAGTGTTGCGTTTATAGGTCAGAACAATATTTTAATAAACTTTTCTCATTCATAGTACGTTATCAATGGTACAGTATGTTACGTTGTGAAATTCTCTTTTCAGTATCGTCATCTCAATGTTCTCAAAATAGTATTTTTTTGCTTTTCATTTTTTTCAAAAAGAAATGATTGCTTCAACATGCAGTCTAAAATCAGATCTCAGTAGTGTTCAAGAATTGCTGATATGTATTGAAATGGTTATATGCACAGGCTCCTGCTGATCCTGATTGGATCATGTGGCAGAACTTTTGCAGATTATCTAGGATTAGTTGTTACAACCCCAATCTGACCCACTACAATAATCCAGTCCTTAACTCTAACATAGCATACACTACACCCTTACTCGATCAGCAATTCAACTAGTGTAATTCTTTAGAGAAAGGACATGCTGTGAGACAACACGGTAGGGAGTCTGTGTGGCGGCCAACAGCTCTAGAATGTCAAACATTTATACAATAAGGTAGGCTGTGCATGCTCTTCTACTCTACTCATTCTGTTGTTGGTTTATGTGAATGTTGCTTTACTTGGCTCAAGTTGCTGCATTGATTGTACATCATCTGCCAGCTCAGTATGTAGGACAGTGATCCAACATAATTAAGGGGGGTTACACCTCCAAAGTATTATTTGAAATGTATCAAAACCATTTTAAAAGCTTTACTTATTCCAGGTCTGATTTAGCAACATATGTCATTTTTACTGTATCTGCTCACAATCACACATGTTCCTATGTTTCTCTAGAGCTATTCTCTGTGGTCAGTGGTCCTCTAGTGAAAGACTAGATGGCAAAACGGTTATCATTACTGGAGCCAATGCTGGCATTGGCAAAGAGACAGCAATGGACCTGGCAAAGAGAGGTAAGTACACTTGTGTAACAGTATAACTTTAGACCGTTCCCTCGCCCGAACCAGGGACCCTCTGCACACATCAACAACAGTCACCCACGAAGCATCGTTACCCATCGCTCCACAAAAGCCACAGCCCTTGCAGAGCAAGGGGAACCACTACTTCAAGGTCTCAGAGCAAGTGACGCGACCGAATGAAACGCTATTTAGCGCGCACCACCGCTAACTAAGCTAGCCGTTTCACATCCGTTACACTTGCACCAGCATGTTAGTATACAGTACATGTACCACCATGTTGTGGTGAAAGGATGGGTAGCATGATGCATGTTTGTTGACATAAACTGTACATATTTGACATATACTCTGACATTTTTCTATAATCATCAGGGGGCAGGATAATCTTGGCCTGCAGAGACTTGGGCAGAGCTGAGGCGGCACAGAGAGAGATCATTGAGAAATCTGGAAACCCCAACATTGTGACCAGAAAGATGGATTTGTCCGACACAAAGTCCATTAGAGAATTTGCAGAGTTAATCAACAGGGGTTTGTAGAGACTTGTCACTCGTCCAATCTCTTTATAATCTCAATGTGATGACTTTGTCTCATGTAGAAATACAATATGGAATATAATACAAAACACAATCAGTCTTAACTTCAGTGATTACTTTTTTTATTTGGAAATACTCTTTCAGAGGAGAAACAAGTGAACATTCTTATCAACAATGCTGGGATCATGATGTGTCCATACTCTAAGACCGCAGATGGCTTTGAGATGCAGTTTGGAGTGAACCATTTGGGTGAGACAGAGCAACCTAACACAAATGAAGAGATACAAATAGGCTATAGGGGTGAAATTATATATTATCTATAGTTCTTACCCTATGAAAATATTAGTCAGTAATACGTTGTATAAGAAATCTACTGTAGAGTAGCATGTTAGAATATCATGTCTTTCAGGTCACTTCCTGCTCACCTTCCTGCTGATTGATCTGATAAAGAGATCCAGACCAGCCAGAATCATCAACCTGTCCTCCATGGCTCACAAATGGGGTTGGATCCAGCTAGAGGACATCAACAGTGAGAGGAGCTACCACTCCAGAAGAGCATATGGACAGAGCAAATTAGCAAACATCCTGAGTATACGGTCCCTGGCCAAGAGACTAAAAGGTTTGTGTTACATTTTTTTTTCTCCCATATTGGTGTTGACATTATCAGTGGACCTGGGCAAGCAAAACAAACTGCATTGAAAACACTGCGGTTTATGATAGAAGCTTTGCAAGATTGGCTGGCTTTCCATCATAGAAGTTTTGCATCATTGGCTAGCTTAAAGATAATACTTTTCTTAGAACGTCTTATCTTGTTCACTAATATACTTTCTAGCACTGCTGTTCTTTTACAAACATCCAATAATTACTGTTTTATGAGATTGTCGATCCAGGCCCCTAAATCTTGTTATTTTGTGCTTATTCTCTAAGATAAAAGGTAATATGTGATAACTGCACTATTTAGAAGAGGTTTGATTCTCTACTTCCATTTTTCCTTTGTTAGACACTGGAGTGACAGTTTATGCAGTCCATCCAGGTATAGTGAGGACTGAGCTGAAGAGACACATGAATTTAGCCCTGCTGATATCCTGGAAGATTGTCAGACCTTTCACCAAAACTATTGTACAAGGTGCCCAGACCTCCATCTACTGTGCTGTGGAGCCAGAGCTGGAGACAGAGAGTGGTGGATATTACAGGTGAAATCACACAATGAAGTGAATTGGTTTTTAGACCACAGTGACATTTTAGATAAATCCTAGGTTTACATAAGATATTTAGTATATGATACACATATAATTTGTTACTGAATTGTATTTGCATTGTTCACAGTGACTGTAAACCCTCCAGCTGTACCAGGGCTGCCAGGGATGATGAGATGGCTCAGAAACTATGGGAACTCAGCTGCCAAATGCTTGGGATAACATGGGACTGAACATCATCCTTGAATATCATTATAGATAGGCTAGAATATGTCAATTGTTTGAAAAGTGCATGCCTTGAATGCTTACACAATAGGTTATACTATGGAATCTATAGTTATACTATTGTTATGCATACTATGAATATGAATGCTGTATACGCAGAGCTTGACTTGGGATGAAATTGGTCCATTAGAATATGTACACAGAAATTCCCAAATGGCATTAGCCTATGTTATAGAGACCTGATTATTCAGAGTTAAGGGTTCATACTCAGTTTGACATATGGAATTTCATAACTTTTCCATTACTTTTAACCAAATGTCCATGACCATTAATTGGTGGCATCTCTATGTAGCCTACATGGAAAAAGTCAGCATGAATGTGATATTGACACTAGAAGGCTGCTGGTCTCCGATCACATGTAGCCCTACTAGCTCCTGTCGTTGTGCCCTTGATCAAGGCACTTAACCCCCCACAAAGTAGAATAAATGCACTTTTAACAGGATCGGTGTCCCCCTGCAGGACGGTTGAGCTAACATGCGCTAATATGATTAGCATGACGTTGTAAGTAACAAGACCATTTCCCAGGACATAGACAAATCTGATATGAGCAGAAAGCTTAAATTTGTGTTAATATAACTGCACTGTCCAATTTACAGTATCTATTACAGTAAAAGAATACCATGCTATTGTTTGAGGAGAGTGCACACTTATGTCCATGAAAATGTATCAATAAACTAATTAGGTACATTTGGGCAAACTTGATACAACATTTTGAACCGCAATGCAATGGTTCTTTGGATTAGTCTAAAACATTGCACATACAATGCTGCCATTTAGTGGCCAAAATCTAAATTGTGCCTAAACTGGAATAATACATTGTGGCCTTTCTCTTGCATTTCAAAGATGATGGAACAAAAAAACAAATGTTATTTTCTTTGTATTATATTTTGTGTTATATTCTCTATTAATTACACTAGCTATAACATTTCCACAAACTTCAAAGTGTTTCCTTTCAAATGGTATCAAGAATATGCATAACCTTGCTTCAGGTCCTGAGCTACAGGCAGTTAGATTTGGGTATGTCATTTTAGGCGAATATTGAAAAAAGGGTCCGATCCTTTTTTAGACATTGAGACATGAGCTGTGTTCGAATACCAATACTATTGGTATTTTAGTATACTAAAACTATATCATTTTAGTATACTAACAGTATCCTTTCAGTTGCGCGTACTAGAGCTACGCCTGTCTACCTGAAGTTGATGCTGTTGTTTTGCAACCCCTTGTTAGAATAACAAATTAGAAACTAGATAGATCCTTTATGACTTCGGGTGTGTTCGTAAATTTAATCTGGAGTGCCAAAGAGCATAGTGCGCTCTGGGCGTTCGTAAATTCAGAGCTTTTCAGATTGTCAGTTCATAAATTCAGAGTGTTTAGCTCTTGGATCGTTCTGAGTGCACACTGGACGCTCTGGCCGACAGTAGGGTTGATCCAAGCGTTCAGACCTTACAACAGCAGTCAAGCAGCTAAACTAACAGGCTAGCTAGCTAGCTACTTTCACACACAAACGAGAGAGAACCTCACTCTGCCCATTTTACTCGCCCTAGCAGAGCTGTTTGGGCTGTTTTCATGTTATCCAGAGCGTTGGTGACTGTAACTTTGCTGCTGGCAACAATTTAACTACGCTTTTTTGCCGAAGTTAACTGACACCGGTCATGTTCAACGGGTGTTGAGCGTACCAGTTATTCAGATGAACGCACCCGAATTAACAAGGTCCATAGAGAACGCACAACGACTATACCATTTAGCTAAGCATGACGTGCATAATTAAGTGAATACAAATTGGGTAGTTACATAGCATATATGTTAATATACTGTCAAGTTCGATGTATTAGTAGCCAACTAACGTTAGGTAGCTAGCAAACATACCGGTACATACTGCTGTAATGATATGCTAAACTCAGTAAAAAAAAAAGAAACAGCCTTTTTTCAGGACACTGTCTTTGAAAGATAATTAGTACAAATCCGAATAACTTCACAGATCTTCATTGTAAAGGGGTTAAACACTGTTTCCCATGCTTGTTCAATGAATCATAGACAATTAATGAACATGCACTTGTGGAACGGTCGTTAAGACACTAACAGCTTACAGACGGTAGTCAATTAAGGTCACAGTTATGAAAATTTAGGACACTAGAGGCCTTTCTACTGACTCTGAAAAACACCAAAAGAAAGATGCCCAGGGTCCCTGCTCATCTGCGTGAACGTACCTTAGGCATGCTGCAAGGAGTCATGAGGACTGCAGATATGGCCAGGGCAATAAATTGCAATGTCCGTACTGTGAGACGCCTAAGACAGTGCTAAAGGGAGACAGGATGGACAGCTGATCGTTGTCGCAGTGGCAGACCACGTGTAACAACACCTGCACAGGATCGGTACATCTGAACAACAACTGCCAGAGTTACACCAGGAACGCACAATCCCTCCAATCAGTGCTCAGACTGTCCATGTCCGCAATAGGCTGAGAGAGGCTGGACTGAGGGCTTGTAGGTCTGTGTAAGGCAGGTCCTCACCAGTCATCACCGGCAACAACGTCGCCTATGGGCTCAAATCCACCGTCGCTGGACCAGACAGGACAGGCAAAAAGTGCTATTCACTGACGAGTCGCGGTTTTGTCTCACCAGGGGTGATGGTTGGATTCACGTTTATCGTTGAAGGAATGAGGATTACACCGAGGCCGGTACCCTGGAGCGGGATCGATTTGGAGGTGGAAGGTCCGTCATGGTCTGGGGCGGGGTATCACAGCATCATCGGACTGACCTTGTTGTCATTGCAGGAAATCTCAACGCTGTGCATTACAGGGAAGAAATCCTCCTCCCTTATGTGGTACCCTTCCTGCAGGCTCATCCTGACATGACCCTCCAGCATGACAATGCCACCAGCCATACTGCTCGTTCTGTGTGTGATTTCCTGCAAGACAGGAATGTCAGTGTTCTGCCATGGCCAGCGAAGAGCCCAGATCTCAATCCCATTGAGCAATATGGGACCTGTTGGATCGGAGGGTGAGGGCTAAGGCCATTCCCTCCAGAAATGTCCGGGAACTTGCAGGTGCCTTGGTGGAAGAGTGGGGTAAAATCTCACAGCAAGAACTTGGAAATCTGGTGCAGTCCATGAGGAGGAGATGCACTGCAGTACTTAATGCAGCTGGTGGCCACACCAGATACTGACTGTTACTTTTGTTAATTCATTTTGACCTCCCCCTTTGTTCAGGGACACATTATTCCATTTATGTTAGTCACATGTCTGTGGAACTTGTTCAGTTTATGTCTCAGTTGTTGAATCTTGTTATGTTCATACAAATATTTACACATGTTAAGTTTGTTGAAAAGAAACACAGCTGACAGTGAGGACGTTTCTTTTTTTGCTGAGTTTATATGGCTCGTAAGGATAGCGTAGCAAACAAATTGTCAGCAAAGATAACGTGTAATGTAACTTATTTGAAAAGTCTTTACTTTATTACATTGCTGAACATGTTCTTAACATTTGTCATAATTCATTAACACAATTAATTTGTATCTGCTGTTGTCGGACTTCGGCTACATATTTTCCCCCATTTTCTTCAAATCTGAAAACTTTGTGAAGCCACGCCCATTTTCTGAAGATATAATTATGGGCCCTAAAAGCACGAAAATAGTATCCACTGCTTGTATACTTCGTATTTTGGCGAATGTAGTACAACATCTGGGAACTTTTGACATACTAACTATATCCATACTATGACCAATAAGCATACTACATCCTCAAGTTACATCATAAATGGTTATGGTTAATATGAGTATTCGAACACGGCTATGGATTATGTGTGCCATTCCGAGGGTGAATGGGCAAGACAAAATATTTAAGTGCCTTTGAAAGGGATATGGTAGTAGGTGCCAGGCGCACTGGTTTGAGTGTGTAAAGAACTGCAACGCTGCTGGGTTTTTTTCACACACAGTTTCCCGTGTGCATCAAGAATTGTCCACCACCCAAAGGACATCCAGCCAACTTGACACATCACTTTGGGAAGGATTGGAGTCAACATGGGCCAGCATGCCTGTGGAACGCTTTCGACCCCTTGTAGATTCCATGCCCCGATGAATTGAGGCTGTTCTGAGGGTAAAAGGGGTTGCAACTCAATATTAGGAAGGTGTTCCTAATGTATTGTACACTCAGTGTAGTTAGTCTATCATTATTTTATAGCAAGGGTGCTCAACTACTATTTGAGACGGTCCAGTGACACAAATATCCTAGGTGGCAAAGGTCCGGAGGGATATCGTCCTTTATCAGCGCTGTGGTATGGCGTAGTAACAAACATAGTTGTCTACGACTTAGGAAACATGACGTTATATAAAATGTGCATTAAATACATTAAATAAATTAAATGAGACGAATAACTTGAATTAATTACAACATCTTTCGAATTTAACATTGCTGAAGAACAAAAGTGGTTGCATAATTGTCTATGCAAAAAGTGCACTCTGAACCAAGTGCATGTTTTCTGGAGAACAAAGGATGGCTTAACAAACATAATCTGAATGCACAGAATACCACTGTGGGCCATGCAATATTCTTGTATAAGTCACTCTGGGCCTTGCCATTGCATCAATGAGAGAAATTATACTTTCTGTCTCCTGCCAAGGCATTGAACTTTGGCACAAATGGTGTGAGAGCCACTCTGAGACACTGGTGCAGGTGTTCATTGGTGAGCCAGGTGCAGTATTTGTTTTTAATAAAGTTCATTGTGGAGAAGGCTGATTCACAGCTGTATGTGGAGCCAAATGGTCAGGATGTATAGTGCCAGTTTCTTGAGCACAGGGACATCAGCTGCAGGCACAATCTTTCCCCAGAAAATAACAATGTCACAATCACCAGCCTGCACATTCAAAGTCACATTTTCTTGCAGCTCTATCAACTCTATTTCTGTGATGTAACATCTACCCATCTGAAGATCTGTTTTTCTTCTTCTGACAACTTTGTCACATTTGTCACATGCATTTCATTAGCTGTGGATGAATCAACAGATAACACTGATAATGCCCAGCTTCTGTGATGCAAGGTAAAGGAGCAATAAAGATTTTATGGTTGCTCCAACCAACAACGTTGTGATTAATGCCTTTTTAATTAAACCATCTCACCCAGTATAGCCGTGGGAAGTAGTGGTGCTGTGGGTGCTGCCTCAACCCCCAGATAAATCAGAATAAATAGAAAAATGTAATAAGAAGCAGCAGCAGTTCTCTTCCAACAGTGAAGTCATCAAAGCGAGCCTTGAAGTTATCAATCAGCTTCTGGATGAAATCAACATGGTTGCGAACATCTTTATCTCCCTGCGTTTGTACCAGAAGATTGGGGAACAAGTTCTCCCTGGAGATCATTCTTGAAAAGCTCCAATTTATTCTGGAAAGCCTGGACTGCTCTTATTATATCACACACTGTGTTTAACCGTCCCTGCAGCTTAACATTCAGTTGATTAAGATGTGATGTAATCTCTGTCAGAAATGCAACTGTTTCCATCTTCTCATCTTCCAAAAAGGTCAGAAAACTGAGTGGCCTCTTTTGCTCTGATAAGAAAGTTTTGATTTCCTCCTAAATGGCCCATAAGCGTTTCAAAACCCTGCCTTTGCTGAGCCATCTTACATTGTTGCTAGTAGTAAGTCATCCAAACTGCCATTGGCCTCTGTCAGAATGCCTCGTAGCAGGCGATGTTGTAGAGATGATGTTGCTCTCCAAAAGTTGATCAGTTTCATCATAGTTGTCATGACCGCAGAATACTATTTTCCCAGACTGGCATACAGGACAGATTGATGGATGATGCAGTGATATAATGTCAGGCCAGGGTGGTCATCTTTAAAACGTGCAACCAGTCCCCTCCCTCTTCCTGTCATGGCTGGAGCTACATCTGTGATGATGGAGACCACTGACTTCAGATCTTTCCCTCTTTTTGTCAGCATCCCTTTGATGGCCTTATAAATATCCTCTCCCCGTGTGTGTGCTTCTAGATGTGTTAAGCTCAACAGCTCCTCACAGAATTCCTTCTTTGTTTCATTATAAAATCTGACAAACACCAGAAGCTGGGCATTATCAGTGTTATCTGTTGATTAATTCACAGCTAATGAAATGCATGGTGCATTCTGAATGGCCTCATCAATTGTGAAGTTAAATCTTCAGCCAATATTTCAGTTCTCCTCATTGCTGTGGAATCTGACAGTGGGATCTGTTTGATCTTTCCCTTACCTCATCTCTTTGTTTATCTTCCAGGAAGATGTCAGCAACTCCACACATGCATCATTTTACCATCTCAGCATCTGAAAATGTTTTTTGGGGTTTTCCCAAAACCCAAGCTAACCTCAGTGAACACTCCATTGCACGTTGTTGGGCTGTCAGGGAATTGGCAAGGACTTTGGTGGACCTCTCATGTTGGGATTTGAGTTGGTTAGTCTTGTTTGTTAATACCTCCGTGTTCAGGGGATACATCTGATCGAATTTAATATGCCTGGTGTCATAATGGTGCTTAACATTGGCACTTTTCACAAGAGCTACAATCTCGCTGTCACGGCCGTTGAAGGAAGTGGACCAAGGTGCAGCGTGGTGAGCATACATTTTCTTTTATTATAACAAATGACGCCAGCAAAACAACAAACGGGAAAACAACCGTGAAGCTACAGGCTATGTGCCATAAACAAAAGTCAACTTCCCACAAAGACAGGTGGGAAAAAGGTCTACCTAAGTATGGTTCTCAATCAGAGACAACGATAGACAGCAGTCCCTGATTGAGAACCCTACTAGCCAACACATAGAAATACAAATAATAGAACATAGAATACCCACCCCAAATCACACCCTGACCAAACCAAATAGAGACATAAAAAGGATCTCTAAAGTCAGGGTGTGACAGTACCCCCCCTCCCTCCTGAACCTATAGGGGAGGGTCTGGGTGGGCATCTATCCGCGGTGGCGGCTCAGATGCGGGACACAGACCCCGCTCCACCACTGGCTCACCCCACTTTGGTGGCACCTCTGGTGCGGTGACCCTCGTCGCCGACCCCGGACTGGAGACAGTCGCTGGGGGCTCCGGACTGGAGAACATAGCTGGAGACTCCGGACTGGGGACCGTCGCTGGAGGCTCTGGACTGGGGACCGTCGCTGGAGGCTCCGGACTGGGGACCGTCGCTGGAGACTCCGGACTGGAGGCCGTCATGGTAGGCGTTGTGCCATGACTCCTCACATGGCTTAATGCCATAGATCATCACTGGAGGCTTCGTGCCATGGATCATCACTGGAGGCTTCGTGCCGTGGATCATCACTGGAGGCTTCTTGCCATGGATCATCACTGGAGGGAGGAGACGTATGGGCAGTCTGGTACGTTGAGCTGCCACAGGGCTCACCAGGCTGGGGAGACATACAGGAGGCCCTGTCCTTCTGGGGTCAGGCACAGGATACAATGGGCCGTGGAGGCGCACTGGAGGTCTTGAGCGTAGAGCCTGCACAACCCGTCCTGGCTGGCTGGTTATTTCCGCTCTGCAGATGCGGGGCGCAGGCACAGGACGCACTGGGCTGTGCAGATGCACCGGAGACGCAGTGCGCAGAGCCGGCGCAGGATATCCCGGGCCATAGAGAGGTACTGGCGGTCAGATGCGCTGAGCCGGCATCCGCCGACCTGGCTGGATGCCCACTCTAGCCCGGCTGATTCGGGGAGCTGGAAGGTAGCGCACCGGGTTGTGCCAGCGCACTGGAGACACCATACGCTCCACCGCATAACATGGTGCCTGACCAGTACGCCGCTTGCCACGGTAAGCACGAGGAGTTGGCTCAGGTCTCCAACCTGACTCAGCCACACTCCCCGTGTGCCCCCTCCCAAAACATTTTTTGGAGCTGCCTCTCAGGCTTCCTTGCTAGCCGAGTCCCTTCGTAACGCTGCCGCTCTGCTCTTGCTGCCTCCAGTTCCTCCCGTGGACGGCGATACTCCCCAGCCTGCCTCCAGGGTCCCTTACCGTCCAGGATCTCCTCCCAAGTCCATGAATCCTGGACATGCTGCTCCTCCTTACCACGCTGCTTGGTCCGTTGTTGGTGGGAAGTTCCGTCACGGCCGTTGAAGGAAGTGGACCAAGGTGCAGCTTTAGTTGACATTGCCAAACATATGTTGACATTGCCAAAGCAAGTGAAGTAGATAATAAACAAAAGTGAAATAAACAATAACAATTTACAGTAAACATTACACTCACAGAAGTTCCAAATGAATAAAGACATTTCAAATGTCATATTATGTATATATACGGTGTTGTAATGATGTACAAATAGTTAAAGAACAAAAGGGAAAATAAATAAACATAAATATGGGTTGTATTTACAATGGTGTTTGTTCTTCACTGGTGGCCATTTTCTTGTGGCAACAGGGCACAAATCTTGCTGCTGTGATGGCACACTGGTATTTCACCCAGTAGATATGGGAGTTTATCAAAATTGTGTTTGTGTTTGAATTATTTGTGGGTCTGTGTAATCTGAGGGAAATATGTGTCTCTAATATGGTCATACATTTGGCAGGAGGTTAGGAAGTACAGCTCAGTTTCCACCTCATTTTGTGGTCAGTGTGCACGTAGCTTCCTCAATAGCAAGGCTCATTGAGTCTGTACATAGTCAAAGCTTTCCTTAAGTTTGGGTCAGTCACAGTGGTCAGGTTTTCTGCCACTCTGTACTCTCTGTTTAGGGCCAAATAGCATTCTAATTTGCACTGTTTTTTTGTTAATTCTTTCCAATGTGTCAAGTAATTCTCGTTTTGTTTTCTCATGATTTGGTTGGTCTCTCTCTCTCTCTCTTCTCGGGCAACGCCCCACTCTCACTGGCACACACGCAGATGATACACAGCACACAGAAACACGCTGAAGGGTAGGCCTAATTCTGATCATGGCTGCTATGTCGATTTTTAAAGCTGCTATCAGCAGAAGAAACAATAACAATGCCGCCTCCCTGCCCCTGGTTCCGTAAGAAGCTGAGGGAAGGGGCTGGAGAAATGTAATCACTCTCAAATTCATACACATAGCTATGGACGCAAGGATTGACCACCCATGATATCCAAATTATACATTTAACTATGTTGAGGCTGCATAGTGTTTGTTTACATTTTCTTTGTTTACAAACATTGGAGTCAAACAAGTGTATATTTTGGGTTCTTATGGGGTACGACAGTTGAAATAAGCTCATGAGGGATTTATAAATTATATTTGTCAAAAATCAATGGGTAGCCAGTCCAAAAACTAATGTAGCAACTGCTGATTGCCTTTTTAAGACATTGATAATGTATTTAAAAAGCAAAACACAATATTAAAATCCATGACATTCTCAATCTGTGCAATTTCAAATTTCATTCTGCTCCGTTTACATCGTGACATTTTTATTTCACAAAGTCTTGCCCTTTGAAAGGACAAGTGAAGTGTTTGTAACGCAAAATGGAGGAGAGCCTGTCTCTCATCAGAGATCGCCTTTATTTGGGGAGATTGCAGAATATGACCTTTTCATTCAAGAAACTATTTTTAATTTTCTTCTGTGCTTTGGTAACTTCCTGTTCTTCAACGGCCTCTGGTTGGACTGAGGACAACACAATTGCAGAGCCTCTGGAGGAATGCAGAGGCCAATTGAGCTCTGTAAAAAGCCAATTTATGCTTGATCTGAAAATGTGGTCAGAGTGGGTGACACAATTGAAGAGCCTCCGGAGGTCAAATCGAGCTCCATACCGCATCACTGTGGGGCTCCCAAATTTTGTAACATTGCAGAGGGCTCTGTATAGCTCCTCATTGACATGATTAGTTGACGGTAGGTGGGAGCGGGAGGTATAAACACAAAGTTACTTCCTTGACAACTTCCTTCACAACAGCTCTGCTCAGTGAAGGCAAGAAGTATAAATGCCCTTCTGCTGAGGCCATATCGCAGTAAATGCAAAGCCTTTTACAAAATTTGGGAGGCACACTGGAATGTATTATGGAGCTTGATTTGGCCTTTGCATGCCTCCGGGGGCTCAACAATTGCATCACACCCTCCATACAAAGCCTTCGACCACATTTTTGGATCAAACATAAATTGGCTTTATTATGCCCAGTTCGTCTTGCTATGGAGCCTTCAACCACAGGGTGGCGTTGCATTTTCACTCTGTTGTGGACGTCTCCATTGAAATACATGACATCCAGTGCAATTTAACAGAGTGCTTATGTAATGTGAACCAGGCTGGCATGCTGGATTCACAGAATAGCAGCAAATAAACTTGAACAAAGCGGAATCAGGATATGAATGCCCACTCCATTACAGTGGAGGCTGGTGGGAGGAGCAATGGGAGGATGGGCCCATTGTAATGGCTGGAATGGAAATAATGGAACGCACATGTGGTTTTCATATGTTTGATACCATTCCATACATTTCATTCCAGCTATTACAATGAGCCCGTCCTCCTACAGCTCCTCCCACCAGCCTCCATTGCTATTCAATGTAAATCCCACTTTCATTCCACTTTGATCAACCTTTTTTTGATGCTGTGTGTGAATCTGGGCCAGTGATAGACCACTATGTTTTATAGAGAAGCTGCTACCCATTTCCCCAAAAATGTGGATGCAGGTACAACGGTCCGGACAGCTCTGGGCATTTAATAAGCTGTTTTGGCAGCTCACTTTTAAGACACTTTATGTTGGTGTTTCCTTTATTTTGGCAGTTACCTGTATGCACTTGTGATAAAATGTAATCAACAGTTATTTAAAAAAAACGATTAATCCTCTGTGGCTAAATTATGCTCTCTGGTGTATTTTGAACATTGAGAGCTGGCTCCTGTGGTTAGATAAAAAAAATACAAAAAAATACGTATCAGTCACATTCATTTATTATGCATTTATTTTAATCATATTTTTTATTAACCAATTACCCAATCAAGGCATGGCCCCCCAGTAACCCACATTGGCCCCCTACCATATACTGTATATATGTATTATTGTGTTTTCTTTTTTTACCTTACCTTTTTTTTACCCCACCGGCCTGGACCCAAGGGCTTCAACCCAGGTAAGCTCTTGCATTATTCTGGCTCTGGCTCCGGCCCAAGTCAAGCACCGTGTGTATACAGAATATTTTGTACTGGACATGTATAGAAACAATGACTCAAGGTCTTAAATTATGGTTTTTCTGAAACTGCTGCCACTGTTGTGAAATAAGACAGCCATCTGCAGTACCTTGCTGCTATGTAGTGAGTGAGTGACTGCAATCAATCGCGTACTGCTTCAATGCCCATGCTTGAATGATTGCGTCTAGAAATGGATTTCCATACATTTTAGGGGAATAAATAAGTGGATCTATATTTGATTTAACTGTGTCTGCATGAGGGCGGACCTTTAAAAAATATGTTATGTTGATAAAAAAATATCCTATCTGGACAGGAGGGGATTTGAATTGTATTTACACAAACTGCTTACCACAATTAAATTATTGTTTTTAAACAGTTAATAATGCCCTTTCTTCTTTTTGAGCATTATGTTCACATATGTAGGCTACATTATTAAGACACTCGACATTATCACGGGCACGGTGGGGCAATTTTAAACCACACCCTACGCTTGCTATTATGGTGGCAGAGATTGCATCCGGGTTATCTTTGAGCGCATGCGTATTAGTGCGGAAGATCAACCTCCTCCAAATGGCTTGGTAAACACATATTGGTGGCCAAAAAGCAGTGATCCAATTTCTCAAAAAAATCGTTCTCCCACTGGGGCAGAATCATCTCAGGTGGTTAGGCTCGGGAGACTTCACCACACCTGTAGCAGCAGGTACAATAGGCTTAATCATCCTCACTCTCGTCAGGTTCGATTACTGAGCATTCACTAGCAACCGACTCCATTTTGAGGTTATCAGGGGAGCATGTAGCCTAACCATTCCTAGGCATTAACGTTAGTTTATTCATAATAAGTACAGGTTTGTAGCCCAGTCAGAAACCCCAACTATTTCAACAATGTATTTTTTAAAATCCGATTTAAACCTTATGCCGGCTCCTAACCTTAAGACCAAAAGGCTACGTTTTGTTTTCAGAATATTGTTGTTACGATATAGCCAATCTCGATTTTGTGGCTGTGACAACCAAAAACTTTACTTGGCGCCACTTTTCCTGTTCGCGTGCATCAAGAGTCCGCGTCATCCTTCCTAATCCCATCCGGGTTATAATCTTTTTCGCATTTACACGAAGTCGACGTCAGCTTTCGAGTTAGAACATACGTGTCTAAGTATTCCGGTAAGTGAACTAGAATTGCCCTATCAGATTAATTTACGGATGTATTTTTGTTCTGTTAATAGTGTTATTTTAAAGTTGCATCAAGTCGCGCATTGTAATATCTTTACCTTGTATTATGAAGATCAGTCGTTACAGTGTTATGTAACTTTCATTTGCAGAGTAGCACTATCAGCTACAATGTAACACGAGTATTACATTGTCTTCACGAAATGTTAAACATTATTACAAATCAGTGTTTTGAAACATTTACCCAAGCCTGAAGTATAGGGGACTGGAGGGTTACACTGGTGTAGTAGGCTAACGTTACCTAAAACACATTTTTATAAGCTTATACTGTATTATATGTATATAGGCTGCTAAGTAAACATTCATGTATACATTTTATTTATTGTTCCCCCCCAGTAGGACAAAAACCTTTTCAACATGGACCAGGTAATGCAATTTGTGGAGCCCAGTCGGCAGTTTGTGAAGGACTCGATAAGGCTTGTGAAGAGGTGTACCAAGCCAGACAGAAAAGGTAATCTATCCTATATCATAGATATCCTTATAATGAATTGACTGTTGTGAAGGGCTGATATCAAACACTGTACCCTTGTACAGGAAATTACATGTACTTACCTTTGAGGGATTCTCACAAGCCTCTCTCTAGCATGCTGTGGTATAGATGCATTAAACTGACTGGGCATATATTTCTCTGTATTATAGATCATTATCACTCTTTCTGCTTTATTAATCAGTTGACTGTTCAAATTCATATGTTGTTTACAATAACAATATTGTACATTTTATTGTATTGTATTTATTTTATGATTTGTTAGCCTCTGATTGACCTAACTTTGCAATGTAGCAGCTATCTGAATTTGGCCATGGAAAATCGGATTAAACTTTGTTCTTTCTAATTTCAGAATTCTCAAAGATTGCCATGGCCACAGCGATAGGTTTTGCTATCATGGGCTTCATTGGTTTCTTCGTCAAACTCATCCACATCCCAATCAACAACATCATTGTGTAAGTATTAATCGATAATAGCCTATTATTACTGTTAATCAACCACTGCACAATGATGATAGATGGCAGTGTTCCTCAATGGAGATTGCTTTTTATATGAATGACTTTGCAATTAATTCATATAATTTTGTCTTGCAGTGGTGGTTGAATATCTCCCCTGGCTGATTAACTACCTGCAACTGGACATGGGATTAAAGTGTTAACATTTTTTGTATATTATAATTATCTTCAGTTCATATTTGTTTGCTTTGTAAATAAATTTGGATTAATAAGAGATCAAATCTCATGTGTTTATTTCCTCTAAATCACAGAAAATATTAACTTCGATCTAGGGCGTTGGCATTGGGCATATTGTTTTGATTAACACATTATTTGTTACATTTCCTGTAAGGAATGACTGATCCTGTCTTCCATGATCTGATTCTGAATGGACTGATAAAATAAAGTTCATTATCTCCTGTTTTCCATTTAATCTCCATGTTATTCATGCTCAGTTTGTTTTGCACAATTTCATATCATAGTCAGATAAGATAAGCTTGCAGAGCTTCTGCTGCACTTAACCTTTCTCCATTTACTATGTTCACTTGTGTAGACCTTGTTCCCTTATAAGGCTAGCAGAAAACATGACCTTTCTCTCTACAGTGCAGAATCTTGAGAATCAGTGAGTATCTCTAGGGAATTCTAAAGGAGTATTATGTGAACCTGTGTGTTCCACATTCTATGGCTTCTATCCCACATTCTATCCCATTTTACTGCTATAAATAATGCAACACACATGAGGAAAACAAGTAGAGCTTTATATTTATAGGCAGAAGGAAATTAATTTGTAACGTGGTGGGAAAAGGTTCAAAGCCCAGTGTGTGAAAATATATATATTTTTATTTTACCAGAAGGGAAACCTGTATGGATTACATTTTGAAGAGGTGAGTAAAATCGTAAGCTTCATGTTATGAAAATCATCTCCAAGTATGAATCGTTGATTCTGAGGTTGCATTGTCTTTCACGTCGCCATAGGGTGGGGTTTCAGAGCAACGGTGTGGAAAAGACCAATATAAAATATCCCCATCAAATAAAATGCCATTAGAATTCTATTCAGATTAGGTCATACAAGTGGTTGACAGGCACAGGGAAGAGACGATCACACTTCGAAGATTAACATTCATCCATTCACTACCACAGGTGTATTTTACATATTAGGTTTGCTCCAGTGAGACAGACAGAACTACATCTGGCACTTTTAATTTCCTAACATTTGAACACAAAGGACTTCTCTAGTCATATAGTATATAATTCGGACAAGTTTAATGATCTGATGAGGTAAAAAAAGTCAGAATTGAGTAGGCTAGTGTAGTTTTCTTTGAAGTGTGTGCATCCACTGTTTGACTAAATTACTCATGGATAATGGATGAAAACCTGAGGCAAAAACAAATCAAACATTACAATTTGAAATGTCCTGCACATTAGTGATTATTCTATGGCACTGGAAGAAGTACAAGACGAGACTATTATTCCTAACACCTTAATAGCATTCATCTCTTTGTATATAGACTAGGCCTATAGCTGTGGCCTGCAGACTACAACGCAGTAGATGTTGTTAGTTATGTGCTATCTATACATGTTTATGTCGTTTCAGTAGTAGGCTATGTTAAAAATAATTCCTTGAAATAGCACATTAGTAATGGAAATAACTGAGTGCCGACGACTCAACATAATCATTCCGAGTAGCCTATAATTCAGAGATACAGTTGAAGTTGGAAGTTTACGTACACCGTAGCCAAATACATTTAAACTCAGTTTTTCATAATTCCTGACATTTAATCCTAGTAAAAAAATCCATGTCTTAGGTCAGTTAGGATCACCACTTTATTTTAAGAATGTAAAATGTCAGAATAATAGTAGAGAGAATTATTTATTTCAACATTTATTTCTTTCATCACATTCCCATACACTCAATTAGTATTTGGTTGCATCACCTTTAAATTGTTTAACTTGTGTCAAATGTTTTAGGTAGCCTTCCACAAGCTTCCCGCAATAATATGGTGGAATTTTGGCCCATTCCTCCTGACAGAGCTGGTGTACCAATACCTTGACTTTGTTGTCCTTAAGCCATTTTGCCACAACTTTGGAAGTTTGCTTTAACTTCCTGATGCTTCAATATATCCATATCATTTTCCACATGAAAAAAAAAAAAATATCGTTTTTTGTTTCATTTTCACCCTTTTTCTCCCCAATTCCATACAATTGTTAGTAGCTACTATCTTGTCTCACCACTACGGGCTCGGGAGAGACGAAGGTTTTCCATGCGTCCTCCGAAACACAACCCAACCAAGCCGCACTGCTTCTTAACACATGTGCATCCAACCCAGAAGCCAGCGGCACCAATGTGTCAGAGGAAACACCGTGCACTGTGCCCGGCCCGCCACAGGAGTCGCTGCCGGCTGCAACAGAGCCTGGGCTCGAACCCAGAGTCTCTGGTGGCACAGCTAGTACTGCGATGCAGCGCCTTAGACCACTGCGCCACCCGGGAGGCCCTTGATGCCATCTATTTTGTGAAGTGCACCAGTCCCTCCTACAGCATAGCACCCCCACAACATGATGCTGCCACCCCTGTGCATCACGGTTGTTTTTCGTCTTGCAAGCCTCCCCCTTTTTCCTCCAAACATAACGATGGTCATTATGGCCAAACAGTTCTATCATTTGTTTCATCAAACCAGAGGACATTTCTCCAAAAAGTACGATCTTTGTCCCCATGTGCAGTTGCAAACCGTAGTCTGGCTTTTTTATGGCTGTTTTGGAGCAGTGGCATCTTCCTTGCTGAGCGGCCTTTCAGGTTATATCGATATAGGACTTGTTTTACTGTGGATATAGATACTTTTGTACCTGTTTCCTCCAGCATCTCCACAAGGTCCTTTGCTGTTGTTCTGGGATTGATTTGCACTTTTCGCACCAAAGTACGTTAATCTCTAGGAGACAGAATGCGTCTCCTTCCTGAGCGGTATGACGGCTGCGTGGTCCCATGGTGTTTAGACTTGCGTACTATTGTTTGTACAGATGAACATGGTATCCTCAGGCATTTGGAGATTGCTCCCAAGGATGAACCAGACTTCTGGAGGTCTACACTTTTTTTTCTGAGGTCTTGGCTGATTTCTTTTGATTTTCCCATGAAATACATAAACAGGTGTACACCTCCAATTGACTCAAATTATGTCAATTAGCCTATCAGAAGCTTCTAAAGCCATGACATAATTTTCTGTAATTTTCCAAGATGTTTAAAGGCACAGTCAACTTAGTGTATGTAAACTTCTGACCCGCTGGAATTGTGATACAGTGAATTATAAGTGAAATAATCTGTCTTTAAGCAATTGTTGGAAAAATGACTTGTGTCATGCACAAAGTAGATGTCCTAACAGACTTGCCAAAACTATAGTTTGTTAACAATACATTTGTGGAGTGGTTGAAAAACGAGTTTTAATGACTACAACCTAAGTGTATGTAAACTTCCGACTTAAACTGTACCTGTGTTGTTATGGAAAGGAAGAGCGTGATATATAGGAATAGGGGTATACACAGTAATTCAAGGAGTTTAAATCACTACTCTACTGGAGTTATCTTAACCCTCAACAGAGTGATACACTTTCTGGAGTTAGTGTTGATAACTGGAGGTGATTGGGACTGACTACTTTTAAGGCCAGGCATCACAGGCTAAGATTACATTTTTGCATCTACTATCACATTTTTAGATTTTTTTGTGTTTTGATCCATTAATCTTAGTACTGTCGTGACCAAAAGTTTTGAGAATGACACAAATATTCATTTCCACAAAGTTTGCTGCTTCAGTGTCTTTAGATATTTTTGTCCGATGTTACTATGGAATACTGAAGTATAATTACAAGCATATCACAGGTGTCAAAGGCTTTTATTGACAATTATTTGAAGTTGATGCAAAGAGTCAATATTTGCAGTGTTGACCCTTCTTTTTCAAGACCTCTGCAATCCGCCCTGGCATGCTGTCAATTAACTTCTGGGCCACATCCTGACTGATGGCAGCCCGTTCTTGCATAATCAATGCTTGGAGTTTGTCAGAATTTGTGGGGTTTTGTTTGTTCACCCGCCTCTTGAGGTTTGACCAAAGGTTCTCAATGGGATTAAGGTCTGGGGAGTTTCCTGGCCATGGACCCAAAATATCAATGTTTTGTTCCCCAAGCCACTTAGTTATCACTTTTGCCTTATGGCAAGGTGTTCCATCATGCTGGAAAAGGCATTGTTCACCACCAAACTGTTCCTGGATGATTGGGAGAAGTTGCTCTCGGAGGATGTGTTGGTACCATTCTTTATTCATGGCTGTGTTCTTAGGCAAAATTGTGAGTGAGCCCACTCCCTTGGCTGAGAAGCAACCCCACACATGGATGGTCTCAGGATGCTTTACTGTTGGCATGACACAGGACTGATGGTAGCGCTCACTTGTTCTCCCCGGACAAGCTTTTTTTCCGGATGCCCCAAACAATTGGAAAGGGGATTCATCAGAGAAAATGACTTTATCCCAGTCCTCAGCAGTCCAATCCCTGTACCCTTTGCAGAATATCAGTCTATCCCTGATGTTTTTCCTGGAGAGAAGTGGCTTCTTTGATGCCCTTCTTGACACCAGGCCATCCTCCAAAGTCTTCACCTCATTGTGCGTGCAGATGCACTCACACCTGCCTGCTGCCATTCCTGAGCAAGCTCTGTACTGGTGGTGCCCCGATCCCGCAGCTGAATCAACTTTAGGAGACGGTCCTGGCGCTTGCTGGACTTTCTTGTGGGCCCTGTAGCCTTCTTCACAACAATTGAACCGCTCTCCTTGAAGTTCTTGATGATCAGATAAATGGTTGATTTAGGTGCAATCTTACTGGCAGCAATATCCTTGCCTGTGAAGCCCTTTTTGTTCAAAGCAATGATGATGACGTGTTTCCTTGCAGGTAACCATGTTTAACAGAGGAAGAACAATCATTCCAAGCACCACCCTCCTTTTGAAGCTTCCAGTCTGTTATTCGAACTCAATCAGCATGACAGAGTGCACTCCAGCCTTGTCCTCATCAACACTCACACCTGTGTTAACGAGAGATCACTGACATGATGTCAGCTGGTCCATTTGTTGGCTGGGCTGAAATGCAGTGGAAATATTTTTCTGGGATTCAGGTCATTTGCATGATAAAGAGGGACTTTGAGGGGGCGGCAGGGTAGCCTAGCGTTGGACTAGTAACCGGAAGGTTGCAAGTTCAAACCCCCAAGCTGACAAGGTACAAATCTGTCATTCTGAACAGGCAGTTAAACCCACTGTTCTTAGGCCATCATTGAAAATAAGAATTTGTTCTTAACTGACTTGCCTAGTTAAAAAAAGGTTTAAAAATGTTTTAAAAAATTGCAATTCATCTGATCACTCTTCATAACATTCTGGAGTATATGCAAATTGCCATCATACAAACTGAGGCAGCAGACTTAGTGAACATTTAAATTTGTGTCATTCTCAAAACTTTTGGCCACGACTGTATTTTCAACAAAAAAGTCAGTTGATAAAGGTATATTTTCGTTAATTTATTATACTACATACAGTGGGGCAAAAAAGTATTTAGTCAGCCACCAATTGTGCAAGTTCTCCCACTTAAAAAGATGAGAGTGGCCTGTAATTTTCATCATAGGTACACTTCAACTATGACAGACAAAATTATGGAAAAAATCCAGAAAATCACATTGTAGGATTTTTAATGAATTTATTTGCAAATTATGGTGGAAAATAAGTATTTGGTCAATAACAAAAGTTTATCTCAATACCCTTTGTTGGCAATGACAGAGGTCAAACGTTTTCTGTCTTCACAAGGTTTTCACACACTGTTGCTGGTATTTTGGCCCATTCCTCCATGCAGATCTCCTCTAGAGCAGTGATGTTTTGGGGCTGTTGCTGGGCAACACGGACTTTCAACTCCCTCCAAAGATTTTCTATGGGGTTGAGATCTGGAGACTGGCTAGGCCACTCCAGGACCTTGAAATGCTTCTAACCCTAACCCTAACCCTAACCCGGGCCTTCGTTGCCCGGGCGATGTGTTTGGGATCATTGTCATGCTGAAAGACCCAGCCACTTTTCATCTTCAATGCCCTTGCTGATGGAAGGAGGTTTTCACTCAAAATCACGATACATGGCCCCATTCAATCTTTCCTTTACACGGATCAGTCGTCCTGGTCCCTTTGCAGAAAAACAGCCCCAAAGCATGATGTTTCCACCCCCACGCTTCACAGTAGGTATGGTGTTCTTTGGATGCAACTTAGCATTCTTTGTCCTCCAAACACGACGAGTTGAGTTTTTACCAAAAAGTTATATTTTGGTTTCATCTGACCATATGACATTCTCCCAATCTTCTTCTGGACCATCCAAATGCTCTCTAGCAAACTTCAGACGGGCCTGGATATGTACTGGCTTAAGCAGGGGGACACGTCTGGCACTGCAGGATTTGAGTCCCTGGCGGCGTAGTGTGTTACTGATGGTAGGCTTTGTTACTTCGGTCCCAGCTCTCTGCAGGTCATTCACTAGGTCCCCCCGTGTGGTTCTGGGATTTTTGCTCACTGTTCTTGTGATCATTTTGACCCCACAGGGTGAGATCTTGCGTGGAGCCCCAGATCGAAGGAGATTATCAGTGGTCTTGTATGTCTTCCATTTCCTAATAATTGCTCCCACAGTTGATTTCTTCAAACCAAGCTGCTTACCTATTGCAGATTCAGTCTTTCCAGTCTGGTACAGGTCTACAATTTTGTTTCTGGTGTCCTTTGACAGCTCTTTGGTCTTGGCCATAGTGGAGTTTGGAGTGTGACTGTTTGAGGTTGTGGACAGGTGTCTTTTATACCGATAACAAGTTCAAACAGCTTCCATTAATACAGGTAATGAATGAGTGGAGGACAGAGGAGCCTATTAAAGAAGAAGTTACAGGTCTGTGAGAGCCAGAAATCTTGCTTGTTTGTAGGTGACCAAATACTTATTTTCCACCATAATTTGCAAATAAATTCATAAAAAATCCTACAATGTGATTTTCTGGATTGTTTTCTTCTCATTTTGTCTGTCATAGTTGAAGTGTACCTATGATGAAAATGACAGGCCTCTCTCATCTTTTTAAGTGGGAGAACTTGCACAATTGGTGGCTGACTAAATACTTTTTTGCCCCACTGTATGTCATGAATTGTAAGCACTTTTAAACATCCATCCGTAATTTCTAAGCTAACTTCATTGAATCGCGCATCATGTAAAGGCCCATTTCATAGAGAATGTTACAAACAGGACTATATGTAGTAACATACTTTGAAGAGATGGTGATTGTGTCGAAATTACTGTTTGATAGTCTAAATTCCGTTTACTTGTCTTTAACTGACATTTCCAGAAAGTCTGACTTTTTCTCATCGTCAGAAGCATCAGCATACACCATGTTGTGGGGTTATCCTTAGACATATTCTCCAGATTGATACGTAGGGAATTGTTGATAAGAAATCCACCTAAAATGCATTTTTGCACACTTTTTTTTGCGATTTACAGATAGAAATATGAAAAAGTCTTTATCCACAATCTACAAAATGTCCAGTCCTGGAGTGTCTTAACAAAATGAAACAAAAATATTTAGGCAGACTTCATCCATCGTCCAGATAAATGTATTCAGACCCAAAATACTTATTCCACATGTTGTTGTCTCACCCATCTACACACAATACCCCATAATGAAAGTGGAAACATGTTTTATTTTTTTGCACATTTATTGAAAATAAAATACAAAAAAAATCAAATTTACATAAGTATTCACACCTCTGAGGCAATACTTTGTTGAATCACCTTTGGCAGCGATTACAGCTTTGTGTCATCTTGGGTCTGTCTGTCTATCAACTTTGCACATCTGGATTTGTGGATTTTCTCCCATTATTCCTTGCAGATTTTCTCCAGCTCTGTTAAGTTAGACAGCAATCTTCAGGTCTTTCCACAGATTTCCAATGTGATTCGAGTCTAGGCTTTGGCTGGGTCACTCAAGGACTTTCACATTCTTGTTCTGAAGCCATTCAAGCATCGCTTTGGCTGAATGCTTTGGGTCAATGTCCTGTTGGAACGTAAATCTTCGCCCCAGTCTGTCGTTTTGAACTCTGAAGCAGGTTCTCATCAATAATTTGAATGTATTTGGCTCCATTCAATCTTTCCTCCATCCTTCCCAGTCTCCCAGTCCCTGCTGCTGAAAAGCATCCCCATAGCATGCTTCACGGGAACAATGGTGTAAAACTGTTTTTTTCCCCCCAGACATAGCGCTTTGCATTCAGGCCAAAGAGTAAAATCTTTGTCTCATCAGACCGCAGAATCTTTTGCCTTATGCTCTGTCTTTCAAGTGCCTTTTTGCGAAGGCGTGATGTCATGTGCCTCTTTTTCTCAGAAGTGCCATCCATCTGGCCACTCTCCTATAAAGCACATATTTGTGAAGTGCTGTGGAGACTGTTGTCCTGGCAGGCTCTCCCATCTCAGCCAAGGAACTCTGTAGTTATGCCAGAATGGTCAATGGGTTCTTGGTCACCTCCCTGACCAAGTTCCTTCTTGCCTGGTTGCTCAGTTTGGTCTGACGGCCAGCTTTAGGCAGAGTCTGGTTAGTTCCGTATTTCTTCAATTTTCCAATGACCACTAATCTCTTGGAAACTTTCAACACTACAAATTGTTTTATACCCTTCCCCAAATATATGCCTCATCATAATTCTATCTTGGAGTTATAAAAACAATTCCTTGGACTTCATGGTATAGTTTCTGCTCTGACAACTGTGGGACCTTATAAAACAGGTGTGTTCTTTCTAAATCATGTCCAAATAATTGAATTGGCCACAGGTGGACTCCAAACAAGTTGTAGTGACATTTCAAGGATGATCAAAGGAAGTTGGATGCACCTGAGCTCAATTTGGAGTATCATAGCAAAGGGGTGTGAATACTTACATTACAGGTCAAAGTTTTAGAACACCTATTCAAGGGTTTTTCTTTATTTTTAGTATTTTCTACATTGTAGAATGATAGTGAAGACATCAAAACTATGAAATAACACATATGGAATCATGTAGTAACCAAAAAATTGTTAAATATATCAAAATATATTTCATATTTTAGATTCTTCAAAGTAGCCACCCTTTGCCTTGATTACAGCTTTGCATACTCTTGGCATTCTTTCAACCAGCTTCAGCTGGAATGCTTTTCCAACAGTCTTGAAGGAGTTCCCCCATATACTGAGCACTTGTTGGCTGCTTTTACTCCACTCTGCGGGCCAACTCATCCCAAACCATCTCAATTAGTTTGAGGTCAGGGGATTGTGGCGGCCAGGTCTTCTGATGCAGCACTCCATCACTCTCCTTCTTGGTAAAATAGTCCTTACACAGCCTGGAGGTGTGTTGGGTCATTGTCCTGTTGAAAAATAAAGAATAGTCTCACTAAGCCCAAACCAGATGGGATGGTGTATCTCTGCAGAATGCTGTGGTGGCCATGCTGGTTAAGTTTGTCTTGAATTCTAAATAAATCACAGACAGTGTCACCAGCAAAGCACCCCCACACCATAACACCTCCTCCTCCATGCTTTACAGTGGGACATACACATGCAGGGATCATCTGTTCACCCACACCACGTCTCACAAAAACAGGGCAGTTGGACCCAAAAATCTCCCATTTGGACTCCAAATTTCCACCGGTCTAATGTCCATTGCTCGTGTTTCTTGGCCCAAGCAAGTCTCTTCTTATTATTGGTGTCCTTTAGTGTTGGGTTCGATTCTAGGCTGTATCACAACCGGCCGTGATTGGGAGTCCCATAGGGCGGCGCACAATTGGCCCAGCATCATCTGGGTTAGGGTTTGGCCGGGGTAGGACGTCATTGTAAATAAGAATTTGTTCTGAAATGACTTGCCTAGTTAAATAAAGGTTAAATATATATATATATTTAAATGGATAGGACTACAGATTGGTTTCCACAAGTTACCATAGCCACAAAGTCAAAATGGACTATAGTAAATATTGATGATAACTATTTTATTTTTGGTCTTAATTTAAGATGAGAATTAGGCATAAAGTTAGAATTGTGGTTAGGTTTAGAATCACATTTTAAGAAAAGACATTTAGAAATAGGCAGGTTTATTATTTTTTCAACTCTTCAATCTCTGTCAAGTTGGTTGTTGATAATGGCTTAAATGCCATTTTCAAGTCTTGCCATAGATTTTCATGCCAATTTAAGCAAAACTGTAACTTGGCCAATCAAGAACATTCAATGTCGTCTTGGTAAGCATCTCAAGTGTATATTTGGCCTTGTCTTTTAGGTTATTGTCCTGCTGAAAAGTGAATTTGTCTCCCAGTGTCTGTTGGAAACCAGGGTTTCCTCTAGGGTTTTGCCTGCGTTTACCTCTATTCCGATTATTTTTACCTCCCCCCAAAAATTCCTAGTCCTTGCCGATGACGATCATATCCATAACATGATGCAGCCACCACCATGCTTGAACATATGTAGTGTGGTACTCAGTGATGTGTTGGATTGGATTTTCCCTAAACATAATGCTTTGTATTGAGGACAAAAAGTGAATTTCTTTGCCACATTTTTTGCAGTATTTTGGAATATTCTTTATTCTGTACAAGCTTCCTTCTTTTCACACTGTAATTGATGTTATTATTGTGGAGTAACAACAATGTTGTTGATCTATCCTCGGATTTTCTCCTTACAGCCATTGAATTCTTAACTGTTTTAAAATCAGGCAATGGCAATGTAACCCCCAATATAGTGTTGTTTGACTCCAGAGGAGTTGAATTAACTCTTGCAATTATATTGTGAGTAAACATTACTCTAAATAATTAACTCTAGAATAGGCCTACTGATCAACACTGCAAAAAGTTAAAGAAGTAACAATTATTTTTCATTTAATACTGTACAGAGTGAAACGTAATGTTGCAACACTAAATGTAGCATATACAGCTCTGAAAATATAACTGTATGCTTAACTCTTTTAGACTTGGACCAAATGTTATATGTGGCAGAGTAAAATGTTCTCTGCCTTAATTTTATTTCACCGACGCGTGTCCCCTTGTGTATGTTTGGTGGACCGTACCATCACCGAAATAAAGGGGAACAACAAGACAATTTCCAATTCAGTACCTGAACAGCGGCGACTCTGTTTGCCCGGTCATAATTAGCAAGCGAGTATTCCTCAATGCAGTTAGAGCTAATGGGGCAGTGCACTGAAAAAACATGGTTCGTGAGGATATTCTTTGAAAAAGAGGACCGTTTTTGTCAAGTGTTTAGTTTTGCTGGGTGACACTAGAGGTAGCGAATAATGCGCACCAGCGTGTAAGCGAGCCATTGCTTGGTAGCCGCCACTTTCTATATAGCTAATAAAGCCCTATCTGGATAGCTGTCTTCAGCTTGCTTCCGCCTAGAGAGGCGGGTTACTATACGAAGCATCCATAGGCAAAGGAAAACAACAACTTGACACAATTTTCTTTGTTTCAAGGTCTAATTGAAGATGCTTCCTGGACCGGAGCTAACATTACTGCTCTGGATCTTCAGTTGCATCAGCAGCCTCAGCTCAGCATCTTCAACATCCAGTGAGTAGGCTAACACACACTATATGTCCTGAGCTTCGTTGCTTTGTGTCCGTCTTGTGCAGGACAAGGACCAGGGCATTCATTGCAGGCTGAGTGTTATGCGTCAAAGTGTTTTAACACTTCGGCATCAGACCTGCTTGGAACACATGGCAGTAGAAGAGTACCGGTGTTTTCAGTGCTTATATCGGTGTTTTCAGTGTTTATCGTCTGTTATTGTATTTATTTATTGGGATGGGGCTATGCTGCTTATTAGGCTACATTTGACCTGACTCCTTGTGTCGTTCGTAGATCCAATAGATGATTCTGAATGGCAGGCTACAGTATAGGCTACGTTTGGTCTGTGTCAAAATAATCTTCCCCTTGATACATGTTTCTGCAGTTGTTTCGGGAGATGCGGTTTTTATTACAGTGTACTGCAATATAGTTTATTTTTACTGAAGGCACATTTTAAGTCTCCAAAAAGTTGATTTAAAAATTATATTTTAACGGTATAGATCAGAACACCTACTGTCGTTTTATTCTGTGATAAGTCATGAGTTAATTAAGCCTAATATTTAACGTGCATACATACATATGAAGGATAGCTATCGTAACAGCGTGTGTTTTAGGAAATTATCTGCGTGCTTTACTCTTTATTTCTAAACTAGTCTAAGCCAATATAGCAGGCATAAAATAAACTGGATTGACACAGCTGTATTGATGGCTGGGGGAGAGTGCTGGTCCCATGTGACATTAACTTTAAATGGATCTGTTAAACATTAAGATCTGTACAAGCAAAGTCATTATTTAACCAACATCTATACTGAATAAAAATATAAATGCAACATGTAAAGTGTTGGTCCCATGTTTCATGAGCTGAAATAACGTGTTTCTCTCAATTTGTTTAAATTCCTGTTAGCGAGCATTTCTTCATTGCCAAGATAATCCATCCACCTGACAGGTGTGGCATATCAAGAAGCTGATTAAACAGGTGCACCTTGTGCTGGGGACAATAAAAGGTCACTCTAAAATGTGCATTTTGTCACACAACACAATGCCATAGATGGCTCAAGTTTTGAGGGAGCAGGAAATTGGCATGCTGACTGCAGGAATGTCCACCAGACCTGTTGCCAGAGAATTTAAGATTAATTTCTCTACCATAAGATGCCTCCAACATCGTTTTAGAGAATTGGGCAGTATGTCCAACTGGCCTCACAACCGCAGACCGTGTAACTATGCTAGCCCAGGACCTTTACATCCGGCATCTTCAACTGCGGGATCGTCTGTGACTAGCCACCCTGACAGCTGATGAAACTGAGGAGTATTTCTGTCTGTTATAAAGCCCTTTTGTCTGGTAAAATTAATTCTGATTGGCTGGGCTTGGCTCTCAAGTGGGTGGGCCTATGCCTTCCCAGGCCCACCATGGCTGCACCCCTGGCCAATCATGTGAAATCCATAGATTAGGGCCTAATGAATTTATTTCAATTTACTGATTTCCTTATATGAACTGAACATAATTGAAATCGTTGAAATGGTTGCATTTATATTTTTGTTCAGTATATTTTGTGTGTGGATGTGTCTGTTTACACATGTACATGTGCAAGAGAGACATTAAGATGCCATGAAATGAGAGCATAGAAGTCCCAGGACAGCAGTAAACAGACATCCAGATCAACTGAAATAAAACAAAAAATAGATCACATAACTCAGTGATATTTGGCACTACATTTGGCTATTTAACAGACAATACATAGTGGTGTAGGTTCTCGCCACACACCCCTCCCCTTCTTCTTGTCTCAATTTTTTTTTATTATACACAAGATACTATATCTTCATGCTTTTCACTGACAGCTGCAACTCAATAAGCTAGTCCTACATTTGCCGCATGCCCTGCCCAAGAGGTCTGAATAGTTTCCGAATGCACTGTAGACAGGCGTAATTAGGAATTCTGGCAAATGTATTTCCCTATTGGAGGCACTGCCTATGCCTGTCTGTGACGCTTGGCCTTAGTGTAACGGTAACCCATGATCATGTTTGAGGAACAGAGGAAGGGGTATTGCATGTCATTTCTGTCATACTCTATAACTGCTAAGAGGGAAAGATGATTAGCTCCTCCAAATTA
Source organism: Oncorhynchus mykiss (assembly GCF_013265735.2). Taxonomy (NCBI): domain Eukaryota; kingdom Metazoa; phylum Chordata; class Actinopteri; order Salmoniformes; family Salmonidae; genus Oncorhynchus; species Oncorhynchus mykiss. Next base: position 65,933,607 of record NC_048572.1, read on the forward strand.
AGCCATAAAAATCTCACTGTTATTTCTGTCTATTCAAGAGGTTGTGTACATTGTGGTAAAGTGTTCAGATGTTATGCCCTTGCCATTCATTCAGTGCGCGAAATAAGTTTGTTTCAGTGGCAAACTATCTTATCATCATGCCTGATAGAAAGTTGAGAAACACACAGACAAATTAGAAAAACTTTGCCCAAACTCAGTGAACACAGCCTGACCATTGACACGACTTCACAGGCAGAGCTGACTGCAGGCTGAGCTCACTGAGGTAGTGACCTCACTAACACTGTTTGAAAACTCTCTTGCCACACCATAAGGATACAGTTTTCTTAACTCCAAATATACACTTCTTGTTGTTATCATTATCGTCACAACTTGCATTTGCAATGTTCCTTCAGTTTTCATAAATGAAATGGAGGGGGAGAGAAACCGAAGGAGAGAGAAACAGAGGGAGAGCTTGTGTGTTTGTGCCTATTAGAGCTGCTAAACACATGATTTAATTGCTTTCCTCCAGCCTGCACTGACCTTTCACTATTTGTATGAGTGGAGAGGCAGAAAGTTTAGATTTAATGAAGGTTGGATTTCATCATTCTGAACGTCTCGGATCAGATTTAGCTGTAACTACCTGGTTACCTTATCTACATCTTTATACCGATTGTGTTAGACTAGATACACATTGAAAGCCAAACTTCTATGGAAATATTATTGGATTTCAATTGTAGTGGTTTCCCTGACAGATTATCATGTTATATTAAGTGACTTCTGTGGTTAAATAAGGGTTAGTAAATTAACATGGTAAAACCAGATGAGTTATTTTGCTAGTACCTTGTCAGTAGCTATATTTCCATTAATTTGTCCATTTTATTTTATTTTTTCCGACATTTAGAAAGTTTGCATAGAACATAGATGCGACAATTGCTTTCCAGGGTGTGTTTACATTTAACTATCTTGTGTCATTAAAACAGCTGGACGTAATGATGTCACACCTAAAAACGTACAGTGTCAAATAAAAATGAAGTGGTTGAAGTGTTTCCATGACTCATTAAGGCAAATTGCGCATGAAAAAAATGTTGACAGCCTGTATGCCCTCCCACCTATCTGTTTCATGTCTCAGGTAGCCCACGAAAGCCAGCATGGGTAGAAGGCAACAATTTACTCATATTTGCCATATGTTCTAATAATTATCCTGTGCCAACGTATCGCCATGGTCCGTGCCATGGTGAACCTTGCACTCCTGTAGATCTGAAATAATTGGATGGTGAAACTTGCAGCCAACTAGAAGAGCAAGGCGATGCAATTCAGGCATTCATGAAAGTCAGGACAATTATTGTCCTGCAAAGAAACCATAATTTTTGTAGTTTTATTTTGCAAGCAGTAGACATTTGGATTGAAATGTGGAGTGGAGATTTATAGTTGTGGTGACATCACGTGCCCCGCGCACCTTCGAAAGGATTTGTAAATCATAATTTATTCACATTTGTCGCAATACGTTTGATTTCCAAATCATTTTGAAGGTGCACGTGATGTCACCACAACTATAAATCTCCACTCCACATTTCAATCCAAATGTCTAATGGCTAACTACATGATGATCGACGCTAAAATATTCTCATTATGTAGACTACCCTACTCGCACAGCCTACCCGCACTGTATCTGCTATACCCGCACTGTATCTGCTATACCCGCACTGTATCTGCTATACCCGCACTGTATCTGCTATACCCGCACTGTATCTGCTATACACGCACTGTATCTGCTGGCTAGAGCGCAAAAGCCTAAACCAGACACATCTGCTGTAAACGCAACAGTTTTTGTAACTTAACTATCGGTAAGAGTGACCGCATTTCAGCCATACAAATCCATCCTTGTCGAACAGATAAAAATGTATCCTGTATCTGCTGTTTCCATTACACGACACAATTCTTTTTGCAACATTGCTTTTGTCGAACAAACCTGGGTCAATGGAAACCTGCCTAATGAGAAGGGAAGCCAGGGGCCAATCACCCTTTACTTCCATTGATGTCTCTGTGTTGACCTCTTGGTATTTGTAATGACTGGGACATAAAGACCGACTCATTGTGGCCACGTGTCACATTTGTGTGTCAATGATTTCCTACAGTAAGATTCCATTTAAAGGTCATGAACAGTCAATCATGTTTTTCATGAAATTAGTTATTTGAAGGGAACCAGATCAAAGTATGATAACCAAAGTATGAAAAATTACTGTTGCTTCTACATTGATAAAATTGATCATGAAGTTACTGGTCCCCTCCCCCATGTCAAACACTTGGATTCACTATTAAGAGGACAAGGTGACATCACCTTAACTCTCATTTTTAATACACCAATGGTAACATGATATTCTCTTACCTAATTGAAGTAAGTACTGCCTTGTAACCAACATTGGAGAAGGCGTGTTTGCAGAGAGGTGTGGTTTATATACTAGCTAGACTGTAGGGGGTCGGCAAATATAATTCAAAGTTTACCCTATTCATCTATGGCAAGGATACTTATACCGAACAAAAAATGTAAACGCAACATATAAAGTGTTTCCATTTTTCATGAACTAAAATAAATTATCCCTGAAATAGTTAGTCCCATATGTACCTCCTTAGTTTAGAGGCAATGGGGCCACACTCTAGGGTGCTGAGGAGTAGTTCTGTCTGTAATAAAGCCCTTTTGTGGAGAGAAATTTTGATTGGCTGGGACTGGTTCCCCAGTGGGTGGGCATATGCCTTCTCAGGCTCACCCATGGCTGTGCTCCTGCCCACTATGTGAAATCCATAGATTAGGACCTAATTTATTTATTTAAATTGACTGATTTCCTTCTATGAACTGTAACTCAGTAAAATCTTTGAAATTATTGCATGTTGCGTTTTATTTTTGTTCAGTATATATGTTTCTCCTTTCATCTGTGTCGGGTGTTAGCTAGTTACTGGCTAGCTAGGTCTTCAGACAGCATGGAACAAAAGGGGGGGAAGGGTGTTCAAAACTTTGATGCCGTTGTCAAGTCAATATCTGTCAATGCTGCTGTGAACCGCATCACAAGAGACCATGTAAAATAAAAAATAATAATAATGAAAATAATGCTATCATAGGTGCAATTTCAGTGTTGTTTGAGTTGCTTTGTGTATCACCAAATTAGCCTGAGATGATTTTACTGCATTGCAACCAAGTTGCTTGACATTGGTGTTTCAAAGATCTGGTCAGTCAAGGCAAGCTCGTGAATATAAGTTCTCCACCCACTCAGCCTGTCTTTTCAAACTTCCTGGTAGTTAGCCATTAGAGAAAGTACTTTTCAGAATGACTGTTCAGGACCTTTAAAAAAGTGGATTGATCAATAGAAAATGCAATGTATAGTTTAAATTCTTTATTTTTCCACCCAAGAAGTTAAATCTTAGAACTAATCACTTAATTCATCAGACTCAATGTACTTTCCCTGGCTAAAGGATTTAAATACATCTCAAATCTGAGTAATACAATTTGGCCAATTAAATAAGTAAATCCAATTGAAAAATGGACCCAGTCAACCCTCACTAAGGTAGCTCAAAGACCTGCATAGAGAAGCCATAGGGAATAGATCAAAACAAATCAGGTCTCTCTTTAGTTCACCAAACGAACTATAAAAACAAATGAATCATGCATATTTCAGGCATAAATACCTGCAATGGACTGTACAATACACATATGGCACAAAAGAGAGAGGATTTCTACTGTCTGAAAGAGAGACTACTCCTTACAAATGCCGTATGGATTTTATACTTGTGTCCAGTGACCCTAAATAACTAAATGTTAACAATAATATTGAACTGAAGCTGCTGCGTGGGTCATGTAAGTAGGGGAATAGTGACTACGTCTACAGATAATAATCTTGCTGCATATCCCCTTTTGATAATGAACCTCTAGATTGGTGTTTTTTTGTTAGGCAAATGAGAAAGCTCATTAAGATTCTGGACACCTGCCACCATCATTTGTCAAAACATGTGACGACCCTTACCGTGACCCTCCCCCCATTCTCCAGGATCCTCCTTTTGTTCACTCTTGGTGGACATCTCCAGAACAAAGACCTACCCCAAATCAGCTCCCAAAATAACAATACCACATTAAATCTCTAGTAAAATATGGCCGTTATTCCACTGTCACTGGCATTGCACATATGGAGACAGGTTGGCCTCATGGCCTCTATACATGCATATCTGAAATGATTACACGTTTATCACATTGTTGTTTGGATTGAGATGGGGGGTTAACTGTAGGAAACACACTCCCAGTCACAATGTCTTGCCATGGCTGATTGCTGGTCATAACTCTCTGTGTGTGATTGTGAAGTGAATCATTGGGGTTTCTGAGTCCCAGCAAGAGGAGATTAAAAAGGAAGCACTCATGCACCCGCTTTCAGGCAGCAGACCTCCCCGCGGATCACCAGCTTTTGACAGACTATGTTTTTCGTTAAAAAAATTAGAATTCATTTGTGAGCAGTGCGGGCAGATGCTGTGTTCAGTATGATTGGGTCGAACAAAGAGAGGGAGCCAAGGAGGGAGCTATTCAAAGCCTAGCTCAGTCATTACCACTTGATGGGGCTGTGGGTTGGAGAGGCATAATTGACAGCGTTCACAACAAAAGTAATCACCCGTATTAACTCACAACATATGGAGTGTCAGTCAGTCAGACTCCCAAGATGACTCCCAACACTGAAATCTGAGATTAAAATCGAAACTTTTTAACATCATCATTTTAGGGAGGTTGTAAAAATATATGTTTATTGTAATTAGCTCCAGTTGAGTTAGCTAAATAGTGGAAATTGAATAGCTTTGTTTACCACAAGCTTCAGGGGCTTAACTTAAAGCCAGCTCCTGCTGTAAATAGAGCTATCCAAAAACATGGCCTTGTATGAAATCCATGATCAAATATAGCATGCACAATGATGTTGAACTGTAGCTGCTGTGTTCAGTATGATTGGTTCCGTATTAAACATGATCCTGTTTGAAACATTGTATCTATGCTATGGTGGGGATAGTTGAGTGCGTTTGAGTGTGGCCCCATTGCCTCTAAACTAAGGAGGTACATATGGGACTAACCATGTCTCTGACACAGATCTTTAGGCACAGAACTCCCTTTAAAGCAACTGCTCTGGTTTACTGGTAAACAAAAATCTGTCTCATTAATTACTGTCCCCTTTTTTATTGCACATTTTAAACCAAATGTTTTTCATACTGTAGCAGCAGCATTGTGGTTTAATGTGATGCAGAAGTGGGCTATTTTTTTCTATTCTTGTGTGTTAATAGATAGTTAAATGATGCATACAGATAATTGTATGAGAAGATGGTAATTATAGTTTGATTTTATTTTGGAGTTCACATCTAGTATGGGATGGGGGCAAAATAAATGATAACTGAAAGAAAACATTCATTGAGCTTGCAAGACGGGGGTTCCCAAACTTTTTAACTCAGGCTCCCCTTCCAGTATTGGGGAACATTCCGCACCTGCCACGTTCATGACGCAAACTGTTATCACGCCTCTTGTTGTTGGATAGGTTTTACAGCTTTACCTGTAAGCTTATTTCCTGCAATTCAACACATTTTGTCATAGAGTGCAGAGAAAATGATGCAGTTTTAAAGCAAATGTTCTATTCTATACATTTTGCCATGTCTAATATGTGATAGTTGAATGACTCACACATTACAACAAAATCTATGGGGCCCCCCTGCGCCCCACAGATCGAGAACTACTGATCTGAGATACTTAATGAGATGACTGTACTTGGTATAAACCTTGTCATATTTCTCTATTTAAATGAGCTTTTTGATTCCCCTCTCCTCATATCCATTCAGACTCATATTCACTGATATCTCCACCTGCATTACTATCGAGGAGGAATTCATATTAAGTTTAGACCCACCCAATTTATGTCTGCGATATTAACATAATTATTTTCCTGGTTATTCCAGTTCTTAGAAGGCATCCATTATTGATCAATGTCACATCCATTTCTTTGACAGAATATCACCCGTAAATCAAATACAATTTTATTGGTCACAAACACATATTTAGCAGATGTTATTGCAGGTGTAGCGAAATGCTTGTGTTCCTAGCTCCAACAGTGCAGTAATATCTAACAATTCACACATCTAAAAGAATGGAATTAAGAAATATATAAATATTAGGATGAGCAATGTCGGAGTGCCATTGACTAAAATACAGTAGAATAGAATACAGTATATACATATGAAATGAGTATGGTAGTATGTAAACATTCAAGTGACCAGTGATTCCATGTCATGTATACAGTGCCTTGCGAAAGTATTCGGCCCCCTTGAACTTTGCGACCTTTTGCCACATTTCAGGCTTCAAACATAAAGATATAAAACTGTATAATAATTTTGCACGCCCAATTTTTCAGTTTTTGATTTGTTAAAAAGGTTTGAAATATCCAATAAATGTCGTTCCACTTCATGATTGTGTCCCACTTGTTGTTGATTCTTCACAAAAAAAATACAGTTTTATATCTTTATGTTTGAAGCCTGAAATGTACTGGCACTGTATAGGGTGCAGCCTCTAAGGTGCAGGGTTGAGTAACTGGTAGCCGGCTAGTGATGGCTATTTAACAGTCTGATGGCCTTGAGATTGAAAAACAGCTTCTGTCTCTGTCCCAGCGATGCTGCACCTGTACTGACCTTGCCTTCTGGACGAACTTGAATTCCTTGGCAGAAGAATTGGCCTTATCAACTCAAAGTAGACATTCCAACAACTGTAGGTTCAGTATACAGTACCTATATAGCAGCAGTTACTGAATTCAGATGTAACAAATATATTACCACTCCTGCAAATAAAGTCCTGTGTCTAAATTGGCAATGATTGAGTGGTGTTTGTGCATCTAGCGTTGTGGTGTTAAGGAGCAGCATCTTGAGAGTTATTTAAACACTCAAAAATACCCATTTCCTTTGAAGGACAGCAGTAGGTAGAAGGAGCGTGTTTAATTTGATGCTTGGTTACTCTCTGCAAATCTCACAGGGATGGCTTCTGAAAGCGTGTTGCTTTTGTTCAAACTAATCTAAAAAGGCAAGGAAATGTAAATATGTCATTTTGACTGACATGTAACGGAGCAATATGTCATTTCAAGCAGAATTGCTCCACCGTGAATAAAAATGTGTCAAATTGTGATTTGCTGCCACATTTCAATTTGGTATCCCTGTTCTCTGATGTTTTAATGTGTTCTACAATACAGTTCAACATTCAAACATCACTCGATCAAACTTCCCACCAGAATAAATGATTTAGCTTCTATAATTTTCCGCTCAGAGTGCTAAGACTTGGTGCTCAATGAGTAGTAGCTAATTCATTATCACAGCAGAATGAAAGTACAGTAATGGTCCCACTGAGAATAATTATTCTTAGAGCTTCATTTGCTGATATAGTGAATCCAACACTTTCTTTTTCTACTTTTATATTAATCCTGTGAGCAAGTGTCCTTGCGACACTCATTGGCTTTGCAGGGGCCTACTGTACTGTTTAGTATTGTCTGCACGTGTGGCATCACAGTGCCATTCACTCATTGTTGAAAAATAACAGGGGAAGAGAAGGACAGAAGCCTATAGACAGCTAATTTCCACTCTCTCTCCCTCTCTGGAATACCATCAATACAATAGTTACCTAGTTTGACGCAGGAAAATCTTTGAACAAGGTCAATGTACATAGCCTATGTACCGCTGCATAGATCCATATCATTGAACACATACATTGGAGGTGACAAAACATGCCATTCCATTAGTTTAAGCGGAGGCCATGCTCCAATAACAGCTCAGCTGCAGTCACGGCTTTGGCTGTGCTAATAAGGCCCAGAAAGTCAGAAGCTCCACAGTGACATATTGAATCTAACCCATGATTTATGCAGTGGTATAAAAAGTACCCAATTGTCATACATGAGTAAAAGTAAAGATACAGTACCTTAATAGAAAAAATACTCAATTAAAAGTGTAAGTCACCCAGTAAAATACTACGCAAGTCAAAGTATTTGATTTTAAATATACTTAGGTATCAAAGTAAATGTAATTGCTAAAATATACTTAAGTATAAATAATTTCAAATTCCTTCTATTAAGCAAACCAGACAGCACTATTTTCTAGTAAAAAAAGAATCGTAATACAGATAGTCAGGGGCACACTCCAACAATTTACAAAGCATGTGTTTAGTGACACCGCCAGATCAGCGGGAGTAGGGATGTTCTCTTGATAAGTGCATGAATTGGACCCTTGTCCTGTCCTGCAATGCATTTAAAATGTAACAAATACTTTACAACACAGTACTTGTGTTCCAGTGTTATACTATTGTCTATATACTGTAGTATTACTATATTTATTTACTATTCACTGTAGTGTTTCTGCAGACTTGAGTGTTTTTGCAGATGACTAGTATACTGCAGTATTGTTTTTGTGAAAATTGCTAGTATATTGCAGTATTTGTTGTCGTGTTTTTGCAGACTAAGGGGTGCTTTTATACATTCCCTGCATGTCCTCCCATAATAAGGGTTCCGACGGAAACACTGACAAAACCTTTGGTTCCTATCTGGTCACTCAATATACTTCAGTTACAAGATTGTAACGATTGAGGTTTAGGGGAGAGTTCTGGTGATGCCCATCTACTGTGGGACTCCAGTTGAAGAGCAGGCGGAGGCAGTAATGCAGTTCAGTTTGAGGCTTTATAGATGCAGGCACTGAGATGATCCATGGAATGATTGACAGTTGAGACTGGTCTTGAGACTTGGTTGTCTTTGTATGGGGTATGGTTGATCTAAAAAGGAGAAACCGCAAGGTACAAATAACATGCCATAACAGCAATGAAAAAACATCATTAATTGTCCATTAATGTCAATAATCATTGACAATATGCAATAAGCATTTACATTTGGAAAACTATGCATAAATATAGCAGCAGTCAACAATGAACTTTAGAAAGAGGTGCAGTGGCATGCTGCATGTTAGGCCGAAGTTATACAGTAGCAGGATAATTTAATCAATGGCTACATGCATAGCATAACAAACAATATAAAGCTAACAAAAGTAGCAAGCATAGCCATAAATTAAGCCTAATTAGCATATCAAAAGGCAATGCACAGAAAGTGCAAAACTTATAAGCATGTGTCTATTAACACTACAAGTACCAAAGAGAACAGAACAGTCAATTGAAAATAACTGTTTGACTGAGCCGTTAGCATTTCACAGCCATTTTTGGCCGAAATCAACTAAACAAAACAAACAATAGTGAGAGAGTCCTCTTTTATAAGATGAAAGGCTTGTACTCACATTTCGATGACACGTACTGGTTGTTCTTTGTGAGAGTTGTTTGTCGCGCTCAACTACTCAGCTCTGTCTGGGTGAAGGACCCGGATTGAAAAGAGGCACCTTCGAACATGCCCGTATAAATACCTTGCCATAGAGTTTTATAGAGTGCCCTCTGTCATCCTGTGACTATAGAGATGGTTAAGGGCACACCTGCCACGATGCCCTCCCCCACATCCATGTCACAGAGCGAGGAATTCTGTACAAAGATTAAAAACCAACCGGCAGTTCATTTTGGCTTTACAAGTATAAATAATCAACAATAACCAGACAACCAGTAATACATACCCAGATAGTGGCTAGGTCAACTTATTTTTTAACTAGGCAATCATACAATCATAAATATGCAAAGTATTTTAATTATTATCTTTGATGAAATGATATGTGACTTGAAGTCCTAAGTATTTATGATTGTCTGAGTAGAGCAAAGTGTTGTCTGGTCTGGTATTGCTTAGAACTGTTGACCCAACTCGAGGTGTCTGTCAAGAACCGGTGTCTTATGTTCTGGTCTGGTTGAGATGTTCCCCTCATTAAACAGTAACTCGTATAGTCTGGTAGTTGTGCCATTTTAGTTAAACCTAGTCGGCAGGTGTTACAACTAGAGGTCGACCGATTATGACTTTTCAAAGCCGATACTGATTATTGGAGGACCAAAAAAGCTGATACCGATTTAATCGGCCAATTTTAATATATATATAGATATATATATTTTTTAAAGTTTTTGTAATAAAGACAATTACAACAATACTGAATTAACACGTATTTTAACTTAATATAATACATCAATTTAGTCTCAAGTAGATAAAACATGTTCAATTTGGTTTAAATAATGCAAAAACTAAGTGTTGGAGAAGAACGTAAAAGTGCAATATGTGCTATGTAAGAAAGCTAACGTTTCAGTTCCTTGCTCAGAACATGAGAACATATGAAAGCTGGTGGTTCCTTTTAACATGAGTCTTCAATATTCCCAGGTAAGAAGCTTTAGGTTGTAGTTATTATAGGAATTATAGGACTATTTCCCTCTACCATTTGTATTTCATTAACCTTTGACTATTGGATGTTCTTATTGGCACTTTAGTATTGCCAGTGTAACAGTATAGCTTCCGTCCCTCTCCTCGCTCCTCCCTGGGCTCGAACCAGCAACACAACGACAACAGCCACCACATCGAAGCAGCGTTACCCATGCAGAGCAAGGGAAACAATCACCCCAAGGCTCAGAGCGAGTGAAGTTTGAAACGCTATTAGCGCGCGCTAACTAGCCAGCCATTTCACTTCGGTCACACCAGCCTCATCTCGGGAGTTGATAGGTTTGAAGTCATAAACAGCGCAATGCTTGACGCACAACGAAGAGCTGCTGGCAAAACGCAGGAAAGTGCTGTTTGAATGAATGTTTGCGTGGCTGCTTCTGCCTACCATCGCTCAGTCAGATACTTAGATATTGAATGCTTGTATGCTCAGTCAGATTTATAGTTAACTAGTGATTATGATTGGTTTTTATAAGATAAGTTTAATGCTAGCTAGCAACTTACCTTGGCTTACTGCATTTGCGTAACAGGCAGTCTCCTTGTGGAGTGCAACGAGAGAGAGGCAGGTCGTCATTGCGTTGGACTAGTAAACTGTAAGGTTGCAAGATTGGATCCCCCGAGCTGACAAGGTGAAAAGCTGTCTTTCTCCCCTGAACGAGGCAGTTAACCCACCGTTCCTAGGCCGTCATTGAAAATAAGAATGTGTTCTTAACTGACTTGCCTAGTTAAATAAAGATTAAATAAAAGGTGTACAATTTTTATATATATTAGTTTGTTTTCTAAATCGGCGCACAAAAATACAAATTTTCCGATTGTTATGAAAACTTGAAATCGGCCCTAATTAATCGCTCATTCTGATTAATCGGTCGACCTCTAGTTACAACAATATACTAGTCATGTTGTCCACAAAGACACTTAAGTAAATACTACAGAATCCTAGTAATGTCCGGAAAAGCACTATAGTAAATACTACTGTATACTACAGTCATGTCCTCAAAACACTACATTGAATACTACACTATACAGTTCTACAGTCATGCCCATTAAACACTATAGTGAATATTAAAGTATACTAGTTATATCATAGTAAGCGTTACACGATTGAGGGATACTACAGTGGGTAGTATAGAATTAAATAGGATACTACAGCATTCTAAGGTAAGTACTACCCATGAGCAAGGGATAGTACAGTGTGTAGTTTGGGATTCTACAGTATACTACAGTTTTCTACAGAATCCTATAGTAAGTACTATAGTATTCTATAGTAAACTGAAGTATTTTTTATGTGGGCGAGAGAGCGGTCTGATTAACATGCCACACTTCTCAGTGTATTAGCGACTGTAGCGACTCTACCATTGTCACTGACCTTGGCGCAGCAAAAAGACATGGGTCATCAACAAATTAAAGGAGCATTACATGGTGGACCCAATTCATTAGCCTATCCCCATCAACATTGTCTTGAATATTTAGGAGTCTTCCGGTTTTAAATTGCTTCATAAAATGAAGAAATGTTGTCTATAAGCCTTAGGCGTAGCTTGATGATAGCTAGTGGGCGTGTGGCTATAGTCACCATTAACCACATTACTTCTAATGTTTTGTGTAGATAGATATGGTAATATAGGCCTAGTTCCATGTGATGTAAATAGAATAAACTGCCTATTCTCCACTAAAACAAAACTCAGCAGCTCATGCACTGTTAGACAAGAAATTACCAATAAGGAAAACGAGCTGATGTACAGAATATCCAGTGGCCATTTTGAAACATCAGCTCCCCTGTAGTCATCGTGCTCAATTAATTTGTTTTCATGTAAGCTCAATGTTTGTTAATGTTGTGCTACTATAGCCACAAGGCTGCTGGAATTATTGTCCCTATGTTTAAGGAAAATGTGTACTGCCAGTCCTAGACATGAGATGAGAGTGGGCCTTGCTGCTGCTGATATTGAAGGTCTTCGTTGTGCTCTTAGCAGAAATGAGGCTATCACAGGAGACTGCACTTAGGCTCTGTTGCCAAATCAATAACATTGGACTGTCTACATCAGAGATGGGGAGATCTGGGCTCAGCCCACAGCTACAGTAGATGAACAGCAGTCTGAGAAATGAGCTGTCAGCATCTAAGCCATGCCTTTATGCGCCAAGGAATTCATCTGGTTCACTTAATGTATGTTCAACCATCTGGGACAATCTCACTACAACAGACGGTCATGATACAAGGTGTGTGTGTGTGTGTGTGTGTGTGTGTGTAGGTGGGTGTGCATACAGCACAATATTTGCTCACAGATGATGAGTAAAACTCAGTCAACACCCGGTGTATGACCTAATCTGGTGTATAGAAAACTTTTGGAATGCCAAAGCTACAGTATTGTGATGAAGTTCTTCCACGTTCAAGTTCTGCTCTCAAAACATTGTTGACAAAATCTGTCTTGGAAAGCAGTGGGGTATTTTCTATAACATGGCAGTGTGTTTCAACATTTTCATCCACAAATAATTATTAGGTTTCTTGGGTCTTAGAAAGTGTTTGTTGTCTGGATATCTTTATTCTGTTGTGAGGGGCTACACATTCCATCTCCACCTGTCAAAATACAAAGAGGAAATTATGTGTTTGTTCTTTTGCATTTCTATCAAACAAAAAGCATTCCTTCTTTGTCAGTCTGGGCAGACACTTTGATGGAGGCAATTGTCTGTTAAATGTTAATTGAGGCAAATGAAGGGAAAGTAACAAACAATCAATATAACTCCTTAGGCACTCAGTGGTCCAGCAACATTCTTACTGTAGGTGATTCAGATGTCCACAATCACATTGGTCCTTGTCTAGTGTCATAAACCACGTTTCCATCCAGTTTTTATGTGAGTAAACTCATATCGAATAAAATAAATATATTTTATAAATGCCGACACGTTTGTTGGACATGGTGGGATCTTTTTGTGTCAGTCAAATTAAGTATACAAGAAATGGTGGTGGAAACGCCGCTATGTGCAAATATTGATATAATAACCATCATATCGAAGTAAACTTGGAGTCACGCGATGATATTGTGTGTGGTCCTCCCACTATGACTCGGGAAACCATACAGTTTATTAGGCCACAGATGAAATATCTTATGAACTTCACAGGGTGGTGAAAGTGCACAGCGATCTTGATGCTCCTTTCCAATAAATATTGAGGGTCTTATTCTGGAGACATGATGATCGAGGTTTGACTGCCTTTTGACAAATAAAAATATTCTCATCATGTAGACTACCCTACCCGCACTGTATCTGCTATACCCGCACTGTATCTGCTATACCCGCACTGTATCTGCTATACCCGCACTGTATCTGCTATACCCGCACTGTATCTGCTATACCCGCACTGTATCTGCTGGCTAGAGCGCACACGCCTAAACCAGCCACATCTGCTGTAAACGCAACAGTTTTTGTGACTTAACTATCGGTAAGAGTGACCGCATTTCAGCCGTGCGTAATTTCCATGCAAAGGAAACGCGTTGAAATTTAGATTTTTATTTGGTAAATGAAAAATTAAGCAAAAAAGTACATTTGTATGCACTACATCACGCAAAGCCTTTTATCCAAGTCAATTTGATATTGGATATATTGGATATATTGACACTATTCTCGCATTATTTACCAAGCAGTTGCCAAGCAGTTGGTTTGTTGTTTAGGGAAACCTCAGGAATGTAGACAGCGGAGTTATTCAGATAGCATCTCTATAACAAATTTGGTGGGAGGTAGCCACATCGCTAAAATCTGAATCTGCATGTCATAGTTTGTTAGTAAAGGAGCAGTGAAACCTTTCCTTAAGTCTTTAACGTTGCTTTTGAGGTCTATTAAATGTATCTGGCTTATGGCTACAGATTCAAGAGTGATAATTAACTTTTGGAAATGATGTTGACCTCTGCAGCTCCAATTAAACATGAGTGCATGGTGCATGTTGATTTGGAGGCCTGTAGTTAATGAGATTGTAGAGTGTGCAGTGAGTTTTGAAATGCAGCCCCGAATTCTTACCGTTGACCTCTGTAGCCAAGCAATATTGAGCCATTAGCAAAAGTTACACTAGGAGTCTGTTAGTCTCTTAGACAATAAGATGGCGCCTGAGAAGAAGGCAGACGTTTTACGTGCCCCCAACAGTGCCTTTTGTTTGTTTAAAAAAAATGTATTATTTTTTTATCTTATTTTATGGAATATCCGAAACATACAATATACTTGCAGTGAAGCCGCTCAACAACTACACCATAACAGACTCCCATTCAGAGCGACACACAGAAGCATCCAGGGTCAATGCCCTGCTCAAGGGCACGTTGACAGATCTCCCACCAGGCCAAAAAACGTGAACCCGAACCCTCCGAGATCCCCCCACAGTTCCCAAATAGCTGTCCCTCAACTATTTGAGACCCCTCCTACAGTCCCCCCAATAATACAAAATACAAATAAAAAATACAAATAATTCCATTCCCCACCCCCAAGAACCCCCAATGCACCAACAACCAAGAGAATGAACCCCCACCCCCAAGAACCCCCAATGCACCAACAACCAAGAGAATGAACCCCCACCCCCAAGAACCCCCAATGCACCAACAACCAAGAGAATGAACCCCCACCCCCAAGAACCCCCAATGCACCAACAACCAAGAGAATGAACCCCCACCCCCAAGAACCCCCAATGCACCAACAACCAAGAGAATGAACCCCCACCCCCAAGAACCCCCAATGCACCAACAACCAAGAGAATGAACCCCCACCCCCAAGAACCCCCAATGCACCAACAACCAAGAGAATGAACCCCCACCCCCAAGAACCCCCAATGCACCAACAACCAAGAGAATGAACTAAAGACAAGATAGAAAAAGACACAAGAAAGGACAACCAAAATCATAACAACAATGCCAATTTGTATAATTTTGTGTGCATTTCCGGCACTATTACATGTATATGTGTTCTTGTATGCGTTTATTAGAATGATAGTGTGTGTATATATGCAAGGGTTCAAACACCTGCACGGCATCAGCCTCAGGCAACCCGGCATTAGCTGTAAAAACACTGCCCATCAGTGTCATTCAAATATACTTTTAATTCTGTTTTATTGTGATTTTTTTTACTTTTATCTTTGACCATCTCCCGCACAGCAACTCCACTCCCACTTGTCTCCAATTCCACATCCCAACCCTCAGCTTCCCTCAGCCCATCCCACCTATCTCTGCTGGCCACCCTCTTCGGATTTCTACGTAACATATATCTTTCAACTATGCTTTGATGTTTAACGTACAATTTCAATCTATCTAATCATTGGATTAGATTGAAATTGTACGTTAAACATCACAGCATCCACAGATCACAGAATCCACAGATTGCGAGTTGATGATAAATACTTTTACTAAGAGTATTAGTATATTAGTAATTGACTGACCCGGTCTCTCCAGATCTCATAAAAGGAATATTTATAGGGTCAATTATAGATCAATGCTATGCATTTTCAGCCATTCCTGAACCTGAGATCTTCATTCAGTGGGAGAGGATAAGACTGAAAAGAGAACATCTGCCTAAAATATTTTAGCTTCCTCTTTTTAAAATGTAATTTGGAGAATCATTGAGGATTCCGTCTACAGTAACGAGTTTCTGCAAATTCTTTTGTTATCATTCCTGTACTGGAGATTCAGGAAGAATTTAGCATTTTTCTCCATATTTCATCCAGTTTGCTTTATTTTTGTAATAGATTACATTAGATCATTCTTGAATAAGTTCCTCACGTTCTTTTTGTTTTTCCTCTAACTTATTTTGCATCTCTGTAGTATTTTTTTTATTGCTATCTACCTGTACCATTAGTTCATTGATTTCCCTTGTTAGTCTCTTTAGCCAGGAACTGCTTTTTTATTATTGATGAATATTGAATTGAATGACCCCTGAAGGTACATTTTTAAAGGTATCCCAAACAATAAGGGGATTTCCTGAACCTATATTATACTGGAAAAATTCAGTTATAAATTATTTTGTCTTAGTTAAAAATAAATTGTCCTCCAGTAAACTTTGATAAAATGTCCAATATCGCCGTCCACTTGGAAACTCTATAAGAGTTATGTGAATGCCAATTAGATGAGCCGATCGCATTCTGTCTCCTATTAAAACTCTTTTAACCTTTGATGCAAGAAAGAGGCGAAAAGGTAGTCAAGACGACTAGCTTGATTAAGTCTCCTCCATGTATATCTCACTTGGTTGGGATTTTTTAGTCTCCAAATATCCACTATTTCTAATGTGTCCATAATATTTGTGAGTTCCTTAAGGGCACTGTGATGGTAGTTTGTTGAGTGATTACTGTCATTGAGGTACTTAACACTGTGTTATAGTCTCCTACCATAATTATATGATAATTCATTTGTTGCCTGTAAGTTCAATAAACTTGTATAAATGTTTTCGAAGAATTATGGATCATCCTGATTTGGACCATATAGATTAATGAGCCAAATCTCTTTTTGTCCACTGTCATATTCAAAAAGATCCACCTTTCTTACGAATCACTCCTGACTATTTGCACACTGGGATCAAAATTATTGTTAATTAATATCATCACACCTTTTGAGTTCCTTTGTCCATGACAGAAAATTATTTCACCACCCCATTCCTTTTTCCACACAACTTCATCTACGGATGTAGAGTGAGTTTCATGAAAACAGTATGTTATATTCCTTTTCCTTTAGCCACGTAAAGACTGATCTTCTTTTTTAATAATCCGCTAAAAAACAGTTCTCGACAATAGAGAGAGTGAGAGAAGATTGCGAGATCAGGTGTGTGTGTGTGTGTGTGTGTGTGTATATAAGTCCATATGTGTAAGCAAACTTGTAATTGAGTACATGTGTGTTCATATTCACTTCATGATGTTCAGATATTTTTATAGTTCCCATACTTTCTTTTTTTGTAACTTGAATTCCCTGTAGAATTTAGTACAGCCATGGTGTTATGGAGCTGTCTCGGAATAGCTGTCCATCTATAAAGAGTTTGTCCACAATGATAAAGGCACACTTAACCTTCTCCCTCTGTTGCCTTTGTACCGGACACAGTCTCTTATGATGTTTGTTTATCTCCCTTGGAAATTGGTAATTGAGACCGAATTTGGTCCCGGTCTTTAAGCTCCCTTCCCCTCCTTTTGATCAGCTCCTTTTGTTGGTAGTGTTCAAATTTTGCGATGATCGTTTGGAGACCCTTGGTCTTGTCGCTCCAAGTGTGTGTACTCAGTAGAAAGCCACCTTCTTTACAGTCTTTTTACGAAGTTTCAAGGCAGATTGCATGAATTCTCTGATCGCGCCCTCTGGACTATTGGATGCGTCCTCAGGAATCACAGAAAAAAATATATTTTCACGCATGCTACGACTTTGTATGTCTAGTAGCGACTTCTTAAAGGCATGTTTTCCTTGAGGAGACAATCCATGTTGGAATCGTTGATTTTTACCTTGGCTGTGAGTGCCTTGTTCTCTGCTTGGAGAATGAGAATTTCACTCTGGCTAAACTCAAAACTCCCACTCAACCCTGCTACCTCCTCACACAACTTTTCCAGTGTTGCATGGATTCCAGCCAGAGCACTAGCCTCTACATCAATGGTAAGTAAATTGTCCATGTCTGTAGATTAAACTGGATTTCTTTTTTTGGGGGGGGGGGGGGTTAAAGTTATTTTGTGAGGTAGTCGGATCTTTCCATGATGGGAGTATGTTATTCCCCCATAGCGTAAAGCTGTTGGTACTCGTCGATATCCCTCTGGATCTCCTTAGTATCCAGGTTGGCTCTTTACTGCAAACAGTTGTTTTACGAAAAGATAACGAGTCTTTCTCATGACGACGACAGGTGTCTGTAGTACAGCCAGCTAGCCCTCCCGGTATCCACGCAAAAAATGGAACACAAACTTGCAGTCCCAGACGTAAAGGATAACCGAGCCGTGGAATCCTTAGCAGCAAAAATCATTTTAATGAAAAATATTTAATATAAACAACAAACCAAGTGTAGACAGTACAATGTTCTGTTGCGCGCTCTGATTATGTATGCTGTGTGATGATGTCACCTTGTGTTTCTTGGCACACTTTATTTGCGTTGTTTAACTTATTTGTTTACTTATTTTGTACATAATGTTGCCGCTACTGTCTCTTAAGACTGAAAATAACTTCTGGACATGAGGACTGCAATTACTCACCACAGACTGGCAGAATCCTTTTTTTCCTTTACCTTCTTCATGCACCCATCCCATTAGCGGGATCATTTACGTCAACATCAGCTGGATTGCAGCGCGCCAAATTCTAATTAAATTACAAAAAATATTTAATTTTCATGAATTCACAAGTGCAATATAGCAAAACACAGCTTAGCTTGTTGTTAATCCACCTGGTGTGTCAGATTTCAATAAAGCTTTTCGGCGAAAGCTATCCAAGCATTTATGTAAGAACATCTCTCTCAGTAGACAAAATATTACAAACAGTTAGCCGCCAAGTAGATTGGTCACGAAAAGCAATAAATTAAATTGCTTACCTTTGATGATCTTCAGATGTTTGCACTCACGAGACTCCCAGTTACACAATAAATGTTCCTTTTTATTCCATAAAGATTATTTTTATATCCAAAATACCTCAATTTGTTTGGCACGTTATGTTCAGAAATCCACAGGCTCGAGTGGTCACGACATCGCAGACACAAATTCCAAATAGTATCTGTAATGTTCAAAGAAACATGTCAAACTTTTTTTTAAATTCAATTCTCAGGTTGTTTTTTCAATATATAATCGATTATACACTGCTCAAAAAAATAAAGGGAAAACTAAAATAACACATCTGAATGAATGAATGAAATATTCTTATTAAATACTTTTTTCTTTACATAGTTGAATGTGCTGACAACAAAATCACACAAATTATTAATGGAAATCAAATTTATCAACCCATGGAGGTCTGGATTTGGAGTCACACAAAATTAAAGTGGAAACCACACTACAGGCTGATCCAACTTTTATGTAATGTCCTTAAAACAAGTCAAAATGAGGCTCAGTAGTGTGTGTGGCCTCCACGTGCCTGTATGACCTCCCTATAACGCCTGGGCATGCTCCTGATGAGGTGGCGGATGGTCTCCTGAGGGATCTCCTCCCAGACCTGGACTAAAGCAGCCGCCAACTCCTGGACAGTCTGTGGTGCAACGTGGCGTTGGTGGATGGAGCGAGACCTGATGTCCCAGATGTGCTCAATTGGATTCAGGTCTGGGGAACGGGCGGGCCAGTCCATAGCATCAATGCCTTCCTCTTGCAGGAACTGCTGACACACTCAAGCCACATGAGGTCTAGCATTGTCTTGCATTAGGAAGAACCCAGGGCCATCCGTACCAGCATATGGTCTCACAAGGGGTCTGAGGATCTCATCTTGGTACCTAATGGCAGTCAGGCTACCTCTGGCGAGCACATGGAGGGCTGTGCGGCCCCCCAAAGAAATGCCACCCCACCCCATGACTGACTCACCGCCAAACCGGTCATGCTGGAGGATGTTGCAGGCAGCAGAACGTTCTCCACGGCGTCTCCAGACTCTGTCACGTCTGTCACATGTGCTCAGTGTGAACCTGCTTTCATATGTGAAGAGCACAGGGCGCCAGTGGCGAATTTGCCAATCTTGGTGTTCTCTGGCAAATGCCAAACGTCCTGCACGGTGTTGGGCTGTAAGCACAACCCCCACCTGTGGACGTCGGGCCCTCATACCACCCTTATGGAGTCTGTTTCTGACCGTTTGAGCAGACACATGCACATTTGTGGCCTGCTGGAGGTAATTTTGCAGGGCTCTGGCAGTGATCCTCCTGCTCCTCCTTGCACAAAGGCGGAGGTAGCGGTCCTGCTGCTGGATTGTTGCCCTCCTACGGCCTCCTCCACGTCTCCTGATGTACTGGCCCGTCTCCTGGTAGCGCCTCCATGCTCTGGACACTACGCTGACAGACACAGCAAACCTTCTTGCCACAGCTTGCATTGATGTGCCATCTTGGATGAGCTGCACTACCTGAGCCACTTGTGTGGGTTGTAGACTCCGTCTCATGCTACCACTAGAGTGAAAGCACCGCCAGCATTCAAAAGTGACCAAAACATCAGCCAGGAAGCATAGGAACTGAGAAGTGGTCTGTGGTTATCACCTGCAGAACCACTCCTTTATTGGGAGTGTCTTGCTAATTGCCTATAATTTCCACCTGTTGTCTATTCCATTTGCACAACAGCATGTGAAATTTATTGTCAATCAGTGTTGCTTCCTAAGTGGACAGTTTGATTTCACAGAAGTGTGATTGACTTGGAGTTACATTGTGTTGTTTAAGTGTTCCCTTTATTTTTTTGATTAGTGTATATCAACCCGGACTTTAACTTCGTCAATAGGAGAGAGAGACACAACAGCTGGGACACCCAGCTATACACTGACGCGATGTGATCTTTCTCGCTCGTTTTTTCAAAATAAAAGCCTGAAACAATGTCTAAAGACTTCACAATATGGGGAAGCCATAGGAAAAGGAATCTGGTTGATATCCCTGTAAATGGAGGCAAGGCATTCAATGGAACATGGAGCTTTCAAAATAGAGGCCACTTCCTGGTTGAATTTTCCTCAGGTTTTCTCCTGCAATATCAGTTCTGTTATACTCAGACAATATTTTGACAGATTTGGAAACTTTAGTGTTTTCTATCCTAATCTGACAATTTATATGCATATTCTAGATTCTGGGCCTAAGAAATTGGCAGTTAAATTTGGGTACGTTTTTCATCCAAAAATCTAAATACTGCCCCCTACACTCAACAGGTTAACGAGTCTGACGAGGCTGACACGAACGATATATACTGCTTTCTTGGGAACAGGCCCAGATCTCTGTGATTTGCGTGAAGAGGAGGCGGCGAAAAAGTGGCCGGAGGGCGGGCTGCCTTCTGAGAATTCCTAGACGATTGAATAAACCCCCACTTTCTTCCATTCTGCTAGCAAACGTGCAATCTTTTGACAATAAAATAGATCACCTACGCGGAAGATTAAACTACCAACATTCAAAACTGTAATATCTTATGCTTCACGGAGACGTGGCTGAATGACGATACTATCAACATACAGCTGGCTGGTTATACGGTGCACCGGCAGGATAGAACAGCGGCGTCTGGTAAGGCGAGGGGCGGCGGTCTATGTATTTTTGTAAATAACAGCTGGTGCATGGTATCTAAGGAAGTCTCGAGCTATTGCTCGCCTGAGGTAGAGTATCTCATGATAAATTATAGACCACACTACCTACCTAGAGAGTTTTCATCTGTATTTTTCTTAGCTGTTTACATACCACCACAGTCAGAGGCTGGCACTAAGACAGTATTGAATGAGCTGTATTCTGCCATAAGCAAACAAGAGAACGCTCACCCAGAGGCGGCGCTCCCAGTAGCCGGGGACTTTAATGCAGGGAAACTTAAATCCCTTTGACCAAATTTCTATCAGCATGTTAAATGTGCAACCAGAGGGAAAAAAACTGGACCACATTTACCCCACACACAGAGACGCATACAAAGCTCTCCCTCGACCTCCATTTGGCAAATCTTACCATAATTATATCCTCCTGATTCCGGCTTACAAGCAAAAATTAAAGTAGGAAGCACCAGTGACTAGGTCAATAAACATTTGTTCAGATGAAGCAGATGCTAAGCTACAGTACTGTTTTGCTAGCATACACCTGGAATATGTTCCGGGATTCCTCCAATGGCATTGAGGAATACACAACATCAGTAATTGGCTTCATCAATCAGTGCATCGATGACATCGTCCCCACAGTGACCGTATGTACTAGAAGTCGACCGATTAATCGGAATGAGCGATTAATTAGGGCCGATTTCAAGTTTTCATAACAATCGGAAATCGGTATTTTTGGGCTCCGATTTAAATATATATATTTATTTAATCTTTATTTAACTAGGCAAGTCAGTTAAGAACACATTCTTATTTTCAATGACTGCCTAGGAGCGGTGGGTTAACTGCCTCGTTCAGGGGCAGAAAGACAGATTTTCACCTTGTCAGCTCGAGGAATCCAATCTTGCTACTTTACAGTTAACTAGTCCAACGCAATGACGACCTGCCTCTCTCTCGTTGCACTCCACAAGGAGACTGCCTGTTACGCAAATGCAGTAAGCCAAGGTAAGTTGCTAGCTAGCATTAAACTTATTTTATAAAAAACAATCAATCATAAATCACTAGTTAATTACACATGGTTGATGATATTACTAGATATTATCTAGCGTGTCCTGTGTTGCATATAAATCTGACTGAGCATACAATATCTAAGTATCTGACTGAGCGGTGGTATGCAGAAGCAGGCACGTAAACATTCATTCAAACAGCACTTTCGTGCGTTTTGCCAGCAGCTCTTCGTTGTGCGTCAAGCATTACGCTGTTTATGACTTCAAACCTATCAACTCCCAAGATGAGGCTGGTGTGACCGAAGTGAAATGGCTGGCTAGTTAGCGCGCGCTAATAGCATTTCAAACTTCACTCGCTCGGAGCCTTGGGGTGATTGTTTCCCCTGCTCTGCATGGGTAATGCTGCTTCGATGTGGTGGCTGTTGTCGTTGTGTTGCTGGTTCGAGCCCAGGGAGGAGCGAGGAGAGGGACGGAAGCTATACTGTTACACTGGCAATACTAAAGTGCCAATAAGAACATCCAATAGTCAAAGGTTAATGAAATACAAATGGTATAGAGGGAAAGAGTCCTATAATAACTACAACCTAAAACTTCTTACCTGGGAATATTGAAGACTCATGTTAAAAGGAACCACCAGCTTTCATATGTTCTCATGTTCTGAGCAAGGAACTGAAACGTTAGCTTTCTTACATAGCACATATTGCATTTTTACGTTCTTCTCCAACACTTCTCCATCTACTTGAGGCTAAATTGATTTTATTGATAAGTGTTCATTCAGTATTGTTGTAATTGTCATTATTACAGCTTTTTTGGTCCTCCAACAATCAGTATCGGTATCGGCGTTGAAAACTCATAATCGGTCGGCCTCTATGTACATACCCCAACCAGAAGCCATGGATTACAGGCAACATCCACACTGAGCTAAAGGCTAGAGCTGCTACTTTCAGGGAGCGGGACTCTAACCTGGAAGCTTATAAGAAATCCCGCTATGCCTTCTGACAAACCATCAAACAGGCAAAGCATCAATACAGGACTAAGATCGAATCGTACTACACCAGCTCTAATGCTCGTCGGATGTGGCAGGGCTTGCAAACCATTACAGACTACAAAGGGAAGCACAGCTGAGAGCTGCCCAGTGACACGAGCCTACCAGACGAGCTAAACTACTTCTATGCTTGCTTCGAGGCAAATAACACTGAAACATGCATGGAACACCAGCTCTTCTGGAAGACTGTGTGATCACGCTATCCGCAGCCGATGTGAGTAAGACCTTTAAACAGGTCAACATTCACAAGGCTGCAGGGCCAGACGGATTACCAGGATGTGTACTGCGAGCATGCGCTGACCAACTGACAAGTGTCTTCATTGACATGTTCAACCTGTCCCTGACTGAGTCTGTAATACCTACATGTTTTAAGCAGACCACCATAGTCCCTGTGCCCAAGAACACTAAAGTGACCCTCCTAAACAACTACCGACCCGTAGCACTCACGTCTGTAGCAATGAAGTGCTTCGAAAGGCTGGTCATGGTTCACATCAACACCATTATCCCAGAAACGCTAGACTCACTCCAATTTGCATAGCGCCCCAACAGATCCACAGAGGATGAAATCTCTATTGCACTCCACACTGCCCTTTCCCACCTGGACAAAAGGAACACCTATGTGAGAATGCTATTCATTGACTACAGCTCAGCGAACAACACCATAGTGCCCTCAAAGCTCATCAATAAGCTAAGGACCCTGAGACTGAGACTAAACATCCCCCTCTGCAACTGGATCCTGGACTTCCTGACAGGCCGTTCCCAGGAGGTAAGGGTAGGTAACAACATATCCGCCACGCTAATCCTCAACACGGGGGCCCTTGGGGGTGCGTGCTCAGTCTCCTCCTGTACTCCCTGTTCACTCATGACTCCACGGCCAGGCACGACTCCAACACCATCATTAAGTTTGCCTGGTGACACAATAGTGGTAGGCCTGATCACCGACAACGACGATACAGCCTATATCGGAGACCTGGCCGTGTGATGCCAGGACAACAACCTCTCCCTCAACGTGATCAAGACAAAGGAGATGATTGTAGACTGCAGGAAAAAGAGGACCGAGCACATGCCCATTCTCATCGATGGGGCTGCAGTGGAGCAGGTTGAGAGCTTTTTAAGTTGGTGTCCACATCTCCAACAAACTTACATGGTCCAAGCACACCAAGTCAGTCATGAAGAGGGCTTAACAAAACATATTCCCCATCAGGAGACTGAAAAGATTTGGCATGGGTCCTCAGATCTTCAAAAGGTTCTACAGCTGCACCATCGATAGCATCCTGACTGGTTGCATCACTGCCTGGTATGGCAACTGCTCAGCCTCCGACCACAAGGCATTACAGAGGGTAGTGTGTACGGCCCAGTACATCACCGGGGCCAAGCTTCCTGCCATCGAGGACCTCTATTCCAGGCGGTGTCAGAGGAAGGCCTTAAAAATTGTCAGAGACTCAAGCCACCCTAGTCACAGACTGTTCTCTCTACTACCACAGGGCAAGTGGTACCGGAGCGCCTAGTCCAGGCGCAAGAGGCTTCTAAACACCTTCTAATCCCAAGCCATAAGACTCCTGAACACCTAATCAAAGGGCTACCCAGACTATTTGCATTGCCCCCCCCCCCCTTTACGCCGCTGCTTCTCTCTGTTGTTATCATCTATGCATAGTCACTTTAATAACTCTACCTACATGTACATATTACCTCAACTAACCGGTGCCCCCCACACATTGACTCTGTACTGGTACCTCCCTGTATATAGTCTCGATATTGTTATTTTACTGCTGCTCTTTAATTACTTGTTACTGTTATTTCTTATCCATATTTTTTTCAAACTGCATTGTTGGTTAGGGGCTCGTAAGTAAGCATTTCACTTTAATGTCTACAGCTGTTGTGACTAATAACATTTGATTTGATTTTGATTTGATCTTTGGAAAGTTATTCATCAAGATTGAGTGTGCCTACCAGGAACATGACAGGCTGAACGTTTGATTTATTTTTCAAAGCTATTCATGTATTGCTATTGACGTGTTCAATAATAACCAAACCAGACAGAAATTGGCCTTGCCAGTATTCATATTGTACTTATATGAATGGCCTTTGCTTCCAGTCATTACCACCACGGGCCTGCTATAGAAAAGGATGTGAATGGTAAGAGACATCACATGTGCTATTCTCTCCAAAAACCTGTCTATGGTAAGGAGCAGTAATGTAAAATGCAATTGTAAGGAAGAAAATAACTTAATCAAATACATTGTTAAAACACGCTGAAGTGTCATTTTATGGGACGATGACTCATTCCTCCTTTGTCTGTATCTTGTGTTTTGTGTTGCCCTCCAGGGAAATGTGATGAAGTGTTGGCCACACCACTCTCTCACACAGCTTTTACCAGCTCCTCAGTGTACTCTGGTGGATATGGGGCTGGATACGCAAAGCTCAACAGGAGAGGAGGTATTAACTAAAATAATTCAGAATGAAAGCGTAACATCTCAATATTTTTATCTTATGATTATTTTAAGCTGCAGTCTCATTCACTTCACTCACATATGTTTTGCCACGTAGAAGCAGAGGATACTAATGGTTGCTGGTTTGATTGTTTCTCTCATCTCCAGGTGCTGGAGGCTGGTCTCCGGGGGACACTGACCGTTACCAGTGGCTGCAGGTGGACCTGGGCACCAGGAAGCAAGTCACCTTCATTGCCACACAGGGCCGGTACAGCAGCTCTGATTGGACAACCCAGTACAGACTCCTCTACAGTGATACAGGAAAGAACTGGAGACCATATCGGCAAGATGGCGACATATGGGTGAGTGTGTTAGTTGTCATTCGTGTATCAGAAATGCCTACTTAATCAACAATCATTTCTAAATGTTTGTACTTTGTTAATATAATTATAGCCTAAAGTGAGCAATAGTAATGGCGTATTTTTGTAGGCACTAACGCCATGGTTTGTTGAACAAATCCTATGGGGAAATTTTGTTGTAGGGTTATTGGATAAATGCCGAAAATAAGGTCTGGGGTGAACACAGGTTTAGGAGGTTTTATACATTTTGTTCTATGAGATAATCTTCATCAGCTGACGTCACTTTTTGTAAATCTTTAAGCATTTACTGTATGTAATAAAAAAAGCACATAAAAGGCTTCATAATTAATGAAGGTCATGTTGACTGACTGATATTACCTCATAGAACAAAACATATAATATCTCCTAAGCCTGTGTTCATCTCAGACCTTATTTTCGGGCATTTATCCCAAAACCCTATTCTTTCCCCATTCATTTTCCCCATAGCAATTGCTGAACGAACCAGAAGTAATTCATTTCCGTTTTCTTAGGATTACAAACCTTTTGGTTGTGCACCTGTTATACCCCTGAAAGGGGTAAATAAATCACACAGAGATGTAGCTTCAGCTTCAAGTCACTTGTAATGAGTGTTTTTCATATAAAATCATGAACCATTTACATAGGTACAATATATAATTTTTTACAAATGCACAAAACATTATCTTTAAATTACATAACTGTTACAATTGTTCAATAAACCAATATTGTCTCATTTATACTTTGCAATGGCTTGAATAATCCTTTATTATCGCTCTTTAAATTGATAATGAAATGCATCACGCATTCTACTATTTATTATCCGGCAGGGGCGGCAGGGTAGCCTAGTGGTTAGAGCGTTAGATAGACTAGTAACCGTAAGGTTGCAAGTTCAAACCCCCAGGCAGTTAACCCACTGTTCCTAGGCCATCATTGAAAATAAGAATTTGTTCTTAACTGACTTGCCTAGTTAAATAAAGGTTAAAAAAATAAATTATCCTTGTATATACTGTTCCTATATTTATTAGATTCTGTATGGATTCATTCCCATCAGCATGCAAATTCCTCCTAATAACAAAAACATGTATAACCTTGAATGAATTCATATTTAGTGCTTTAGATTACAACAACATTCACATTTTCCGAAAATGTTCCATTGTTCCCATTCATCAACCACACACACAGGAGCTGTGCTCGTCTCTCTTGGGCACGCTCTGATCACGAAGTCACCTCGTGTAAGTGAGCATCCTTCTAGCAAGCTAGCTAGAAAAACGGCTCATTTTGA
The DNA here is from genome assembly GCF_013265735.2 of Oncorhynchus mykiss. Taxonomy (NCBI): domain Eukaryota; kingdom Metazoa; phylum Chordata; class Actinopteri; order Salmoniformes; family Salmonidae; genus Oncorhynchus; species Oncorhynchus mykiss. Next base: position 65,961,234 of record NC_048572.1, read on the forward strand.
CGTGGTCTAAACATACAAATAACAAATGTAATGCTTTAAACATCTTTGCTGTGACTAATTAACATTCTGACATTAACAAATATATTAAATCGCATTCATACCTGAAAGGGGGAAATATAGAAATAAATCACACAGAGATGTAGCTTCGGCTTCAAGTCGCTTGTAACGAGTGTGCTGGGAAGCCCCTATAGGAATTCCTTGGTATAGCCTATCAAACTCACATCAGACAAATGAACAGCATATTATTTACTGGTCCAAATTATGATTCTGTATTATTATTTTGTTATTAAGGCACTTTTAATAATATCACACACCATCTGAAATGCTCCCCATGAACAGTAATTGGCTTCAAAATGTGGAACCTAAAGGTTATGTTTCTGTTTGCTTTCCAAGGCATTTTCAGGCAACTCCAACAGCGAGAGTGTGGTCCGCCATGATCTGCAGCATGCAATCATAACACGCTACGTCCGCATCATCCCACTTGAGTGGAGCGAGGAGGGGAGGATCGGCTTGAGAGTGGAAGTCTATGGCTGTTCTTACTGTGAGTGTACGGTACTGTACATCCATGCACATCTCACTCTACTGTACAAGAGAGAGTATATGCAAACATCCTTTAACAGAAGAACATAAAGGAATCTCTTAATTCAAAACATGAAGAAAATATGAGAATAATTAGGTGTTGGCCAATATGGGCTTAATTAATATGTAATACTGAAGGTTTTAATTATCTTGGTATCATATTTGTCAGGTGGGTGTATTAATATGCTCAGTAATGTAGATTCATTGAGTTTACATAATTACATTACTGATCTATGTGCCAACAGCGACATTCACACAGCTACAGGTTTTTGATAGAGTAGGAGATGGAGAACAGCTGTTTACCTTGGCTGGTTTCTGTTGTTACCTTATACTACAGAAAAACACGCTTTACTGATCAATTTCTTTCTTCAAAGCTTTCACCTGCCACACCACCCTTTATTGTGTCCATCCTATGCTGTATTACACACTGTAGAAACTGATAGACAGGAAAAACTGACCAGGAGAAACTTGTTTGCTCTAGTAATTGAACAGTCTAGTTCCCCCTGGCCACTTGTCCTTACTGCGAATACTGCATCCATGCCCTTAAGATTGAACAGCAAATAGATGTATCCGACTGTCAGACCGGGTAAAGAGATGAAAGCACCTTTGAAAGGAGAAAGTTGCCACAGGGTGATATCACAATGCCATGCTGCTGTCTAAAGACACGTAGGCTGGCACATCTCAACAGACAGAAAAGTATTTGAAGTAGGCTTATATACCGGGGTATTTCAATAACGCCAATACCGTTGAAGCGGTTTCTTCTAAGTATATATTTTTAATACATTTTAATATTTGTAGCAATTTTTTTAAGTAAAGAAGATTGCGTTCTTCATTTCACCTGTTACATAACTTTTCATAATGAAGCTTACCGGTAGTCCCCACTCAGGTGGTGTTTGTTTACAAGTACAGAACGATGAGAGACCGGAGCCTTGTGAGTCATTCACTCTTGTGCAGCACGCGCCAGGTAGTTACAGTATGGAGATCACAACAAACTGTTTGCCAGCTAGATATCTTATGACTATTAAGTTAATTGTCCAAAATGTGCTTTATGCTCTACAGTTGTGCATTTGGTTTGCTAATTTAGTAGCTATTAAGCTAAGTGGTTAGCCCTTGAATATGACTCTCAGTTCCATTCCATTACACATAAGAGTCATTGGACAAAGGCGTCTTCTCTTCGGGGGAGTTTTGTTAAGAGCTCAATCTGAAGATTAACACGCATCGCTTGCGGTATGGTTTAGGTAGAATAAGGACATTATCTTAAATATCAGCAAGAAATAATAAAAAAATACAAAACTAAATTGATACACACCTTGACAGGATTAGAGTTAGAGTTAGTGTTCTCACGCGGCCATAAGTCAATGTTACAGCGCATGTTTACGAAAATCAGACCGAAGACAAGACTGTACTAATTGCTAACTGGCGTGCTCTGAACAACTGTGTGTAAGCATAACTCGGGAAGTGTAGCTGAAGTGTAGTTTCGTCGGATGGAGGCACCCATGGCTGTATGGATATGTGCAGAACTGCTACAGTAAGTATCTTTTTTTATTTGAAGGATTCTTTCTCACTGATGAACGATAAGGCCATATGTTTCAAAAGCCAGCGATGATTGTTGAAATTTCTAAACTTTTTAAAACCGCATTGGGATTGTAGTACACATGAGCCAGTCGGAGACGAAACTAATGGCTGAACATTTTTAGGGAGAAGTCAGAATGACGCCTAGAGCTTTCGAGAGCTAACTAAGGGTTTAGCTTCTTCCAAAATCAAGCTTCACTTGGTAACAGCAGAGAATCCCCTCCTAAATCAAGAGCCTTGCTGTCTAATATTTGTTTTGTGCTTGCAGCAAACTGTAGTATTTTTTTGTTACTTGTATAACTTTATGAGCTGGGATGTCGTAATACATCAGAGACTGTATAGGTCAGAGAGTTCACAATGCACTCATTAGCATTTAGATAGCATTCTCTATGGGAGTTTATCATGTACTTGTTAGCAATGCTAATCTTCGGATTACAGAGTCAGTGGTGTTTGAAAATAGCGCCCCTTGCTTGTGTTCAGTGTCGGTATTACCGGATATCCCGATATGGCACAATGTCATACCTTCATACTGACCATCTGGATACTGCCCAAGCTTACTTTGCAGCCATGGTTATATGTATTAGAGACAGTCATTTCTCCCGCAGTTGTTCTTTTCCTCCAATTATAAAAAGAGAAATCCGTATAAGCTGCCTCACCTTTTTGACATTGCTTGTGATTGCAGTAGGTGATCTCTAAAGGACTATAGGTTCTTCTCATTAACACTCACATTACCTTTAATGTCAAAAGCCTTGACACAGGACAGTAGAGGGGATATTAAGCTCTGTAACCTTTATCACTGTTCGGTGACCTCAGGGGCGGATGTGATCAACTTCGAAGGCCAGGGTGTGATATCCTACCGCTTCAAGATGAAGAAGATGAAGATCTTGAAGGATGTCATCTCCCTGAAGTTTAAAACCACGGCCAGTAACGGTGTGCTCCTGCATGGGGAGGGACAGCAGGGAGACTATATCAGCCTGGAGCTGAAGAGATCCAAACTACTGCTCATGATCAACCTGGGTAATGGACCATTATCTGATCCTGTCTATGGGATATCTGTGTGCGTCCCAAATGGCACCCTATTCCTTATTTAGTGCTCTACTTTTGACCAGGTCCATAGTGCTCTGGTCAAAAATAGTGCAAGATATAGGGAACAGAGTGCCATATGGATGAACACCTACTGTAGTGTACTGTAGTCACTGTTAATATAGCTTCTTATGGCAATTACTTACGGCAGTTGATGAAACTTGATACAATTCCTGCATATTTGCTAATATGACTGGCCCTTATGCATTAATCATCTTCAGTTTTTATTTGATGGATTTCAGTAATAGTTGTTGTCAGAAAGATAATTATTCATCACAGTAGCCTACACAAATTAGCATTTGTAAAATGTTATCTCACTATGTCAGACTGTTGTTTATAGGAAAAATGTCGCCTTAAGCATTTTCTTGAATTCAATCTGTTTATGTCTTGTAAACTTCAGGCAGCAATCAGTATGGTTCCATCCTCGGGCACACCTCCGTGACAAGCGGAAGTTTATTGGATGATGACCATTGGCACTCCGTAATTATCGAGCGTTACCGACGGAATGTCAACTTTACCCTGGATCGCCACACGCAGCACTTCCGCACCAACGGGGAATTTGATCATCTTGACCTGGACTATGAGGTAGGCCACAGTTTTATTGTGTATTGTCTTAGTGGTTACTCTTTTTGCTTCCTTCCCTATCAGGGTTGGGGTGAATTCCATAAAAATGTCATTTCAGGAAATACACTGAAATTAAAAAATGTCTTCAATGCTTTTCAATTAGGAAAATATGAAATTTAAATTTGATTTACTTTCTAAATTAACAGGAATTTTAATGACTCCAATCCTATATAGTTTGTATATTGTCTTGGTTAATTTCTCCATCCATTCCTATAAAATTGTATTGTATATTGTCATTGGTGCGTTTCTACAACCCTCCCAATAAAGTTGTATTGTATATTGTTCTGGTTCATTTCCTCACATACCTCCCTATCTCTACGAGGAGAGGGGATATGAGAGATTATTTAATTAGATCCTTTGGCTCCTGTGAGTCAGGTTACTCAGAGGTCTGTGTGAAGATGTGTTAGTTCACAGATGCCAAATCGGAGCAAGCTCTCTCTGTACTGCGGCTCCCCTGTGTGTACAAAGCTCAGCTTTTAGGTTTGTCTGTGTAATTATCGGTGTGCGATACCGAAGGAAATTACTTTGGCTCCGCAGGGAAAGAGAAGTAAAAAAACACAACACCATACATACATTCATTATAAAGTGGAGATTAATGCAATCAGGCACAAGCGAAAACCAATATACTCTCTGAAGGGATGTATGCTGCTGTATTGATTTGATTCAAAGCGACAAATTGCTCTGAGGTGTGGCTCCTGCTGCAGAGCCTCTTCAAATAATACTTGACCCCTTTTCTTTTTCTCCTTCTGTGTCCTCAGATCAGTTTTGGAGGCATGCCCTTCTCTGCCAAGCCCAGCTCGGGAGGCAGGGAGAACTTTGTTGGCTGCATGGAGGGCATCACCTACAACGGAGATAACATTACCAACCTGGTCAAGAGGAAGAAAATTGATACTTCAAGTTTTGTAAGAATCTTTCTCTGACATGTTTTGTACATCTGAGTAGCATCTTTTCTAGGTGGTTTGTGATTCCCTGGTATGCCTGGAAAACATAAACGGTAAGAACAGCCATGTATTTGTGATTACTTACTTGGAAAGTCCAGTGTTGCAACACCTCACTTCAATATAATGATCCTTTTTCACTGAGGCACTACAATAAAACAGTATAGTGCATCTCAGTACACTCACTGTAGCATAAATCAGAAGAGAAGATACTCTTACCTTGTGGTGATTATGACAGAAAACAAATTAATTTCTTAAAGTCATCCTATATGGAAACATTTTAAAAGTATTTTTAGCTAAATATTTTAGGATACATGTGAAATATTTTAAATTGGCCAAATAATGTATAAAAACATTTTCATTCATACATTTTAAATAAATTACAACATATATTATGGAATGTATTTAAAGGCCTAGTGCAGTCAAAAATGTTTTGTATATATTTCAATACTATGAGGTCAGAATAATATTGTGAAAATGTGACCGACCGGCTCGTTTCGGTCTTATGTAGCAAAATTTGAAATTATGTTTTTTACATTGGATAAAAGTAGAGACTCCAAGTTAGAAAATTGTATATCATACACCACAGTTGAAGAACAATGGGAAAGTAATTCTGCTTTGAAAGTTGATAAACTTGTAACCTCACTTTTGAGAAAATGGCCATTGAATTTTTTGGTAAACCACTTCTTTCTCTACACCCATTCAGCATCGTTCACACCCTCTTAAGTCTTAGCCCCACCAATCTCTTTAAGGATTCACATGTGAACAACCAAAGATTTCAAGACTAAAGGCTGGTTTATTTTTTTATTTTTTCACCTTTATTTAACCAGTTAGGCTAGTTGAGAACAAGTTCTCATTTACAACTGCGACCTGGCCAAGATAAAGCAAAGCAGTGCGACACAAACAACAACACAGAGTTGTTACACATGGAATTAACAAACATACAGTAGAACAAGTCTATATACAATGTGTGTAAATGAGGTAGGACAAGTGAGGTAAGGTAATAAATAGGCCATAGTGGTGAATTAATTACAATATAGCAATTCAACACTGGAGTGATGGATGTGCAGAAGATGAGTGTGCAAGTAGAGATACTGGGGTGCAAAGGAGCAAAATAAATAACAGAATAGGGATCAGGTAGTTGGATGGGCTATTTACAGATTGGCTATGTACAGGTGCAGTGATCTGTGAGCTGCTCTGACAGCTGGTGCTTAAAGCTAGTGAGGGAGATGTGAGTCTCCAGCTACAGTGATTTTTGCAGTTCGTTCCAGTCATTGGCAGCAGAGAACTGGAAGGAAAGGCGGCCAAAGGAGGAATTGGCTTTGGGGGTGACCAGTGAAATATACCTGCTGGAGCGCATGCTACGGGTGCTGCTATGGTGACCAGTGAGCTGAGATAATGCGAGGCTTTACCTAGCAAAGACTTATAGATGACCTGGAGCCAGTGGGTTTGGCGAAGAATATGAAGCGAGGGCCAGCCAACGAGAGCATACAGGTCGCAGTGGTGGGTAGTATATAGGGCTTTGGTGACAACGGATGGCACTGATAGACTGCATCCAATTTGCTGAGTAGAGTGTTTGGCTATTTTGTATATTACATCGCCGAAGTCAAGGATCCGCAGGATAGTCAGTTTTACGAGGGTATGTTTGGCAGCATAAGTGAAGGATGCTTTGTTGCGAAATAGGAAGCCGATTCTAGATTTAATTTTGGATTGGAGATGCTTAATAGGGCAGGCGTTCCACTAGCGGAACCCCTCAACAACATTCCGCTGAAAAGGCAGTACGCGAAATTCAAAAATATTTTTTTAAATATGTAACTTTCACACATTAACAAGTACAATACAGCAAATGAAAGATAAACATCTTGTTAATCTTCTGTTAATCTTGTCCGATTTCAAACATGCTTTACAGCGAAAGCACAACATATGATTTAGGTCATAGCCAAGTCAAAAAAACAGTAATTTTTCCAGCGAAAGAGAGGAGTCACAAAAAGCAGAAATATGGATAAAATGTATCACTAACCTTTGATGATCTTCATCAGATGACACTCATAGGACATCATGTTACACAATACATGTATGTTTTGTTCGATAATGTGCATATTTATATCCAAAAATCTCAGTTTACATTGGTGTGTTACGTGCAGTAATGTTTTGATTCCAAAACATCCAGTGATTTTGCAGAAATACTCATAAACATTGATAAAAGATACAACTGTTATTCACAGAATTAAAGATAGACTTCTCCTTAATGCAACCACTGTGTCAGATTTCAAAAAAACTTTACGGAAAAAACCCAAAACAGCCAGAGGAATATCCACAATTTTGGAGTCAACAGAAGCTGGAAATAACACCATAAATATTCACTTACCTTTGATTATCTTCATCAGAAGGCACTCCCAGGAATCACAGTTCGACAATAAATGACTGATTTGTTCCATGAAGTCCATTTATGTCCAAATAGCCACTTAGCGTGTTCAGCCCAGTAATCCATCTTCATGAGGCGCAGGCACTTCGTCCAGACAAAAACTCAGTTCCGTTACAGTCCTTTAGAAACATGTCAAACGATGTATGGAATCAATCTTTATGATGTTTTTAACATAAAACATCAATAATGTTCCAACCGGAGAATTCCTATGTCTGAAGAAAAGCTCTGGAACGAGAGGTAACTCTGTCGGGAGCGCGCGTCACAAGACTGAGATACTCTGCCAGACCACTGACTCAGAGGTTTCATGAGCCCCTCCTTTATAGTAGAATCATCATTCAAGTTTCTAAAGACTGTTGACATCTAGTGGAAGCTGTAGGAAGTGCAACTTTATCCATATCTCAATGTGTATTCGGTTGGCCAAGCTTTGAAAAACTACAAACCTTAAATCCAACCAGGATGTGGGACATCTTTCTCAGGTTTTCGCCTGCCATATGAGTTCTGTTATACTCGCAGACATCATTCAAACAGTTTTAGAAACTTCAGTGTTTTCTATCCAATACTACTAATAATATGCATATATTAGCATCTGGGACAGAGTAGGAGGACGTTCACTCTGGGCACGCTATTCATCCAAAAGTGAAAATGCTGCCCCCTATCCCAAGAGTTTTAATGTGAGTCTGCAAGGAGAGTTTACAGTCTAACCAGACACCTAGGTATTTGTAGTTGTCCACATATTCTAAGTCTATGGCATTGAAGCTCATATGGAGGTTAGATAACACGGTGTCCAAAGAAGGCCCAGAAGTATACAGAATGGTGTCGTCTGCGTAGAGGTGGATCAGAGAATCACCAGCAGCAAGTGTGACATCATTGATGTATACAGAGAAAAGAGTCGGCCTGAGGATTGAACCCTGTGGCTCCCCCAAAGAGACTGCCAGAGGTCTGGACAACAGGCCCTCCGATTTGGTAATAATAATCAATAATTTTGCTCTTTATTTAGCCATCTTACATATAAAATTGAAAATTGTGAATAACTCACCACATGTTAATGAGAAGGGTGTGCTTGAAAGGATGTACATAACTCTGCAATGTTGGGTTGTATTGGAGAGTCTCAGTCTTAAATCATTTTCCACGCATCATTGTCCACGCACAGTCTGCTAGTGAGGCCTAGAATTCACTCTTACATAGGTACGTGGTTACAAAGGGCATCAGTGTCTTAACAGCGCGATTTTCCAAGGCAGGATACTCTGAGCGCAGCCCAAACCAGAAATCTGTCAGTGGCTTCTGATTTAAATTACATTTTCACAGAACCGCTTGTTGCAATTTCAGTGAGGCTCTCTTGTTCAGATATTGGTAAGTGGGCTGGAGGCAGGGCATGAAAGGGATAACGAATTCAGTTGTTTGTGTCATCCGTTTCGGGAAGGTACCTGCGTAATTGCGCACCCAACTATCTCCGGTGCTTCGCTATATCACATTTGACATTGTTTGTAAACTTGAGTTCATTTGCACACAAAAAATCATACAATGATGGAAAGACCTGTGTGTTGTCTTTCTCCAACTTCTTAATCATAGCCTCAATTTTGTCCACCACATTGAATATAGTTACGTAGAGTCCGTGTAATCCTAGATTCAGATCATTCAGGTGAGAAAAAACATCACCCAGATAGGCCAGTCATGTGAGAAACTTGTCATCATGCAAGCGGTCAGACAAGTGAAAATGATGGTCAGTAAAGAAAACTTTAAGCTCGTCTCTCAATTCAAGGAAACGTGTCAATATTTTGCCCCTTGATAAACAGCGCATGATGTGAAAGCGTTACATGGTCGCTGCCCATATCATTGCATAGTGCAAAAAATACACGAGAGTTCAGGGGCCTTGCTTTAACAAAGTTAACCATTTTCACTGTAGTGTCCAAAACATCTTTCAAGCTGTCAGGCATTCCCTTGGCAGCAAGAGCCTCTTGGTGGATGCTGCAGTGTACCCAAGTGGTGTCGGGAGCAACTGTTTGCACGCACGTTACCACTCCACTATGTCTCCTTGTCATGGCTTTTGCGCCATCAGTACAGATACCAACATGAGCAAATGCTACGTTTGGCTACATACGGACCGTTAGTGGAATTCCCGTTAGAGAGTAACGGTTAATAGGATTGGATGTTAATTATTTGACTAGGCTACCTGTATTTGACATTGTGTTGTTATTTTGCTGAACACTAGATGGATTAATTTTATTTTGGGCAGTGAAACGAGGCTACTCAGGCGAGAAAAAAACTTCACCCAAATGTATAGCCCTGTTGGAAATATAATTTGACTGTTTGGAAATGTGAAGAAATATATATTTTTATTGTCAATAAAAAAACATGTGAATCCCATTTTTATTTGGCGTACCCCCGATGGCATTGCGTCGTGTGAATACCTGGTCTACCGAATCAAAAGCTTTGGCCAAGTCAATAAAAATAGCAGCACAACATTGCTTAGAATCAAGGGGAATGGTGACCTCATTTAGGACCTTTTTAAGGTTGCAGTGACACATACATAACCTGAGCAGAAACAATATTGCATACCAGAGAGAACTGTAGACGTCAATCAACTGACTGGCTTTCTTGATAAGTGTTTTCCAACACTTCTGATAAACAGGGCAAAATAGATATTTGCCTATAACAGTTAGGATCCGCTTAATCTCCCCTTAAATAAAGGACGCACCATGGCTGCCTTCCAAGCAATGGGAACCTCCCCAGAGAGGAGAGACAGGCTTGGCGGTGATTGGGGCATCGTGAACACTCTATTGAAATGGTTGCTTGCATATTGGAGTCTTTCGTTTAGACATGTAGCTAGCTAAACAGTGAACCATAATCCCAACTCATAACGTTACTACCCTGCATGAATCTGAAGGTAACTAACCAACCAGGTTCAATGTTAACTAGCAATGAAAATGGCTCTGAGATACAAATAATATTACTACACACATCATACACACAACATTAGCTATCGAGACTGCCAGCTAAAGTTAGCTAGCTACCTAACAGTACGCTTTAACTTTAAATGAAAATGACTTTCTGACAATTAGAAACTTGTAATTTCTGAAAATGTAGCTAGCTAGACTATCTTACCCATGTACATGGATAGACGCTTCTTCCTCTCTGTCACGGATGCCATGGTTGCCCTTAGTTTGAAGATGTAATCTGGAGACAGGTGTTCTATACAACAGCTTTCTGTGTGTTCTTTTTTTGACTGCCTCTGCATATTTGCAATCAAACGGCAGAATTTTCTCTATCTCCCTAGCTATCATACTCTAATTCCACAGGGCATTTCACTAATTTCAAAACTCTGTCTTCCAGAAAGTGGAGAGCAACACTTTTGCAATCCTACTATGTGATATCTTTAAAAAAAGCACCGTTTACCGAATTACCTACACATACTGGCCAGCTCATGTTATAGACAGAAGCGTGCTACATGGCAGACCAATCCGAACTCATCTCTCGGCATGTCCCATTATAGACAATCATGGCTTAGCCTTTGTTATTTTGTTGCTTTCACAAAGTTATTTCGGGAAGATTGTTATTCATTTAGTGTGATTAGTTTACTTAGTCATTTTAAGGTCAAGCCTGTTACTCAAACTAAACTCTTTAATATGGTGAAACTATTCCTTTTAAAATATTTATTTGAAAAGAAATATTGAACATCTACAGTAATAGTCAAATGATAGTCTTTTTGGCCATTTTCTGGTGTTTTGTGGTAAAAATCTGAATGGGTCGAGCATAACACGTCAACCCATAGATAAAAAATGTCTTGCCTGTCTAACTATGTTTTTGTGGTAAATCTTGCATTAATTTGCCCCTCCTTGTTGCATACAACAAGCTTCCATGGGGATTCATGGCTGATTTAACTAGTAATTACCAGTTGGAGGGCTTTTCAAGTGGATTTTTCCCTTATGTGGTAAATTCCCACTTCCCACTTGGTTACGAATGCACCATAACACCGGTAAACCATCCACTGTAGAGCCATATAATACCACTCATTGGAAGCGCAAAATCTAGACCTACACTTTGACATATTGTGTTTTTGTTTAAATCGATAACAAACTCAAATAAAACATTATTAGAAAAGCCTCTTGAGATGGGACATGTCTTTTATTAAGTTGGACATGTGCGCTTTATGACAGAATGTTAAAATTGTGAAATCAAAAGGTTTTAAAAAAATCACTGGTTAAGTTTTGGCTTTGTGGCCCCCAAAAAAATTCTCCATTGATCAATACATAATTTAAGAAGCCGAATTAGGAACCACTTTGGCCACCCTATAGACTAGATGTCATAGCCATGCATTTCTGGAATATTGTCAGGCATGCAAATGAGCAAAGATGCAAATGTATGCACATGCATCTCTGGAATACATTTAAAGCATTCAATTCATTTTAGCAAAGATGCAAAAATATTTATTACGTGTCGTTTTCTTTTTGTTTGGGAAATGTTGAATAAAAAAGTATTCCATGCAATGGGATCGAACCCACTAAATGTGTCAAGCTTCAGAAGTCCTCAACGTTTAGCACAGGACAATTACTGCTCAGTTGTCAATGGTATGTGATGGTGTGTGAGCCATTACTGTGCTGAAGTATGGATCCAACCATTTTTATTGATTTCACTTCTTATGTGCCTCTTAGCTTGTTTTGTTTTCCTGTGAGCATGTTCCTTGGTGTTGCATTGCATGCTTTGTGTTCAGCACAAGTAGAGGGAGAAAGGTCAGCTTTGATAAGAGAAGCCAAAATAGTTTTTTGTCAAGTGCTGCTGTATGATGAGTGATTTTCTGTGTCGCTCTGAAATAATGCAGGCGCTTGCATTTTCCCATGCATTAAACCGCAAAATGTACATTTAAAAAGCACCTTAGGTTTTCTGATGCGCCTCTTATGGAAAATATATGCAAACTATGTTTATATGGTTGTGCCAATGTCTTGAGCTTAAATCAACAGGGAAAATCTGCCCTAATTTATAGACCTGTTTGCTATCTAAAAAGCACCTAAAAAATTGTATATATGCTAAATATATCCTAGCTTTGTTTATACTTTGTGTGAATAACATTTTTGTTGTTGTTACTAAAGTCAAGAAGGAAAAGCTGCCCTAACTTGTAGACCCATGTACTATTATACTTACTATCCACCTTACAGAGGAACCTGACGTTCTCCTGCAGTGAGACACACTCCTTCCCCTTGTTCTTCAACGCCACCAGCTTCCTGCGTCTTCCGGGGCTGTCGGACAGTGACACCCTGTCGGTCAGCCTGTCCTTCCGAACATGGAACCCCAGCGGTCTGCTCCTCTACACGGCCCTGGCCGACGGTGTGGTGGAGGTGGGCCTCACCGAGGGGAAGGTCACTGTCTACATCAACGTTACCCAGAAGAAGAACATGCGCATAGACATCTCCTCAGGTACGGTCTAGTTCAGGGCTCTCCAACCCTGTTCCTGTCGGTTTTCAATTCAATCCCAGGTGCACTAGATTAGGGTATGAACGAAAACCTACAGGACTGTAGATCTCCAGGAACAGGGTTGGAAAGCCCTGGTCCCGTTAGTACTGCCATGCTGGCTAATGCACTACAGTAGACCTGTTAATTTAGTCTGAAGACCTTCCTCTCCCTTGAAAGCATTAATTGCTTCTCTCTATCGATCTGGGGAGGCCCTCCCCAGGAGGGTCTTCTGTAGCTGAATCTCTGTCTGTTAGGCCCTGTCTGTTGGGCCCTGTCTGTTGGGCCCTGTCTGTTGGGCCCTGTCTGTTGGGCCCTGTCTGTTGGGCCCTGTCTGTTGGGCCCTGTCTGTTGGGCCCTGTCTGTTGGGCCCTGTCTGTTGGGCCCTGTCTGTTGGGCCCTGTCTGTTGGGCCCTGTCTGTTGGGCCCTGTCTGTTGGGCCCTGTCTGTTGGGCCCTGTCTGTTGGGCCCTGTCTGTTGGGCCCTGTCTGTTGGGCCCTGTCTGTTGGGCCCTGTCTGTTGGGCCCTGTCTGTTGGGCCCTGTCTGTTGGGCCCTGTCTGTTGGGCCCTGTCTGTTGGGCCCTGTCTGTTGGGCCCTGTCTGTTGGGCCCTGTCTGTTGGGCCCTGTCTGTTGGGCCCTGTCTGTTGGGCCCTGTCTGTTGGGCCCTGTCTGTTGGGCCCTGTCTGTTGGGCCCTGTCTGTTGGGCCCTGTCTGTTGGGCCCTGTCTGTTGGGCCCTGTCTGTTGGGCCCTGTCTGTTGGGCCCTGTCTGTTGGGCCCTGTCTGTTGGGCCCTGTCTGTTGGGCCCTGTCTGTTGGGCCCTGTCTGTTGGGCCCTGTCTGTTGGGCCCTGTCTGTTGGGCCCTGTCTGTTGGGCCCTGTCTGTTGGGCCCTGTCTGTTGGGCCCTGTCTGTTGGGCCCTGTCTGTTGGGCCCTGTCTGTTGGGCCCTGTCTGTTGGGCCCTGTCTGTTGGGCCCTGTCTGTTGGGCCCTGTCTGTTGGGCCCTGTCTGTTGGGCCCTGTCTGTTGGGCCCTGTCTGTTGGGCCCTGTCTGTTGGGCCCTGTCTGTTGGGCCCTGTCTGTTGGGCCCTGTCTGTTGGGCCCTGTCTGTTGGGCCCTGTCTGTTGGGCCCTGTCTGTTGGGCCCTGTCTGTTGGGCCCTGTCTGTTAGGCCCTGTCTCTTAGGCCCTGTATATATTTGTATTTTTGTCTTTAATATTACAGATAGATTGAAGGTTCTGTAAATTTCATTGCTTGCATAATTTATTTTCTCTATACATTTTTCCTCCTCCCCTACCATCATCTACCCTAATTGGAGTAAACTAACAGACAACAATATTTCTACTGCTACTTACAGCTATTTTGCTCACATCTACGATACCTGTAGTTCAATAATTATACATATATTCCTAATTTCCTTTTTCTTGAAGTACTTTATTTTCACGCACAGTGGGCAATGGCCAGGTCGCAGTTGTAAATGAGGACTTGTTCTCAACTAGCCTACCTGGTTAAATAAAGGTGAAATAAATAATTTTAAAAAAAATGTACTTTAATTTTAACTCCAACCCTTTGATGTCCACAAATTAAACCATCTTTCCAGTATAATGCCATTTTGCTATTTACTTTTGCAATACAACTCTCCATTTTACTATGATGTCTTACAAGGCTCCTGAACCTTCCTATATGTAACATTTCTACCGATATTGCCCTAAAAATAAATACTTTACCCTAGAGTATAATGATATTTCCCATTGACTGATTGTGGTGTTTCGGATTCCCGAACAATACGGTTTGCAGGTCCATCGGAACCCTGATATTATGACATAACAACCATTCCTGGACCAGACTCCAAAAGCGAGACACCAATGGAGAGTACCAGAAAATATGTTCTAATGATTCTGTTTCCTCGTGTCTGAACAAAGCTGACTGTTCAATGCCCCATATATTGAGCAGTATTTTTGTATGTGCCTGCCAATTTTTGTTTTACAGTGCCTTCAGAAAGTATTAACACCCCTTGACTCTTTCCACATTTTGTTGTTTTACAGGCTGAATTAAAATGGATTAAATTGAGATTTGTTGTCACTGGCCTACACACAATACCCCATAATGTCAAAGTGGAATTATGTTTGTAGAATGTTTAATTATTCTTCAGGCAATAAGTATTCAACCCCTTTGTTATGGCAAGCCTCAATAATTTCAGGAGTAAACAGTTGCTTACCAAGTCACATAATACGTATGTGTTTAACTTTATTTTTGAATGACTACCTAATTTCTGTACCCCACACATACAATTAACTGTAAGGACCCTCAGTCGAGTAGTGAATTTCAAACACAGATTCAACCACAAAGAGCAGAGACGTTTTCCAATGCCTCGCAAATAAGGGCACCTATTGGTACATGGGTACAATTTTTAAAATAAACAGACATTGAATATCCCTTTGAGCATGGTGAAATTATTAATTACACATTGGATGGTTTATCAATACACCTAGTCACTACAAAGATACATGCGTCCTTTCTAACTCAGTTGCCAGAGAGGAAGGTAAGCGCTCATGGATGGTGACTTTTTAAAACAGTCCCAGAGTGTAATGGCTGTGATTGGAGAAAATTGAGGATGGATCAACAACATTGTAGTTACTCCACAATACTAATCTAATTGACAGAGTTAAAAGGAAGAAGCCTGTACAGAATAAAAATGTTAAAACATAGCGGTGGCTGCATCATGTTATGGGTATTCTTGTAATCGTTAAGGACTCTGGAGTTTTTCAGGATAAAAGAATAAGCGGAATAGAGCTAAGCACAGGTAAAATCCTAGAGCAAAACCTGGTTCAGTCTGCTTTCCACCAGACACTGGGAGATTAATTCACCTTTTAGCAGGACAATAACCTAAAACACTGGAGTTGCTTACCAAGAAGGCAGTGAATGTTCCTGAGTGGTTGAGTTACAGTTTGGACTTAAATCTGCTTGTCTATCAATGATCAACCAATGTGACAGAGCTTGAAGAATTTTTAAAAGAGCAATGGGAAAATGTTGCACAATCCAGGTGTGGAAAGCTCTTAGAGACTTACCCAGAAAGACTCACCTCTAATCGCTGCTAAAGGTGATTTAAAAAAATAAAAATAAAATGTGTAACATGTATTGACTCGGGAGTTGAATACTTATATTAGTGGGGCGGGGGGTTATGTATTTTTCTTCCACTTTGACATGAGTATTTTGTGTAGATCATTCACACAAAAAAATACAATGAAATCAACTTTAATCACACGTTGTAACAGCAAAATGTGGAAAAAGTCAAGGGGTGTGAATAGTTCTGAAGGCACTATACGGCAGTTCATTGACCTGATGCCAAGGATTTGAGAAAACAAAAAACCAACTGTATTGCTGTCAAACCTTTAGACTTTAAGTTGAACAAATATTTTGTATTTATTTATACTAAGCCATTTATGATTTTTATTTCTTCTTTCATCAATTGTCTCTTCCAATTTGGTGGCTGAGCTACGAGGAGTTAGTTATAATTTTGTATTGAGCATACACCTCCATACACTGTTAGTTGCTTGTGTGCCAATTTACTGTTCTCGTTTACAAGGGCCTTCATAAATAATATTATTATTGTACATTAAAAAATAAATATTTACATTACAGAAGAAAGTGCTTTGTTTCTGGCCATTTTGAGCCTTTAATCGAACCCACAAATGCTGATGCTCCAGATATTCAAATAGTCTAAAGAAGGACAGATTTATTGCTACTTTAATCGGAACAACAGTTTTCAGCTGCGCTAACATAATTTCAAACGGGTTTTCTAGGAGTGATGGTTGCTGATAATGGGCCTCTGTATGCCTATGTAGGTATTCCATAAAAATCATGTTTCCAGCTACAACAGTCATTTCCAACATTAACAATGTCTACACTGTATTTCTGATAAATTTTCTGATATTTTAATGGACACAATTATTATTTTTTTCAAATAAAAGGACATTTCTAAGTGACCCCAAACTTTTGAACGGTAGTGTGTATGTATATATATATATATTAACCCCAAAAATATATGGGGTATTGGAAATGATGCAGACAATTACATTGATGGAAGCAACAATCTATCCACAATATTAAAGTTGATCCACCACCTGAAGAAGAAAAAAAAAGTAGGGGTGCTGTACAGAAGATAGCCCTATTTTAGTAAAAGACCAAGTACATATTATGTATGGCAAGAACAGCTCAAATAAGCAAATAAGAACGACAGTGCATCATTACTTTAAGACATGAAGAACTTTGAAAGTTTCTTCAAGTGCAATTGCAAAAACCAACCAGCGCAATGATGAAACTGGCTCATGAGGACCACCACAGGAAAGGAAGACCCAGAGTTGCCTCTGCTGCAGAGGATAAGTTCATTAGAGTTACCAGCCTCAGATTGCAGACCAAATAAATGCATCACAGAGTTCAAGTTACAGACACATCTCAACATCATCAACTGGGCTCCCGAGTGGCTCAGTGATCTAAGGCACTGCTTCTCAGTGCAAGAGGCGTGACTGCAGTCCCTGGTTTGAATACAGGCTGCATCACATCTGGCCGTGATTGGGAGTCCCATAGAGCGGCGCACAATTGGCACCAGTGTTGTCCTGGGAAGGCCGTCATTGTAAATAAAAATGTGTTCTTAACTGACTTGCCTAGTTAAATGGAGAGACAAATATATAAACTGTTCAGAGGAGACTGCATGAATCAGGCCTTCATGGTTGAATTGCTGCAAAGAAACCACGACTAAAGGACACCAAGAAGAAGAGACTTTGCTTGGGCCAAGAAACACGAGCAATGGACATTAAACCGGTGGAAAATTTTTCCTTTGATGTGATGAGTCTAAATTAGCATTTTTTTGGTTCCAACCACCGTGTCTTTGTGAGACGCAGTAGGTGAACGGATGATCCACAGAATTCTGCAACGAATACGCCATCCCATCTGGTTTGTGCTTAGTGGGACTATCATTTGTTTTTCAACAGGACAATGACCCAAAACACACCTCCAGGTGGTGTAAGGGATTTTTTATGTAGTGCTGCATCATATGACCTGGCCTCCACAATAACCCGACCTCAACCCAATTGAGATGGTTTGGTATGAGTTGGACCGCAGAGTGAAGGAAAAGCAGCCAAGTGCTCAGCATATGTGGGAACTCCTTCAAGACTGTTGGAAAAGCATTCCAGGTGAAGCTGGTTGAGAGAATGCCTCTGATGTGCAAAACAGTCATCTAGGCAAAGGGTGGCTACATCGAAGAATCTAAAACTTTTTTGGTTACTACATGATTCCTTATGTGTTATTTAATAGTTTTGATGTCTTCACTATTATTCTACAATGTAGAAAATAGTACAAATAAAGAAAAACCCTTGAATGAGTAGGTGTGTCCAAACTTTTGACTGGTGCTGTATTTTTCTATTCATATATCAATTTCTCCATTATCATGCCTTAATTGGGCACAATTAAATAAGAAAAAGTAAGGAAGGGAGAGAGAGAAAACAACTGAAATAAAAGTACAGCGTGCTTACAATTTCAGCGTCTTAGGCTCTAATATTTTATCTCTCCCAGTCTTTTTTCATATTTGGCAATTTAAATTCATCCCATCTACTCAGGCCTTTATAGCCTGTCTGCGAAGGGAACATTCCATTTTTTTTTCTTCAGATCATAGCAATCATCATGTTGTCCTGTTCCCTTGTCAGTTCGTTACTTAAAGAAATAGATCATGTCTATAGCCTACAAATGAATGGGTTGCCATTTAAGCTGCATAGCCAATAGTCATTAAAGTGTTATTAATTTAGACAGATCGCTTGAGTGGTACTGTGATTGTCTTTTCAATAGGTGTGTGAGTGAAGGCATTAACAACACATCTTTCTCTTTTGTGTCTTTTGATGTGGTGGGGTGTAATAGTCCATCTTCACTTCATTTCAGTTGCCTAAACAGTTCAATGGTCCAGTGACCCATCTGTGCTACATTGTCTGTTAAGAGGCTGTCCTAGTCTATGCAGTTCATTCAAATCAAATCAAATTTTATTGGTCACATATACGTATTTAGCAGATGTTATTGCGGGTGTTCCTAGCTCCAACAGTGGAGTAGTATCTAACAGTGCAGTAGTACCTAAAAAATGATTCACAACAATACACACATCTAAAAGTAAAATAATGGAATTAAGAAATATGTAAATATTAGATTAAGCAATGTCGGAGTGGCATTGACTAAAATACAGTAGAATAGAATACAGTATATACATATGATATGAGCAAAGCAGTATGTAAACATTACTTAAATTTTATTGAAATGACTAGTGTTCCATTATTAAAGTGGCCAGTGATTCCAAGTATATGTATATAGGGCAGCAGCCTCTAAGGTGCAGGGTTGAGTAGCCAGGTGGAAGCCTGCCAGTGATGGCTATTTAACAGTCTGATGGCCTTAAGATAGAAGCTGTTTTTCAGTCTCTCGGTCCCAGCTTTGATGCATCTGTACTGACCTCGTCTCGTGGATATTAGCGGGGTGAACAGGCCGTGGCTCAGGTGGTTCATGTCCTTGATGATCTTTTTGTCCTTCCTGTGACATCGGGGGCTGTAGGTGTCCTGGAGGGCAGGTAGTTTGCCCCCGGGGATGCGTTGGGCAGATCGCACCACCCTCTGGAGAGCCCTGCAGTTGTGGGCAGTGCAGTTGCTGTACCAGGTGGTGAGACAGCCCAAAGGGATGCTCTCAATTGTGCATCTGTAAAAGTTTGTGAGGGTTTTAGGTGCCAAGCCAATTCTTTTTCAGCCTCCTGAAGTTGAAGAGGCGCTGTTGCGCCTTCTTTACCATACTGTCTATGTGGGTGGACCATTTCAGATTGTCAGAAAAGTGTACAGTGTGATTTTAAGGGTTAAGCCAGATTCAGCCTCCTCCACACGTTTGCCCAGTTCAGTCAGTTTTTATATTTTTTTGACATTTGAATATTTTCTTCATTTGCTTAGACAGTTTCTCATTGCAGGTGCAAAGTTCTGTTAGTAGTGACTCTAAACTCACTTTAGTCGAGTCGGTAGCTACTTGGTCCATGGTCATGTTGTTTCGTTGTGTTTAAGAAGGATATTTTAGTAAAGAGAGGGAATACCAAACAGATCTGTATATCATAGTCTTTCTCAGAATGTATTGTTGTATTGTTGTTTTTCTGATGTTTCAGTACTTGCAGTTGTCTGCTTATCACCCACCGTGACTGTGATTCATGAAGCCATATTGTTCTGTCTGTGGTCACTGTTAAGGTTCGGGGCTCAACGACGGCCAGTGGCATAACGTCTATCTCCATGCTCTGGAGAACTGCGCCATGCTGACCATCGATGGTGATGAGGCGTCCACGGTCAGAACGGTCATTCCCATTCAGATTAGAACAGGGGGCCAATACTACTTTGGAGGTATTTACACAGATGGTCTATAACAGAACCATGTAGCTCTATACCTGGACAGGTATATGGCTCTGGGCCCGATTTCTCAAAAGCATAATAAGGCTTATTTCATCGTTAGAACCTTCGTAGGAGCATTTTTACATTCTCGTTTCCCAAACCCGTCTTTATTGACGTTGCACTTCAAATCGCTTGTAATCTAACGCCTGCCTCAGACCACTTGTTGAACAGCTGAGTGCATCGTTAAATCACCGTTTGTCCTCCCGCGACACTTTACACACAGGAAATATCTGCTGAACATAGAATGAAGATGTGTATCTGTCTCTCTGTGACCGCCGAAAACTTCCTAATTGAATATAAATAGCCTAAAAATGGTACATATAGGAGCAGAAGGCATTATACATTAGATATGCACACCTGCAACGCGTTTCAACTTCTAGTTGGCATCTTTCAGGCAGCGTGAGGAAGATTCTAGAAGTCGAAACGTGTTGCCGTTGTGTATCCTGATGTGCACTGCTGACTGCTCCTATATGTATTATTTTGTAAATATGTTCTGTAAATAGTTCACTAAAGTTTGTTGCAATGTAGTGGCCGCCTACTCGTCTTTCTTGGATTACCTGCCCTTTAGGGGCCTACCGTCCCACTGCCATATCTCACCCTGCGATGCATCGTTAAAACACTCGTAAGAGATGGAATTTAGGTTTACAAGTGATTTAACAATGCACCGTTACTATAACGAACTCGGATGCATTTCCCAAAACACCTCGTAGGGAGAACTTTCACTTTCGTACAAGCTTGTTTTTATATTGATAGGATTGAAACAGTGCTGCAATCAGATCACGTTTCTTCATTCACATTTTACATTCACATTAGAATTATTGCCTATATGGCTGCAAATATTGAGACAGTTTATTCCAATGCTTAGCCTACCCTATACTACTAAACTATCGTAGATGTGGCATATCATTGCGCACATGTTGTTACATATTAAATATGAAGGAAAACATTTGACAGCCTACAGTTAGCAAAATAGAACTCAATGGAATGAACATGAAATTGATTTTAATATGATTTCAATATTGTCCTATGTAGTCTATAGGCCTACTGTATTCAATACTGCATTCATCTCTGTTTTTATTTGAAGCATGGTATTATCTTTTGCTTCTTTGTAACAATTGCAAAGACATTTGCAACTTTGTATTTGTAGTCAACTTCGTTCTGAAGTTAACTGCGGTCACAGAGAGACATCTTGATTCTATGTTTAGCGGAGATCTTATGTGTATAAAGTGACAACACACTTAGCTGTTCAACTAGTGGTCTGAGGCGTTAAATAACAAGCGCTTTCAAGTGCAACTTTAGTGAAGATGGTTTTAGGAACAAGCTCTGAGATTTAACGATGCGCCTACAAAGGTTCTTACGATGAGCATACCCTTTAAATGCTTTTAGGAAACCAGGCCCTGGTCTATAATGTGTAAACCCTCATAATGGGCTTGTTACTTACTTATTCATGATGACATTTCTATAATTCAGTCTGACAAACAGTCTTGTGATTTATTGTGTGTACAGTACATGTTTTTTTGTGTTTGATGGCATGCTTTGTAAGAAAATCCTCTTTGTTACTTTTGATTGGTTGCCTTTTTGTTTTCTTTGTGTTTTGTTAGCCTTTGAAGATGTTTCCTTTAAGACAGTGTCTTAAATATTGAATGAAACTCTTCCCTAATGATTTAAACGAAAACACAACACTCAGAATTAATGTTGCTTACTTTTCAAACAGAAAGCTCTGTCTTGATCATATGGTTAACTTTGGAACTCTTTCTCCCTCTTGTCCTCATGCAGGCTACTTCCTGCGTACCAACACTCCCCCTGCCCAGCGCTCCTTCCAGGGCTGTATGCAACTGATCCACGTGGACGACCAGCTCGCTGACCTGGTGGCGGTAGAGCAAGGCAACATGGGAACCTTTGAGAATGTCAGCCTGGATATGTGTGCCATCATAGACAGGTAATATTCTATACCATTCCCCAAAGATCTTATTGAGCTTGATAATCTAAGCAGCCTTTTTGCTTTGCTGTTGATCATGAAAGTGAATGTATAAAAACCTACTGCGACATTACCTGAGGGGCTGGTTGCTCATGGGCATGCATTACACAGTCTTTTCATAAAGACGGTAGGTGGCCCATCAAGATCAAGAAAGCATCTCACACAGCGACACAGCGAGAGGCAGGGATCAGAGGATCACATAAGGCTTGCTAGTGGATGTCTTGGTGTGCAATCTCTGTGCTCCTGCTGGTAAATGCCTGTGTACACAGCCAAACAGGCACACATCCCCAATGCAAAACTCATCAAAACAATAAAGTGGAAAAGCTCTGTTGCTTCTCCCGAGATATGGAAATGCAATTTTAGCAAAAGGTTACTCAGTCCGCCTGGAGAATTTGGACATGCGCTTACATTCTTATCAAGATAAGCACATTAACGGTATTCTCACAGTATGTTGGTTCACTCCAACACATGGTTCTGGTTCATAAATGGAATCTTATCTCTGCTTCTTATTCTCCGTTAGTGATTAGGAGTCAAACTGTAGATCCTGTTATTCCAACCTTTTTGTGCTGGAATTGTTAACGACACCCTTTAAAATGTCAGAGGAAGACATTTTCAAGACCGCAAAAAAAATGTTCTGGACGGTCATCCAGATTTGTTTTCAGCTTAACGTCCTTAGTCAAATCAAACTATATTATTGTTCAAGGGACATTTGTGTAATATGTACATATGATAAATCCATTTATGGCTGAATACTCTTGATTGTGTTGTTCATTTGACTGATCTATTAGGGCCAAGGTTATCCGATACACCAGATTTTCTCTCCCGTTAAATAGGAACGTTCCAACATCTCTGCCCTGTGTAAATTTACAGGATTGTGGTGATGAAATCGTCATTCTAAACTATGCTAGCAGGGGGAGTTCAACTAACTTCAAAGGGAACTCCATGTTACCACAGCCCTTTGATCACACACCAGCAGGGTTAAGGAGGTCCTGCACTGGACATGGACTAAGAGAGTACAGTGATACAGCCTAACGTTCACCATGAAGTGGTATCAAAAATACATGAAACAAAGGTCACGAACCTCCTCACAGCACCCGTGTGTTGGCTGATTACTGTCATGACACGGCGACAGCACAGTAACATCCTCTGTTGTCTCACAAAGGTCAACGTATTTCAATTAGATGTCTTCTTGTTGAATTTGTATCCATCCATTTCCAATGAATTTGTTTTTTAGCGTAAATTACGTTTGAAATATGCACTCTATGAAAGTTCTTCCTATGTTGTCCTATCTATTCTCTTCTGACCCATCTGTAGTTTCGCAAAGGTCAAAGTAGTTAAATTAGAGGTCACTTCTTCTTCTTCATGTGAGAATGATCTCCCCCCCACACAGATGTGTCCCTAACCACTGTGAACATAGAGGCCGCTGCTCTCAGACCTGGGATAGTTTCAGCTGCTCCTGTAACGGGACAGGATACACCGGGGCTACATGCCATACCTGTAGGTATCCTCCCCTTCCTCCTCATTAGCCTATCAAGACATCTTCATCTATGGTCTGTCAATATTCATACCCTCAGGGACCCATCTGAAACGTCAGTCACATTTTTGCACATCATTCACCTCCCTTACAAATGGGGAAACACCTGGATTTGTAATGATGAATAAGTCATTCTACTGCAATGTCCGCTTCATAATACATGTGGCTTCCTCTCTCGCGTGTGTATTCCTCCTCTCCAGCCGTGTATGAACAGTCCTGTGAGGAATACAAACACCTTGGTAAAACATCTGGCACGTACTGGATCGACCCTGATGGGAGTGGTCCCGTTGGCCCCTTCAAAGTCAACTGCAACATGACTGGTAAGAGTACCTCTCAATAAGACCCAAGATGAAAATCAACTAAACCATCTCTGCGTCTGATGATTTTGTCCCATCCCAGCGGGCCAATCATGTTAAAATGACATCATTATAACCAGATTACAACCAAATCTGGTATCTGGTTGGAATGATGTCATTGCACCCAGTTTTGACTGCATTGATGGTTGACCCACATTTAATTATTCCCCTGTAAATATTGTACACGGCTGACTGGTTTGTTGATGGTGTTGTTGACTGTGTGTGTTGCAGAGGACAAGGTCTGGACGACAGTGAGAAACAACCTGTCTCCCCAGACTTCAGTGACTGGCTCAGACCTGGAGGGGAAGGCTGTGCTGCAGCTCAATTACAACATGTCCACAGAGCAGGTCACCTTATGACATCTTCACCCATTGAATCATTCATAAAGGAACCATCTCAATGGGAAAGAAATCTGTATTTTATCAGTGGGTTTAATGGACCCGCATTAAGCCTAGTTTCATACAAAAAAACAATACTCAATGGAGAAACTCTATATTTTCAGTCTAGAGAAACCAGCCCTATGTGTATTTTCTATGTATTTTGATGTTACAGCCGAAGACACTAGCTAGCTACGTTTTTATTAAAGATGTTCTCACTGTATTTTCACTCAGCTCCACTACTATTACTAAATGTTATGCATTCTGCATTGCTTAAACCCTCTTTTCTCTCCCTACGACAGGTGACAGCCATCATGGGCAGTGCGGAGTACTGTGAACAGCATGTTGCCTACGCCTGCCGAATGTCTCGACTGCTCAATACGCCAGGTAAAGAGGATATTGGTGTTTGTATGTTAATTGTTGTGTACATCTGAGAATATTTTAAGGATCTGTTTCTATTGGACAGTACTGTAGTATCCTTTCCAACAAAGACAGCAATTTAGGCATCTGGAGAGAGAAAATTGCAATAATATGTTCCTTCCCAGTGTTTGTTATTGATTAATGTCCATTTAGGTGTTGCTAGATTGTTTAGCCGATTGTTATTACCATTATGGCTACACGTGAAGAATACTCTTATCTATTGGATTTGGCAAGTGTTTCACGAGATGTGAAGGCAAGCTGGCGTACATTAGACAGCGACAAGCTGGCGTACATTAGACAGCGACAAGCTGGCGTACATTAGACAGCGACAAGCTGGCGTACATTAGACAGCGACAAGCTGGCGTACATTAGACAGCGACAAGCTGGCGTACATTAGACAGCGACAAGCTGGCGTACATTAGACAGCGACAAGCTGGCGTACATTAGACAGCGACAAGCTGGCGTACATTAGACAGCGACAAGCTGGCGTACATTAGACAGCGACAAGCTGGCGTACATTAGACAGCGACAAGCTGGCGTACATTAGACAGCGACAAGCTGGCGTACATTAGACAGCGACAAGCTGGCGTACATTTGACAGCGACAAGCTGACGTACATTAGACAGCGACACAGCTATTGTCATCCCTTGTCATTACTCATAGAATTGAGCCAAGCGTTTATTGCAGTGGCTCTGAGGAATACGACCTGTGATAAATGGAACTGGTTTATTCCCTTAAGCCAACCATATGGAACATTATAACTGAAATTCCATGACAGCCACAGAACCTAAAAGCTTGTCAGTTTCATCCAACAATGTAGTGTTTTTTTTTTTACCTTGTTTGATTTTTATCTCATCTGGCGTTATCAAGCAACAGCCGTTCCCCCTGAGGGTCCATAGAGTTCTGAGCCTGAGGTTTTGTCAGCAGCAGGGTAGCCCCAGCTCCCAGCCTCTAGAGTAGACACTGATTTGTGCATCACTCGGTGTATATGAGCAGCATAACAAGCTTTCATCATGTCCTTTGGATGTGTTAGGATCTGAGACAGGGGCCTGACTGACTGGAGACGTTGACAGATAAAACCCACACATCATTAGTGTTCTGGTGAGCTCTGTACACCTTGCTGCTCAACAGCCGTTTAGCATGGTGAAAGGGAGCGTGTTGGTTGGCAGGATCAGTGAGCTGAAAGAGACTAGGAGTCAGAAATTCCTGGTCAGAGCTGCTGGTTGGTGGTAGTAGCTCTCCCTCATTTGGTAGTCTTATTGTGTTGGCCTCAGTGGTGCCCATTCATCCAGTATTGAGGAATAGAAGTTTACTCTACCTCCCAGTTTCACCGCTGCTGGTTTGTCTCTCTCCCCGCACACAGACGGGAGACACTTGGCCTCCAGGCCCTCAGCTTAGCCTATTTCCCTTCTCATCACCATAAAGAACCTGAATTATTGATTACTCTATAGCCAAGGAATACCCAGAACCCCACAATGGTCCATGCTGCTCCCCTCAATCTCTCTCTCTCTATCCACCCTCCTCTCTCCATCCACCCCCCTCTCTCTGTCTCTCTCTCTCCATCTCCCTCTCTTCACCCCCCCCCCCCCCCCCCCCCCCCCCTGCATGTGGACCAGTGTGGAACATGGATACCTTGCAGGGGAACAGCCTGTGTAACAGCCTTTGTTCTCTCCCTGGAGCCTCACCGCTTCACTCTGTGTCCCCTTGGCTTTTGCTGAATTTTTTTTTGCTGATTTCTGAGGCATGTGTTGAACAGACCACCCCTGTGGCTAGAAACAGCAGTCCCATTGTCCTTCAACTATTATTTCCCCATTGATGCAAACATTGCGTAAATATTTCACTGTCAGTGGCTTGATACCAGACCCCTTCAATAATGTACTACCAGCCAATTATTATTTTTCATAAAATTATTATTTGTCATTCACTGGAGGGAAACTTCAGCCAGGTGCTGCTGATAAGTAACAATGACAAGATGGAAAATGGCAAATGAAATTATATTTTCTTGTCTTTCCCAAATTACCATTGTGTAAACATTGTTTTTTTCCCACTGCTTATTGTTAAGCATGCCTGTTGTTTGACTACTTGAAATTCAAAAGCATAATTCACATTGTAAACAGCAAAACACAAGAGTTGTTCAGTGATCCTACAGTAGTCAGTATGACTACACAAGCACGGTGGAGATGTTGAACAAGAACAAATGCCCTGGGGTGTGTTTGTCTTGATAAATGATCTTGTTTGTCCATCTATACAAACAGACATTTCCACTTGATGTGATTCCTCACGCCAGTTATTTTCCCGTTCCTTAGAGCAAGTCATTTTTGATTACCTGGAGTGCTGAATAACACTATCGGTCTGTGCTGCTGTTGGTGTGGAACAGGAGGAATAGCTGATTAATAGACCACATAGCTTGTCTCAATCAATAAAAAAGTAAAGTGCCAAATAGAGTGAAGGAAGATGGATCAGCTGGTTACACTTGTTTAAGGATCTAAACATAGGACTGCACATAACATAAGCAGTATAGGCATCAATAGCCTCTTCATCTCAGTTTCAAGGCTATTTGCTATGCGAGTTTGACATCAACAACGGTAGCATGTTATTGTCTGTGTACCAGTAGAGAAGAGTACATGAAAAAAAACTGCTTAGACTATCTATGGTCATTTGTTTACTGTAGATATACAAATATTGTACCATGATGCTTATGTATTGAGTATGTTGTGGTTTTGGTAAGTTCTGTGCTGATTCATGTTGTTATTTTGCAGAGGGATCTCCATTGACATGGTGGGTTGGCAGGGCCAATGAGAGGCATTTTTACTGTGCTGATTCATGTTGTTGTTGTTTTGCAGAGGGATCTCCATTTACATGGTGGGTTGGCAGGGCCAATGAGAGGCATTTTTACTGGGGTGGTTCAGGCCCAGGGATCCAGAAGTGTGCCTGTGGAATTGAGAGGAACTGCACCGACCCCAAGTACTACTGCAACTGTGACGCTGACCAAACACGGTGGTGAGTGACTGAACAAGACCATAGATTCGATGTTTACAGTATTAAAATTTAGTTTTATAATCTAGTTATCCTGAAATGTCATACATGAAATGAATCAAAACATAATCCATTGTAGCACAATGCAAATGTTACAATCTTACTGTAGTTCCTTTTGTTGTGAAAATATTCCTCTGTATCTCACATATTTGATTATTTTTAATTTAGGAGAGAGGACGCTGGTCTTCTGGTGTATAAAGACCATTTGCCTGTGAGTCAGGTGGTGGTTGGTGACACTAATCGTGCTGGCTCGGAGGCTAAATTGACTGTGGGTCCACTGCGTTGTCAAGGAGATGGTGGGTTTGTTATAATTTCCACACCTATGGTAGTATTTTGGGCCATTATTCTCTGCTTTGTATGACTAGAATGCACATTGAGTGATTCATGTTTCCTGTCTGTTTCCCAGGTAACTACTGGAACGCAGCATCCTTCAACACGCCTGGATCCTACCTGCACTTCCCTACCTTCCAAGGAGAGACCAGTGCTGACATCTCTTTCTATTTCAAGACTTCCTCCTCTTATGGCGTCTTTCTGGAGAACCTTGGCAACGCTGACTTCATCCGCCTGGAACTAAAAGGTGAGTATACCACTACTCAGTAACAGGTCGATATACACTACCTGTAGACTTATATTGTGGATGTGTGTCTGTGCAGTTCAATATCAAAGCTCTGGGTCAACATCTGCAAAAAATGATCCCATTACAATATATAATGTATAGATGCGGTATAAATTCAGTGGTTTTGGACAGTATTGGTAAGGATTATTCACAGTAGATATCGACTTTGACTTGCCACTATGACTTTCCACTATATAAAAAGTATCTTGTCTGTCTTGTGGCCACAAAACAAGTATCTCGTGTTCCTCCTAAAAACAAACCACCAGCCACTAAGCAATTGTCACCTGCCATGTTCCCTGAGAGCTACTATTCAGTTCTTAGTACAGATTCTCAGTCAACTCTTGGGGACTGTAACAAGATGGTAGATTGAATTTTGAGGGACAAGTGTGTGTGTACTGTAGAGTCTCAGTCTGAGAACATTGTGAAGGTGAAACCTCCCAAGATACCTCTAGGGCTCTCCATAAAGGCTGCCATCCATCTCATCGATCGTAGTCCATACTTCTTTCAGCTTATATTCAACTTCAGTGCTTTAGAAATCTCCACTTAGAAATGGCTAGAAGTCAGTATTAACTTAAAGTTCACCAGCACAGTGGGAACCCTGTTTGGAAATGGTATTGTTAGATGAAATTGGTTTCCAGTGACATTTAAGCATGATTTGTGAGCTGGTGGGAGAGCAGTTTCCTTCCGCTGGGAAAGATCAATGGTCAGAAATATCTTTGAGCTGCTTCCGTCGCCTCAGAACCCATTGTTATTGTTTCTGACCCTTTTTCTCTGGCAGGTTTGAAGCTTTACTGACGCCATCTTTTGGTGCAATGCGTTGACAAGATTTGAGCAGTATTATTAGTGATTCAGTTGACAATATTCTGTTAAAAAAACATTTCATATTCAATATTTTCCCCCCATTTTAATATTCACAAGGTATAGTATTAGTCTGCCAAGGGAAATGGATTTACTAAGCCTCTGGTGAGCTTTTATATTTTAAACAGTTTTAAACACTCTTGAGTACTGGTACACATTAGAATTTCTCTTTAGAGCTTGGCACTGGCAGTTGTTTTAATGAGACTTGGCTCCACTCCAAAATTCCTCTCTGAGCTTCAGAATGTTCTCTGCCAGTCCTGCAGGCCAAGCATCTGCTCTGAACAGGTGGATCTATGATTGACAAGGCTCCCCCATGTCATCTCCACAGCTTCAGTACATGCTCTGAATGGAGAACAAATGCAGTCAGACAGCTCCCTTTAATATAGATCTATTGAGTCGGTTGGGAAATAAAATCAAATAATGATTCTCCCAATGTGGTCCAGGGTGAGACCCCCTGGTAAGTGGAAAAGAGCTCAATCACAATCGCTGTGAAATCTCATTACTCGATGGCAGCCTGGAGTCTGGGATTTCTGTGGATTAAGCAATCGGACAGGGTGTTGGGTGATTAGACAAGTTGTCAGTATGTAACGTACGTCTCTGTAGAATTGGACCCAACAGGGGGTATGATGATACCTGTCAACAGGGTTTCAATAAAGTAAATGATGATAGACGGGGAAATGAGAGAACTGTGTCGTTGTGAAAGGGAGAGCTATCTCACTGCTCCCTGAAGTATTTGTCTGCTTTACGCATTTATAAGTGTTGGCTGATAGGTACTTGTCAAATACACATCTAGAAAGTGATCAGTTTTTCAGAGCTGTGAATTATACATAGTGTCATTCATTTTTATTTTGAAGTCATCATGATTTCAACAGCAACGGAAATTATACAACAGTTTCCTTCGCATTCATGGGAAAAGTCAACACTGTATGTAAGCAGAATTCAATTTCGGTAAAAATGCTTGTTAGCTTTTCAACCACTCCGAAACAGACCAAGGTCTTTCAAATCTCCTGTATAGCCCAAGCCTAATCCTTGTTTCAAAAACAACCTCCTTGACACATTTCCACCTCTTAATTAAGTTGTTTCTCACCGAAAATTACTTACTTAGACTCTTACTTACTTATCCTCTTTGTGCCCACCAGCTCATAAGGCAGATACAAGACCTCTCCACTTCTGACATCCAAAGCCTGTTTGGCAGCACCCAAAACCTTATCTAACTCCTTGCCCTTTCTCCCCTCCTGCCCAGCTGCCACGGTTGTGTCCTTCTCCTTTGATGTGGGCAACGGTCTGGTGGAGCTGAGTGTGAGGTCGTCCACTCCTCTTAATGATGACCAGTGGCACAGGGTGGTGGCTGAGCGCAATGTGAAGGAAGCTGTGCTGCAGCTGGATGGGCACTACAAGGAGGTTCGCCCTGCACCCCCACAGGGTCACACCCGCCTGGAGCTATACAGCCAGCTCTACGTGGGTAAGATATCCTGCCTACCTGCCTCCCACCACATAGCGTAATGATGATCCAGTTTATATGTCTATATGGGTTAGACTACTGCTGCTCAGCTCATGGTGTTATGACCCGACTTATACAGGCTGCACTGTTGGATACAGGCCCACGCAATTTTCACATTGCACACAACAACAATGTCAAAAGGTATAAGGATGTCAATTCAACAACTTCAACAACTAAAAACAAACATGAGTTTACCTGTTTTTTTTAGTCGTTTTTTTTACCAGAAGTGTACTTTGTAACATAAGTTGTTGTAAACCAAAATACCTAATACAACTTCTTGTCATAAACGTTATCATTCAGGTGCATCGGGTGGCCAGAGGGGGTTCCTAGGATGTATCCGTGCCCTGAAGATGAACGGTGTGACCCTTGACCTGGAAGAGAGGGCGAAGGTCACCCCAGGGGTTAAGCCTGGCTGCTCTGGCCACTGCACCAGCTATGGGCAGCACTGCAGAAACGGTGGCCAGTGCATGGAGAAATACAACGGTTACTCATGTGACTGCACCTTGACGGCGTATGACGGGCCCTTCTGCACTGAAGGTAAAATACAGTCACAGTCATGTGAGAGAATAGTAACTCTGAATATGTCCTGGTATTTTTTTTTTTCAACTTTACACATTGCTTTAGGGAGGCTAATATCGATACGCTTGTCAATCTCTCAAACTTATGCTGATGTTTTGTATTGCTGCCAAATGTCTCCTGTGTGTATCAGATGTGGGCGGCTACTTCGAGAGCGGAACACTCGTTCGTTACGACTTCCTTCCCGAGAGGGGCCTTCCAGCTATCAGGGATGTGAAGAGCCTGTCTCCCTTGCTGCCCACGGAGGGCAACCTGACCCAGGAGGAGCTGGTGTTCAGCTTCAGCACCTCCAACGCCCCGAGCATCCTGGTGTACATCAGCTCTAGGACTCAGGACTACCTGGCTGTGGTGCTCAGACACAATGGTGAGAGAAACTGCTCAAAGGGTCTGAAATGCTTGAAAGAACAAGAGAGCAACCCTGGCCGTCCGTTTATAGGGTTTGAAATGCTTGGAGGGTGAAGTTAATGACTCGGTCAGCAAAGAACCACAGAATGTACTGTAAATTAGCTCAATAGCTAATTATATAGTGCAACACACAGGTTGGGCATGGTCCCAGGCACATACATATTTCACTGAAAAAGCAGAAAGAGAGAGTGATAGTCAATTTAGTATTTGGCAATGTAAAGCGTAATTTAAAATACAATTTCCACTTGAGTGTGATACTCTTACCATGTTACTAAGCCTATCAGAATATGGACTGACAACCATATGAATTACGATGGTGATGGAACATTGGGACTGACTGTCCATTCCATCTCCCTCTGTCAGGAACACTTCAGATCCGCTACAGCCTGGGAGGCCTGAGGGAGCCGTTCACCATCGACCTGGACCAGCGCAACATGGCCAACGGGCAGCCCCACCACATCAACATCTCCAGGCAGGAGAGGAACGTACGGCTGCAGGTGATAATAATGAGGACAGTAATGTGGTTTTATTTCTCTATAAAGCACTTTTCAGCTGCAGGTCCAGTATGACCCTAGTGTTCCCCTGTCACAAAGGCTGATCTAACACACAGTGGGATTTGCTGAAGTCATGAAATTCAAAAAAAAAAATAATAATAATGTTTTATTTCCTCTAAGACTACATTAGGCTGCAGGTAAAAATCATACCAGTGTAGCTTTATTTAAAGAACCATTTTCATCAAGCAGTTGAAAGGTTGGACTTTAATGTTCTACTTGTCCCAGGGAGGGCACTGCTCTCAGTGGGAGATTTGCTGACGTCATGAAATCCAACAAAATACAACCTTTCCCTGTCCTCTTGACTACATTAGGCTGATTGATAGCTACATAGACTATAGATAAAGCACTTCATTAAGGAGTTGAACGGCAGGACTAGTGCTCTCAGGAGGGGAGGACACCACTCTCAGTGAGAGTGTGCTGTCCTCTGACTGCATTAGGCTGTTGACACACCTGACCCACCTTGTCTGTGGAGATGGTGTTTAGTGCATTGTGCTATTAGCACACTTTTTCTAAAGCCTACCACTAGGGGGCAGTAATAATACAGTACAGCTGAACTGGGTTTATAACTGACTGTAATACATCATGATTCAGGACCATATGGTATTATTTTCCAGTTGGATCATTACCCCCCAGTCAGCTACACTCTGCCTGATGACTCTGACACTCAGTTCAACCTGGTCAAGACCATATTCCTGGGGAAAGTCTTTGGTAAGTGCAGATATAATCCATGTATTACTGGAGTGCAAATATAATAAATGCCATCAGAGGTATGTGTACAGATCTCTTAGAATTCGCCCCTAAGTCATTTTAGGACTTTGGTTCTGTGTGTTCTGATAAAAAACAGAACCATAATTTGTGTTGACCATCCGTGGCTAAAAAGTGATGAGTCCTGGTTTAGTCCAGGTGTATTAATATATGTAATGAGGGTATCAATATAGATGGTAAAGGTGATGTTGCCTTGACAGAAAATCATGTACGTGTATTTTAGTGGCCATATTGTCTAGGTCTTAATCTGACTGATGTAGTACCACACCACTGCAGCACACAACACAACAGTATTCTGTAACCAGACGAGGGATGGAATAGGAACTCTAATAATGTGATGTGGTGGGAGGGAACAGTACTGTGTCAGCAGGAGTCAGACACCAGTACACTGGTCCTGTTCTGAGAACAGTAGAATGCCCCATTCTGCCTGGCTGGTAAAGCCTTA
The DNA here is from genome assembly GCF_013265735.2 of Oncorhynchus mykiss. Lineage (NCBI taxonomy): Eukaryota > Metazoa > Chordata > Actinopteri > Salmoniformes > Salmonidae > Oncorhynchus > Oncorhynchus mykiss. Next base: position 65,994,765 of record NC_048572.1, read on the forward strand.
CGACTCCCTAGAGTGCTTTGCTGCTGCACTCTGTGAATAAATTAACAACAGGCCCACCGATCTCTGACATCATCCTCAGGGAGGGAGGGAGCACAGAGGCCCGATCCTGATCCCCCATCTTGCACTCCTGTACGCACATCCAGGTTTTCTCTGAGCCGCGCGGTGAATGCATTAGTTCACTGATCCATGACATCATATTTTCTCCATGTTTTCTCTGGTCTGGCTGTGGGGAAGGTAAGGAAAGGAGGTGGACTGAATCACTCGGGGTGCATTCATATTCAGAGCTCGCTGGCTAACCAAGGCTGCAGGCACGTAGACACCCTGGCAGGTACATAGACAGGCTGACAGACAGGTATACACACAGGAAAACAAACAGAGAGATTGATAGATGTATTGGCAGGAAGACAAATAGACTACTAGCTGGCAGCGAGGCAGATAGAGGTAAATGGACCTGGTGACTGACTGACAGACAGACAGACGATCATTGACAGACAGACAGACGATCATAGACACAGTCAGACAGACGATCATAGACACAGACGGACAGACGATCATAGACACAGACAGACGGACAGACGATCATAGACAGACAGACGGACGGACGATCATAGACACAGACAGACGGACGGACGATCACAGACAGACAGACAGACGATCACAGACAGACAGACGATCACAGACAGACGATCATGGACATGGACAGGTGTACAGACGATCATGGACATGGACAGGTGTACAGCGGCCAGTGGTAGCACTGTATAAGGCAAGGACTTGTGCTGTGGATAGAGGGTCTGCAAGGTAGAGGCAGAGCAAGCATCACTACATTCAGGGAGGACAACAGGGTAAACAGGTACTAACTACTCTTCTGTATTTGACTAACTTGAGGTGGCATAGAGTTTTGGATAACAACATAACTGTAACTACACTAAATACAGTGCCTTGCGAAAGTATTCGGCCCCCTTGAACTTTGCGACCTTTTGCCACATTTCAGGCTTCAAACATAAAGAAGATACAAAAAGATTTCCCAAGCTTTAAACATCCCAAGGAGCACTGTGCAAGCGATAATATTAAAATGGAAGGAGTATCAGACCACTGCAAATCTACCAAGACCTGGCCGTCCCTCTAAACTTTCAGCTCATACAAGGAGAAGACTGATCAGAGATGCAGCCAAGAGGCCCATGATCACTCTGGATGAACTGCAGAGATCTACAGCTGAGGTGGGAGACTCTGTCCATAGGACAACAATCAGTCGTTTATTGCACAAATCTGGGCTTTATGGAAGAGTGGCAAGAAGAAAGCCATTTCTTAAAGATATCCATAAAAAGTGTTGTTTAAAGTTTGCCACAAGCCACCTGGGAGACACACCAAACATGTGGAAGAAGGTGCTCTGGTCAGATGAAACCAAAATTGAACTTTTTGGCAACAATGCAAAACGTTATGTTTGGCGTAAAAGCAACACAGCTCATCACCCTGAACACACCATCCCCACTGTCAAACATGGTGGTGGCAGCATCATGGTTTGGGCCTGCTTTTCTTCAGCAGGGACAGGGAAGATGGTTAAAATTGATGGGAAGATGGATGGAGCCAAATACAGGACCATTCTGGAAGAAGTCCAGACCTGAATCCAATCGAGAATCTGTGGAAAGAACTGAAAACTGCTGTTCACAAATGCTCTCCATCCAACCTCACTGAGCTCGAGCTGTTTTGCAAGGAGGAATGGGAAAAATTTCAGTCTCTCGATGTGCAAAACTGATAGAGACATACTCCAAGCGACTTACAGCTGTAATCGCAGCAAAAGGTGGCGCTACAAAGTATTAACTTAAGGGGGCTGAATAATTTTGCACGCCCAATTTTTCAGTTTTTGATTTGTTAAAAAAGTTTGAAATATCCAATAAATGTTGTTCCACTTCATGATTGTGTCCCACTTGTTGTTGATTCTTCACAAAAAAATACAGTTTTATATCTTTATGTTTGAAGCCCGAAATGTGGCAAAAGGTCGCAAAGTTCAAGGGGGCCGAATACTTTCGCAAGGCACTGTACATAGGTATTGGGGAGACTTATTGTAAACCTTGACCTTGTGATTTGTGGTTGCAAGATTTGTTTTAGATTGGCATTTCCTATACAGGAAAGACTGTAGGGTAGGCCTATGTTGCTTTTAACAAACCTTGCCACTGTAGTTTTATCATTGGTTTAAGATGGTGAATTTTTTTCCTGTAGGTATTGGGATGAGTTCTCAAAAGTAAAGATCATGAATGGCACAATGCATGGCTAATGTTCCAAACAGGATGTGTTTTGTATTTTTGTTTTACCCGGGGGCATATGAAACATCCTTCTTACATGTAACCTTAAAATTGTGAAATTCTTCTTCTTTAGCCACCTTTGGAGAATACTGTATTGCAGTAGAATTGGATACTTTGTTTTCCCTGGTCTATTGGGAGTATATGTCTGCAGTAGGAGCTTGTACAGTAGCTGCCTGTCTGTAATGTAGGGGGAGACTAGGGATTGGGAATACAGCATCACCAACCAGAGGCTAGATTCCAGTGAACATAAATCAAACTGGGGAGGCTTACAGTATTGCAGTGTGCTGAGTAGTAGTACATCGTGGTGGTAGACCAGTATTAAGTGGTCAGATAGAGTCAGTCAGCAGCTCCACACAAGCAGAAGATGATAAAGCTCTACTGTGCACTGATACACTCAAGGTCTATACATTTCACATGGGTTGACAGGGATACCATAAGGAAGAACTCCTATCTAATCCAGAACTGCTGTTATGTTTTAATTTAATTTGTCTTGGTTTTGATCAGAAACTGGCCAGATTGACCCAGTCCTCATAGAGAAGTACAACACTCCAGGGTTTGTGGGCTGTCTGTCCAGAGTTAATTTCAACAACATCGCCCCTCTGAAGGCAGCACTGAGGTCTGGCATCGTCGCCCCGGTGACCACCCAGGGCATTCTAGTGGAGTCAAACTGTGGGGCGTCTCCTCTCACGATCTCACCAATGGCTGCTGCCAACGATCCCTGGCACATGGACTCAGGTACAGTAAATCATTGTGTATTTATCTATCTCCTTTGATTGTCCAGCCAATGGAACCATTTATTCATACAGTGTCATGGGATTCTATTCTTGTGGTTTTACGTCTTGTTCCATCTTGAATACTGCGTTTTTACGGTAAGCACTGTAAGGCCGTTAGTGTGTATAGTAGATGAATTGTCAGCGGTTAACTGGCAGCACCAGCGGTCCACTCAGTTCTCCAAAGAGATCTGATATTTCATTGTAACGTCAAGCCGTTATGTTTAATGGTGGTATTTTTCTTCTCCTCCAGCTATTGTACCATTTAAACCCATGTGCTGTTTAGCTCCTGCGGATTGCTCTACAGGGTGGTTATTACTGGGTCAGTGTATTGATCCTGGGTGAGCTTTTCCAGATACATGAGATATATTGCTGGGAAACACAAGATCCATCTCCTGCCTGCTCTGAGAATGGTCTGCTCTGTACTAGGGTATGAACTCCATCTCTCAGTGACTATGCTGTATGTTTAACCTATGGAGGCATATGTGAGGTTTCAATAGGTCAGATAAGTCATTTTAGTGATACTGCTTTGGTAAGGATTAATATTAACAAGTTCAATTATCTTACAGCTAGGCCTAATGGAAGTAGTGGGTTGATATTTTCAGTTATTGATTTTTACACCACTGATAGTAAAAGACAAATAGAATTTTAGATGAAATCCTTTTATCATTTGATCTTAGCCTTGCATAAGCTCCCTGTGAGAGGCATCTGCGATCCCTGCCCTACTGTATGTGTGTACATGTGTGTATGTGAAAATAACAAAAAACGAAGTATTTCGTGACCCAGTACTTGCACTAGATTTTTCCCCTACTAGATCTGATTTTGCTGATTAGCTACTTTATTGAAGAAAAATGTACTTACTGTGACTGAGATACAGTTTTGCAGGTTGCAGGCCGATTTTGCAGGTTTTCCTACTTACAAAGCATGTAGTCTGTAATTTTGATCATAGGTACACTTCAACTGTGGGAGACCGAATCTAAAACAAAAGTCCAGAAAATCACATTGTATGATTTTTAAGTAATTCATTTGCATTTTATTGCATGACGTAAGTATTTGATCACCTACCAACCAGTAAGAATTCCAGCTCTCACAGACCTGTTAGTTTTTCTTTTAAGAAGCCCTCCTGTGCTCCACTCATTACCTGTATTAACTGCACCTGTTTGAACTTGTTACCTGTATAAAAGTCACCTGTCCACACACTCAATCAAACAGACTCCAACCTCTCCACAATGGCCAAGACCAGAGAGCTGTGTAAGGACATCAGGGATACAATTGTAGACCTGCACAAGGCTGGGATGGACTACAGGACAATAGGCAAGCATCTTGGTGAGAAAGCAACAACTGTTGGCACAATTATTAGAAAATGGAAGAAGTTCAAGGTGACGATCAATCACCCTCGGTCTGGTGCTCCATGCAAGATCTGGGGCATGGGGCATCAATGATCATGAGGAAGGTGAGGGATCAGCCCAGAACTACATGGCAGGACCTGGTCAATGACCTGAAGAGAGCTGGGACCACAGTCTCAAAGAAAACCATTAGTAACACACTACGCCGTCATGGATTAAAATCCTGCAGCGCACGCAAGGTCCCCCTGCTCAAGCCAGCGCATGTCCAGGCCCGTCTGAAGTTTGCCAATGACCATCTGGATGATCCAGAGGAGGAATGGGAGAAGGTCATGTGGTCTGATGAGACATAGAGCGTTTGTCTAAACTCCACTCGCCATGTTTGGAGGAAGAAGAAGGATGAGTACAACCCCAAGAACACCATCCCAACCGTGCAGCATGGAGGTGGAAACATCATTCTTTGGGGATGCTTTTCTGCAAAGGGGACAGGACGTCTGCACCGTATTGAGGGGAGGATGGATGGGGCCATGTATCGTGAGATCTTGGCCAACAGCCTCCTTCCCTCAGTAAGAGCATTGAAGATGGGTCGTGGCTGGGTCTTCCAGCATGACAACGACCATAAACACACAGCCAGGGCAACTAAGGAGTGGCTCTGTAAGAAGCATCTCAAGGTCCTGGAGTGGCCTAGCCAGTCTCCAGACCTGAACCCAATAGAAAATCTTTGGAGGGAGCTGAAAGTCCGTACTGCCCAGCAACAGCCCCGAAACCTGAAGGATCTGGAGAAGGTCTGTATGGAGGAGTGGGCCAAAAATCCCTGCTGCAGTGTGTGCAAACCTGGTCAAGTACTACAGGAAATGTGTGATCTCTAAATGCAAACACAGGTTTCTGTACCAAATATTAAGTTCTGCTTTTCTGATGTATCAAATACTTATGTCATGCAATAAAATGCAAATTAATTACCTAAAAATCATACAATGTGATTTTCTGGATTTTTGTTTTAGGTTCCGTCTCTCACAGTTGAAGTGTACCTATGATTAAAATAATTACAGACCTCTACATGCTTTGTAAGTTGGAAAACCTGCAAAATCGGCAGTGTATCAAATACTTGTTCTCGCCACTATGTGGTTGTCCCACCAAGCTATCTTAATTGTAAATCGCTGGGAAGATATTTTTGATGTAGCGATTACATGGACAAGGTGTATGAGTTGATATATAAAACAATGCAAGTTTCAAGACTTCATGCTTTTCAGCTAAAATTATTGCACAGAATCAATCATCGCAGCCCTGCAGATTTTGTTGTGAAGATACAGAATCAATAGACAATTTGTTTTGGTATTGCACTTAGGTAGCCTGTTTCTGGTCTCAGGTTCAGGAATGGCTGAAAATGCACAACATTTATAAAAAATTGACCTTAGAAATAGTATTGTTGAGAGATCTGGTCAGTCAATTACTAATATACTAATACTCGTAAAAAAAAGTATTTACCTTCAACTCACACTCTGTGGGTTCTATTCGATTAGATAGATTCAAATTGTATGTTAAACATCACAGCATAGTTGAAATACAGTGAAGGAAAAAAGTATTTGATCCCCTGCTGATTTTGTACGTTTGTCCACTGACAAAGAAATTATCAGTCTATAATTTTAATGGTAGGTTTATTTGAACAGTGAGAGACAGAATAACAACAAATAAATCCAGAAAAACGCCTTGTCAAAAACGTTATAAATTGATTTGCATTTTAATGAGGGAAATAAGTATTTGACCCCTCTGCAAAACATGACTTAGTACTTGGTGGCAAAACCCTTGTTGGCAATCAGAGGTCAGATGTTTCTTGTTGTTGGCCACCAGGTTTGCACACATCTCAGGAGGGATTTTGTCCCACTCCTCTTTGCAGATCTTCTCCAAGTCATTAAGGTTTCGAGGCTGACGTCTGGGAACTCGAACCTTCAGCTCCCTCCACAGATTTTCTATGGGATTACGGTCTGGAGACTGGCTAGGCCACTCCAGGACCTTAATGTGCTTCTTCTTGAGCCACTCCTTTGTTGCCTTGGCTGTGTGTTTTAGGTCATTGTCATGCTGGAATACCCATCCACGACCCATTTTCAATGCCCTGGCAGAGGGAAGGAGGTTCTCACCCAAGATTTGACGGTACATGGCCCTGTCCATCGTCCCTTTGATGCAGGGAAGTTGTCCTGTCCCCTTAACAGAAAAACACCCCCAAAGCATAATGTTTCCACCTCCATGTTTGTCGGTGGGGATAGTGTTCTTGGGGCCATAGGCAGCATTCCTCCTCCTCCAAACACAGCGAGTTGAGTTCATGCCAAAGAGCTCCATTTGTCTCATCTGACCACAACACTTTCACCAAGTTGTCCTCTGAATCATTCAGATGTTCATTGGCAAACTTCAGACGGGCATGTATATGTGCTTTCTTGAGCAGGGGGACCTTGCGGGTGCTGCAGGATTTCAGTCCTTCATGGCGTAGTGTGTTACCTATTATTTTTTTGGTGACTATGGTCCCAGCTGCCTTGAGATCATTGACAAGATCCTCCTGTGTAGTTCTGGGCTGATTCCTCATCGTTCTCATGATCATTGCAACTCCACGAGGTGAGATCTTGCATGGAGCCCCAGGCCGAGGGAGATTGACAGTTCTTTTGTGTTTCTTCCATTTGCAAATAATCGCACCAACTGTTGTCACCTTCTTACCAAGCTGCTTGGCGATGGTCTTGTAGCCCATTCCAGCCTTGTGTAGGTCTACAATCTTGTCCCTGACATCCTTGGAGAGCTCTTTGGTATTGGCCACGGTGGAGAGTTTGGAATCTGATTGATTGATTACTTCTGTGGACAGGTGTCTTTTATACAGGTAACAAGCTGTGATTAGGAGCACTCCCTTTAAGAGTGTGCTCCTAATCTCAGCTCGTTACCTGTATAAAAGACACCTGGGAGCCAGAAATCTTTCTGATTGAGAGGGGGTCAAATACTTATTTCCCTCATTAAAATGCAAATCAATATAACATAACATTTTTGCATGCGTTTTTTGTGATTTTGTTATTCTGTCTCTCACTGTTCAAATAAACCTACCATTAAAATTATAGACTGATCATTTCTTTGTCAGTGGGCAAACGTACAAAATCAGCAGGGGATCAAATACTTTTTTCCCTCACTGTATGGTGCGTAGAAATCCGAAGAGGGTGGCCAGCAGAGATGGGTGGGATGAGCTGAGGGTTGTGTTGTGGAACTGGAGACAAGTGGACGTGGAGTCGCTGGGTGGGGGATAGAATGACGGTCAAGGATAAAAGTTTTTAAAAAGTCAAAACAAACCAAAAAGTACGTTTGAATGACACTGACAGGCATTGTTGTTACAGCGAATGCCTGTTTGCCTGAGGTGTTTGTACACATGCATATACACGCATTCAAACGTGCACATTCACACATGTAAATAGTGCCATACATATTCAGTTGGCCTTGCTGTTATGATTTTTGTTGTCCTTGATATCTTGTTTTTTGCATTGTTTTCTGTGGGGGGGTCTTGGAGGGCTGGTGGCCTGGTGACCTGGCAGTTGGGGGCTTAGTCCGAGGGCTGATAGTAGAGGTCGACCGATTATGATTTTTCAATGCCGATACCTGATTGGAGGACCAAAAAAGCCGATACCGATTAATCGGCCAATTTTAAAATAAAAAATTACATGTATTTGTAATAATGACAATTACGACAATACTGAATTAACACTTATTTTAACTTAATATAAACATCAAAATCAATTTAGCCTCAAGTAGATAATGAAACATTTTGGTTCAATTTGGTTTAAATAATGCAAAACAAAGTGTTGGAGAAGAACGTAAAAGTGCAATATGTGCTATGTAAGAAAGCTAACGTTTCAGTTCCTTGCTCAGAACATGAGAACATAGATTAAATAAAGGTGTAAAAAATGTTAAATAAAATAAAAAATCGGCAAATCCACGCCCAAAAATAACGATTTCCGATTGTTATGAAAACTTGAAATCGGCCCTAATTAAATCGGTAGACATCTAGCTGATAGTTCTGGTTCAGGTCCCCATTTTTTTACCTTGTGGAAGATCTGTTGACGTGCCCTTGAGCAGGACGTTGACCCTGGTTGCTTCTCTGGATGGGACTCTGTTAGATGACTGAATGTAAGAAATATCATTTTTAAAACAAGTCCCTCTGGATAAGAGCATCTGCTAAATGACTAAAATGTGTTTTTTGCACGGATTCTGCAGGATCCACTCAAATGGACTAGTGCCCACAGAGATGTCAGCTGAAAAAAAAGAGTAGACTGCACCTTTTGACTCTGAGCCCACTCCTACTTCCCCCATAGACTCACATACTGTGCATATACTGCATGCTATACACTCAGAGTATACCAAACATTAGGAACACCTTCCTAATATTGCGTTGCGTACCCCTCCCCTTTTGCCCTCAGAACAGCTTCAATTCGTCAGGACATGGACTCTACAAGGTGTCAAAAGTGTTCCAAATGGATGCTGGCTGATGTTGACTCCAATGCTTCCCACAGTTGTATCAAGTTGGCTGGATGTCCTTTGGGTGGTGGACCATTCTTCATACAGACGGGAAACTATCGAGTGTGATAAACCCAGCAGCGTTGCAGTTCTTGACACAAACCTACCATACCCCGTTCAAAGGCACTTGTGTTTTTTGTCTTGCTCATTCACCTTCTGAATGGCACACAATCCATGTCTCAATTCTCTCAACGCTTAAAAATCATTCTTTAACTTTTAAAGTCTCCTCCCCTTCATTTACACTGATTTGAAGTGGATTTAACAAGTGACATCAATAAGGGATCCTAGCTTTCAACTGGATTCACCTGGTCAGTCGGTCATGGAAATGTTTTGTATACTCAGTGTACATCTCCTGTCCAGTTGTTTTAATAGATGTCAAAATGTGCCAGTTTACAATTGACATATTCTGTCTCTAAAACATGTGACCGCATTTACATTTTTTTTAGCTTGTTGGATTATTTTGGGGCAGAGATATTTTGTAGCTGAGATTTTGTTTTTGTTTACTTTTTCAGCTGGTGCTGTATTCCCATTCAACGAGGAAAGAGTTAGCCGGGATGGAGTTGATCAGAACTCTGCAGTTATCGGAGGTGAGTAGGAGCAGTAACCAACTCGCTGACTATACAGGGTTGTTGATATTTTTAAAGGTCATGTTCCTCATAATGTCGGTTGTACTTGCAGGTATCATTGCTGTGGTCATCTTCACCATCCTCTGCACCCTGGTGTTCTTGATTCGCCATATGTTCCGTCACAAGGGCTCCTACCACACCAACGAGGCCAAAGGGGCGGAGTCTGCGGACTGTGCCGATGCAGCCATCATTGTCAATGACCCCGCCTTCACAGAAACCATCGATGAGAGCAAGAAGGAGTGGTTCATCTAATCGGACATTCACATTTTGGTACTGGGCAGAGGTGTGCCCATTGCTCTTCGCTGTGTGAAGGCAAGGCTTTCTTTGATGAGGGATGAATGATGTGTCATTGTGGACTAGGGAGATGTCCCCTTGGACTAGATGTGTGCTTTGGCTGGCTTGTCTATAATGTATTTACATTGAGTGAGGAGTTTTGTCAACATGATATCAGTCATTCACATGGAGCCATTATTTCAATTACTGCATCCACTGAACTGAGAATGGGGGGAGATTAAATTATATAACTTTTTTATTTATTTTTGCATTACAGTTGATATGTCTTAATGATTTGAGCTTTGATTGTAGAGATGTTTATGCCTGCATTTAGTGGGTCAAGCACAAACTGTATACTTATTTCCTTTGCTGCCAAATGAGACGACTATTCCTTCACAGTTTAAAAAACACAAGGTTTATGTCAGACATTGACATTGTATTGTAATGTGCTAATTTGATTGCACTGCAGTCCTTTGTGTGTATAATACAATGGCATGCTTCAAGATTATGACATCCCTTCATTGCACCAGTAGCACTTGTATTTCCTCACAAATGTGTCTTTTATCTCGCCAAATTTTTTTTGTACCAAATTATTCAGCGTGCTTTATCTGTTTTGCCCAGTCTTGCTACGTGATGGTTCTTCCTGGAAAGATTGTAATCTGGTATGAGATGACAGTTTCACATTTGGGGACATTTGTAAGGGATTTGCTATGATATTGTTATGAAAAGGTTTATAGCATATCAGTTATAGAAATGACAATATCTGGCTTAACCCAACGTACCTTCAGGGTTCAGCCACTTAGCCTTCTGTTTTAGACTATTTCATTATGGGCCCACTGACTGTCCCTTGAAACAATATAAATACAGTGCCTTGCGAAAGTATTCGGCCCCCTTGAACTTTGCGACCTTTTGCCACATTTCAGGCTTCAAACATAAAGATATAAAACTGTATTTTTTTGTGAAGAATCAACAAGTGGGACACAATCATGATGTGGAACGACATTTATTGGATATTTCAAACTTTTTTAACAAATCAAAAACTGAAAAATTGGGCGTGCAAAATTATTCAGCCCCCTTAAGTTAATACTTTGTAGCGCCACCTTTTGCTGCGAATACAGCTGTAAGTCGCTTGGGGTATGTCTCTATCAGTTTTGCACATCGAGAGACTGACATTTTTTCCCATTTCTCCTTGCAAAACAGCTCGAGCTCAGTGAGGTTGGATGGAGAGCATTTGTGAACAGCAGTTTTCAGTTCTTTCCACAGATTGTCGATTGGGTTCAGGTCTGGACTTTGACTTGGCCATTCTAACACCTGGATATGTTTATTTTTGAACCATTCCATTGTAGATTTTGCTTTATGTTTTGATCATTGTCTTGTTGGAAGACAAATCTCCGTCCCAGTCTCAGGTCTTTTGCAGACTCCATCAGGTTTTCTTCCAGAATGGTCCTGTATTTGGCTCCATCCATCTTCCCATCAATTTTAACCATCTTCCCTGTCCCTGCTGAAGAAAAGCAGGCCCAAACCATGATGCTGCCACCACCATGTTTGACAGTGGGGATGGTGTGTTCAGTGTGATGAGCTGTGTTGCTTTTACGCCAAACATAACGTTTTGCATTGTTGCCAAAAAGTTCCATTTTGGTTTCATCTGACCAGAGCACCTTCTTCCACATGTTTGGTGTGTCTCCCAGGTGGCTTGTGGCAAACTTTAAACGACACTTTTTATGGATATCTTTAAGAAATGGCTTTCTTGCCACTCTTCCATAAAGGCCAGATTTGTGCAATATACGACTGATTGTTGTCCTATGGACAGAGTCTCCCACCTCAGCTGTAGATCTCTGCAGTTCATCCAGAGTGATCATGGGCCTTTTGGCTGCATCTCTGATCAGTCTTCTCCTTGTATGAGCTGAAAGTTTAGAGGGACGGCCAGGTCTTGGTAGATTTGCAGTGGTCTGATACTCCTTCCATTTCAATATTATCGCTTGCACAGTGCTCCTTGGGATGTTTAAAGCTTGGGAAATCTTTTTGTATCCAAATCCGGCTTTAAACTTCTTCACAACAGTATCTCGGACCCGCCTGGTGTGTTCCTTGTTCTTCATGATGCTCTCTGCGCTTTTAACGGACCTCTGAGACTATTACAGTGCAGGTGCATTTATACGGAGACTTGATTACACACAGGTGGATTGTATTTATCATCATTAGTCATTTAGGTCAACATTGGATCATTCAGAGATCCTCACTGAACTTCTGGAGAGAGTTTGCTGCACTGAAAGTAAAGGGGCTGAATAATTTTGCACACCCAATTTTTCAGTTTTTGATTTGTTAAAAAAGTTTGAAATATCCAATAAATGTCGTTCCACTTCATGATTGTGTCCCACTTGTTGTTGATTCTTCACAAAAAAATACAGTTTTATATCTTTATGTTTGAAGCCTGAAATGTGGCAAAAGGTCGCAAAGTTCAAGGGGGCCGAATACTTTCGCAAGGCACTGTACTAAGGCCAATAGGGATGTATTTATGATGGTTGCTATTTGCTAAAAGGAAAATGAAAGAACATGGCTTAAGTTCAGCTGTCCCCATGGACAGTGATACACTACAGTAATGGCCAAAAGTTGAGAATGACATTAATTTTCACGAAGTTTGCTGCTTCAGTGTCTTTAGATATTTTTGTCAGATGGAATACTGAAGTATAATTACAAGCGTCAAAGGCGTTTATTGACAATTACATGAAGTTGATGCAAAGAGTCAAAATTTGCAGTGTTGGCCCTTCTTTTTCAAGACCTCTGCAATCCGCCCTGGTATGCTGTCAATTAACTTCTGGGCCACTGATGGCAGCCCATTCTTGCATAATCAATGCTTGGAGTTTGTCAGAATTTGTGGGTATTGTTTGTCCACCCGCCTCTTGAGGATTGACCACAAGTTCTCAATGGGATTAAGGTCTGGGGAGTTTCCTGGCCATGGACCCAAAATATCAATGTTTTGTTCCCTGAGCCACTTGGCTATCACTTTTGCCTTATGGCAAGGTGCTCCATCATGCTGGAAAAGGCATTGTTCATCGCCAAACTGTTCCTGGATGGTTGGGAGAAGTTGCTCTCAGAGGATGTGTACCATTCTTTATTCATGACTGTGTTTTTAGGCAAAATTGTGAGTGAGTCCACTCCCTTGGCTGAGAAGCAACCCCAAACAGGGATGGTCTCAGGATGCTTTACTGTTGGCATGACACAGGACTGATGGTAGCGCTCACCTTGTCTTCTCCGGACAAGCTTTTTTCCAGATGCCCCAAACAATCGGAAAAGGGATTCATCAGAGAAAATGACTTTACCCCAGTCAACAGCAGTCCAATCCCTGTACATTTTGCAGAATATCAGTCTGTCCCTGATGTTTTTCCTGGAGAGAAGTGGCTTCTTTGCTGCCGTTCTTGATACCAGGCCATCCTCAAAGTCTTCACCTCACTGTGTGTGCAGATGCACTCACACCTGCCTGCTGCCAATTCCTGACCAAGCTCTGTACTGGTGGTGCCCTGATCCTGCAGCTGAATCAATTTTAGGAGACGGTCCTGGCGCTTGCTGGACTTTCTTTGGCACCCTGAAGCCTTCTTCACAACAATTGAACCGTTCTCCTTGAAGTTCTTGATGATCAGATGAATGGTTGATTTAGGTGCAATTTTACTGGCAGCAATATCCTTGCCTGTGAAGCCCTTTTTGTGCAAAGCAATGACAGCACGTTTCTTTGCAGGTAACCATGGTTGGCAGAGGAAGAACAATGATTCCAAGCACCACCCTTTTGAAGCTTCCAGTCTGGTATTCGAACTCAATCAGCATGACATATTGATCTCCAGCCTTGTCCTCGTCAACACTCACACCTGTGTTAACGAGAGAATCACTGACATGATGTCAGCTGGTCCTTTTGTGGCAGGGCTGAAATGCAGTGGAATTTTTTGGGGGGGGATTCAGTTCATTTGCATGGCAAAGAGGGACTTTGCAATTAATTGCAATTCATCTGATCACTCTTCATAACATTCTGGAGTATATGCAAATTGCCATCATACAAACTGAGGCAGCAGACTTTGTGAAAATGAATGTGTCATTCTCAACTTTTGGCCACAACTGTATACATGCTCTTAATTAATACCTGAACTTGTATGGCTTTGTTGGCATCATGTGGTACTATGTAATATTTTACTGTATATGATTGTTAGAGTACAGTGAGGTTTAATGTCTACTAATTTTATTTCCTTATTTTCAGAATGCCCCACAATATTAAACGGTTCTCTCTTACAAGTGCCAACAAGACTCAAGTATGCTTTCTATGTCAGCCTTTCCCACGTTAAGATGCTCATATTCACATCATGTGGGTTGAGTATTTAGAGTGGCATAACACAGACAACACAGTGTGTGCTCAGAAGACAAGAACTGGGGGATTCGAGAAGCTAAGGGGAATGTAGACAGCATGAGAGAGAGTAATGAAAACCTTTGCAATGAACATGAAATTATTAGCGGTTACTGCATTCTGCAAACTGAAGGCATGCCTCCTTACATATGTCAGCATTCCACATGCCCACAGCAATTTTGCACCACTTATTATTTGGTAATTGCGTCATTGTTTGTTGTTGATATTTTGTCATGTAGGCTATTATGAATCAACACAAAACCCTCTGCATCTCACAAGGGTACAGTTTGGCTTATTGTTGTAAAGGGGAGCAAAACCTTGATTGTGCTTCAGATAGTTTTGCTCATTTGAATATCACAAACTATGTGGTAATAGTCAAGTTGCAACTGTATCAAAGCTTACTATTTTGTAAGCTAAAATAATCAGAGGACAATTACTGTAGAGCAACACTATGACAAAGCATGAGCTCACGTCAGATTAACACTTAAATATTATAGCATACTGATAATGGATACACTATTTATGTTACTGATAACCACTTGTCAAATGAACAATTGGCGTTTGATTACAATTTTTTACTTTCATTAGCAGCATGATATGTAAACTAAAACAGTACCACATTGCAGTACAATATATTTTACATGAATTACTTGGAAATATTTTGTATGTTTCTGAGGGATGATGTGCAAAAGCCTTTTTATAATATTTTAATTTTTCATTACAATTAAATGCCAGTTTTCTTTAATTCTGTGTGAAAAACAAATAGTAAAAAATTGTATTTTACAGTGGCTTAAGATCATGTCCCCCAAAATGCATTTAATTTGTTACTTATGTTCAGTATTGTATGTTAGGCTTGAGATTGCATACGTAATGTGATTTTTGTCTTAATATAAATCATTAAACAAGCCTTGCCATACAAAGAGTGTGGTTGCTTTATCATCAGATGCCTCCCCATCAGAACCTTCCTCTCCCTGACATTTATGGTAGACACTAGCCTGGTCCGTCAAACTATAGTGGACCTAGCCTTTTGGGGGCCCTAAGTGAGATTTGGTTGGGAGGGCCCCCACCTCACAGTAAAACATTTTAGTGGCCCCTCTTGACAGTGGAGAAAAACATACTTTAAAAGTAACACGT
Source organism: Oncorhynchus mykiss (assembly GCF_013265735.2). Lineage (NCBI taxonomy): Eukaryota > Metazoa > Chordata > Actinopteri > Salmoniformes > Salmonidae > Oncorhynchus > Oncorhynchus mykiss. The sequence continues at coordinate 66,010,131 of NC_048572.1, forward strand.
TTTCTGCAATTCTACACATTTTGCCATGAGAAAATGTTGCTATTTTACTATTGAGGGGATAATATGTTTTTTTCAGTTCTAAGGCAAATTTCCTGCAATTCTACACAGTTTGCCATGACCTATACCATGTTAATACATTATCTGAGTGAGAGTGACCAATGTGCCCAGTGTGTATTTGGCTATGATTACTAAATTTAGATTGCTGACTAGACTAATTTACCAATCTAAAAATTGTTAGCCGACATGGCTCATTGAGTGACTGACAACAAAAAAATGCTGATACACAACCAAATGTCAGGATTGCACCTTGTGTATTATACTATTCTTACTCTCACTAGTAAGTTAAGACCTGACTGAATTCCTAAAATGAGGGGCCCTAAAGTCACTTTTGGCTGGGGCCAGCCCTGCATAAAACCAATACTAATATCATTAATTTTAGCATGTTTCAGAATATAACGACAAATTGTTTGTTGCAGTGGCATACATGATTATCAATCAGTTTTCATTAGAACCTTGACCTTCTCACAAATCGTGCTGTTCCATGCACAACATACAGTATGTCCATTATAATCAGCCGTGCGTGTCCGGAACTTTAAATTCCACTCAAATTCCATGGGACATCTTTCTGCAAACACATTTGTAAAGTGTTATTTCTATGCACTGCCGCAGCTATTGTTGTGGCAGTGAAAATTAAATAATTTGGAGGGAAACGGGGTTGTGTCTTTGAAAAGGAGTATTCCAATACTTTACTCAGATTAAAAACGTAATATTTGGTTCTAATTGGTACTGTTTTGTTTCATTTGGAGCCAAGAACGAGCACTACACGATGGTAAGCTAACGTCAGCTAGCTAGTACAGTAGCTAAACTGACTGGCTAGCTAAGCATAACGACAAATCACCAGTGAACTTGAATATTATTCTAGCTAGCTAGTTATACAAAAACAGAACACACACGACTATTGTGTGTTGTACTTATACAGAGAACACTGCCTGGCTGTTTATCCGTAACGTTAATTGGCTTCTGTGGTCAGGTAGCTTAAGTTAGCTCTAGCGTTGCGCCTGAACAGGCCTCATTTCTCACGGTAGTTAGCTAACGTTACCCTGAAAGCTCACTGGCTAATACCATGTTAGCTAAGTTGGTTATAACGTTTGCCAATCCAAATTTGCAGTTTGTATTATCGACTATTTGGTTTAAGTTACTAGCTAGCTAACAGTACACCTAGGAAATGTAATGCTAATGTCAGCTAGTCAAAAACATTGCTAACTGCTACGTTTGCTTACACTGCACCACTAACCAGGTTAATATTTCACGTTTAGCCATGGCATGACAAAGCTAGATAGCAAATGTAAAGTTCAGAAGCTTCCTTGGCAAGCTTGTGCATGGACTACAGGTGTAGTAGCTAGCATTGCCAGAAAGTTCATATTTAATGACACGATATTGCCTTGGACTAGTTAGCTATCAATATTAGGTTTTGCAAATAACAAAAAGCTAGCTAGCAATATACAGAGAATAGGTATGTAATGTCGGATTGCAAGCCAGGCATTACAGTCCCTCAAAGATTGTTTGCCACCAACTCAGTGGCAATCATTTTGGCAAAATATACTGTCCCTATCGTTGTAGCTTCCTCTTTGCTGCCCACTGTTAGGCTACCTATTTTCAGTGTGTTTGCTGCTTAATCTGCATCTTTTGCCTTGGTTAGACAACTCTGTCCCTGTGATAAATTGATGAATACTTGGGCCTGGACTGAAATGGTAATTATCTTGAACAGTTGGTTATTTAACAATTAGCCCCAACACTTATCTTACCATCTCATGTTTGTCATTCATGCGCAATACTTGCAGTATTCACATAAGATATGTTTTACTTTATTATCCAAGGATATCATTATATCCACTTTGGTTCGCCCATATCAGGGGTAGGCAAACCTGTTCCTGAAGTGTCGCAGAATTTTTTCCCCCAACTAGGCACAAGACTTAACTAAATTATCAGTTCAGTGATTGCCTACATTCAAAACACCTGGTCTTCCAGATCAGTTAAATCAAAAACATGAAGTGCCTGCTCCAGGACCAGGGTTGCATACCCCTTGTGTATTTTATGTCTATGGTTGTATTCTAAGACTTAGTAGAATCCAAGTTTATATGTAAATATGTTAACATGTAATGAAACAAGGTCAGGTTAGGCCTCATCTTGAAATCATAATTCTGCGCTCTTGTCTACGCTTAAATTATATATTTTTTTCTTTGTGATTTCTCTACCTTCAATGTATTATTCAATATCACTTGAATGATCTCCTGCTCCATGCCGGAAATCAGCCCTGCCTACCCTGCACAGGTTTAACAACAGAAGCCGAGGGCAGTAGGGTTTAGGTTTCCACCTGAAGGAAAGCCAAATCCAGTCAGCCGTATTCCCCCAGCCAGGCTGCACTGGGGTGGGCAGACACTCACTGACACTAATGTAGTTACAGTATTCAGGACCAGTGAAGGTCAGATCTCAGGCCCAGCTGTTGGGTCTTGATCAAGGGGAGGCTGGAGTCAATATAACACTCACTAGACTAATCTCTAACAATATGTCATACATTATCACCTGGATAGCAGATACTAGCTTTATATGGCAGGGGAACTATTCCAATAATTTTGCTGTGTACTGTAGTCTACAATGGATGCAGTTTCAAGTGCAAATATTGATGAGCTAGATCCTATTGCATGTTTTTTTTCTAGCCAGGTAATGATCTTTTTCAATTGAATGTCAACATCATTTGTTGCAATCACAACATTCTACAATGCAAGATTTTTTCTTACTCTTCAGGGCCTGTGCTATGTGACTTATACAATGTTTTCTCCTTTCTTACATTGTGTTTGTTTGCAGGTTTCTTGGCAGGATGCTCTCCTGATTGCTACTTGAAGGGGGTCTTCCAAGATCGTCTGCCACTCCAAAGAGAAGACCCCACCTTGTCTCTGTGTTACATTGTGGCCTCTCTCTTTATCACCTTATGGAGGAGTAGCTCTTGACGGTTTCATTACAAGCAATAAAAGAAGACGTGGCACGGAGCATCTGAAAGGAGAGCAACAACAAGCAAAGAGACAATGTCATCCAACAGAAGCCAGAACCCTCATGGGCTCAAGCAGATTGGCCTGGACCAGATCTGGGATGACCTGCGAGCAGGAATACAGCAGGTGTACACCAGACAGAGCATGGCCAAATCACGATATATGGAACTGTACACGTATCCTTCCACATAAATACACTCTCAGGCTTCTCTGACTGTGTGCTTCCAAGTGTGTCTCTTTATTAAGGGCAGTTTTTATGGCTGACACCAGAACAGGTTTTCCTCAGTTTAAAGCATATTTGGGATAATCCATTGTCAGTATTTCTACATTTATGTTGTTGCCTTTACCCACCACCCAGACATGTTTATAACTACTGTACCAGTGTGCATCAGTCCAATCAGGCCCGTGGGGCAGGGCCCCCTCCATCCAAGCCCTCCAAAAAGGCCCCCACCCCAGGAGGGGCCCAGTTTGTGGGCCTGGAGCTCTACAAGAGACTCAAGGAGTTCCTCAAGAACTACCTGACCAACCTGCTCAAGGTAATGCTCTGTTCTGTGCCTTTTTTAAATGGACTGAGGTCAATGAATCGATTAAATGAATTGGCCTGCTAGTTAATTCTCTATTAGCCCTTCCAGTAAAGGTTAAAAGGAAGCATATCAAATGTCCTACCACATGTGCATGCTTATCTCTAACTACAGTGATATGTGAACCCTTTTGAATTATCTGGATTTCTGCATAAATTGGTCATAAAATATGATCTGATCTTCATCTAAGTCACAACAATAGACAAACACAGTCTGCTTAAACTAATAACACACAAACAATTATAGTTGTTCATGTCTTTATTGAACACACAGTGTAAACACTCACAGTGCAGTTTGGAAAGAGTATGCGAACCCTTGGATTTAATAACAGGTTGACCCTTCTTTGGCAGCAATAAGCTCAACCAAAAGTTTTCTGTAGTTACGGATCAGACCTGCACAACGGTCAGGAGGAATTTTGGACCATTCCTCTTTACAAAACTGTTTCAGTTCCACAATATTCTTCGTATGTCTGGTGTGACCCACTCTCTTGAGGTCATGCCACAGCATCTCAATCGGGTTGAGGTCAGGACTGACTGGGCCACTCCAGAAGGTGTATTTTCTTCTGTTCAAGCCATTATGTTGTTGATTTACTTCTTTCTTTTGGGTTGTTGTCCAGTTGCATCACCTACCTCCTGTTGAGCTTCAATTGGCGGACAGATAGCCTAACATTCTACTGCAAAATGTCTTGATAAACTTGGGAATTAATTTTTATGTTGATGATAGCAAGCTGTCCAGGTGTAGAGATACTGAGAGAGTCACTCTACGTAGTGCAGCAAAGCAGCCCCAAACCATGATGCTCCCTCCACCATACTTTACAGTTGGGATGAGGTTTTGATTTTGGTGTGCTGTGCCTTTCTTTCTCCACACAGTGTTGTGTGTTCCTTCCAAACAACACAACTTTAGTTACATCTGTCCACAGAATTTTTTTTGCCAGTAGCGCTGTGGAACATCCAGGTACTCTTTTGTGAACTTCAGACTTTTTCTTTTGGACAGCAGTGGCTTCTTCCATGGTGTCCTCTAATGAACAACATTCTTGTTTAGTGTTTTACGCATTGTAGACTTGTCAACAGAGCTGTTAGCATCCTCCAGAGATTTCTGTAAGTCTTTAGCTGACACTCTAGGATTCTTCTTAACTTCATTGAGTGTTCTGCGCTGTGCTCTTGCAGTCATCTTTGCAGGGCGGCCAATCCTAGGGAGAATTTCTCTATTTCTATACAATTTGTCTTACCGTGGACTGACTTTTAGAGATACTTTTGTAACCCTTTCCAGCTTTATGCAAGGCAGCATGGGTCATATCGGGCAATGCTTCTTGTGAATAGCGAATTCAAATATTCTGAGTGTTTTTATGAGGCAGGGCAGCTCAAACCAACATCTCCAATCTTGTTTCATTGATTGTACTCCAGGTTAACTGACTCCTCGCTCCATTTAGCTTTTCGAGATGTCATTAGCCTAGGGGTTCACATACTTTTTCCCAACCTACACTGTGAATGTTTAAATGATGTATTCAATATAGACAAGAAAAATACAATAATTTGTGTGTTATTACTTTAAGCACACTTTGCTTGTCTATTGTTGGGACTTAGATGAAGATCAGGGGAATTTTTATGTCAAATCTATGCAGAAATCAGGTCATTCCAAAGGGTTCACATACTTTTTCTTGGCACTGTAAATATCACTCATGTCCCCATCATCTGCAGGATGGAGAAGACCTGATGGATGAGAGTGTATTAAAGTTCTACACACAGCAGTGGGAAGACTACAGATTCTCCAGCAAAGTGCTGAATGGTATCTGTGCCTACCTCAACCGGCACTGGGTCCGCCGCGAGTGTGACGAGGGGCGCAAAGGGATATATGAAATCTACTCCGTAAGACAAAATGTTTTTTTTGTTTTTTTGTTAACCTAAATCTTATATTCTTAAATGGTTTTCTCAATTGTATGCATTGCCTCATCCTTTCCTCTCCTTTCAGCTCGCGTTGGTGACATGGAGAGAATGCCTTTTCAGACCTTTGAATAAACAAGTGAGTATCCGCTCAGATTAGCTGTGGAAAAGTTATTCCCAGTCTTAGTTGATTACGATACATTTTGTTGAAGGTATGATCCTAAATGTGTCCCCCCTCCCAACTAAGGTCACAAATGCTGTATTGAAGCTCATTGAGAAGGAACGTAACGGAGAGACCATCAACACTAGGCTAATCAGTGGAGTCGTCCAGTCCTATGGTAAGTCCTGGCACATTTTAATGGTGTGTTGTTCAACCAATTTGAAACTGTTGTGAGATGTGATGTCATGGTTCTGAAATTATGTTAGTTGACAGTGGAGGTTGTGTGTCTTTCAGTTGAGTTGGGTCTCAATGAGGATGATGCCTTTGCCAAAGGCCCCACGTTGTCAGTCTACAAAGAGTACTTCGAGACTCAGTTCTTGGCGGACACCGAGCGCTTTTACACACGAGAGAGCACAGAGTTCCTGCAACAAAATCCAGTTACTGAATACATGAAAAAGGTGGGTTATGAAACCAGTATATTGAGCCAAATAGATGTATCTGTAGCCTTTTTGTTTAGTGTAAAAATGTACAGAATCCCTCTCTTTCTCCATCTCTTTCGGTCTCTCACTCGGCTCTCTTTCTCCTTCTGTCTCTCTCTCAGGCTGAGGCGCGTCTGTTAGAGGAGCAGCGGAGGGTGCAGGTGTACCTCCATGAGAGCACGCAGGACGAGCTGGCCCGCAAGTGTGAGCAGGTGCTCATTGAGAAGCACCTGGAGATCTTCCACACAGAGTTCCAGAACCTTCTGGACGCTGACAAAAATGAAGGTATGGATGAGAGTCCAAATGGCAATTGCCAGCCAGACATGCCTTTTTGCTATTGCCAGATTTGTGCTTTATGTACTTTTTGTACATTTATACTTTTCCTTGAGAAATTATTCATAGCCACTTATTTATTCCACATTTTCTTCTTACCTCATGAATTCAAAATCGAAAAAATCTATAAAAAAATTACCCATCTACACACTATACCCCATAATAACAAAGTGAAAACATGTTTTTAGAATTGATTGAAAATTAAATACAGATCTCATTTACATACATATTTTCACCACTGAGTCAGTACTTTGTAGAAGCACCTTTGGTAGTGATTACAGGTTTGAGTAGTCTTTGGTATGTCTGTATTAGCTTTGCACATCTGCATTTGGGGAGTTTTCTCCCATTCTTCCTTGCAGATTTTCTCAAGCTCTGTTACGTTAGATGGAGAGTGGCGGTGAACAGCAAGTCTTTCTGATGATTTTCAATGGGAATTAAGTCTGGGCTTTGGCTCAAGGACTTTCACATTCTTGTTCTGAAGCCATTCAAGCATTGCTTTGGGTCATTGTCCTGTTGGAAAGTACATTTTCACCCCAGTCTAAGGACGGTTTCAAGTTTTAATGTCACATGCACAAGTACAGTGAAATGCCTCTGAAGCAGGTTCTCATCAAGGATTTGCCTGTATTTGGCTCCATTCATTGTTCCCTCTATCCTTATCAGTCTCTGTCCCTGCTGCTGAAAAGCACTTCTTTTTTTTCCAGTGCCATGATGTCCTTAAGGAGCAGATTCAATGCATGAGCAGCACAGCCAATGGGTGTGATGTGAGAGTAAGACTCCTTCACTTTAGACCAAGCAGACTTCATGTTTGCAGCATTGTCTGTCACCAGTGCAAATACCTGCTGTGGTCCAAGGTCATTGATAACTGCCTTCAGCTCCTGATGGGTCATTGATGACTTGCAATCATCTCTGATGGGTGGACGAATGTTCGTGGGCAAGGAATTATTAACTACATAATCTATACTACCTCATCCAGTATTCTACAAGAGCACAGACACAATAATACTTGTAGAGTACTGGATGAGGTAGTAGAGATTATGTAGTTAATAATTCCTTGCCCACGAACATTCGTCCACCCATCAAAGATGATTGCAATACAGTCTGCTTTCTCTATGAGTTGCTTGACCTTCACTTGAACTCTGCATCCAGCAATGAGTAGATAAAGCATGTCTGGTTGGAGGGGTATGCTGGGCGAGGAACATTCAGAATTCTCTTCCAATATACATAAACCTGTGAACATCAGAGGTGAACCAATTGCATACACAGCTCGAGCAAGACATTCATCAGCATTTCTCAGACTACGTTCCTCCATTGAGTAAAAAAACTTCTGATTCCAGGAGGACCATGAGCTGTTGCTATCGATAACGTGTCTGATTCATCATTTTTACCTGGAATAGAAGTAGAGGGACTTTTGTCAGAGGTTTCTTGTTGTGAGCATTGAGGGAACTTTATGCACTTGGCCAGATGATTCGGCATTCTTCACAAATGATTTGGCACAGTCTTTGCAAATGTACACAGCTTTTCCTTCTACATTAGCTGCAGTGAAATGACTCCACACATCAGATAGTGCCCGAGGCATTTTCCTATAAAGATTATGAAAAAATTGAGTAAAAAAACAACAAATACAATTCCATGTACAGGTAAATATAGTTAGTCTAACCTCTCTAGGATAGGGGACGGTAGCGTCCCACTTGGCCAAAAGCCAGGGAAAATGCAGCGTGGCAAATTCAAATAAAATGACATAAAAATCTAACTTTTGTTAAATTACACATGTAAGATACTAAATTAAAGCTACACTCGTTGTGAATCCAGCCAGCATGTCAGATTTTAAAAAGGCTTTTTGGCAAAAGCATAAGAAGCTATTATCTGATGATAGCACAACAGTAAACAAAGAGAGTAGCATATTTCAACCCTGCAGGCGCTACACAAAACGCAGAAATAAAATACAAATCATGCCTTACCTTTGACGAGCTTCTTTTGTTGGCACTCCAATATGTCTCATTAACATCACAATTGGTCCTTTTGTTCGATTAATTCCGTCCATATATATCCTCCAAAATGTCAATTTATTTGGTGCGTTTGATCCAGAAAAAAACAGCTTCCAATTTGCGCAACGTCACTACAAAATATCTCAAAAGTTACCTGTAAACTTTGCCAAAACATTTCAAACTACTTTTGTAATACAACTTTAGGTATTTTTAAACGTTAATAATCGATCAAATTGAAGACAGGTCTATCTGTGTAAAATTTTTATTTGTATTTTTTTTATTTCACCTTTATTTAACCAGGTAGGCTAGTTGAGAACACGTTCTCATTTGCAACTGCGACCTGGCCAAGATAAAGCATAGCAGTGTGAACAGACAACACAGAGTTACACATGGAGTAAACAATTAACAAGTCAGTAACACAGTAGGAAAAAAAAGAGGAGTCTATATACATTGTGTGCAAAAGGCATGAGGAGGTAGGCGAATAATTACAATTTTGCAGATTAACAACACTGGAGTGGTAAATGATCAGATGGTCATGTACAGGTAGATGACGTGTCAGTGAAGTGTCTTCACTGACATTTTCAACCTCTCCCTGGCCGAGTCTGTAATACCTACATGTTTCAAACAGACCACCATGGTCCTTGTGCCCAAGAAAGCGAAAGTAACCTGCCTAAAATTATTACCGCCCTGTAGCACTTTCGTCGGTAGACATGAAGTGCTTTGAAAGGCTGGTCATAGCTCACATCAACACCATCATGTCAGAAACCCTAATAATACTCCAATTTGCATACTGCCCTAACCGATCCACAGATGACGCAATCTCAATCGCACTCCACAGTGCCCTTTCCCACCTGGACAAAAGGAACACCAATGTGAGATTTCTGCTCATTGACTACAGCTCAGCATTTAACACCATAGTGCCCACAAAGCTCATCACTAAGCTAAGACCCTGCAACTAAACACTTCCCTCTGCAAATGGATCCTGGACTTCCTAACTGGCTGCCCCCAGGTGGTAAGGGTAGGCAACAACACATCTGCCACGCTGATCCTCAACACTGAGGCCCCTCAGGGGTGCGTGCTTAGTCCCCTCATGTACTCTGTTCACCCACGACTGCGTGGCCAAGCATGACTCCAACACCATTAAGTTTGCTGACAACACAACAGTGGTAGGCTTGATCACCGACAACGATGAGACGGCCTATAGGGTGGAGGTCAGCGACCTGGCAGTGTGGTGCCAGGACAACAACCTCTCTCTCAATGTGAGCAAGACAAAGGAGCTGATCGTGGACTATAGAAAAAGGAGGGCCGAACAGGCCCCCATTCTCATTGATGGGACTGAAGTGAAACGGGTCGAGAGTTTCAAGATCCTTGGTGTCCACATCACCAACAAACTATCATGGTCCAAACACACCAACACAGCTGTGAAGAGGGCACAACCATGCATATTCCCCCTCGGGAGACTGAAAAGATTTGGCATGGGTTCCCAGATCCTCATGTTCTACAGCTGCACCATCGAGAGCATCCAGATCTGTTGCATACGGCCCAGTACATCACTGTGGCCGAGCTTCCTGACATCCAGGACCTGTATATTAGGCAGTGTCAGAGGAAGGCCCAAAAAATTGTCTAAGACTACAGACTGTTATCTCTGCTACTGCACGGCAAGCAGTACCGGAGCACCATATCTAGGACCAAAAGGCTCCTTAACATCTTCTACCCCCAAGCCATAAGACTGCTGAACAACTAAACTAATCAAATGGCCACCTGAACTATTTACATTGACCCGTCCCCCTCTTTGTTTTTACACTGCTGCTATTAACTGTTTTATTATCTATCAATAGTCACTTTACAAATTACCCCCGCACATTGATTCAGTACCGTTACCCCCTATATATAGCCTTGTTATTGTTATGTAAATGTATTTAACTTTTTGATATATATATATATATATATATATATATATATATATATATATATACAATTTATTTATATATATATGTATATATATATACAGTGCCTTGCGAAAGTATTCGGCCCCCCTTGAACTTTGCGACCTTTTGCCACATTTCAGGCTTCAAACATAAAGATATAAAACTGTATTTTTTTTGAAGAATCAACAACAAGTGGGACACAATCATGAAGTGGAACGACATTTATTGGATATTTCAAACTTTTTTAACAAATCAAAAACTGAAAAATTGGGCGTGCAAAATTATTCAGCCCCTTTACTTTCAGTGCAGCAAACTCTCTCCAGAAGTTCAGTGAGGATCTCTGAATGATCCAATGTTGACCTAAATGACTAATGATGATAAATACAATCCACCTGTGTGTAATCAAGTCTCCGTATAAATGCACCTGCACTGTGATAGTCTCAGGGGTCCGTTAAAAGCGCAGAGAGCATCATGAAGAACAAGGAACACACCAGGCAGGTCCGAGATACTGTTGTGAAGAAGTTTAAAGCCGAATTTGGATACAAAAAGATTTCCCAAGCTTTAAACATCCCAAGGAGCAGTGCAAGCGATAATATTGAAATGGAAGGGGTATCAGACCACTGCAAATCTACCAAGACCTGGCCGTCCCTCTAAACTTTCAGCTCATACAAGGAGAAGACTGATCAGAGATGCAGCCAAGAGGCCCATGATCACTCTGGATGAACTGCAGAGATCTACAGCTGAGGTGGGAGACTCTGTCCATAGGACAACAATCAGTCGTATATTGCACAAATCTGGCCTTTATGGAAGAGTGGCAAGAAGAAAGCCATTTCTTAAAGATATCCATAAAAAGTGTCGGTTAAAGTTTGCCACAAGCCACCTGGGAGACACACCAAACATGTGGAAGAAGGTGCTCTGGTCAGATGAAACCAAAATGGAACTTTTTGGCAACAATGCAAAACGTTATGTTTGGCGTAAAAGCAACACAGCTGAACACACCATCCCCACTGTCAAACATGGTGGTGGCAGCATCATGGTTTGGGCCTGCTTTTCTTCAGCAGGGACAGGGAAGATGGTTAAAATTGATGGGAAGATGGATGGAGCCAAATACAGGACCATTCTGGAAGAAAACCTGATGGAGTCTGCAAAAGACCTGAGACTGGGACGGAGATTTGTCTTCCAACAAGACAATGATCCAAAACATAAAGCAAAATCTACAATGGAATGGTTCAAAAATAAACATATCCAGGTGTTAGAATGGCCAAGTCAAAGTCCAGACCTGAATCCAATCGAGAATCTGTGGAAAGAACTGAAAACTGCTGTTCACAAATGCTCTCCATCCAACCTCACTGAGCTCGAGCTGTTTTGCAAGGAGGAATGGGGAAAAATTTCAGTCTCTCGATGTGCAAAACTGATAGAGACATACCCCAAGCGACTTACAGCTGTAATCGCAGCAAAAGGTGGCGCTACAAAGTATTAACTTAAGGGGGCTGAATAATTTTGCACGCCCAATTTTTCAGTTTTTGATTTGTTAAAAAAGTTTGAAATATCCAATAAATGTCGTTCCACTTCATGATTGTGTCCCACTTGTTGTTGATTCTTCACAAAAAATACAGTTTTATATCTTTATGTTTGAAGCCTGAAATGTGGCAAAAGGTCGCAAAGTTCAAGGGGGGCCGAATACTTTCGCAAGGCACTGTATGTATGTGTGTGTGTGTGTGTGTATATGTGTATATATATATATATATATATATATATATATATATATATATATATATATATATATATATATATATATATAAATTGTCAATTTCATTAACTCTTTCTTGATGTGCGTTGTTGGTTAAGGGCTTGTATGTAAGAATTTCAGTGTAGTGTTTGGAGCATGTGACATGCATCGCCATTCTCTGTCTGTAGACCTTGGGCGGATGTACAATTTGGTGTCCCGGATCACTGATGGATTGGGAGAGCTGAAGAAACTCCTGGAGACGCACATATACAACCAGGGCCTTGCTGCTATAGAGAAGTGTGGAGAAGCAGCTCTCAATGTAAGAACTACAATGGATTTAATAGTTAAATGTGCGCATTGGGTTTTACCGGTTCACATCTTTATTAGAATAATCTGAGACAGTCCTTTCTCCAGTTCACTTGAGTGTTCCTTGACTTTGTTTTCATTTATTTCACCACAGGATCCCAAAATGTATGTCCAGACCATCTTAGACGTCCACAAGAAGTATAATGCTTTAGTAATGTCAGCGTTCAACAACGATGCTGGTTTTGTTGCTGCTCTGGACAAGGTGTGTTCATATTTTACTATATTTTGTGGTGTTAGACATTTTCAGACGGTGTCACACACACACACACTTACTGTTTTTGTTAACTTTTAACACCCATTTTTTGTCTTCACAGGCCTGTGGACGCTTCATAAACAACAATGCTGTGACCAAGATGGTGCAGTCATCCAGCAAATCCCCAGAGCTACTGGCTAGATACTGTGACTCTCTGCTGAAGAAGAGGTGTGCCTCTGCTCTGGCACATTCACTTAATGTATAACTCAGAACCACAGTTTGATATTCAAGTCTACGTACGCCTGAGACCAGTAGCCAGCACTCCAGTATTGCTATGGACATTTGTTCTGAAATGGTTCACATTGACTAGAGTCAATACGACGTCTACTCTTGTGGTTTTAATAGACACTGCTAACATACAAGAGCAGGATGTCTGATTTTTAAATTGAATTATTTTCTTTCTTTTTTTGCACAGCTCAAAGAACCCAGAGGAGGCAGAGCTAGAAGACACACTAAACCAAGTGGTGAGTTGGACTGCATTTTTTTCCTTTTTTCTCAGCTGCCACACTGGTACTGCATTTTATACATTATCTGGTTGCCTGGAGTTGACAGGATGAAAAGTGGAGCTTCTGCACTGGCTGCCTTCCATTGTAGACCCAATCTCCTCTCCCTCCTTCAGCCCGGCGTTGCATTTGAGTTGGTTTACGAGATGTAGTCTCTATTCACAGCTCTCTAACTGTTATGTGTTCTCTTCCCTAGATGGTGGTCTTTAAGTACATAGAGGACAAAGATGTGTTCCAGAAGTTCTATGCCAAGATGCTGGCTAAGCGGTTAGTCCATCAGAACAGCGCCAGTGATGATGCTGAAGCCAGTATGATCTCCAAACTAAAGGTACTATACCACAAAAAATCTGTTTACCTCCTCATGACCATGTTTTTAATTTGGCATTTTCAACGTGATATTGACATTACATTGTGATTGGTAACTAGAGTTGTGCAGTTTGTTTATTGTACAAATCTGTTAGATATTCTCTGGTTGCTCAGTCTTTGGACTGTGTTTTACCTGGGATCATCTGTCCTAATGGCATGTCCTGCCCTCTTTCCCAACAGCAAGCGTGCGGCTTCGAGTACACCTCCAAACTCCAACGCATGTTCCAGGACATCGGAGTCAGCAAAGACCTAAATGAACAATTTAAAAAGCACCTCACCAACTCTGAGCCTTTGGACTGTGAGTATATCTGTCTGTGACTCTGATATGCGGTGGTACCTTGTCCCCCATTCTGGGATTCATTATGTGATGACAGAAATTTGTTTCTTAATCTCGGAAACCTGGATTGATTTAGTAGGGCCCTGGTTTTTCCTAACCAAACGTTTAAAAAATCACATTGAAACAAATAACTATTATAGGAAGATTGTTGATCGGTTTTCTGTGTGTGTGCGTCTCAGTGGACTTCAGCATCCAGGTCCTCAGTTCTGGTTCCTGGCCCTTCCAGCAGTCCTGTACATTTGCCTTGCCCTCTGAGGTGAGAGACTAACTGATCCCCTCCACAGTGACCCAATTTACTGACATTGATCACTGTTTTACTCACTGTTCTCTCTTTTCTTCTCTCCTACCCTCATTCAGCTGGAGAGGAGTTACCAAAGGTTCACTGCCTTCTACGCCAGCAGACACAGCGGGCGCAAGCTGACCTGGCTCTACCACCTGTCCAAAGGAGAGCTGGTCACCAACTGCTTTAAGAACAGATACACTCTGCAGGTGATTACAGGTGTTGTCTGATCAGATAAAATATGAATATTTACTCTCAGACTCTCACAACCATCACTGTTGAACAAACATACTGGTGTGTGCTGACTATTTAACAAGAAAAAAATAATGAATCAACAATATGCATGTAGCGGAGATGTCATGGTATCCTCTACTATTGAATGGTTTTGACGTATTTCCTGTTGCTCCTCCTGTCCTCCCAGGCTTCTACCTTCCAGATGGCCATCCTATTGCAGTACAATGCTGAGGACGTCTACACAGTGCAGCAGCTCGCAGACAGCACACAGATCAAGATAGTGAGTACTGACAACTCAACGGTATCTAGTTGGCTACAGACAGAGAGTCTATTCTCTTTGATGGATGGTCTTTCAAAGGAACACCTTATGCTCTGATGGGAATACACTAATAACACCTGCTCTTTCCATGACAGACTGACCAGGTGAATCCAAGTGAAAGCTATGATCCCTTATTGATGATAAATCCACTGATTGTAGATGAAGGGGAGGAGATGTGTTAAAGAAGGATTTTTTTAAGCCTTAAGACAATTGAGACCTGGATTGTGTATGCCTGCCATTTATAGCGAGAATGGGCAAGACAATATTTAAGTGCCTTTGAACGGCGTATGGTAGTAGATGCCAGGCGCACCGGTTTGAGTCAAGAACTGCAACGCTGCTGGGTTTTTCACGCTCAACAGTTTCCCGTGTGTATCAACAATGGTCCACCACCCAAAGGACATCCAGCCAACTTAACATGGCCCAGCATCCCTGTGGAACACTTTCGACACCCTGTACAGTCCATGCTCCAACCAATTTAAGGCTGTTCTGTGGGTAAAGAGGGGGAGGTGGGGGTGCAACACAATATTAGGAAGGTGTTCCTAATGTTTGGTATACTATGTGTATAAGCTGAAAGCAACAGCCCACTATCTGCCTTATACGTTGCTTGTTTTGTTTTTGTTCTCACCAGGACATTTTGGTGCAGGTGTTGCAAATCTTGTTGAAGTCTAAATTGCTGGTAGGTTTTATGCCTCTTATTTTCAGATAATCTACCAAACAACTCTAGTTGCTAGGGGAGCCATCAATTAACTATTCTGCACTGTGGATTTCAACTTTGACCTAAGCAATGTTCTGTTGTCTAGGTCCTGGAGGATGAGAATGCAAATGTGGATGAAGTAGAGTTCAAACCAGACACCTTAATAAAACTCTTCCTGGGATACAAAAAGTGAGTCATTACACACACCATGTAATCAATATAGGTCACAAACCTGCAAGTTGTGGAACCAGATATTCCAAATTGCTGTGATGTTACTGTACTGTAATAGATTCCATGAACTGTTGCTGATATATTTTGATTTGAATCTATATAGCAAAAAACTTCGGGTGAACATTAACGTGCCAATGAAGACAGAGCAGAAGCAGGAGCAGGAAACCACTCACAAGAACATAGAGGAGGACAGGAAACTGTTAATACAGGTACACTGTACATCTCACACTTCTATTTTTTCCCCTGATCTAACTCACACTGCTTGCTGCCACTGTCAACATTACTCACCTTGTCAAGCATTCAGTCACACTCACAAAAATCTGTCTATTGTCTAGCGTGCACAAACAACCTCTCTGGTCTAGAATATTCACCCAGGATCATTTTGGTCTAAACCTGCTGTGTTCTCTCTTTCTCTACCTTGCTGTAGGCTGCCATTGTGAGAATCATGAAGATGCGCAAAGTGCTAAAACATCAGCAACTCCTGGCAGAGGTGCTGAATCAGCTGTCATCCAGGTTTAAACCAAGAGTTCCCGTCATCAAGGTAAATTATGCTGTAAATTAGGCCACGTTAGATGGAAATGTACCTTACCCCAGAGGATTTCTTGGAACCACATACTGTAAATGCAACATCTGCCATGGTAGGAACGTGCTTGTTTTTGTCTTTCAGAAATGTAACAAATCTATACTCCTGTAGGTTTATGGAAACCACTTTCTGTATGCAACATGTGCCATGTTAGTTAGTAATGGTCATGTATGGTTTTTGTCTTTCAGAAATGTATCGACATCCTGATCGAGAAGGAGTACCTGGAGCGTGTCGACGGAGAGAAAGACACTTACAGCTACTTGGCTTAAAACCTTTTCATTGCCCTCCCTCCTTTCTTTTTTTAAAGTTGTCTTTTGAGTAATTTTAACATCATTCCTTTTGACATTTGGCCAATGTTGTCAGGAATGCGAGCACAGAAGGAGAAAAAGAAGAAAAAAGTTGTCAATCATCATCAAGGTGGTTTGCGAAAGCTGGACTTCCCTTTAAACTCTGACATTATGGGATAGCTGCTCGCCCAGTGTTTGTTTGAAGATCCCATCTGAACTGCTCAGGATCGACAGATACATTTTGATATGTAAATATCGACAGAGACCTTTACCTCTTTACTTTTATCTTGCAAAGTTAATAACATACAAAAAAAACTATCAAAACCCTTCACACCGAGGGTTGCATGCTACTGCCTATCTGCATTTAAGAAGCAAAAAGACGTAATAGATGAGAAGCTATTAAGACACTGCTGCTTTATGTGGCAGTAGCAAATTATGAACGTATGTTTTAAAAAAAGATGAGTGCAATTTTAGCTGCACTTCCAGAAAGCGATCTGTGTTTGCAAGGCCCTTAGAAGTGTAATCTGCATTGTTACCAGCTACCAGAAAAACATTTGTATAGTGTGGTTCACTTTTTTTTTTAAATGTATGGTCAATAAAAATTAAAGGTTTCTGTATTCCCTCTGATGGTTTTTATTCCTTCAAAGCTGATGTGAACTTTGGGCTGAGATGTTTACGCACGCATCCCAATTCTAATCAATGTTCACTAATTGGTTGTGAAAAAGAGCTAATGTGATTGGTCAAAAGACCAATTAGAGGGGGAAAATATAAGAACTGTGCAGCCTGTTTAAACGCAGCCCTGGATATTATAGATCATTGCTGGTTTCTTGATGTTACAATCCATGAATGACCTACTTAGCTGTTCATTGCCATTCATTTGTAAACTGTAAAGCTTGTCAACAAGATGTATTGTGTGGGTATTAGAACCGAAGGTTGCTACTTTCCCATGATCAGTTTTAATCAGAATGTACTTTAATGGCTGTGTTTAGACAGGCAGCCCAATTCAGATATTTTTTTACCACTAATTGGTATTTTGACCACTAATTGGTATTTTGACCAATCACATCTGGTCTTTTTTTTCTGATTTGTCAAAAGACACATTTTTGAGAGAAAAAAAATATCAGAATTGAGCTGCCTGTCTAAACACAGCCTAAATCACTGAAAACGTTCACATCGTAGACAGGATGCAGGCAGAAAATGTATGAGATTGGATCTTCTCTTGCCTATTTCAATAATAAACATTTTAAATTAGCCTATCATAATGCTATTATTTTTTACGTTTTTAATTATTGTATGAATGCAGACCCATTTCAACATACATATGGATGACTGTTTGGCGGCGTTAAAGCCTTGTTCACACAGGTCTTAATGCTCAAATCAGTTTTTATTTTCAAACCTGTTTTGGAATACTAACTATCCAAACAGCAAGTGAACAAATCAGATTTCTGTTTGTTGTCTAGCCCCCACCTATCCTTTCTTTGGATTGGTGGATACATGTCATTATTGTAACCTTTTTGAATATTTGATGAGGGTTGTTGACATCAACTGCTTGTAATGGAGAGAGATGCTATGCTATTAGCCATATGCCAAGAATATGCATAGCCATCTCGAGACAACTTCTATATAAAGACAGGTTTTCTGCAGAGTTGGGCCTCTCTGAAATCACTCAGAAGTGTATTTTTATTTATTTATCCGTTATTTTACCAGGTACAGTGCCTTGCGAAAGTATTCGGCCCCCTTGAACTTTGCGACCTTTTGCCACATTTCAGGCTTCAAACATAAAGATATAAAACTGTATTTTTTTGTGAAGAATCAACAACAAGTGGGACACAATCATGAAGTGGAACGACATTTTTTGGATATTTCAAACTTTTTTAACAAATCAAAAACTGAAAAATTGGGCGTGCAAAATTATTCAGCCCCCTTAAGTTAATACTTTGTAGCGCCACCTTTTGCTGCGATTACAGCTGTAAGTCGCTTGGGGTATGTCTCTATCAGTTTTGCACATCGAGAGACTGAAATGTTTTCCCATTCCTCCTTGCAAAACAGCTCGAGCTCAGTGAGGTTGGATGGAGAGCATTTGTGAACAGCAGTTTTCAGTTCTTTCCACAGATTCTCGATTGGATTCAGGTCTGGACTTTGACTTGGCCATTCTAACACCTGGAAATGTTTATTTTTGAACCATTCCATTGTAGATTTTGCTTTATGTTTTGGATCATTGTCTTGTTGGAAGACAAATCTCCGTCCCAGTCTCAGGTCTTTTGCAGACTCCATCAGGTTTTCTTCCAGAATGGTCCTGTATTTGGCTCCATCCATCTTCCCATCAATTTTAACCATCTTCCCTGTCCCTGCTGAAGAAAAGCAGGCCCAAACCATGATGCTGCCACCACCATGTTTGACAGTGGGGATGGTGTGTTCAGCTGTGTTGCTTTTACGCCAAACATAATGTTTTGCATTGTTGCCAAAAAGTTCAATTTTGGTTTAATCTGACCAGAGCACCTTCTTCCACATGTTTGGTGTGTCTCCCAGGTGGCTTGTGGCAAACTTTAAACAACACTTTTTATGGATATCTTTAAGAAATGGCTTTCTTCTTGCCACTCTTCCATAAAGGCCAGATTTGTGCAATATACGACTGATTGTTGTCCTATGGACAGAGTCTCCCACCTCAGCTGTAGATCTCTGCAGTTCATCCAGAGTGATCATGGGCCTCTTGGCTGCATCTCTGATCAGTCTTCTCCTTGTATGAGCTGAAAGTTTAGAGGGACGGCCAGGTCTTGGTAGATTTGCAGTGGTCTGATACTCCTTCCATTTCAATATTATCGCTTGCACAGTGCTCCTTTGGATGTTTAAAGCTTGGGAAGTATTTTTGTATCCAAATCCGGCTTTAAACTTCTTCACAACAGTATCTCGGACCTGCCTGGTGTGTTCCTTGTTCCTCATGATGCTCTCTGCGCTTTTAACGGACCTCTGAGACTATCACAGTGCAGGTGCATTTATACGGAGACTTGATTACACACAGGTGGATTGTATTTATCATCATTAGTCATTTAGGTCAACATTGGATCATTCAGAGATCCTCACTGAACTTCTGGAGAGAGTTTGCTGCACTGAAAGTAAAGGGGCTGAATAATTTTGCACGCCAAATTTTTCAGTTTTTGATTTGTTAAAAAAGTTTGAAATATCCAATAAATGTCGTTCCACTTCATGATTGTGTCCCACTTGTTGTTGATTCTTCACAAAAAAATACAGTTTTATATCTTTATGTTTGAAGCCTGAAATGTGGCAAAAGGTCGCAAAGTTCAAGAGGGGCGAATACTTTCGCAAGGCACTGTATATATACAGTATGTGTAAAATACACACTCACACCTCACAACCTTCTTTACCCCGATTATAATTTTTAGTCTCTATTTACCTCTGGTACCTTATGCCTAAATCACACTGACAATGTCATTGCGCAAATAGTACGCAGCATCATCTGGATATGTGTGCAACAAAAGTTTAACATTAACCTTCTGCTACCATTTCTGTCAAGCACTCTATCCATACAGTTAGATGCATACATTCGATAAATCCAACACTTGCGCCACACAGAACGCACTGGAACTGCCTCTGCAACTCAATGCTGCAATTCTGCCAGGCAAACAGAGTGTTCCATTGGAAAGGAATGTACTTCAGGTGTACCAAAGCGCAATGACTCTGTGGGTGTGATTGAGGTGTAACCCAATGCTGCAAGGCAAACACAGCATTCATATAGATGAAGTCGCCATCGTCTAGGACCGATAGGAACGTAGACTGAATAATCTGTTTTCTACTATTTAGTGAGAGGCAGGACCTATTTCTATAGAAGAAGCCCATTTTAACATCAGCTTCTTAACTAACTCATCAATATGTTTTTTTAAAAGACAGCCTATCATCTATCCAGATTCCCAGATATTTGTAAGTAGGGACACAATCAATGGACACCATGGATACCATCTAAAGTACATATGCTTAAATCAAAGTTATTTTTATAAGCTGTAGAGAACAACATATACTTAATTTTACCTGAATTCAATACTAACTTCAGGTCAATAAAGTTTTTCTGTAATACAATGAAGGCAGACTGAAGTTCAGATAGAGCCTGGTCAACCATGGGGGCAATAGCATACGCAACAGTATCATCGGCATGCAAGTGTCTATTACAGTTTTTTTTCTCGATGTTGTTAATGTAAACAGTAAAAAGTACAGGACACAGAATCGACCCCTGCGGTTAGCTGAGAATTGATCAAGGATTATAATATTTTAGCTAGACAAGAAAGTTTAGAAATAGGGTTATAATTATTTAGGTCACAAGGGTCACCACCTTCGTGAAGATGGAGTACATGGGCCGCCTTCTAAATGTTGGGGATAGTACCAGATATAATCGTCAGGTTAAAAATATGGGTTAATGATTCAGCAATCGGGGGCAGAAAGCTGCAGCAAAAATGGATCAAGCGTATCAGCCCCAGTGGATTTTTTTTAACATCCATATTAAGCAAGGCATCTAGCACATCACAGATAGTAAATTGTAGAAATGAAAACAAAGATTCACTGGAAGTTGACAGGTTAACCATTGAGTCAGCTAGAGGCTGGCAGAAGGAAGAGCCCTCGATTGACTGACCAGGGTCAATTAAAGCACCATTTCTCTCAAATAAGAGTCAGACAGAACTTTCTTAGGCAGGGAAGAAGGGAATTTGTACACTTCCGTGCATTTACTGTCTTCCAAAATGTTGTTTATGGACACATCTACAACCAGGAGCTCAAATTTCTTGCGAACAGAGATATTTAAAGATTGGAACGCCATCAAATTAGATTTTTACATGTATGGCCACTCCTCCCCTTTCTGTAATCTGTCACATCTAAATTCATTAGAATCATTTACTTCAATCTCTTCATCAGATACAGAACCATTTAACAATGTTTCAGAGAGAACCAGAATGAGTCCTGTAACCATGTCAATTGTATCCATTTTTAAATCAGATTTCGCACATTTATGTGCATTAGCCCAAGCCCCCTACAATATTTAAAGTCAGAGGGGGCATTCAGCTCATTCCCATAAGAGCATAGGGTCATCTGCAGCTATTTGTTGAGTGAGCTGAGACTTTGCCAAGGTCCATGCCAACCACTTGAGAGCAGAGTAGACTGAGCATTTGACAGACGTCCTTCAAGTCGCTGGATGCAGTGGCTGGGGCGGGAACTGGGAGAGCAGTGTTGGCAGAGCTCTGTCCACCCAGCTGAAACTCCTGCCAAGGGAGTGGAGCTGCTGCAAGAGATCGGAATGGCTGCCAATGCTCTATTCTGAGTGTGCACAGGAGGCCTTGGTGTGGCTCCTGTTGCAGGGTGGGGCTGCCATAGGGGGAAGGAATGTCCCAGGCCTGTCCTGGGGATGGGAGTAGGGAGAGTAACCAAAATTAGCCTGGGAGGGAGGTTGTGGGGGGACTTGAGGAGAGTGGTGTGGAGGGCAGTGTGGCTGGTGAAGCTCCAAACTCTCAGAATATGATGGCTGATGATGTGAATGATACATGGGGTGGACTGCATCATGTGGTGCACTATCCTCAACAGTGTTTTGCCAGACCCTAATGTAGTGGTCGGGGCTGTGTAGAGCTGGGCTGAGTTGAGGTGGGCCTTGTCTGTGTTGTGATGGGCCGGATCTAGTAGAGCTGTGCTGTGATGGGCCGGGTCTGGTTGAGCTGTGTTGTGTTGTGATGGGCCGGGTCTGGATGAGCTGTGCAGTGATTGGCCAGGTCTGGTAGAGATGTGTTGTGATGGGCCGGATCTGGTTGAGCTGTGTTGTGTTGTGATGGGCCGGATCTAGTTGAGCTATGCTAAGACGGGCCTGGTCTGGTAGATCAGTGCTGAGGTGGACCTGGATAGACCACCACCAGATGCAGGTCTAAAGGATTGTTTGATATGTCTCAGGGAGTTGGTGGCTGTTCTGTTGCTCCTGTGGGTTGAGGTGGACTGGCAATCCTTTAACGTCCTGACAAGGTAGGGACTGCCTCTTTGTTAAGGTGTGCATTGTCGGGAAGACAGTCCAGGCTGAGGGTGGGATGGTGGCTCCGTATGGCTCTCCATTGACAAGGTTGATTGACGGTAGGTGAGGGCGGGAGGTCCTGTATAAACACAAACTCAATTACTTGACAACTTCCTTCACGACAGCTCTGCGCTGCTCAGCGAAGCACAAGAAGTATGAATGCCCTGAATTCTGCAGAGGCCATATCACCATAAATGCTGCACGGCCAATGCAGGACATTGGATTGAACATGCAGCGCCTTTCACACCTCGATCACACCTACAGCATTACGTTATTGCGCAAAAGGGTACGACACATTATCTGGATGCATGTGCAACAAAAGTTCAAAATTCACCTTCTGCTACCATTTCTGTCAAGTCGTCTATGTATACAATCTGATGCATACGTTCGATAAATCAAATGTATACACCACAGAGAACACACAGCAACTGCTTCTGCAAAGCAATGCTGCAATGCAAACGCAGCGTTCCATTAGAAATCAATGTACTTCTGGTGTACCAAAACCCACTGACACTGCCGGTGTGATCGAGGTGTTAGGTTCCCTAAGTGACGTTTTGCATGTAAAAGTTTAATGATTGAGTTGATATGAAAATAACCAAAAGTATGTGGACACCTGCTCGGCTGGGACAACCATCTCTGCAGCACTCCAACAAACAGGCCTTTATGGTAGAGTGGCCAGACAGAAGCCACTCCTATGTAAAAGGTACATGACAGCTGTCATGACAAATACCTTTCTCCCCTTTCTCTCTCTGCTCTACAGAATGGACTCTTGGAAAGCCCTTTGTTAACATATAGAGAGTATGGTAACATAAAAAGGTTGGGAACGGAGTACTATTTCGATAATCCAACCAGTTGAAAGTATCTGTTAGTACTTAAAAAATATGATGTCAGATCAGTTATCGTCGGAGACATTATTACTGATGATAGGACGACATAAATTGTATCTTGGAAAGTCTACACATTCTAGTTATCAGATTCACATGGAATTGTTGTGCAATTTAAATGTTTGAATATAAAACTATTTGTGAAAAAATGATAAGTTATTTTATCTTTCAAAATGAGAGAATTGTTTTCATAAGTAAAATATGCTCACTCAGTGGCCACACCCACGTGAATAGGCATTGGTTGGAAATGATGAACCAGTGGCCTAGGAAAGGACGGACAATCTCTTCAGAATGACAGGGTACTACAACGTAACCGTTCTACGACACGACGACAGACTACAACGTATCCGCCCAGAAATATTCTTCAAAGGACAAGGGAGAGTTTTGCTGGGCAGGTAGACTGGCAGACACCTGTATCTTTGTAGTGACTGGGTGTATTGATACACCATCCAAAGTGTAAATAATAACTTCACCATTCTCAAAGGGACAGTCAATGTCTGCTTTTTTGCAAAACCTCCCTGGTCTTTGTGGTTGAATCTGTGTTTGAAATTCACTGCTCGAGTGAGGGACCTTACATATGCGAGGGGTACAGAGATGACGTAATCATTCAAAAATCATGTTAAAACACTATTGCACACAGAGTGAGTCCACTTATGTGACTTGTTAAGCAAATGTTTACTAAGGAACTTTAGGCTTGCCATAACAAAGGGGTTGAATACTTATTAACTGAAGACATTTCAGCTTTTCATTTTTAATTAATTTGTAAAGATTTCTGAACATAATTCCACTTTGAAATCATGGGGTATTGTGTTTAGGCCATTGAGACAAAATCTAAATGTAATCCAATTCAGGCTGTAACACAACAAAATGTGGAAAAAGCCAAGGGTTGTGAATAGTTTCTGAAGGTATCGTACACAAGGCTCAAACATACATTTAAATATCTGTAATTTACATACACGTAAATACATGTACATTTTAAAATAATGTATTTGTCAGTATTGACTCTCTGTTGGTGGCTTGAAAAACGTCTGAAAAACGTGGTCTCGACTCCAGATCATATATCTGTATTGTTTGATTCTTGTTTGTTTTGCTTTTTCAAGCACTGTAATGAACAGCTCTATAGAAGTTGAGTAAATTATTATTATATTATATCATTTTTCATATGGGAAAATAGTATTTGAGTCACTTCAATCTGCCAGTGTGAACAAGGCTTTAGACAGGCAGCCCAATTCTCATATTTTTTTCTCTAATTAGTCTTTTGACCAATCAGATCAGCTCTGAAAAACATCTGATATGAAAAGATCAATTACTGAAAAAAAGATCAGAATTGGGATGCCTGTGTGAACGCAGCTTTAGTTTTTTCTCCTCAAGAGGTGCAGTTGTGGGCGGAGCTAAATACCAATTATACTCGATGGCACACCTGTGTGCATTGTTTCTACAACAGCTTGCAGGGGAGGTTGGCAAACGAAGCACCCTCTTCCATCAATAGAACTGTCATAATTTTTCAGGATGGAGTCTGCAGCCGAGACCAGCACTGCAGGAGTTTCAGTAAAAGATGACCTTTCAGAAAAATGTCAGAAGTTATTTCTTGAGTTCTTGGAGGAGTAAGTTGTTTGGATGAGCCCAATAATAGTGCTTAATACGAGTGATAATCAATACGTAAACTCACCCCTCACTTTTACACACAGGTTTCAGGACACAAACGGGGAGATTTTGTATCAACCAGATGCTGAGGAGCTCATTCGACCAGAGAGAAACACACTGACTGTAAACTTCACCAACATTGAGCACTTCAATCAGCAACTAGCTACCACTATTCAGGAGGAGTATTACAGGTAATTGAAATTCTAATTTGGTAGGCCTGGCCAAAAAAACTCATTCTAATTCTCCACTGAACCAGCAAGTTACTAAACATTTTAAAATGTTTTCCAATCAATCCACGAAGGGAATACATTTGATGTTTCATTTTCACACACCAGATGGATACAGTGAAATGTGGTGTTTTACAGTATCTTCCATAGTAGTGTGCCCCTGGAGCAAATTAAGATTAAGTGCCTTGGTCAAGGGCGCACTGACACAATTTTCCCCTTGTTGGCTCAGTTATTTGAACCAGTGACCCTTTCAGTTGCAGGCCCAACACTAACCACTAGGCTACCTGCTACTTGTCCATGTTTTGTCATCCCCAGGGTATACCCATTCCTATGCAGAGCAGTGCGTTACTTTGCAAGAGATCATGGTAACATGCCAGTAGCCAAAGAGTTCTATGTGGCCTTCTCTGACTTTCCATCAAGACAAAAGTAATGATCAAACTACTGAACCAGATCTCTCTGAATACATGACATTATTACTTACCTTAAGTGTTAAGTTGACTGTATTGTCCCTTGACAGGATCCGAGAGCTCTCCACGGCCCGGATTGGGTCCCTACTGCGTATCAGTGGCCAGGTGGTGAGGACACACCCAGTGCACCCTGAGCTGGTCAGTGGTACCTTCCTGTGTCTGGAATGCCAGTCCGTTATGAAAGATGTTGAGCAGCAGTTTAAATACACCCTGCCCAACATTTGTAAGAACCCAGTCTGTGCCAATCGACGTCACTTCATGCTGGACCCCAACAAGTCCCGTTTTGTGGACTTTCAGAAGGTACGAAGAGGCTGGACTGCATGAGTCCACCAGGCCAGATTGACCCTCCAGCAGACAAGGAAACCATAGCATGATATATCAGGGCTCTAATTGTGTATGCATGGGTGTTCATATAGGTGCGTATCCAGGAGACCCAGGCGGAGCTGCCTCGTGGCTCCATCCCCCGCAGTGTGGAGGTGATCCTGAGGGCAGAGGCTGTGGAGATGGCTCAGGCAGGGGACCGTTGTGACTTCACCGGCACACTGATCGTCGTACCAGATGTTGCTGCCCTGGCTGTGTCAGGTGAGGAACTTCCCTCCACACACCATGCCTTTTCATACACACAAGATGGCTTTCTGAGGGTTAAAGTCATACCTGACCCTGAATAAAAAAAAACATTGCGATGGTGCATAATAGTAACATTCTCCCCTGTACTTTCTCCATGTATGCACTGCAGGCACCAGGGCAGAGACCAGCAGCAGAGTGACTGGGGGGAGGCAGGGCTTTGATGCAGATGGGATCCAGGGACTGAAGGCTCTAGGTGTCAGGGATCTGTCCTACAGACTGGCCTTCCTAGCCTGCTACGTGGCCCCCACTAACCCTCAGGTTTGTCCATTAGTTAAAAATTGATTTAGATTTATTTAAAATGTATTTAACATGGGAAGGTGCCTCTAGCGAGGGAGATGGATCTAGAGACTATGTATTGTAAACCACAAACTGTGTTCCTGTGTGTAGTTTGGTGGTAAAGATCTACGACAGGAAGACCAGACTGCAGAGAGTGTGAAGAACCAGATGACTGTTCAGGAGTGGGAGAAAGTGTTTGAGATGAGTCAGGACAAGAACCTCTACCACAACCTCTGCACCAGCCTCTTCCCCACTATCCATGGTGTGGAAATTGAATAGATTTGTCATGTAAACTGTTAAAACATCTGTTTTGAAATGCACTGCCTAACCTGAGAAAATATTTCAGGGAATAATGAGATCAAGCGTGGAATCCTATTGATGCTCTTTGGCGGTGTTGGCAAGACGACCATGGAGGGCACATCTCTGAGGGGGGATATTAATGTTTGCATCGTTGGGGACCCCAGTACCTCCAAGAGCCAGTTCCTAAAGTAAATCACCAAGCACTATCCTATTTGTATAACCTACATATGTTGTATTTGAAATTTAACTCAAACCAGTTTGAAAAATAAAAAGCTTTAACAGAAGCATTTTGAGTTGTTTACTAGTGTTGCACAGCCTGTGTTGCTAGTCTCTGGAGGTCTCATTATTCCTCATAGCAATGTAGCCTACTACATGATGGAAGCAGGAGTGGTGTGGATGTTTTGAGGGTAAAGGTTGGTGTTTAACTCTGATGGATGTGTGTGGTATGCCCTACTTCAGACACGTGGAGGACTTTGCGCCCAGGGCAGTCTACACCAGTGGGAAAGCCAGCAGCGCGGCCGGGTTGACGGCAGCTGTAGTGAAAGATGAGGAGTCCCATGAGTTTGTCATCGAGGCTGGGGCCCTCATGTTGGCAGATAACGTAAGCATTGTGTTCTAGTACGGGACAGTCATCTTATGCGTTTCAGTTCGTTCATATGTCCTCTGGGGGGCACTGTGCGCTTTGATCTAACTTTGTCCTGTTATCAACATCCACAGGGAGTCTGTTGCATTGATGAGTTTGACAAGATGGACCTGAAAGACCAGGTAGCTATTCACGAGGCCATGGAACAGCAGACCATCTCCATCACTAAGGCTGGTGTGAAGGTATGCTATGTGGGAATAGTGCTGTAGCTGTACACAATTTATTTCTTATAATTCCGCAATACTTATTACTACTCAGTGCAGAGGGAGTATCAGTGGTTTGAGTTGTGAGCTGTTTGACTGTGTTGTGTTCAGGCCACTCTGAATGCTCGCACCTCCATCCTGGCGGCTGCTAACCCCATCGACGGGAGATACAACCGCTCTAAGTCTCTGAAACAGAACGTCAACATGTCAGCACCCATCATGTCCAGATTTGACCTCTTCTTCATTCTGATTGATGAGTGCAATGAGGTAAGAGAGAAAATGGAGGGTTTCACTAACTTTTTCAACTCCTACAGTAAGCCCATATTGAATGGAAATGTATGTTTTGGAAACTTGACACATTTTGCATTTTCACCTTTGTCTTGTGGTCTAGGTGACAGATTATGCCATAGCCAGGCGTATCGTAGACCTGCACTTTAGAAACATGGAGTCTGTGGAGCGAGTCTACGCCACTGATGAGATACAGAGATACATACTGTTTGCTCGGCAGTTTAAACCAAAGGTTATAATTTCCCTATGTTTGTGTTCCTTGTGTTGGGCTGCTTAGATTTATATTTATTTATTTTACCTTTAACTAGGCAAGTCAGTTAAGAACAAATTCTTATTTTCAATGACAGCCTAGGAACAGTGGGTTAACTGCCTGTTCAGGGGCAGAACGACAGATTTGTACCTTGTCAGCTCGGGTGTTTGAACTTTCAACCTTCCGGTTACTAGTCCAACACTCTAACCACTAGGCTACCCTGCCGCCCAGATGCAGCGTTCAGTAAGACCTACCTACCGTAACATGCTTTTTGTTCCCTGTCGTTGGTGTGGTGCACTTTGACCCCAGATCACAGCAGAGGCAAAAGAGTTTGTGGTGGACCAGTACAAGCGCCTGCGTCAGCGGGACAGCAGCGGCAGCACCAAGTCAGCCTGGCGTATCACCGTCAGGCAGCTAGAGAGCATGCTCCGACTATCTGAGGGCATGGCCAGGCTCTACTGCTCAGATGAGGTTGGTCAGACACCTACTACTGAAGTATACATCCCTATATGTATAGGCCCCTATACATTGTAGAATAAAACTGTATTTTTGTCTTCATTACTTGTTAAAGCTAATAATTATGGTTGTTTGTGTAACAGAGGTGGTTCAGCAATTTTGCTCATGTAATGAATAAGCTTGCCTGATATCTGAAGTTAAATTGACTGTACAACACATTTTCACCCTTTAAGTTGACTTATTTAAAGGTGCATCCCAAACACGTTAAGGAGGCCTTCCGGCTATTGAATAAGTCTGTCATCCGCGTCGACTCCCCAGATATCAACTTCGACCAGGAACAAGACAATGGGGAAATGAATGGTAAGAAACGGTCACTTTCACCTTTGTGAAATAATATATTTATTGAAAGTGATACACGTATACATTAAATTGCCACCCTCACTCTCCAGATCATAGTGACATGATTGGCACTAATCGCAATCATGCAGAGGAGGCTATGGACACAGAGCATGGGGCAGGCAGACCTGAGAAGACCAGCACTGCCAAGCCTGCCCTCAAGATGACCTTTGCTGAGTACAAAAGGGTCTCCAACCTCATTGTTTTTCACATGCAGAAGATGGAAGATAGTAAGAGCTTAAAGGGGCCATCTACAGTTGAAACAATAACAAAGCTCCTGCCACTGTTTTGGTAAAAAGCTGAGGGATGGGGCTGGAGAAATGTAACCACTCTCGGAATTCATAGAAATAACTATGGATGCAAGGACTGACCGACCAAGATTAAGAAGAAATTATATATAGATAGAAAAAATATAGATTAACAATGTTTGAGGATATAGTGTTTGTCTACTCCAATATATTACAAATATTGGAGTAAAACAAGCTTATATTTTGGGTTCTTATGTGGTGACATGGAATTAAGCTCATGAGGTTATATACTTCAAAAATCAATGTGTGTGTATCAAAAAATAGATGTAGCAACTGCAGATTCACCCTTTTAACAAACTGCAACGTTACTTTGCAAAGTTTTTGTCATGAATTCAAAAAGATACTAGTTTTTCCAAGGTGTAACAAATGTTTCATTCTTAGTTGATGAGTCCTCACTGAAGATGAGCGAGCTGATTAACTGGTACCTGAAAGAAATGGAGAGTGAGATAGAGTCAGAAGCTGAGCTGGTTGCCAAGAAGAATCTTATAGAGAAAGTGCTTCACAGACTAATCCATTATGTAAGTAAAGCCTTGGAAACAAGACACACCAAGACCATCAAATATTTGACTGTTTGAAGAACATTTCTGATTTTGATCTGACAACAAAAGTGTTTTGTAAAATTGGTGAGTGACATGCTCTGTATTGTGTTCATTATAGGACCACATTATCATAGAGTTAACGAAGACTGGGCTGAAGAAAGTTGGTGATGAGGGAGAGGAACCTGTCATCGAAGAGGACCCCTTCTTAGTGGTCAACCCCAATTACATCCTGGAAGATTAGGTAGGGTCCACCTCAGCCATAGATATTGTGGAAGTAATTGAACTCGGGCTTATCTGTAAGGAATTTGTGATTGCAGCTACAGTAGCCTACTGTCAACTTGTTTTGCTGGCATGTTGCTATTGACTATCAATGTACTGTCTCTAAAAAAAACACTGAACACTTGTCATACTGATCATGTCTATGCATTTCAATAAATATATATTTTTTGCAGTGCGTGGTGCTCACTAAATGGTGCACTTTCCCCTATCATTGTACTGGTGGCCCAGAGTTCAGGCCAATGGTTCATGCTCATGTCAGTGGGACATTTAGGGGAGCGGTTTTATTATATGCAAGAATATTAGCATTTTTGCCATATGAATTGCCATTGGTTCTAAAGAAATATTACTACAAAATTATATTTTCTTATACACTGAATAACATTATTTTTGTATTTATTTTTTTAGGAAGGATTTGTTTTATTAAGAACCCATTGACCCTAATTCTGGGGACATTCATGCAGTGTTTAGGCATAATTCTACTGTCCCCCTCGTTTGATCTCGACGATGCAATACATTGAATAGACTTTAGCATAGCCTAGATGCACACACACTATTTTAAATAAGTTATGTTTAACAGAAGTTCGTTTACATTGGCTACAATAGCACTAGCCCATAGACTCTATTCTCCGTTAGTACATTATTGGGCTACAGTAGCACATCCAATGACAATTTTTACATATTTATTCCAGAACAATTGGCTACTCACCCTGTTTTTAATTTGGTGTCTTGTACCCTTCGCTACGTAGGAAAGTGAAGTTACATTTTTTTTTTATGTGAGAACATGAACATTTTGGCTATTGTCCTCCCGGAAAATTGCTGTGGCTCTTTCCATTCCTTTCCAAACGTCAAAATGAATGCTAATGGTGGATATAACCTACATTAATACTATTTCGTTTGTAAATGAACGTATTCCATTATATGTAAATATTAAATAATATCCATAATAAGAGACCCTCGCTCACTGGCTTAAACTCTGAGAAGTGCGAAACTGCTTGTGGGTCCCAGTCCTGAAGAGCATCCCGGAGAGTTGCGTGCGAAGAGCATGCCAGGTCATTGGGATGAATCCGCCACCTGAAATAGCCTACGTGGAATTTAACGCCACCCAATCGGGTATATAACATCAACCACATCTCTGACAAGAAGACCGCCGACTGATAAAGCACATTTACTGAGAGCTGTATTGTATGCAATAGTTTAGTTATTTTTGTTAAACTTTATTCACAAATTGTACATTTACGGGGCTCTAGACGGTTGAGGACTGCCTATTAACTTTGATTTGCAAATTGATTGGAACAGCCTTTAGGTAAGTTGTTACATTTGTATACAATATGTAAGCTAGTAGATCTGTTAATTAAAAAAAAATGTATCAGCAAAGGTAATTTCCCTTGAATCGATGGTTTACTATGCCTACGCTTAGGCTACTACGCATTACACTTTTCCACGCTATTATGCCATTGGTCCCGGAATGTAAACAAACGTATGCGGGTGTTGTGAAATAACGGGATGCTAAATGAGTTTCATTGTGGCAGCTCTTGCCGTTGTTTATTGTGATAGATGAATGAATAAATATTAAACACCAATCCGTATTGTTGCTTGAAGGGGACTTGCGAATCTTTATCGTAATATGCCCTTCGTGTAAGCTTTGTCTTCTTGAGACCAGTAATGCATTCATGTTAATTGACTCAGATGATGATTCCACCTGGGGACTGCTTATATGCTGGGAGGAAGAGAAGGAAGCCCATCCAAAAACAGTTGAGTACCACTACCAGATATTGTCACTTTTGTATTGAATGTTTTATTTGATTTGATTAATTAAATCATAATTGACCTATCTTATCAAGCTATATGATTGGAATAATGCAACCATCTATTTCTCATCTGTTGCACACTACCGATCATGAATGAATGATTCTATTTGACATGTGCAAAAGTTGTACAAAAGTGACTTGTTACATTCAATAATAATATTTTTTTTTATTAATCTAGGCAAGTCAGTTAAGAACAAATTCTTATTTCCAATGATTGCCTACCAGAAGGCTAAAGGCCCCCTGTGGGGATGGTGGCTGGGATTAAAAAAAAATTATATATAATACAATTATAGGACATAACACACATCACGACAAGACTACATAAAGAGAGACCTAAAGATGGCAGCAACACATGCCAACACAATAGTAGTCATGAGTTCTTAGAATCAACCTATTTGATTTTAGTAGTTCATCTCACATGAAATGCATACCTGTTGGTTACATGTGCAAACTAAAATATATTCTATAATGACAGTAACCTTGTTTAAAGTCTGGCATTGATAGATATTCCACACATTTGTAAATTAATTGACAAAAATAATTTATGTTCAAACATAGGCTACAATTTAAACAGAGCATCAAACCCAAAAGCATTCGTTGTTATATTGTGTTTATTTCCAAGGGTATTTGGTTACACTTTGAATTGTGGTGCTAATACCATGTATTTACATTATTACATTGGAGAGTAAGATTTGGTACAGTACACCTGTTACACCAGTTTATTTGATATAGTTCATGCTCATCTGTGAGCATTTGTCTCTTCAGCATTATTCTGTTGAAGGACCTGCTAGCTACAGAGGCTTTCCCTCTTCATTATTTAGTCATTGTTGTTTTTACTTTTTACTCAAGGACTTTACTGTTTCTCAGACCCCACAGACCACCCCTGACCATTCTCAAAATATCCCCTTAGACAGGATACAGGTTCCAATAACTATTGATTAATATACCAGAGGAGACTATATGTCATTAATGCATGCTTGCTTATTGAATAAACCAGTCATCATTGGGGAAATAGCACTGTATTTTTGGCCTCAGGAAATTGATCTAATACTTCCTAGATTATTTATTTTTCATAACATCAATTAACCTTGTTAAATTATTTGGCTCTATATCCGACAGAAAACAGACAGCGGCCAGCCAGAAGACCAACCCGTCTAAGAGGCACCGTGACCGTCTGAATGCAGAGCTGGAGCGGTTGGCCAGTCTCCTACCCTTCACCCCAGACATCATCTCCAAACTGGACAAGCTCTCAGTGCTCCGCCTCAGCGTCAGCTACCTCCGGGTCAAAAGCTTCTTTCAAGGTACGGACAGCACAGCGTCCCCATGTGGTGCAGTTACACCCTATACAGTCTCTCGTGACAGCAGTTACACCTTATCGTGACAGCGAGCATGCAGGTTTTGGCCCTGAATGCTAAGATTACAACCTATACTGTAGTATGAAAATGATTTATTTTTACTGCAGGATCTGTTGTATATTAGATGTCACACTTCATGGTGCACTAGTGTACATTCTATATCATATGCATACAGTACTGTGCAATTCATTATCACAACCTTACAAAGTTTGTTTTTATGATGAAAATTTTGTTTTGTACACTTGAGTTGCATCACATCCACAGTGCTGCCACACTTATTTTACCCTAGTGCTGCTTCCCTGTCATGAAGCTATAATTCTGTTAACATTATTAATGAGAACATTTAGACAACATTTTAGACAACATTTAGACAGCTGAAAGAATGTTATTTATCATACAAAAAGGGTGGTATGAATCATCAGGCTGGGTGTAACACATTCAGACAGCTAGCTGAACTAGGTTCTACATGTGCTCTGCTGTTTATCTCATGGACCGCTACAGCAGGCATACAAGACATCACGAGCCTTTTGATATTTTCACCATGCACACTCCTACCTCTCTCCTACTTTTCTACGTATTTGACAAGGTTTACTACATTGAGAAAATGAAGGTGGAAAACATGACCAAACAGATATTTTACCCATGCATGCATGACGCCACTGTGGCACCCTTGATCATTGTATTGGATTAACATGCCTGGTAGCCTATATGAACTATTGCAATATACTTATGACTATGTTGGTTAAATGTACCTTCTTGTTTTTTTCTGTGTCATTTCCAGTCCCTTCTGTAATTAAATATGTTAGGTCAAGGTGGGGTTGCCACATGTGTTAACTTAATTTGATTATCTGATTCAGAACAGGTTTTGACTCAAATGGCCACATGTTAAATGAGGTGTCAGCCATCAGCTATTTATGACTTCTTTGCAATATGCTGTACATCTTTAAAGCTTTGAATTGCATCAAAGGCAAAGCTCATACTGGAGGTAGCTTACCTGTTTTGAACAAAAAGGATAGATATGCTATCTAATGACGGAAATTAGTAGCTCTGCTCTTTTCACTAATATCAATAGCTACAAACTTAAAGTAATTGTCTTGTCCAATTGAAATCTCCCATCTACAGTTACAGCAGAACAGAAAACAAATATTAAACCATCTTCCCTCATTAGGGATGTAATGAGCTTGTCTCTTTCTGTGGCCATGCTGGAGCTGGTGGGTATCTTTGCATGAATAGTCTCATGTCAATAATTGTGTAGATTGGCACTGCACAACAAAAGGCGTGAGTGGCAGACCCCAAACCACTAAATATTTTGGTCCATCAAGGACAAGCTGAGAGCACAGCATGCAGCAGAGCGAAATCCTTTGTTGTCCCAACACTATTGTTGGACTATTGTCGGGCACAATTATGCTCAAATTTGATCACCCAGTACTCAACTCCCCGAGTTGATCACCAAGTCTGATTTTATGACCCCTGGATAAGACTAAATGAAGCACTACAAATATTGGTTAAGATTTGACCCTCAAACACAAGAATATATTCCAGTTTCAACAGGTGGTTGTTTTTTAATAGGTTTTTAGCACCCTACAAACCTTCAAGTTTAGAGCAGATGTTATTTACAGCTACAGCCTGAGACAATGCTGTAGCTGTTACACCACTAACACAGGATGTGTGCCAGAACTGTGGTTTTCTTGTTTTTCAGTCATCTCTCATTTTGTGTGCTGTTTGCTAAGTACATTTGTGAATAATCTTGATGACGTATCTCATTCAGCTGACACAGTGTGTGAGTAAGGGGGATCGATGCTGTTCTTTTAAAGGATACTGTATAAGGATATATCATATATCATAAGCTGGGTGGGTCGAGCCCTGACTGCTGATTGGCTGACAGTCGTGGTATATCAGACCGTATTCCACGGGAATGACGAAACATTTATTTTTATTGTTCAAATTACTTTAGTAACCAGTTTATAATAGCAATAAGGCACCTCGGGGTTTGTGTTATATGGGCAATATACCACGACTAAGGGCTGTATCCAGGCAATCCGCATTGCGATGTGCCTAAGAACAGCCCTTAGCCGACTTAGTCATGTGTGCATACATTTTTATGTATGGGTGGTCCCAGCGGGAATCGTTGTTAGCATCATGCTCTACCGACTTAGCCACACAGGAGCATAATAACGCTGTAAACCCCTATGGCCTTATGAATGGGTGTGCAGTACAAGTTGTGCTATGTACTGTTCCTCCTTTTTGTCAGCAGCTGTGGTTCCCCTTGCCAGGTTCTGTTCATCAGGCCCATTTAGACATCACGCACTCTTGTACGGTCTTCACTGCTGATCGCAATAAGCTCACAGAGTGGTTAATAGGATTGAGGCATGCACTTCACTTCATTGCAGTGAGCTCAATTATAAAAGGGCAGGTAAAGTGATGGGGTGGCAGGTAGCCTAGTGGTTAAGAGCATTGGGCCAGTAACCGAAAGATCACTGGTTTGAATCACTGAGCATGGGATGTGCCCTTGCGCATGGCACCTAAACCTAAATGCTCCTGTAAGTCGCTCCAGATAAGATCGCCTGCTAAATGACTAAAACGTCAATATAAAACGATAGAACTAGTACAAACTACACTGCTCACTGTGGTTTCAGGTATGTGTCCTTGCAGGTAGGATCACAGTGTCAATGGTAAATAATACCATGGTTCTGATACTGCCTGTTGCACATTCATCATGAAAAGGCTTCTCTTTGATCAGACTAGAGAAGGATGTGATGGATTCATAAGAATCCCCAAAAGTCCATAGAAATCATGTCATTTTCCATGCTGCCTGTTCCTTAAGTGTTACCTGAAGCTTGATGTATGCTGAGCGTCTTGTCAGCGCCAGCTAACTTGCCTGTTTGATTTCTATGAGCCGACATGACAGTGTATTTCTGTGAAATACAGAGTAACGGGGGAAAAGATCATGAAAGATATTAGGAAGCTGTGATGTGCTCCAGCACATGAGGGAGTAATTGTGCACTAGTGAAAGTGTCAGGGAAGGCATAGTCAGATCAGAGAGTTAATGAATTCTCCACTTTCTCCCGAGTACATCGCGTGACTGCTCCCTGGCAAGGCCCTGGGCTGCCCTCAGGGCTCATTGTAATGCTCAAGAAAGAAAGGTATGTACCAAGTGCACTATGCCACAATGTTGGGTTTTATAGATCAGCTTTGCTTGGTTGGAATCTGATGCCTTCACATGACACGAGGAGGATGCTGTGTGTGAATATGAATGATGGCTTTCAAATGTGATTATTTTCTGATTTTGTTTATGATCTGTTGCGTATTGTAAACACAATTTGAATTGGTTATAATCAAATCAAATAATTATATACTGTACCTAAATTGTTGAATCAGATCCGACTTTCAGGGAATTATATCCCAGATGTGGCCAAATTAAGTAATTAAAATGAAGCTAATCCGAGCTAATGTATTTGAGGCGCTGCCAGGTGAGTGGATTTGACCACATGAAAGCAAGAGAGGTAGACTGGGTAATCGTCCATAACCTTTAAATGCTCTTCTGGAAACACACTGTATGTACAGACTGATAGTCTTCATAGGGAAATGCAGAAAATGTTCTAGGTTTGATTTAATGACATTGAGAGTGATGAGTGACAGGGTTTTGAAATGTTATACAGTTGGTACAAAGAGAGGCACATTTTGAAGTACCAATGAGAGAGCATTACTTTTATGTAAAACCTTTTGGTGTAAGTACTGTGAATGCTTTGAATTGTGATGTTTCACACTGCAGTCTGGTTCCTTATTTCCCATTCCAGTTACATGTAGTGTTTATCATCAAGGGGCTAAAATGGAACCAGTAAACAGAAGAGGTCTTGAGTTCTCCCATCTCCATGTTTACTGGAGGGCAGAGTGTTACACTGCTGTTTGGCAGCTGCAAAACCTTCTCTGGCAGATTCCCTTCAGCTTGCGTGCAGATCGGGGAAATTCCAGTTCCCTCTTGTTTCTAGTCATCATGTTTGAATAGACTGTTTTTCAATACGGATCAGAAACATTCCTTCCAATGGATCCAAGCAATTAACTCCCGATTCTAATATGGGCCAGGATAATTTACAATCATATTAGCTTTTCTCAAATCCCATTTGTTGTTACACTTAATCCAGAAAGCTATTGTTCACTTCATTTGTTTTTAGAAAAGGGTACAATTCATTTAGCTTGTTCTGTTTGTAACACATAATTATTATCATTGAAAATGATTATCATTCTTTACAGATGTCATATTATATCATATAGTATGTACAGTATGTTTGATCCAGTGAATGTATTTTTTGTATTTTTACTGCTTTTCACTGATATTCAGTCACCAGATTATCGGTTAAAGTGTTCAATCAGCTCAAAGGCGATATTCACGGAGTGAAAATATATTCTGATTTGTCTGCACGCAATAGCGTGAGGTAGTGACCCCAATGTGTCATAAGGCAGGGGCACTACTCTTGGTCTTATTGCAGAGACTGCAGTGCTAACTGATTTGGCATAAGCCCTTTTGTCTAAACTGTGATTTTTAATGTGACATCAGATCATAAAAAAACATTCCATCAGCTTAATCTCTAGTCACACCCTCTTAACAAGCATTTTCACCACTGATATTGTGATGCATTTTGGCATGATAACAACGAAAGCTGCAAGACAACAAATGTATGTTAATGGAAACAGACAAATAGACAAATGTTCAAAAGTGAGGATGACAGGGGTTGATCATCTGTAATAGCATACAGTAGTAGCATACCATCTTCAGGGCTTCTAGTGTTTCAACGGACATGCTTTTCTACAACAAATCCAACTGCCCTTCGGACTAGTCACTCTACCACTTGTCACTTCATATACAACTCTATCGACTCAAGAACGTAATCTCTGATTAGAACTAAGATGATAGCTAAACTTCTCACCAGCTCTGTCGCCCTCGTGAGACAGACGCACAATTGCTTCCATCAGCTTGGGTGTCACTTTGGCCTGTAACCTAATTGGTGTTGGAAGAGCTACCATTACTAGGGATAAGTTGTCCATCTGCAGACTGCAGGACAGCACCATATGTGAACCATACGTGAACAAACCCCTGAAAACTGAAAGATAAGATCTCGGACTGGGAATTTAGGCAGTAACAATTGAGTTGAATTAATTTGTTAATTAAGCTTTTAAATTAGGTAGGTATATTATGGTAGTTACGGTAATGTGTAAACAACAATGATATAATTTCAAAAGATGTAGGTTCAACATGGCTGTGAAAGTAAGTAGTCTTATTTAGATTTCAGATTTCGCTCCTCAAGTAACTTCACTGATGTTTATATAGGCTTCTCTTTATTTTGGAGATTTTTTTTATTGATTTAACCTTTTATTTAACTAGCCAAGTCAGTTAAGTACAAACTCTTATTTACAATGACGGCCAAACCCTAACCCGGATGATGATGGGCCAATTGTGCACCGCCCTATGGGACTCCAAATCAATGTTGTGGTACAGCCGGGAATCGAACCAGGGTCTGTAGTGACGCCTCTAGCACTTAGACCGCTGCGCCACTCTTCTTGAGATTCCCAGTGATTTATCCTCTCCTCTGCACCTTACACTGACCCTCTGAAGACTCGCATTACTGTAGTAGCTACTCACAGTAATGTCAATCAGCAAGGGTGAAATGTTGCAGGTTGACGTTTATTGGGATGAGTCTAGTCCTGTAGGCAGAACTGAGTGATTTCCGCTATATGGGCCAGCTGCAAAGTAAAAATTGGATATATTGTAAAAATGAAGAAAAAAAAATGTAAGGTTATGTTTAGGTTTAAATCAGATTTTACGACTTTGTGTCTGTGCCGGCTAGTGACCACTGCAGAGCTGCCTCCAGAACAAGATTCGTCATGAAAGACACTAACCTGCAAATCAGTCCTAGAAATTAAAACCTCCTCCCTGCCTCTCATCCAGTTCACCTCACAAAACCCAGTGATTGATACAAAGGTATCACTCAAAAATACAAGGACGAGAGGTGAACATGTTTGCTCTTAGAGCCATTGAGGAGGAAAACCTCACAGTGTTAGTAACAGTAGAGCCCTCCTGATACAGGTAAGTACTGTAACTACTTGTGACTGAGTAATGACTTTTAGCCTCTTAGGAAGTCGGCACACGGTCTCTTTAAGAGGCTCTTCGTGTAGTAGTGGTGTAGTTAAGCTCACCAGCCGAGCAGTTGCGTGACTGCAGCAGACTGGGTTCTGACCTCAGAAACGGTTATGAAAACGATCTGTAGATCAGTGCAACGAGTAGAAGACCAGCCCTGCAGAAATGAGTGACCCTTATTGCCTTTACAGCACTACACAGAGACCAGGACATACGTTTTTACAGATGTTAAGATTGATTCACATACCCAGTCTAGAGGTGGTATGGAGCAGGAAGCTCCATTGACTTCAATGTGAGTTATTATACTGTACCTTTCTTAAAAGCTTTCTATGACATTTATAGCGTAGTTAAGTCAGCGTTTAGAAGGTTGATATATTTATTTGGTGTCCTTGATGTCATTATTTCGTATACGTTTTATCCCTCCATAGCCACCCAGACTTTTTTGCTTTGTGTAGTACTGCTGTATACATGTTCCAAGCCAATGAAATTAAAGAATTAAAGGCTCTGGTCTGAATGCATTAGTCATGGCATTGCTTATGCTTGGCAGCTGCATATTCCTCTTGTCTAATTCACTTCTCTACCTCATTACTCTACTGGCAGATGTGTTTTAGAGAGAAATGCTCATGGGCAATTGTTATTAGCCTCTACATTTGCTGGTTTGTATGACAATCTTTTGAGATAAATCTTGCTGTTTTATACTTACAACTGGGTCTGACAAGACAGCGTGACAAGGTCAATTGAATGGTATTAGTCAATATGGGGAGGGAGAAACCCTGTGTATTCTGCACCAGGATCAGGGAACTCCTGTTGTATATGGGACACCACTGACATGTTTGCAAAGGTCCCAATACCACCAGACAAAATGGTGGTAGCACAGTATCTGTATTGGCTGGCAATGACAATGAAAGGTGCAAATTGCTACAGTATACTAGTAGAACACTGCTTCTATGGTATTATGTAAAGGGTTTATTCTACATGGATCTGTTCCTACATTTGAAAGTTAACAAAACACTTAGTGTAGAATATCTACATAAATTCAGCAATTGCGTTTTGCTCATATTCATCTGTAGGCTATTGACCTATTCAAAGGTAATTTGCTGTCATTTGATTGCTGTTTAATATTGTGTTCGATTGTTGCATTGCTTTAATCAGGGCACCCTTGTGAATAAGACCCAGGTATCAATGAGAGTGTCAAATTTGGTTAACAAAAAATGTAATGGCTTATTTGCTGCGTGTGGCCTATTTGATCAAATAGATGTTTTGTGATGCTTAAGTTGTTACAAGTGTACTGATATACCCTGTCTTTGTCTAGAATGGCCCCACCTGATCTTGCCTCCTCCCGACTGCCTTCCATTTTTGAAAACATTTATTTTCATTGTTAGAGTGGTCAGTTGAGTATAATTTTTTTCTTCTGTGGTATAGCTAGGGCTTTTCAGTCTCAAACGGCCGTGACCTTTGATTGCGTTGGGGGCGATGAAACAACAGAGCCCTACTTAATGAAGGGATGCAAAGAGGGCGGAGGTGTGAATTACACGTGGAGTTTGGCAAAAGGCAGCATGATTTGTTGACATTATTGTAATCCAAACCCATCCTTAATTTACTCGTTGTGACGCACTGTTTTAAACAAGTCTGACTTTATACCAACATTATTTTATTTATACTTTTTAGTCAATTTTGATACTAGAATAAAGGTTTCTGACTCATATCGATGCCACATTGGCCATTTTCAAGAGATTGGTTGGTTTCAGGGGCAGTCGCTCTTTAAAGGTCAGTGGCTTTTTGTTGGATTTGATTAAATGCCCAGTGCAGTCAACAATGTGATTTTCCTGTGATTTATATACACTGAGTGTATAAAACATTAGGAACACTTGCTATTTCTATGACATAAATTGATTAGGTGAAAGCTATGATCCCTTATTGATGTCACCTGTTAAATCCACTTCAATCAGTGTAGATGAAGGGGAGGAGACAGGTTAAAGAAGGATTTTTAAGCCTTGAGACAATTTAGACATGGATTGTGTTTGTGTGCCATTCAGAGGGTGAACAGGCAAGACAAAAAAATGTAAGTGCCTTTGAATGGGATTTGGTAGTAGGTGCCAGGTGTACCGGTTTGACTGTGTCAAGAACTGCAACGCTGCTGTTTTTTTTTTTTTCACTCAACAGAAGTTGGAAAGGATGATAATGCCCTTTTAGCATAAGAGCTGTTTGAAAAGACCCGGCCTGAATTTCTAGCCTGTTTGGGTGGGATGGAGATTTGGCCTGCCTGGTGACATCACCAGTTAGTTCAGTTTCCCCCTCTCCACTCAGACCACTCCCAGACAGTCCAAACAAAATTGCTTGAGAAGCTATTTTAGTTTCTTTTTAACAATTTTAATTGAAAACAATCACAGTAAGGTACTTACCCAGGAATTATTTCATGTTGAGATGAAAACTGCTGCATTGGACCTTTAATGCAAGGCGGGACAAATACTTATTGAAAACACATTCTACTCAACCCCGGCTTGCTTTTTTGTGTGCTCAGTTTTATTTTGCATGCAAGCAACCATACAGAACAACACATAAACCAAGATTGGTATTAAGATTATTTTCGGCTCTTCTTTATGACTCCCATGATGTCACTTGGCTTTTATGCAATCTGCTCCTTGGCTAAATGGCTGTCTCTCAAACATAAAACCTACAACAATGGCATTATATATAGTTAATGGAACAACTACGAGGGCCTGCTGGCCTGGAATTCGAAAGTGGAATGGAATTGAGGGTATATAATTTGGGTAATTCTACACATAGTTGGTTGGCTATAGCTCAAAATCTGATTACATAAGCAAATTAGATCACTAATAGTTCCAAAACCTACAAAGGCGTTATTTTGGGGGTAGGTGTTCGTTGCTCTCCTTGATTCATTGTCAGTGGATTAAAATGATTGCCTTAAATCCAGAATTGAGAGTTTTTTTCCCCCTTCAAAGTTTGGAGGTAAAGAGTCATTATGATGGTCAATGTTAGTCCAATCACCATGGTTTCTGACATCTGAGATTGGTGTTTGTAATTCTCATGTTTTTAATATTACAAAAATATGTTGTTTTATAAAAAGATCATGAACCAGAGCATTTGGGCAGTGTTGTCATTCCATTCCCACCGACACTATTTCCCCTGCATAAACACACATCTGGTTGTAAATGTAACGTTGACTGTCTGTCAGGGGAGTGTCTGGGTTTGATTAGCATGTAATCTCCCATCAACAACAGCCCCAGCAGTGTATCCCAGGGAGAGAGAGGGTTGGTCCTTTTCAATATATTCTTTACTAAAACAAAAGATAAAGATACAGTTTTGTAGCTTTCATGCTGTAGGTATATCTATCATGTCAGAGTTGGATAGCTGTTGCATCAGGCCAGATACAGTATATGAGAAAGGAATGTGTATTTGGAACAAAACTTTTTCTGTGGGG
Organism: Oncorhynchus mykiss; assembly: GCF_013265735.2. Taxonomy (NCBI): domain Eukaryota; kingdom Metazoa; phylum Chordata; class Actinopteri; order Salmoniformes; family Salmonidae; genus Oncorhynchus; species Oncorhynchus mykiss. The sequence goes on from NC_048572.1 coordinate 66,053,283, forward strand.
AAAAAAATACTATTTTCAACCACAAATTGAGATATTGTTGAAATTAACAATGAACTATGCAATTCTTCAGTTCAGCGATATTACTTAGTGGTCCTCTGAGTATTTTTACAACAACCTGTAGGAATTTGATTTGACTGTTGCTAACTGTCCTCACTATTACAACAACGGCTCTATAACTGAAAACATTCTTGTTGTATTTGACTCTTTATTTAAAAAGATACGGCATTTGGATGTGCAGCATGCCCCTATAGTAATGAAGCTTGGTTTATGGACCTTTTGTTTTCATGTGTTCCGTGTCAATGTGTGAAGTAGCAGACATCTGCTTTCCTTTTAGACCACAGATTTAAAGATTCTCCCCACCATGTTTTTCCAGTCAAGCCCTGAAAGCTGCCCTGGCTCCAGTCAGTGGATTGCGTGTAAATTACAGTATGTATATGTGTCAGTATATGAGCCATTGTCTGCTGTGAAATTCTCCCCATTTGGGCTCGGAAAGTGAGTGCCATGAGGGTGACAGATTAAAACGTCTGAACACTGTTGGGTCTGTCACACCGCAGGCTTTTAACCTGAAGTGTTCAGGCCTCATTGACCCTGTCAGGGCCTGTTGTGGAGTGATGCCGCACACCACAGAAAAGTGTTGGGATGTTACTGAAAGAGAGCACGCTCAGAGCCAGGCGGGAGGAGAGCAGGAGCGGGAGCCGCCGGAACCCCCCTCACGCAACGCCTGGGATTCCGTGCAGGGGAAGGATTTACACGGCACGCTTTGGGAGTCCCACAGCTTCACACTCTCTTCCCCCCCTTTTGCCTACTAATTCCCTGCTCTGTTATTTTCTGTTCCCCTCCCCATTCTCGATAGGAAGTATTTACTCAGCTGACACAAAACAGGTGAAATCACACCCACACATTCTTCTGTTTCTCTCACACTGGTACAGGAGAGGCAATAGTCATGCAATGGTGTTGCTTGCTATCTCTTTTTTTAATTCACTCTATTTCTTTCCTCTTTGACTTATTCCCAAAGAACAAAACACTTTTGAGTTTCCAAATCCCCTATTGTTATATCACCAGGTAGTTTTGAACTATTCTGGGGTGTTGGCTCAGGTCAGCAATGACATAGTTGAAGCTAGTGGGGTCCGTTGTCTGATGGTAGACAATAGGATTCTTCTGCCACTCAGCAAACCGCTCAGACAACCTTACAACCGCTTCAATATTCATATATAAAGGATGGTATTGTTTTTCAGTCACAGTCAACGTGTCACTAAGTCCTGGCACAGAAACTGTGGGATCCAAGCTTGCTTTTAACATCTTTAAATGGGTGGTTTGTATTCTCACATTTTCTAGTTTGACCTCAACAGTCTCACCATGTTAACATTCAGCTGAATTAAGTCTGGTCCACTAATAACAATTCCTTCATTTTTATGGTCTGTGGACAATTGACTTTGTCCTCTTTTGTTTCTGGTGAGAGTCTGCCAGTATAGCAGCAGTGACCAACCCATGTCAATAGTCACCAGAGGGACATTTTGGCAACTAAGAGTACAACATCCAGCCATAGATACTGTACCTCTTTAAGACTGTGTTAATATTGGAGCTTCATAACACAAGTGCATCATTAGTTTTCCTGCTATTTCCTCCAAGGCAGCATCACATCAACATTAACATGGATGCTATTGCTGGCTACAGTCGTTTGACTTACAGTACCAGTCAAAGGTTTGGACACACCTACTCATTCCAGGGTTTGTCTTTATTTTCATTATTTTCTACATTGTAGAATACTAGTGAAGACATCAAAACTATGAAATAACACATATGTAATCATGTAATAACCAAAAAAGTGTTAAACAAATCAAAATATATTTTATATTTGAGATTCATCAAAGTAGCCACCCTTTGCCTTGATGACAACTTTGCACACTCTTGGCATGCTCTTAACCAGCTTCATGAGGTAGTCACCTGGAATGTATTTCAATAAACAGGTGTTTCTTGTTAAAGTTAATTTGTAGAATTGATTTCCTTCTTATTGCGTTTGAGCCAATCAGTTGTGACAAGGTAGGGGTGGTATACAGAAGATAGCCCTATTTGGTAAAATACCAAGTCCATATTATTGCAAGAACTGATCATTTGTTTTTCAACAGGACAATGACCAAACACACATCCAGGCTGTGTAAAGGCTATTTAACCAAGAAGGAGAGTGATGGAGTGCTGCATCAGATGACCTGGCCTCCACAATCACCCGACCTCAACCCAATTGACATGGTTTGGGATGAGTTGGACCCCGGAGTGAAGGAAAAGCAGCCATCAAGTGCTCAGCATATGTGGGAACTCCTTCAATACTGTTGGAAAAGCATTCCAGGTGAAGCTGGTTGAGAGAATGCCAAGAGTGTACACAGCTGTCATCAAGGCAAAGGGTGGCTACTTTGAAGAATCTCAAATATAAAATATATTTAGATTTGTTTAAGTAGGTGTCTCCAAACCTTTGATTGGTACTGTATATGTCATGCTATTCTGAAGTCCTAAGCAGTGGTTGCCTGCCCGTGCCCACTCCCCACAGCCTGGGAGTGATGGACAGAACAGAAGGAATGGCTGGTGATGTGAGTGGTGGTAGGTAACTGTTGGCTTGCCACTCGCCACTGCTTGACTCTATCTTCAGTCGGTCGTTCCTTCCCCTCCACAGCTACACATCCCTTCTTCCCTTTATCTCTCCCTCCCCGCTAGCAGGTGTATGCCTCTGCCTGATTGCTGGGTTGGTGGGATGTGTATCTCAGGTGTATCTCTTCCTCCCCCACTAGCAGGTGTATGCCTCTGCCTGATTGCTGGGTTGGTGGGATGTTATGTGGCCTTAAAGGTGATGTGTAGTGGTGGTGGATGCTGGGATCCATCCAGCAGCAATCCCACCCCTCCTACCCCAACGCACCACTCCCAGATCCCCCCTTCAGGCTTGCGTGATGAAAACTGCTGTTTGTATTGATAATGGAGAGCCAAACCTCCAACTGGAGCACGTGATAATGAAATCATGGCCTGGATTAGCGTGCTGATTTGCCCTGCAACCGATCACATGAGGAATCCTTGTGATGAGTCGGATTTCCATGGACTGTGGAGGGAACATTCATTAGAAATCGTGTCACAGGCAGACCGATGAAGTCAACTCTATCTGCTTGAATCACGCCATGAGACAAGCTATAGAGAGAATAAACTATGTGGAGTAGAGGGAATAGCATCCAGGCGATTCAATGTCAAAGTCAATTTGGGTGTACTTTCAAAAGCTTCAGTCTCCTGATGAAGAGTGATTGGTGCTGTGATGTGGTTATGAACCAGAGCCACTTTAGTGGATTCCGTTGTAAATACATCAGTGAATTAAGAACTAGCAAGCACACCATGTACTCTTCAGTTGATGGTAATAGGTCCATTTTTTGGGCATACCTAGTTAACTAGTATGGCTCCTCTCCATCTCGTGTAACAATGCGTGTGTACCTTTGACAAAGATCACTCCCTCCATATGATCCATTTGATCATACTTATTGTATACAGTCACAAGCAGTGCTTAGTGTTCATCTCACACAACCTACTGAATAAAACAACATCTAGAACAGATACAGTAGATACTCATCACAAGCCTCTGAAGGAAGAGTACAGTAAACGTGATGAAATCATCTGAATGATTTATGCCTTGCCCTTGCTGTGACTGTGAGGACAACAGAAGCAAATATGAATGACTCATTGTGTGTTTGAGGGCAAGTGTATTAAAGGAAGCTTGTGTTTACATTTCACTGGATCCGCTGTGATTGAGGCGTAATGATCATTGACTGTAACAATGGCACCTCTCCCATTGAGTTCCTGTGGTCAGTTCAAGCAGTTTGTCTGAATGTGGAAATGTCAAACCTGTGGTAATCTAACTGGACATATTGTGCAAACAATTTTCTCTTGTTTTCACTGGTTCTTCCAGATGAGGCTCATATGCTTTGTACTGTATGTGGTATCATTATCTTAGGAAGGGCAAAGATGTGCGTGCTCTTCGTCATTGCCCTCACATAAGTCGTGACCTCTTTGTTGTAAGTGAGCATTAACATCCATTGTGAGTGGAAATTATATTGAATGTGCCTTCTATGAAACATACCAAGTTGTCTGTAGTAATTCCCAGCAAAGCATATGCTGGCCGTTTCCGACCAATAGGGAATGGCTGGAAGAGGATTTGTTGGCACGATTGCTATTACTACTATTCTGTTTTTTTTCATATCATCCCCAGAGGTGTGTGTGTGTGTGCCTGCCACCAAGCGTGTGTGTGTTAGCTCATGTCCGTGCATGTGTTTGCCTGCTTGCCTGTGTGTTTGTGGGTTAGCTCCATTAGCTCACTCCTAAAAGTAGAAATAATACAATTGATAGAGTGCATTTCCATGTTATCCATGCTTTCACCAATGCAGTTGTCATGGCATGCAGTATAGACTGTTGATGCTAAAAGGTATATCAACTTAAGGACATGATGTTTGGACAATTCCACAAGGAATAATGTCATGGATTTCCCACAGTCTTAGTTATTACCTTGACAGCGTATGTTTGCATGTAATACTATACATATAAATGTAACTGCATGCATTATTTATCCCATCTACTAGGTATGTTGTTTCAGTTGCATTGTGGGCCTAATGTTTAGGCAGAGAATTCTGTGTAAGTTAGCGGTCGTCAATATTTAACAGCTGTAGGTATTATGAAATTCTTTGTAGGCTAATGTAGCTTGCCATCTTACATGCAATGGCTTGAACAGGCGCCAGACCACTGTTAGGGATATGGAGGAGATTGACAGACGTTTTAGTTGCGTGACAGTGTCACCTCAGCCAGCCAGCTCCTACTCCCTCTCTCTCCCCGTCTCTCTCTATCCATTTCTCCCTTCCTCCCTCTAGTGATCCTGACCTGGATTTCCTGGTTTAGTCATGGAGGGGGCAGCCAGGGAGCCAGGAGGGTGGGAATACGCTAATGAGGTGGCTTGGGGCCAATTTCCCGCCCATTTTCCTCCCTGACCCCCTTGTGCCGCTGGTGAATATACTGTATCTTTGTGCTGTGAACACGCAAAGGCTGTCAGACAGCAGGGACTCTCACACGCACTCTGGGCACAGTCACTTCTGCTCTGTGCTCTCCCTCCCTTGCCGTCCGGAAGATGCCACAGCACAGGGAAGCAGCAGAGCGGACCAGGAGCAGGGGCAGCCTGGTACTGTACTGCCTCTCTCTCTCCTCTGTGGTTCCCAGGGAGACAGGTGTAAACACTGCCTCTCTCTGGACACAGAATGTAGGATCCACACACCCTTTAATCATAGCTCCAAGAAAAAGGGAGATAGGAAATGATGCTGTAAAAAAAGTGTGTGTGTACTGTACTGCCTCTCTGTGTGTGCATATTGCAGTAATGAGTTCATATCAGTATGAATTGAAATCTGAATTGTGAGAATTGTTCTTTTGGAATGGAGAATGTTACCTTTTTTAATGTACCCTAATCATCTGATATTTCATTTTTATTTCACCTTTATTTAACCAGGTAGGCAAGTTGAGAACAAGTTCTCATTATCCAATTGAGACCTGGCCAAGAGAAAGCAAAGCAGTTCGACACATATAACAACACAGAGTTACACATGGAGTAAAACAAACATGCAGTCAATAATACAGTAAAAAAAGAAGTCTATATACAATGTGAGCAAATGAGGTGAGATAAGGGAGGTAAAGGCAAAACATTTCTTTGATTACTTATCATACACTCCACATCTACAGTAATAAACCTGTTAGTCCCTTGAAAGTTGTCTTTTTTTCTCTCATCCAGCCATCCAGGAGAAGCCATGCAGAAAGCACATCATGGAGTCGCCTGTGAACCACCAGGATACCAGGAAAGGGAGCCTGTCCATGGGGACCCCGGGGACCAGCAGCAGCGTGGTGGAGAGTGACCTCTTACTGGAGGTGAGACAAAGTGGAGCAGAAGGGTCAGGTTGTGATTTGTCCTCCCAAGAGATCACTGATGAGAGTACTGATAGGGCTGGAAATCAGAAAGGAATGGGACATCATAGTCTTGTGCCCAGTTGGTGAAAGCTTAAGCTTAAGACTAACAAACCATAAATACAACATGTTCATTAAACAGAATTAAATGCAGTCTGCCCTGACTGTGTTTTTTCTTAAATAATAAATACAATTGTTGAATGAAAAAATGACACAAAGTTGAATTTAGCCACATTGATTATTGAGGTTTAGAACATGTCTTGATGATATCGTGGCACAAAAGTGGAACTGGTTGGATGATGAGTAAGACCAACCCTCCGCCCGGAACTACCCTCAGCCCTCCGTGTCTCAGAATACCCGTCCTCCCCAAACCCCCGCCCTGCCCGAACTCCCGCCCTCCCCTCCCACAATAGCGTGACACCAAAGCAGCCGACCATGATTCTGCTGAATGAAGATGGTGACACGGTTAGGTCAGTATCACACCAGAGAGTGGGAAAAGAGGGCCCAGCTGACCTGGGCTGACTTGAATTAGACGGGAGGTGACAGGGCCTGCCAAGGAGCAGGCCAGAGTCACGACAATGTCAAACACAACAGCTCCAGCACCAGCCAACACAGGGAAGTCAATGAGGAACTCTGTGTGTTGTTTCCTTCCGTTCTCCCTGTTTTTCTCTTCAAATCAGGAGGCATGAAGAGAATATTTTGCATGTTTCATTCCGATATCCATTCATTATCGGAAAAAAACATTTATCAACAAACTACTCATCAATCAAGTGCAACTGAAGTTTGTCCCCTGTGTGTTCTTAGTACACACATACAGTATGAATGACATTTATTATTTAAGTTTTAAGGCAAACAAAATGTTGACTTTGGTAATACTGAAAGTGTTGGAAAAGTATAAGAAATACAGAGGACAAATATACAGAACATTTTCTGATTCAATTAAAAGAGATGATATCCTGAATTCATGTTCAGACATTTAACATGACTGTTAATGCCGTTGTGTATTAACATGTGGGTCTGTCTCTTGTCTCTTCTAGTCCCTGACTGGGTTTGCCTTGGTGGTGAGCACAGATGGGTTGATCTTCTACACCTCCACCTCCATTGTTGACTACTTGGGCTTTCATCAGGTATGTTTCAATCACACCTTGTATTCTCAAAGTCATGATAAATCAGCATTCACTTTGCTACTGAGGGTCAATGATCAATCAAGCCGTAATAAATGCAGTTGAAGTACAGTACCATTGTACAAGCCTTTCATAGAAAATTACATTCTGAGGAAACATTATACAGCATTGTAAAACTGTTTTATAGTAAACCACCAACAATAGAAAACATAACAAAATTGACATAGAAGAGTTTTTTATTACAAGGCCATGCCCTTTTAGTAATTAAATTAAACATAACAGAAATCAAACTGTGGTTGAATGAAAAAGATTCATATGACCAACCATGTCAAAAGTTGAAAATAGCCAATTGTGTAGTTCACTGGATTTTAACAACATTTATTTTATTCTAGAAGCAAACAGCTGGAACTTTTCCATTTAATTTACTTTGCAAGTTTGTAACTGTCCTTTTTGAGTGAATAGCTTTCTATTAGGCCTAATTAAAGCTGGGGTTTTAACATGGGAAGGAGACTAAAGAGACAGTGATCGTTCCTCTGATGGGAATTAAGATGGTGTTGCTGTGTGTTCAACAAGCGGGGTGCTTCACAGGGCAAGTGTTCAAAGCGTTGCATGCAAAAGAAGCGGATATTATGGGAAGGTTGAATATTTTAGTGGGAGTCTGTCGTTTTATGAACAGAGGGTATAGCTGAGATGGAAAAAAGAGAGGAATTACGAGTGTGGGCTGGGGTTGCAGGGTTTTTCATCAGGATAGTGTTGCGTCTGTCCTCATGCAAGCAGCTCTAGTGTCACGCAAAGCACAATCAAGGCAGCGAGGAGGGCCACCCATCATCCCACTAACTGAGGAGAGGGGAGGTCGGGATCTTTATTATACATGCAAACTGCAGGGAGTCATAACTCATCACTCACCGATTCAACTGTTGTCACCAATTACTCTGCTGTGATACACATTGTATACAAGTCATTACTTAATGCTTTCACTATTTACTCCTCAGTTTTATTGATTTAAATCATCATTTATAGATCTCTGACTGGCAAACAGTTAAACAAAGCAGTTTGAAATGACTGAACACACTCGGTAATGATGACAGCACAGTTACAAGCTCTTTATACATTCTGACTTTCCGTTTCACATCTAAGCTTTTCTTCTACAAAAACAATTATTTGAAAAAAACAGTTTATGCCATGTTTAGAATCAAGATCTCCCACATAGAGGGAGGGATGCTGATTGAACTGAGTCTGTCACAGAAGGTCCTCCCTCCCACACCCTTCTGGTCAGCGGTGGGAAACCGAAAAACAGAAGAGTTAAGTTCTCAGTGGGCTCGCTGCAGGCTGACACTTGCGGTGTCTGTCTAGAAACCTCCATGGCGTCTGACCATAGATGTGTTTCACCCGACCGAGACACAGGTTAAGTGGGGAGGTCAATGCGTTGACCAAACACAATGGACGGGTAACTGGGGGTTAATTGGTTGGAGGGCTGAATGTTTGATGACTCGTTCCTCCTTTACCACTGCTCCTCCCCATCTCCTCCCCGTCTCCTCCCCTCTCCTCCCCATCTCCTCCCCGTTTCCTCCCCATCTCCTCCCCATCTCCTCCCCTCTCCTCCCCATCTCCTCCCCTCTCCCTCTTCTCCTCCGTAGACGGATGTGATGCACCAGAATGTTTTTGATTATATCCATGTGGAAGAGCGGCAGGAGTTCAGAAGACAACTCCACTGGGCCATGAACCCCGGGACCCAGGGGGCCTCCCTGGACCAGCACTCAGCCACAGGAATTGGTGTGTAGATCATTTCCATCAACAGAACCTTTGTCTCTCTGTGGAACTGCTAAAGGATGCAGGAAAGCCCCTCATGATCACATGCAACTTGTCATTTACATTAGTTTCCATTCATGACCATTTTGTAGAGGGACAAAGGGATTAGTACATTAGTTGCTGTATACAAGACACAGAAAGAAAGAAAGGATACTGTATTTTATTTGTCATTTGCAATACTATCCTAAACCCCTCACTGTAATATTGGTGGTTAGGAGACCAAAACAAATTTAAAGTAGAGCGTTTATTACATAGGTTGTACTAACAAAAATGCTGTGGCTGTCCTGTAGGTGATGACTTTGTGATGAGCAGTCTCTTCCATGCCCAGGAGCCTGACGGTGTTCCTCTAGAGCGCACCTCCTTCCTCACGCGCTGTTTCATTTCCCGAGTCCGTTGCTTGCTGGACAGCACCTCAGGCTTCCTGGTGAGTGAGTACCTTGGCTCGCACAAGTACCTGACAATATCCACTCTTTTACAAACGGCATTAACCGTTATGCTCCACACAGTATGAAGTCAATTCTGATTGGCTATTCAGTAATGTATGTGCACTTTCTCCTTGGGGGTCTAGGTTAGGTTACTGTTACTGTAAAGCACAAATACTATGAAGATATATGTTGACATAAAAAGGGCTTTATAGTTCACTTTGATTGTTTGATTGATTTTTTTATGTTTGGCAGAGCATGCAGTTCCAGGGCAGCCTGAAGTTCCTGCAGGGCCAGAAGCAAAAGACAGACTCCGGGGCACTGCTGCCCCCCCAGCTGGCCCTGTTCTGTGTGGCCGTGCCCCTCATGATTCCCTCCATCACAGAGCCGAAGATGAAGAGCACGACGATCAGGAACAAGAACAAGGGCCCCGTCATCCCCACACCAGATAAGCACAGGTAAGCAGTACTGTGGGAGTGGTGAGCATGGGGAGAGCTGAGCAGTGAGCATTCTTTTTTAAATACTGTGTCTGTCTATATCATGGTTTTACTAAACACTTTTTGAAGGAGCCAGGCATGTACACCATTTAGCTTACAATCAATTTACATTTTAAGACACATGTTTATTACAGCATCAGTTTCAGAATCCAATCACTGGGTATGCTGAAATCAGTCAAATTACTACTTCATACTGTAAATGTACACAACTAGAAGATTATATAATGCATACATGACCATGGATATATTTTCCTTAGCCATTTTCCTAAATAAAGGAATGCTGTCTGTCATCTTTGTTTGTGTTCCCACAGTGACAAGAGGCATCGAAACACCAGAGGTTCATGTGACAGCAGTGACGTATTGCTTCTGAATTGGTCCAGCAGCTCCAGCAGAGACCCTTGCCACTATAGCCCATGGACACCCCTCTCCAAAGACGGCATCAGGTATAGGAACAATGGTTACTACACCCAGGAGGAGCCCATCAACTTCTGCCTGTCTTCCATGGGTGGTGGGCCCAAAGCTCAGAGCGTTAATCATCCATGGGACATCCGCACCGGGTCCACCATAAGAAAGGGCCCCAGCAGCAGCTACATACCATGCAGACAAGGCAAGTACAACAACCTGGGGAAGTCTGGACCTTACAGGATGTCTCCAGGATATCACGCTAAAAGACAGGATGCCTCTCAGAACAAACTGTACGGAGGCCTCCACAGCCCAGAGGCGGAGAGCTTCTGTGAGGACGGCATGAAGGCAGACAACAACTACATGGGCGGCCATCTTGACTGTTACAATGGCATGGTGTTGCCTGAGACAGCCATAAAGACAGAGCAGGACTCTGACTCTGAGAACGGTTGCAACATCTACAGCATGCCCCACAACCTAGCCTGGGTGGGGAATGAGAAGCGCTACAGCATGGCCTACTCAGAAGAACCACAGGTGAAGTCGGAGGCTGACTACCATGACCAATACACCACCTGCCAAAGGAACAAGACCAACATGAGCCCAACGCTCAACGGATACCACAAATACTTATACCCAGTGGGGAGCAGGGCTCAGAAGGATCATAGGATACCTCACTCAGACCCTCTGTGTAGCAGTCAGGGAGCAAACTGTATGGTCAGCAATGTGTATGGGAATGGTACTGTGGAGCATAAAGGCTACATACAGCAAGACAACAAACTGAACTACGAGTTCAGGAATCATCTGGTCCACTCTATAAAGAGGGAACCCATGGACTCACCTCCTTGGTCAGACAATGGACATGACATTAGCCAAATACCCATGCAGAGAAATATGATTCACAACTGTGCATTGAATGATATTGTACACAAACCAAACCCATATATCTACATGCAATGAGGTCAATGGAAAATCTCATAAACCATCTGGGCACCACCTTGCTTCTTTATTGTATTGATGCATAATATGGCAGGGTGGGTAGTTATTTAATCTCAGGTAATCAGCAGTGTTACAAAGCAAAAATATATGGAAGCAAAGACAGGTGTTTTAATAAGGACTTTGTACATAAGACACACAAGATAAATATAACTTTTTTTCAGATTTACAGGACCAGTCAAAAGTTTGGACACCTACTAATTCCATGGTTTTTCTTTATTTTTTACATTGTAGAATAATAGTGAGGACATCAAAACTATGAAAGAACACATATGGAATCATGTAGTAACCAAAAAAGTGTTAAACAAATAGAAAAAAAACTAAATAGATTTTAGATTTTATATTCTTCAAAGTAGCCACCTTTACCTTGATGACAGCTTTGCACACTCTTGGCATTCTCTCAACCAGCTTCATGAGGTAGTCACCTGGATTGCATTTCAATTAACAGGTGTTGCTTGTTAAAAGTGAATTAAATGAATTATTCTTTGATCGGTTGAATTAATGTATTATTTTAACAGTGAGTTTGTCATTTTTGTTTTAAAGACAGTGTTATAAATTAAGATTTAACAAAGCGTCACTTAACAGCTATTTACACACATTAATGTCTAAGGCGGTATCTGAACATAATAATGTCCAAATGTATTGCACAGCAATACTGTTAATTTATGTTCGTGGTCCATTGTTATATTTGTACATTTTTGTAAAATTGTAGTGCATTCAAAAGAAATGTTAGGAACTGTAGTTCTGTTTTATGAAGCCAATGTTTTATTATATTTTGAAAAGATTGAAAAAAATACAGTATGTGAAATTATGACATGTTCCCTTACATATTCCATAGCTGCATAGCTGCAACATTTCTACAGCATTCTATTATGCTGTTTTTAAAATAAAAATCTGTAAATTAATTTATTTCTTTCAAAGCTATTCTAAAAATTGTAATACTTTAATTGCAGACTTGTTTCTAAACAACTTTTGGTAACACTTTTTATTTGTGTATTTTTTATTACTGGTATTTCTGCCATTTGCCCAGATGGCCAGTCCAACCCCACATGAGTGAAACAATAAAAGATTTGTAGTAATACAGTGTAACAATGAATCGATACAACAGCCTGCTTGTTGCACTGTATGCTACATTTTTCAGGAAGGATTACAGTTATACAAGTTTCAGATATCAATTAAATTCAATAGGCATCTAACATAGAATATTACACTATTTAGCACAATAATATCACAAAACGGATAATACTCTTATCATTGTTAAAATAAACGAAATAGTATCATCTGTTTTATAATTTAATCGTGCCAAAAAAAATACAATTGTATGTTCGATGCCTATTGAATTTAATTGATGCTGGATGCCGGTATAGAAAGCAATGCTATTTAATATGAGAATGTGTTTGCATTCAGTGCTTAGTACAGTTGGGGAAATAAAAACAATTTTATGCGCCTACACATAGTAGCTACTGACTTGTATAAAAAGCAAAGGGATTATAAAATGAAGTATTGAGAAATTGCGTAGTCTGCCAAAAAATTGCACACAGAGGATCCTTTCGAGGGCGCTGCAGTCAGCTGGGCGGCGCTCGGGAACTGTCAACCAGGAAAAGCAGTTGATAGTGTTGGAATTAATATCATATTAATCGAACGACTTCTTACTTATTCAAACCGATTATTGGAGTTGGTAAGATATTGTGTTTTGTGTTTATCCCGTGTACAAATGTTTATTCCGTGTTTTGTACACGGGATAGCGTTGTGTTTATCTAATGGCCCGTGTGTGTCCTTCCTCTCGTCGACCTCGGTATCGTTAGTTAGCAAGCTAACTTAGTTGTCTCGCTAACGTTAGCTAGTTTGGCTGCTAGATGGCAACCCTACCATGATTGCAAATGGGCCGCTGCTTGCTAGGTAGTCAATAGTTACTGTACTCCAGTAAAATAAATTTTATGAGACAGTTGTCTTCGCTTCCAGCTTGTAGTAGCTAGCTAACGTTTTGCTGACATTTTATAGCAATATTAAGTAGCATTAGCCAAGGCTGCTAGCGTTAGCAAGCAGGCTAGCTAACTGTTGGTCTAGCTAACGTTACCCTGCTATGCAATGAGCACCCTCTCCACACACCGTTAGTACCAACGGATTAATAACGTCGTCGACCTATCAACAGGGCGTTTCAGCATTTTGGTCGTAATCACTACTTGTAAAATTCAGTTTCGTGAACATCTTGATCTTTGATAGACACAACTTGCCGTCGTTGTCATGGAGGAGACGAACAGGGAGGCGGTTGCTACGGCCGTGCAGAGAGTGGCAGGGATGCTGCAGCGCTCAGACCAGTTGGACAAAGTGGAGCAGTATCGCCGGCGAGAGGCCCGCAAGAAAGCTTCAGTAGAAGCCCGACTGAAGGTAGAAAATTATGACTCTAAGAAGACATAATACATTCTGTACAGCCCTATTATTCATAAAGCCCTAACTATTGTCTGAATGAGAGCTGTATATTTATTGTAAGTACATGGCTCTGGCCTGAAGCACCTTACATGGTCTGTATCACTCTCCCCAGGCTGCCATCCAGTCCCAGTTGGATGGGGTCCGCACAGGTCTCAGTCAGCTCCACAATGCCCTTGGGGATGTAAAGGACATCCAGAACTCCCTGGCAGACGTTAGTAAGGACTGGAGGCAGAGTATCAACACTATTGAAAACCTCAAAGATGTAAAAGATGCCGTGGTCCAACACAGTCAGCTTGCCTCAGCCGTCGAGAACTTAAAGAATATCTTCTCAGGTATGCTACACAACTACATACCTCAGAGATACCACTTAATTAGAAACTGTTATTGTTGTGTCGCTGTGCATTTGTGTAATTACTGACTATTGTTACAATATATTATTAATGTATATCATCACCTTCCTGTGCAGTGCCTGAGATAGTCGCAGACACCCAGGTTCTGATTGAGCAGGCCGAGCTGCTAGAGGCCCACCGTAAACTCATGGATCTGGAGTGTTCGCGGGACGACCTCATGTACGAGCAGTACCGAATGGACAGCAAAAACACTCACGACATGAACCTGATCCGCAACTACTTTGGCGAGGTGCAGGGCCTATCTGACGATCTGGCCAAGCAGCTGTGGATGGTGCTGCAGCGCGCCATGGGCACGGTGCGCCGCGACCCCACCATGCTGGTCTCAGTGGTGCGCATCATTGAGCGTGAGGAGAAGATCGACCGGCGCATGCTGGACCGCAAGAAGCAGACCGGCTTTATCCCCCCGGGCCGGCCCAAGAGCTGGAAAGAGAAGATGTTTGAAGTGCTGGAAGGCACAGTCACCACACGCATCGAGGGCAGCCAGTCGGTGACACGTGAGGCAGACAAGATGTGGATGGTGAGGCTGCTAGAGATCACCAGGAAGTACGTACTGGACGACCTGATTGTGGTGAAGAACCTGATGGTGCAGTGCTTCCCACCACACTACAACACCTTTGACAGATTCTTTAAGCTCTACCACAACGCCGTGTCCATGCGGGTGCAGGAGCTGGCTGCAGAAGACCTGGAGGCCAATGAAATTGTGTCCCTCCTCACCTGGGTCCTCAACACATACAAAAGGTATCCTGTCTTGGCCCGTATTCACTGAGTTTCAAAGTAGGAGTGCTGATACAGGATCAGTTTAGCCTTTTAGATAATAGTGAATAAGATTATATGGACAGGGGGAGCCTGATCCTAGATCAGCACACTTTGAATACAGGTGATGCTCTGATCTTCCATCTCTGTGACTGCTGTCGCATCAGTGATAACTGGGCACTAGTCCAATCATAGCTGAGTGCAATATGCAGGAGTTGTAGTACATTAGCTCTGTGCTGCTGCAACCAGTTTAGGCTGATGAATATCTTTATAGATCTTGTTGTCATAGTTATACCGTTCATTCCATTGTAGGAATATCTTGTTTGAATTTACAATGTGAAGAGTTGGAACACTAAGGAGAGAGAGGAGGAGGTATTCCCATTGTAAAAATGTTGGCCTGCACCATTTTAACCTCTCTCCTCATGTGTCTGTGGAGAGGTAACTTATCTCGTGTGTGTGTGGAGAGGAAACTTATTTCACTCTGTCAAAATCATTAAAATGATATAGAGGGAACATAGTCACGGAAATACTGTTGTACTCTCCTTATATGGGAAGGACTTGTAAGTGCTGCAAAGAGCAATTAACTCAATATTTAAAGCTAAAGTCCCCAGGCACAAGAGGTAGGGCATGGCATGTGATTTAAGCAAAACTGGTGTGGATAATCCAATGAATGCACATTGCATGCAACAACAGAATTGAACAGAGAAAGACTAATGAACAGCTTGGGGATGTAATGTATGCACATTCAAAACACAAAGAACTAGCCTTATATCCAATTATGACTTGAGCATCAGCCTGCTGTGCATTAGGCTACAATGGAAACCACGACCACCGATTGATTGACTGATGCTGTTTAATTATAGATATTCACTGATTTTCTGTGAATTTGTGTGTGTTTCTGAGTATGTGTGTTTGTGTGACTGCTTGTGAGTAGCCTATATTTCTGGGTATCTGTGTATATCATTTATATTCAGGCATTGCCATATGTCAGGGATTGTCAACTAGATTCAGCCACGGGCCAATTTTTATATTTTTCTGGATGGTCGGGGGGACGGAACATAATTACAAGACATTTGTAGACTGCAATTTGTCCGCAAGAAGCCCAAACATATATAATGTTTGATTTAAACATAGTCATTTCAAACTTTGCTTACATTTGTATACAATCACGTCTCTATTATGCGTGCGAATACTCGGGAACAGATGTCTTAAATTAAAATCACTTGGAGCTGATTTCTTGGTGTTTTTACAGTCTTAAAATGTCAGACAATAAAAATTCCACATTGTTTTGCTCGAAAAACTTGGGGGGGGGGGCAAATAAAACCGCCAGCTGCCAGTTAGGGGACCCTGCCGTATGTGCACGAGCATGTCATGATGTTCTGTCTGTAGCTGTCTGTCGGTCTGCTACGTTAAAAGACATGCAACATATGAATTTCCACAAACAGTATAGTACAGTCAGTATTGCAATATTCCCACACCCCACTGTGTTTGTTCCAGTGAGGAGATGATGGGTCACCCAGAGCTGCTGACAGAGTATGACATCAACCTGATGGATCCTCTGCTGCCTCAGGAGGTGGTGGATGAGCTGCTCAGCAAATACCTGCAGACCTTCACTGTAAGTCCAGACAACACACTATGATTACAGTGACATACTCTACGACAGCTCTTGTCAGATATACAACCCAGTCTCCGCGTTTGTAAACCTGGATTTGCCATTCGAAGTCTTTACAAGGGAATCCGCCTTTAATGAAATGTTTCATGAATTGTTAAAGACAAAGTTAACAGGGCTCTGGCTGACCCTCTCTCACCCTTCAACAGTCCAACATCACTGGCTGGCTGCGCAAGGCTCTGGAGACAGACAAGAAGGACTGGTTTAAAGAGACAGAACCAGAGGCGGATCAGGACGGGTACTACCAGACCACCCTCCCTGCCATCGTCTTCCAGGTATAACCAGTATCCACCTCTCTGGGACATCACCCTGAGTCCAGTTGTGGGTTAGAGATTAAGTGGACTAGTTGCTACTATAGTAAGGTTAATATACCAGACAATGTGTATATAACAAAATTGGGATCTTAGAATTGGCTGAATAAATACTACAGTGAGTCACTAGTGTGTACTTTAAGTCTATTGGAAGAGGAGGGGGGGGGGGGGGTGTCATCATCTGACATGTTTGTTCTTCTGTCCTCATCAGATGTTTGAGCAGAATCTCCAGGTGGCAGCCCAGATCAATGAGACGTTTAAAGAGCAGGTCCTGAAGCTCTGTTTAAAACAGATGAATTCATTTCTCGTCAGGTAACAAGGGTTTCATAATGTTGTGTTAGTAATTGTGTAGTGTTTAGTTGTTTACATTGATGGCAGTAAAGGTGCGTTACAAAGCATTCCATCCCTGATATACTGTATTTGACATCTACGATTGTTTTGTATTTCTGTTCAGGTACAGGGAAGAGGCGATTGCCTACAAGGAGGACCACTTGAGAGACCGGCAGCTCCCTCAGTGCTACGTCCAATACATGATCGCCATTATAAACAACTGTCATACATTCAAGTGAGTCCCGTTGACATTTCTCTGTAAATATTTCAGTCTCTAACTTAATGTGGGTAATGTGTACCTAACCATACCTCTGTCCCTAGGGAGTCTATTAACAGTCTAAAGAAGAAATACTTTAAATCTACGGAGCCCACCCAGAATGACGCTGCCATAGAGAAGACCCTGAACGACGTGGCCAAAGACGGCTGCCAGTTTCTATTGGATGAAGTCTTCCTAGATTTGGAGGTCAGAACTTAGTCTAATATTTATAGACTGTCAGAATGTTTGCCATGAATCCGGTTATGTTGAATGTAGATTATGTGGTAACATTCCATGGTTTTGATTTCTACAGCATCATCTCAATGAGTTGCTGACCAGGAAGTGGTTGACGGGGACCCATGCAGTGGACACGATCTGTGTGACAGTCGAAGATTACTTCAACGATTTCGCCAAGATCAAGAAGCCTTTCAATACGGTACATGGCGAAATCAATCAATTGATATCATCATATCAAATTAAAGGCTTGGCCAATTGCTTGATATGGAGAAATCCATACCGAGAGCAGTTTGGCATGTACATCCTGTGTATGTGACTGAGTGTGTTGTGTGATATGTTTAGGAGATGACCAGCGAGGCCCATCGCAGGGTGGTGGTGGAGTATATCAAGGCTGTGATGCAGAAACGGATCACGTTCAAGAACGCAGATGAGAGGAGGGAGGGAGCAGACAGGATGATTAAGGAGGCTGAGCAGTTCAAGTTCCTCTTCAGGAAACTCACTGCTGTGAGTGGTTTTATTTCAACTTGATACTGGAAGATTTTTCCCCCCTAAAGAAATCTGGATTAGAAACCACTGGCATCTTGATACCTTTTTTTAGTCAATTATAACCCTGGTCCTCCATTACCCCAACAGTACACGTGTGTTTTGTAACCCTGGACAAGCACACCTGATTCAACTAGTCAAATAATCATCAAGTACTCATTGAGCTGAATGAGGTGTGTTTGTCAAGGGCTACAAAGAAACTGTAGGACCAGGTTTGGGAAACACTGAATTAGTTCTAAATTCCCTGACTCTTGATTTACTGTACGTTTCATTCCTTCAGTCATTTGATGTAATGAAGACTACTTATCTGATCATTTCATCCTCTGTTACAGTAATTAGTATATATAGTGTGTGTTTGTAATGCTTTAAGTTATTGTCTCTGTCTTCTTCCAGGGTGAGGAGACTGACCGGCTGTGTGATGCCATCGCTGCTATAGCCGAGGTGTTCAAACTCACAGACCCCACCCTGCTCTACCTGGAGGTCTCCACGCTGGTGTCCAAATACCCTGACATCAGGTCAGATCATACCTCACTGAACACACAGGCTAGATGGGTATCATGGTTTTCGATAGAACCATTTTGTCAGTAGAAGTTACTCCAGATGTATATGATGTTTCGTTACTACTATAGATTGTTTATGATAGCCATTGCTATCATAGGTGTCTGATTGTGTCTGTCCTCTGTTGGCCCATAGGGAGGAGCACATCGTGGCCTTACTGGCGATGAGAGGGGATGCCAGCCGAGATATGAAGCAGATGATCATGGAGACACTGAACCAGAATAAGCCTACCTACGCAGGGATCACCCAGCCCATCTTCAAGGACATCACCGTCCCCACCGTGACCATGACCTCCATGTCCTCCTCTATGGCCGCCACTGCCAACAAACTGCTGAAATAAATAACCAGTCTGGAGAGATACACCTGGGTCGTATTCATTCATGCACAACGTAGCAAGATGTTTTGCAACAGAAAACTAAAACAAGCATTCCTTGTTGGACAAGTTTGGATAGTCCCTCCCTGTTTGTTGTTTTTTGTTTGGTGCCTAGAGATTACGACCCTGGCTCACAAGGCACGAAGAAAAGAGACTGCAGAAAATCACAGAATACAGATTTGTCACTTTTTGCACTTGTGAATCCGATTCCACTGACATCCAATGAAAGGCTTGGACTGTAGTCCTTAAGGATCTGTAAGGATATGATACTTGATGAAACAACCGTTGAACACTAACAAGCGATTTTGTTACTGAAATGGGACTCACCACCCACCCCTCCATGTACAATGAACAGAAATTGTTCCAGTAAGAAACTTTGTCAGTGCGTGATGCTGAATGTCTGTTAGAACATCTATTAAATAAATCCTTTCCCCTGTCAGTCTGTTTTCCTAATTTACTCTTCTGTCAGGGAGAGGTGTTAACATGCTGAAACATGCCAAACTACTGTACAGTGCACTCACACATGGAAACCCTGAATTGGTTGGCTGAGCTCATTTGAGGCCTGCTGTGAAAAAGCTTCAGTTAAGACATTACTTTGCAGAAGCACCTGTCTGCCTGCCCTACTGCATCCTTCCTCACAACAATACGATTGAGATCTCCTTCATTAATCTTGCTCCCTCTCCGCGTGTGACTTGCAGCATGCTGCCTCTTGATTTAAGAGGTATGGGTACTCTCCTCTTTCCCTGCCTGTGTAATATCTCTAAATGTTTAATCAGGCTGCACGCTATCTGTTGTGACTAACCGAGCAGCGGAAGGGGAAAGGCACAAACAGCCAGAGGGGACACATCACACTGGGTAGGGTAGCACAGCCTAGTGGAAGGAGAGGGGGGAACCACAGTGACAGCTGCAGGGGAGGGGTGGGGCCAGTTTTTCAGTGGTGTTAGTAATCAATCAATCAAATTTATTTATATAGCCCTTCGTACATCAGCTGATATCTCAAAGTGCTGTACAGAAACCCAGGCTAAAACCCCAAACAATGCAGGTGTAGAAGCACGGTGGCTAGGAAAAACTCCCTAGAAAGGCCAAATCTAGGAAGAAACCTAGAGAGGAACCAGGCTATGAGGGATGGCCCAGTCCTCCTCTGGCTGTGCCGGGTGGAGATTATAACAGAACATGGCCAAGATGTTCAAATGTTCATAAATGACCAGCATGGTCAAATAATAATAACCACAGGCAGAACAGTTGAAACTGGAGCAGCAGCACGGCCAGGTGGACTGGGGACAGCAAGGAGTCATCATGCCAGGTAGTCCTGAGGCATGGTCCTAGGACTCAGGTCCTCTGAGAGAAAGAGAATTAGAGAGAGCATACTTAAATTCACACAGGACACCGGATAAGACAGGAGAAGTACTCCAGATATAACAAACTGACCCTAGCCCCCCGACACAAACTACTGCAGCATAAATACTGGAGGCTGAGACAGGAGGGGTCAGGAGACACTGTGGCCCCGTCCAAGGACACCCCCGGACAGGGCCAAACAGGAAGGATATAACCTCACCCACTTTGCCAAAGCACAGCCCCCACACCACTAGAGCGATATCTTCAACCACCAATTTACCATCCGAGTATAGCCCACAAAGATCTCCGCCACGGCACAACCCAAGGGGGGGCACCAACCCAGACAGGAAGATCACATCAGTGACTCAACCCACTCAAGTGACACACCCCTCCTAGGGCCGGCATGAAATAGCACCAGTAAGCCAGTGACTCAGCCCCTGTAATAGGGTTAGAGGCAGAGAATCCCAGTGGAAAGAGGGGAACCGGCCAGGCAGAGACAGCAAAGGCGGTTCGTTGCTCCAGAGCCTTTCCGTTCACCTTCACACTCCTGGGCCAAACTACACTCAATCATATGACCCACTGAAGAGATGAGTCTTCAGTAAAGACTTAAAGGTTGAGACCGAGTTTGCGTCTCCCACATGGGTAGGCAGACCATTCCATAAAAATGGAGCTCTATAGGAGAAAGCCCTGCCTTCAGCTGTTTGCTTAGAAATTCTAGGGACAATTAGGAGGCCTGCGTAATCCCATCAGAATGTTGCGTGACCATTCATAATTATGGGCTCTGTCCCGTTGGCTCTCTGTGAGCTTAGAAACACCCACCCCTAGCTGTGATTGGTGTTAGTTTTGAAACGGGTAGCTTTGTGATATTGAGATTTAAGTGTCATTTGTATACTTCCATTAGAATTAAAATGAGGTTGTCCCAAATTTAACATGAAGTTTACAGTTGATACGGGATCAGGTATGATGGGGATACTAAACATGTCTTTCCGTTTTCTCCATATGCTTCAGTGTGGTCCAATGAGAGGGCTGCGTTTGCCATGCTGTGACTGGAAACAAGACCATGCAGGGCTGCAGCTGACTGGAGCACGCAAGCCTGTACTCTTGCATGGCACACGCATCATCAACCCGAAACCCTGGATGACATACACCCCGGGTTCAAATGAGACTACTGGGCCAAACGTTGCAGATAGAAAGGCCATGAATATAGCTGATGTGATTCTTTATTCTACATGTCAGAGGCATGTTTGATCTACATAGCCTATTTCTATCTGAATGTTCCATCCTGCTGAACGCGCCACTGGCAGCTCTATCACGGAGTCATCAGTCACTCAACTGATCCACCACTCTTCTTTACACACAGTGCCAATGGCTGGCTACTAAAACCTTGCTTTGACTTGACTATTCCAAGAAAATCTCCTAATGCTAACAGACTGTCTGGTCAACAGGGTTTCACTGGCTTCAGTCATGATCTAAATAGGCTACAACAGATTAATTTAAGTGACAGAGGAAGCATGCTCAATGCATTTGGTATACAGAATACATTTTCAAATGGTTGGCAGGACAATTCTGTTTTCTGCTTGTTACATTGAATTGTTGTCAATGTAGTGAAATAAGTAATAGCCTTAGTTATATCTAGATGTCTCTGACTTACACATTTTACTATGCTGATGAAATAAGATTTCTTCCTCGACATTGACGATTTGACATAGTTCTATGCAATGTTGAAATACAGAAACCCCTCTTTCTGATCAGTATTATTTTCAACCTGGACTCAATATCAAAAAAAAAAAAAAAAACTTACTGCTCCTACTATAAATACTGTTCTCATCAAGTACAACATTGATATCTACACTTGACATACACTGCCACCTTCTGGCTGGTGACTGTACAGTACAGAATTGATTTGACCCGGGACAAGTGAAAAACATTAATACAATAGTAAACAATTTATTTTGCCAACACGATATACACTGAACAAAATTATTAATACATGTAAAGTGTTGGTCCCATGTTTCCTGAGCTGAAATAGAAGATCCCTGAAATGCTCCATACACACAAAAAGTGTATTTCTCAAGATTTTGTGCACAATTTTTTTTTACATTCCTGTTAGTGAGCATTTGTCCATTACCAAGATAAACCATCCACTTGGATCATGTTAGGTGTGACATATCAAAAAGCTGATTAAACAGCATGATCATTACACAGGTACACCTTGTGCTGGGGACAAAAGACCACTCTAAAATGTGCCGTTTTGTCACAATGCTACAGATGTCTCAAGTTGAGGGCACATGCAATTGGCATGCTGACTGCAGAAGTGTCCACTAGAGCGGTTGTCAGAAAATGTAAAGTTCATTTCTCTATCTTAAGCCGCCTCCAATGCCATTTTAGAGAATTTGGCAACCAGCCTCAATCGCAGACCACGTGTATGGCATCGTGTGGGGGAGCGGTTTGCTGATGTCAAAGTTGTGAACAGAGTGCCCCATGGTGACGGTGGGGTTATGGTTTGGGCAAGCTGCATTTTATCGATGTCAATTTGAATGCACAGAAATACTGTGACGATATGCTGAGGCCCATTTCTTTTAAGGTATCTGACTAACGGCTGCATATGCCAGCAGCATTCCACCCTGCATACCACTGCTGGCTTGCTTCTGAAGCTAAGCAGGGTTGGTCCTGGTCAGTCCCTGGATGGGAGACCAGATGCTGCTGGAAGTGGTGTTGGAGGGCAAGTAGGAGGCACTCTTTCCTCTGGTCTAAAAAAATAATAATATCCCAATGCCCCAGGGCAGTGATTGGGGACATTGCCCTGTGTAGGGTGCCGTCTTTCGGATGGGACGTTAAACGGGTGTCCTGACTCTCTGAGGTCATTAAAGATCCCATGGCACGTATCGTAAGAGTAGGGGTGTTAACCCCGGAGTCCTGGCTAAATTCCCAATCTGACCCTCAAACCGTCACTGTCACCTAATAATCCCCAGTTTACAATTGGCTCATTCATCCCCCTCCTCTCCCCTGTAACTATTCCACAGGTTGTTGCTGCAAATGAGAACGTGTTCTCAGTCAACTTACCTGGTAAAATAACAGATAAATAAAATAAATAAATAAATATCGGTATTCCCAGTCATGTACAATCCATACATTAGGAGCAAATTTGTTTATTTAAATAGACTGATTTCCTCATATGAACTGTAACTCATTAAAATGTTTGAAATTGCATTTATCTTTGTTCATTATAGTATGGGTTTCTCGCCATATAAAAAAATATATAAACTTAGCTGTTTGATTGCTACCAACTTAACTGAAAAAAATTCTGGTAGCTTAATTTAGCACAGGAAGGAACTATTGTCGTCTTCCCTTTCAGTGACTACATGTTAACATTTAGTAATACAGTCATCGCATCAGAGGTAACACTACCTTAATCTACAGCACAGCATCTTTAACTATAGAGAAGTTAAACAAATACAACCCAAGCTTGATAGTCTATTTTTCCACTCAACTTTAATGTTCTTTATCAAAATAAAGATATTCATTAAAATAAAGTCAACAACTAGGCCTCTGAAATCCAATATAAAATACTTAAATAAAATAAAAAAAATTAAAAATTAAAAGCTGCTTACAGAAAAACAGAGGATAAGTTCCACTTTATAAAACAGTGATTTTACCTGAATGTAATTTCAAATAGTTTACATAGTTTTTGCCTGTGTGTGGAAAACACAAAACAATCCACCTCAACGAACAGTGAAAGACAAGTGGCTTTCAAACCCACAAACAACCGTGTTACCTTTTTTCTAATACAGAAGTTATTCTGTATAGTTGTCAATCATACAGGCAAGGTATGTGTGTGAAGTTAGCCCCTTACTGCTGTGCACAAATACACACTTACATGCATACTACAACCTCCTTGCTGCATGAGAAAGGAGGAATATGGCACATAGGTTCTGGCAACAAAGAGCTGGACACGCCTACACAAACAGGCAGGAGCCACACATTCAACAGGTACAGTACATGCATGGCGGTAGGACAAGGGACCATTGATTCTGTAGCCCAATCCAAAAATCAAACCTTAGATCAGGAAGTATTGTATTAGGTGAAGGCAATATGGCAAGAGTTCCACTTGGCTTATCAGAAGGCAAGCTCAGGTAAAGCTTTCACCATTGATTTAACCTATCCAATGCATTCAGATTTCCGAAGTGGCTAGGGTGATTTTGGATCGTCCCAAGTGCCTATTGGTGGGTGGGGGGTTGATTTGGACCTCAATAAATCTCTTCCTAGAGGAGAGACGCTCAAGGGATACAACCACAAGAGTCCTCTCATTGCCTGAGAGCATTGGGGACATGACCCACCCACATATACACAAATTAGTGAATTTTTGCCCCCAGGAAACAAACCAAACAGCAGCAGCATTAACATCATGAATGAGACAGGATTGACTTAATACACGCTTCACATTATATCAAGTGGTAACAAACGGCGATAAAACAATTTTTTCGTACAAAATTTCCCTCCAATGGAATACCATTAGCTTGTAAAACAGATCAAATACAGGGTATTTATGGTACATTCAGCATATTCTGTCAAAAACCTAATTATGTCATACATACGTTATCTTATAAACCATGCATCTTTTCTCCGCTTTATCACAATCCCCCAAAAATAAGAGCGTGAGGTTCTTCACATATTTTGTTCTCGCATGAATAAAATTAAAATTAGCTGGTTAACGACTAGCTGCTTTGAAACTGTATCTTGCATTTTGAACACCTATGAGATAATATAAAAAAGTAAGAAACTAATTGAAAAGTACTAAAAAGACCTGCTTTGAAATGTGGATATAACAACCTTCAGCCAATCCATTAATCCTTAATAAATGCAAGTTTACCACCTCACCATTTAAAGATGTGGTTCTCTTTCTTTAATAGACTAGTCTGGAAACGTGAGCCTGTCTTGTACTTCAGGGCAAAATACCACCGCCCTGAAAAGTCTGAGAATGATACAGGATTCCATTCTCTGCTGAGAAACAAGTCCGGATATTTGCAAAGTAATACAATTGGTGAAAAACTCAACCCACGAAAACATTTTCTGGAATCTTTACTGTAGTGAGAAACAAAGCATTGCCTTGGTCCCCTCATGTCAGTCAGTTTGGTCTGCTTCAAAGAAGTGGGCGGCCGTGTGCTTCAGCCGAAAGTCACCTGAAACACACACAGGAGTGTGTCAGTGTCGCGTGCCTAACAAGTAACCTAAAGAAATGTGATGTCCATAGTCTATGCTAGTCTTTCAGATTCAGAGACAGTCCTATCAAAACATGTTTTAACACTTGGCCTGGGTATTTAATAGAGCTCATTCAGACAATCCAGCTTCAGACATAAAAATGTTGGACAGTGCAAAACACAGTGAACAAAAAAAACAAACACGTTACCAAATAAAGCTTTGCCTTCCTATGCTGAAACTAAGGATGAGGAATCTCTGAAAGACTTCACCTCCTCTCTCTGCCACTAGCCTGGCCAATATTACCTTGCTGCCCGGCGTCCATGGAGGGCTGTTTGCAGTCCTGGGCATAATGCCCGCTTAGCCCACAGTTATAGCAAGAGAAGTTGGCACTGCTCTTCATCGTGCCCGTGCCCAGTCCCAGTCCCAACGAGGAGAACATGGGCGTGTAGAGGCTGTTGAAGGGAGCCGCTGCCATCTGCTGCAGGTTGTAACCAGCCTGGGTGACCAGCATGTGGTGGGAGTGGCGTGGAGGTGGCGTGGAGGTGGGGGTGGCCGTGTGAGGTGGAGGGGGGTAGAATGGTAGCTGGGTGGTGGCGTTGCTCTGGTGTTGGACCTGGCTGCGGTGGCTGGGATATCCAGTGCTGCACATGGATGGGAGGTGGAAGAGAGGGAGGTGGGCATTGCTGAAGACCTGGCGCCCCAGCTGGGGAGGGAAGGAGAAGTTGGGGCTGGGGGCGGTAGAGTGGCTATTACCACAGCTGCCACGGCAACCACAGGAATTGCAGCTCATCTGCTGTTGCTGTGGAGGGAGGGCCTGCTGCTGGGTCTGGGCCTGCCCTGCTGCCACCCAAGAGCTGCTGCAGGAGGCACCATCTCCCTGGGCCGTGCTGTGGATGAGGGTCAGGGCTGGGCTGGCCACGGGGCCGGGGGTGTGAGTGGGGATGGCTGGGGGCAGAGTGGCCTGAACCTGGCTGATTGCAGCTGGGGTGACAGTGGCCACTGAGGAGGGTGTCACGGAGGTAGGGGTGGGTAGGCTGGTGGGCGCAGCCAGGGCTTGGGTCCTGGTGCTAGGGTCAGGGAGAGAGGCTGGTAGGGGTAGGGTGGCGGTGGAGGCTGGGTCAGTGCTGGTGTATGCTGGCCTCAGGGGGCACACGTGGAAGGTCAGGGGGATGACACTGATGGCGCTCATTGGGGGCTGGTGATGGGGGTTAGTGCTTCTACTCTCTGGGCTGGTAGGGGTCATATAACACTGGGGCTTTAGGTGAATGCTGGATCCTAAATTGGCTAGCTGAGGTGAGCTCAGGGGGGCAGACACGTGCCCCTGCCTCTCAGGGTCTCCCAGGGAAGCTTGGCTTGGGATGGACTCCTGAGGAACCATGGAGGTGGTCCCAGTCAGTGCCCCATCTGCTGGTGAACCGTCCCCTGGCTGTGGAGTGACCATGACCGTCCTGTCTGGCATGGTTCGCCCATTCTGGACCGTCATTGATAGAGGGTGTACACTCAGGGGACTGCCAGTGTAGGATGTCTCTTCTCTGTAGGGGACAGGGACTATAGCGTGTACAGTAGCTACAACTTCCCCTCTGCTGTCATCACTCGCCCTCTTCTCCTGGATGGAGTGGTCTGAGTAACTCTCAGCAGTGTCTGGTGGAGAGAAGCTATCATTAAAAAGACATCTTGAGTTTCAACAGCACTAAAGACTCCGATGTCACGGTCCGGTTTCCCAGAACCAGTTAAAGCCTTGTCCTTGACTAAAATGGAGAATCTCCAATGAAAGTGCTATTTAGTTCAGGACTAGGATTAAACCCCATGAGTTCCCGACAGAAAAGAGAGGGGGGCAGACAGGGTTTAGAGAGGCCACTCACCTCTCTCGTCGTCCAGGTCCTCAATATCCAGGCTCTCATGTGCCTCGTGCTGGGGACTGGAGGGAGTACTGGAGCTATCGGACCACGTGTCTCCATACCTGTTCTGGACCGGCTCTACAGTGGTAAAGGAACACACAACATACATGTTGTTATAATGTTAATTGTTAAGCTGGAAAACAAATAGGGTAGGCTATTGCCACACCCATTGGTTACTTCCTCTTACTGGCACCCTGTCTGGTCATGTGTGTTGACTGTGGTCTGATGAAGCTGCTGGGTATGTAGCCTTTAGCCCCATCACTTCTCCTTCCACCTAGTCTTCTTCTGCTCTTTTTTTCTGGAGTGAAAGCCCATTTCTCATCTGCGTTCTGAAGAGAGAGGAGGTCATTTAACACCCTAAACAGATTCAAATGAGTATTATCGAAACAAAAAATAACAAATGCCAGTCAGCAGTATACAGCACATAGACAGTCCTCCACCGCCAACCTACCAGCGTCTCTAATGGCCAGGCCAGAGAGAGAAAGGAGAGGCCAGTGCGACTGACCTGATGTGGGTCTGGCCTACAGGTCATGATGCCTGGTTTCCTCCTCCTCTGCATCACTCCATTGTGCTCTGCGTGAACAGCAGGCCTCTGGCTCTCACTCTGGCTGCTCTTTGTCATCCGTGTGCTGTAAAGTGAAAGCAGGGATCCTCTTAGTATAACCCATCAGTGCATCAGACACAAGGTCACAAGTCTTACCCCTGGCCTAGCCTCTTGCTGCTGCACGCCGTCTGATGCCTTAGGTGGTGAGAACCTATGTCTGGGTGAGGGAGAGGAGAATGACGAGAGAGAAGTACTAGTGAACTTCAACTACAGGCAACGAATATCTGTCTCTATGAAATAGCCATTTACAAATACGATGTCATTTCAACCCCACAAAGAATGAGACATGCTAAATAAATCATTACTCTGCCTAAAGACAATATAACTAATACCATACAGCACACACACCATGGTCCTGACTGGATGGCTCAGTGCAGTCTTCTTTAAAGTGCTCAGGTGCCTTACAGGTCTTTCCAGGAGGTACTGTGTTATCTGGGTAGGAGAGACCGGATGGTGAGATATTAGGGAATGTGCGACGAGACCTCCTGCCTACACAACATCACAACTTTTCCACATCTCTAACAAAATAAATACACTCTTGGTTTATGAATTTCTGTGGTCAATTTGATGCAGCTGTGTGAAACCAACCAGCAATGGATGCTTGAGGAAACTTTCTCAATAATCATTTCACTAAGTCAATTTATAATGGCTGGGGTTTCATGTGGTAAAACAGCCTCCTGGCCCTGCAGCTATGCTGAGAAGTGTTCACTGTGAAGCTGGGTTTATTCTCTAAGCTTGCCATCAAGCAGTGCGTGTCTTATTTCTGGAGGATTTACATGTCCCCTGGTAGCACTACTGAAACATGGCTCAGGGCGTTGTCAAAGGAAGTGAAAAATATGGAGTTAGGATGACTGAGAAGATGTTCATTGGTACGATTAGTCATTAGGAACCGACCAGATCAACCCACATACAAATTATTTGAGAAGAGAGAGGGGTAATTGTGCTCCGAGTTCCAAGGTATCCCTAACCAATCATGTGGATGGTTCATGTAGACATGCATTCCTGTAAAGGTCAGTGGAGCATATGATATCTCACCTCCCTGAAGGCTGAGACAGGGGCACAGACACTTACAGTGGCTGCAGTGGGGGAGGAGGAACCTGCAGACCTCTCGTCTCCGCCTGAAGGCTGCTGGGGCTGACAGAAGCATCTCCCTGTCACAGTGGAGAGAGATGGGGGGGGGGGGGGGGGGTGTTAGAGATATAAATTATACAGAGGGAAAGAGGGAGAGAGAAGGTGACTTGGAAATTGAAATGTAATGTGTACAATCACCTGTTGTATACTAGTACATCAAACAGAAAGGTATGGTTATGGTACACTTTGAGTGGGAAGTCAAAGTGCTGGTGGGGCTTGAATGGGAGTGGAAGGGCGGAAAAAGTGATCCCATCCATATCTGTAAAGGATGGCCAGCGAATCCCTCTGGTAATGACATCATCACCATTGACCTAGATATCATTGCCTGGGTTCTATGGTTCTGACATATGTGAAGCCTGAGGTTCTTCACCATAACTGACAACACTGGAGCTTATGGAAGCGTTGGTGACAACAACTAGAGGGTAGACTACTCTACTTTCTACACAATATTGAGGCTTGAGAGTAAAGCAACATGTAAAAAAGGTAACAGGAAAGTGCTTGAGCTTCAAGTATCATACTTGGTATTCACATCTCAAATTATAAATGAACTTACCTCAATTAAATTTCAATAGAAAGCTAGCAAAAATAGAGAGACTTTGCAACCATGGAGAGGTAAATACTTGCCTATTTATGGAAAATTACATTGGTAAACTATTTGGTCCTATCACAGTTTACTTACTTACATACTAACGGCATTGTCTACTCCAGAGGATTTGTTTTTAAAATCATATGAGCAAAACATATTTCATTCTTTTTGGAATGCTAAGCCAGACAAAATTAAACATGCCTATTTGTATAATGAATATGAGTTTGGGGGGTTAAAATTATTAAATACTAAAAGCTTTAAACCCCTCTGTTAAAAGCTACACTCAAACATAAGTTATACTTAAACGCAAAATGGTTCTCCAGTAGATTATTAAGAAAAGCTCATCCGTTGTTCAAAATTGCTTTTTTGCTTTCATACAGATTACAATTTCTCGTTTCCAACTAATTGAAAATGAAATTTTGCTTAAGGTATCGCCCTTTCTTAAACAAGCCATACAGAGCTGGTTACAATTTCAGTTTTATCCTCCAGAAAATATAGAACAAATATTACAACAAATGTTGTGTTTGTTAAATGTTATAAACTCAAATATATTGATTAATAAGAAAAACATTATTTCATGGTATTATATTTATTAATGACACTATGAATAGAAATGGAGGAGTTATGTCACATATGCAGTTATCAAAAATATATGGGAATATCTGCTCAATCCAAATGTACAACTAACTGATTGCAGCACTACCACAAAAATGGACGAGGCAAGTGGAAAAGGGCGAAGGTAGGGAACGTGTTTGCCTGCCATATATTAAAGATACAAATTGGCTGAAAGGAATTGGCATAAATAGAAAAATATACCAGTTTCATCTGAGGACAAAACTGTTGACAGCTGCACCATACAGGTTGCAAAATATATGGGAGGAGATTTGATGTACCAATTCCATGGCACATGGTTTATGAATTGGTACAAAAAAACTACACTTGATTCAACACTTGAGTTTTTCCAAATAAAATGATTATATAAAATTCTTGCCACCGACAGAATGCTATGCTATATATATATATATACAGTGCCTTGCGAAAGTATTCGGCCCCCTTGAACTTTGCGACCTTGTGCCACATTTCAGGCTTCAAACAAAGATATAAAACTGTATTTTTTTGTGAAGAATCAACAAGTGGGACACAATCATGAAGTGGAACGACATTTATTGGATATTTCAAACTTTTTTAACAAATCAAAAACTGAAAAATTGGGCGTGCAAAATTATTCAGCCCCCTTAAGTTAATACTTTGTAGCGCCACCTTTTGCTGCGATTACAGCTGTAAGTCGCTTGGGGTATGTCTATCAGTTTTGCACATCGAGAGACTGACATTTTTTCCCATTCCTCCTTGCAAAACAGCTCGAGCTCAGTGAGGTTGGATGGAGAGCATTTGTGAACAGCAGTTTTCAGTTCTTTCCACAGATTCTCGATTGGATTCAGGTCTGGACTTTGACTTGGCCATTCTAACACCTGGATATGTTTATTTTTGAACCATTCCATTGTAGATTTTGCTTTATGTTTTGGATCATTGTCTTGTTGGAAGACAAATCTCCGTCCCAGTCTCAGGTCTTTTGCAGACTCCATCAGGTTTTCTTCCAGAATGGTCCTGTATTTGGCTCCATCCATCTTCCCATCAATTTTAACCATCTTCCCTGTCCCTGCTGAAGAAAAGTAGGCCCAAACCATGATGCTGCCACCACCATGTTTGACAGTGGGGATGGTGTGTTCAGCTGTGTTGCTTTTACGCCAAACATAACGTTTTGCATTGTTGCCAAAAAGTTCAATTTTGGTTTCATCTGACCAGAGCACCTTCTTCCACATGTTTGGTGTGTCTCCCAGGTGGCTTGTGGCAAACTTTAAACAACACTTTTTATGGATATCTTTAAGAAATGGCTTTCTTCTTGCCACTCTTCCATAAAGGCCAGATTTGTGCAATATACGACTGATTGTTGTCCTATGGACAGAGTCTCCCACCTCAGCTGTAGATCTCTGCAGTTCATCCAGAGTGATCATGGACCTCTTGGCTGCATCTCTGATCAGTCTTCTCCTTGAATGAGCTGAAAGTTTAGAGGGACGGCCAGGTCTTGGTAGATTTGCAGTGGTCTGATACTCCTTCCATTTCAATATTATCGCTTGCACAGTGCTCCTTGGGATGTTTAAAGCTTGGGAAATCTTTTTGTATCCAAATCCGGCTTTAAACTTCTTCACAACAGTATCTCGGACCTGCCTGGTGTGTTCCTTGTTCTTCATGATGCTCTCTGCGCTTTTGACGGACCTCTGAGACTATCACAGTGCAGGTGCATTTATACGGAGACTTGATTACACACAGGTGGATTGTATTTATCATCATTAGTCATTTAGGTCAACATTGGATCATTCATAGATCCTCACTGAACTTCTGGAGAGAGTTTGCTGCACTGAAAGTAAAGGGGCTGAATAATTTTGCACGCCCAATTTTTCAGTTTTTGATTTGTTAAAAAAGTTGGAAATATCCAATAAATGTCGTTCCACTTCATGATTGTGTCCCACTTGTTGTTGATTCTTCACAAAAAAATACAGTTTTATATCTTTATGTTTGAAGCCTGAAATGTGGCAAAAGGTCGCAAAGTTCAAGGGGGCCGAATACTTTCGCAAGGCACTGTATGTATATATATATATATATATATATATATATAGAGAGAGAGAGCATACAACAATCTAGCTCTGTAGATTTTTATTGCCACTATGTAGCTTGTTTCTGGTCACAGGTTCAGGAATGGGTAAAAAATAAACAAATCACAACATTCACTTAAAATTAACCTTACAAATAGCAGTGTTGGGCGATCTAGAAAGCCATAGACAATCAATAAATAATATAATAATACTCGCAGGAAAGGTTCTCATCTTTAGCTCACAATCTGTGGATAATATACTATTAGAAAGATAAAATGTTGTAAAACATCACAGAACAAGTGAAAAATATATGGCACATGGAAACCAAACAAGGGCGGTCTATGTTGATAGGTGGGATGGGCTGAGAGGGTGGTCTATGGTGATAGACGGGACGAGATGAGCGTGTCTGAGGGTTGGGATTAAAGAGTTTGTTTGGTAATGTATTGTTGTTATATATAAAAGTACCATGTATGTATATGTAGCAAAAAAGCTGTAAAAAAAACTAGGATAGTTGTCCTCCGAAGAGGTGGTGGAGGGGTAAAAAAATATATATACAGACACACTGCTCAAAAAAATAAAGGGAACACTTAAACAACACAATGTAACTCCAAGTCAATCACACTTCTGTGAAATCAAACTGTCCACTTAGGAAGCAACACTGATTGACAATACATTTCACATGCTGTTGTGCAAATGGAATAGACAACAGGTGGAAATTATAGGCAATCAGCAAGACAACCCCAATAAAGGAGTGGTTCTGCAGGTGGTGACCACAGACCACTTCTCAGTTCCTATGCTTCCTGGCTGATGTTTTGGTCACTTTTGAATGCTGGCGGTGCTTTCACTCTAGTGGTAGCATGAGATGGAGTCTACAACCCACACAAGTGGCTCAGGTAGTGCAGCTAATCCAGGGTGGCACATCAATGCGAGCTGTGGCAAGAAGGTTTGCTGTGTCTGTCAGCGTAGTGTCCAGAGCATGGAGGCGCTACCAGGAGACAGGCCAATACATCAGGAGACGTGGAGGAGGCCGTAGGAGGGCAACAACCCAGCAGCAGGACCGCTACCTCCGCCTTTGTGCAAGGAGGAGCAGGAGGAGCACTGCCAGAGCCCTGGAAAATGACCTCCAGCAGGCCACAAATGTGCATGTGTCTGCTCAAACTGTCAGAAACAGACTCCATGAGGGTGGTATGAGGGCCCAACGTCCACAGGTAGGGGTTGTGCTTACAGCCCAACACCGTGCAGGACGTTTGGCATTTGCCAGAGAACACTAAGATTGGCAAATTCGCCACTAGCGCCCTGTGCTCTTCACAGATGAAAGCAGGTTCACACTGAGCACGTGACAGAGTCTGGAGACGCCGTGGAGAACGTTCTGCTGCCTGCAACATCCTCCAGCATGACCGGTATGGCGGTGGGTCAGTCATGGTGTGGGGTGGCATTTCTTTGGGGGGCCGCACAGCCCTCCATGTGCTTGCCAGAGGTAGCCTGACTGCCATTAGGTACCGAGATGAGATCCTCAGAC
This sequence comes from Oncorhynchus mykiss, assembly GCF_013265735.2. NCBI lineage: Eukaryota > Metazoa > Chordata > Actinopteri > Salmoniformes > Salmonidae > Oncorhynchus > Oncorhynchus mykiss. Next base: position 66,087,284 of record NC_048572.1, read on the forward strand.
CCCTTGTGAGACCATATGCTGGTGCGGATGGCCCTGGGTTCCTCCTAATGCATGACAATGCTAGACCTCATGTGGCTGGAGTGTGTCAGCAGTTCCTGCTATGGACTGGCCCGCCCGTTCCCCAGACCTGAATCCAATTGAGCACATCTGGGACATCATGTCTCGCTCCATCCACCAACGCCACGTTGCACCACAGACTGTCCAGGAGTTGGCGGATGCTTTAGTCCAGGTCTGGGAGGAGATCCCTCAGGAGACCATCCACCACCTCATCAGGAGCATGCCCAGGCGTTGTAGGGAGGTCATACAGGCACATGGAGGCCACACACACACTACGGAGACTCATTTTGACTTGTTTTAAGGACATTACATCAAAGTTGGATCAGCCTGTAATGTGGTTTTCCACGTTAATTTTGAGTGTGACTCCAAATCCAGACCTCCATGGGTTGATAAATTTGATTTCCATTGATAATTTGTGCGTGATTTTGTTGTCAGCACATTCAACTATGTAAAGAAAAAAGTATTTAATAAGAATATTTCATTCATTCAGATCTAGGATGTGTTATTTTAGTGTTCCCTTTAATTTTTTTGAGCAGTGTATATTTTTGTTTTGACATTATAAAAACCCTGTTGAGATTTCCAGTTACACTGTGCTGCTCTGAGCTGAATGATCAAACAAAGAGGGGAACTCACTGTAGTGTCCTCTCCAGGTCCCTGGGCTCATACTGGTCTTCCTGGGCCAGTAACCTCACCAGGCCCTTCTCAAAGGGCTCAGTGGACCTCTGTATGGGGTTCAGGGAATCATGAGCGGTTATCATATACATTCATACAGTGGCAAGAAAAAGCATGTGAACACTTTGGAATTACCTGGATTTTTGCATAAATTTGTCATCAAATTTGATCTGATCTTCATCTAAGTCACAACAATAGACAAACATAATGTGCTTACACTAATAACACAAATTATTGTATTTTTATTGTCTATATTGAATACAAGGCAGCAGGTAGCCTAATGGTTAGAGAGTTGGGCCAGTAACCAAAAGGTTGCTAGATCGAATACCCGAGCTGACAAGGTAGAAATCTGTCGTTCAGCCCCTGAACAAGGCAGTTAACCACCTGCTCCTAAGCCGTCATTGTAAAAAAGAATTTGTTCTTAACTGACTTGCCGTGTTAAATACAAGTTTTATTTTTTTATTAAACATTCAGTGTAGGTTGGAAAAAGTATGTGAACCCCTAGGCTAATGACTTCTCCAAAAGATAACTGGAGTCAGGAGTCAGTTAACCTGGAGTCCAATCAATGAGACAAGATTGGAGATGTTGGTTCGAGCTGCCCTGCCCTATATAAAAACTCAACATTTGAGTTTCCTATTCACAAGAAGCATTGCCTGATGTGAACCATGCCTCAAACAAAAGACATCTCAGAAGAACTAAGATTAAGAATTGTTGATTTGCATAAAGCTGGAAAGTCTTTATGTTCATCAGTTCACGGTAAGACAAATTGTCTATAAAATGGAGAAAGTTCAGCACTGTTGCTACTCTCCCTATGAGTGGCCGTCCTGCAACGATGGCTGCAAGAGCACAGCACAGAACACTCAATGAGGTTAAGAAGAATCCTAGAGTGTCAGCTAAAGACTTACAGAAATCTCTGTAACATGCTAACATCTCTGTTGATGAGTTTACGATACGTAAAACGATGGAAGAAGCCACTGCTGTCCAAAAAAAACATTGCTGCACGTCTGAAGTTTGCAAAAGAGCACCTGGCTGTTCCACAGAGCTGCTGGCAAAATATTCTGTGGACAGATGAAACTAAAGTTGTGTTGTTTGGAAGGAACACATAACACTATGTGTGGAGAAAAAAAAAGGCACAGCCCAACTGTAAAGTATGGTGGAGGGAGCATCATGGTTTGGGGATGCTTTGCTGCCTCAAGGCCAGGACAGCTTTCTATAGTCGACGGAAAAATTAATTCCCAAGTTTATCAAGAAAATACACCTTCTGGAGTGGCCCAGTCAGAGTCCTGAATTCAACCCGATTGCGATGCTGTGGCATGCCCTCAAGAGAGCGGTTCACGCCAGACATACCAAGAATATTGTGGAACTGAAACAGTTTTGTAAAGAGGAATGGTCCAAAATTCCTCCTGACCGTTGTGCAGGTCTGATCCATAACTACAGAAAACGTTTGGTTGAGCTTATTGCTACCAAAAGGCAGGTCAACCAGTTATTAAATCCAAGGGTTCACATACTTTTTCCACCCTGCACTGTGTGTTTACACGGTGTGTTCAATAAAGACATGAAAACATATGATTATTTGTGTGTTATTAGTTTAAAACAGACTGTTTGTCTATTGTTGTGACCAGATCAAATTTTAGACCAATTTATGCAGAAATGCAGGTATTTCCAAAGGGTTCACATACTTTTTTTTGCCACTGTATATTCATGATGTTTACATACAACATTTAGGGGTATACATAAAGCTAGACGAAGAAATACATTTGAATACAGAAAGTCACAGTATTAGCTTTAGTCCTATTAGCATGCACACAGAGCATTCAGTGACTAGAAAACACATGACAACATTTGGAAAGTAAAAACAGCATCTGGGTTGACCTTTATAAGACAACATTTAGAGACCTCTCTGTACAAATGGAGGAGTGTGTGATTTCATTTCTCCTGACATTAAATACAGTATATTCTAGGCCTATAATCTATTGATGGGGATGTGTTTTTTCTCTTGTACCTTGGACAGGAAGTCACCCAGCTCATGGTGAGTCTTGGTCACTGTGGTCCATGTTGAGTCAGACCACTGGACCTAGAAGAAGGGAAGAGAAGGAGACAACATCACATCATAAGTATACTTTACTAAACACACAGCCGATACATTGCTTTTGACAGCATGATGCAATAGAGTACCACTGTATGAGTCATAATACCCATAAAACCTAGCGGTCAAATATGGAAATGGCTCCAATCATACATTTTTCCCATAGTGGATTTTAGAACCACTTAAAGTAAAGTTTCATGTAGGCTTACCCTGGCGTGACTTTTTCATAAGCGTGTAAATCTCTCTCAGACAAGGTCACTTTTATCAACGTACTCGGCTCTATTTACTCTCAGATTTGGAAATACTAATTAGCATCAAAGTAGACTATGCAAAACTACAAATCCCTACAAGCTCCTGCATGTAATCTCTAGCTGACACCTTTGCTAAGAGGTATTGTGTCAATTTAAAAACAGCTCTTTCACAGACTGGCAGTCTCTACTCTACCCTGTCCATCACAGAGTAACAATATTTTTGGTTATGGAAAAGATATTTCCCAGCAGTTTAGATGGTACAATGATTCTCTACACTATACTTGCTTGTTTGATCACATAAACGGAAATCAGGCAAACTATTAGAATTTTAGCAACCAGGAACTGGCTGAGGGATTTCTGCATAGTGCATCTTCAAAACTTTTTTTTTGTTTTTGCCCCATGGCAAAATGTGTATAATTGCAAGAAATTCACTTAAAAAAAGAAGCTAAATGCCTCTGCAGCCAACAAGGGCCTCAAAAATGTTTTGGTGCTCCCGGACCCCCCTAGCTAAATTCTAGGGGAAACAGTTCAAATGGCTGAGTGGAGTCCCCAAACAGCACCCTATTCCATCTTCATCATGATCCCTGATCTGACAAAGGTGAATGCAAAAGCACTCACAACTTGAAGTGGGATATGACACATCTGTTGCTCTTTGTCAAATTCAAATTTAACAAGCCAGAACAGTAAGGCCGGACAAAGTTTAATTTGTCGGATGCCCCACCTCACTTTTCTCTACACACCGAAAAAAAAGATGTGTTATTTTTTGGCCAATATATGCGGCTCTTTGTTTATAATGCACTGTCTGCTCTCCCTTGAGGCTTTCCCAAGTTGATGCCCAAGAGACCGAACAGCCTCAGATCACACGCTCGGATCATGTTCAAACCTGGGATTGGACAGTGAAACACACACTCGCACCTGCAGGCGACATGCAGATGTTTCATTTCTCTCTCATGCAGTCATGGCTGAAGTCTGCGCAAATTCCTACTATTTGTGTGTCCAGGTTAAACGTGGGACGTCCCTCATTATAAACAAACAGTCGGTTGAATGAATGGTTATTGTATCATTTTCAGATCTATTGGAAGCGATTAAGAGACGAAACAACAATGTAATTTAACCAATTGACTGGCCAGAGATCAGGACATTCATCAGCAAAGATGTAGTGCCAGCTGATAGTATTTTGGACAACCAACTTGAACTCAAAATGATTTATGAAATCAAAATGTGTCAGCTGTATGGTGATTTATGATTCATAACTTACACTTTACCGGTACTACCAGTAGGCCAACCGATAACACCACGACGGAATGCGTTTGAAGTGATGATGTGCCGCCGAAAACAGCTAGCATGTCCGGCAAAGTGCTGTACATCACCAGTGGCACGCACTGTGAGAGGTAGCCTAGGCATAGTAAACAGACTCTCACAGCATTGTTTTACACAAAACTCTGTAGGCCTCAGCACAGCCCTAGTTGTACAGGCTACTCTCACAACACCACGAAGAGTAGCCTGGGCGTCTAGGGCAGGCCTAGAGTAGACAGAGTGACGTGCATCCTGTGCTGAAGATCATGTTCTGGTCTCTTTAACATACTAATACACCATGCCCAGCGGAGCAGATGGCACTGCCCAGCAAGCCACCCCTCTCTCTAGTGTGTGTTTCTAGCACTGGCTGGCAACAACATTTTATCACTGTCCCCTTTCACATTTCAGCCAAGAGCGTGCCAGTTGATTTCTAACACAGTGCCTCTTAACTGAATCCTTTTCAAGTAGGCTATAAGACAGTAGGGTTCAATAACATATTAAACCCTTCTACTTCTCTACCACCCGTAAAAACTGGAAAGCGAGGTTCTATCTATGCCCTGTTGGACACAATCCCCTCGACTGAGACATGTCTTTCCCATAGACCAAGGGAAAATATAAAAATCCCTCACTTCCATCATAGATAGGCCATCATCATCTAGCCTAGACATTCATATCAGTGACACACCTCCACACAGGTCACACTAGTGCACACTCAGTACCACTGTCTCTGTAGAGCAGACTAAGCAGAAAAAATTAAATGAATTATTATTTTGCATCACGACACAAAATGCATCATACAGGGATCATTTCTGTATTTTGAAAGTCATACATCTTAAACTTGATTGGTGACATGCAAAAATGGATGAATGAAACAAATACCAAAATATAGTGTGTGTCCTTTTCCTTTAACTGATGTTATTCAGAAGTCTCAATACAGCCCATCTTGCTATCCACATAACATAGATCTGATTTGAACCGTTTAGTTTGCTCTAGCTACTCAACAAGCTACATGACTAGTCCACAGATAAGGACAACTTTGGTCAGATGTTAGTCTATTTTATTACTACTACGGCTATCTGAGCGAAAGCAGTCAAGATGACCCCTCATCATTTCAGTGCCGTAAAATCCTGGAGCTAACCTCAAGTCCTTCAACCCTCTAGTCTAAATTGAAGACCTTACGTTTTTACAGGCTGATATGCCGCCGCCGCAGGCTTGTAAAAACAGTCACGGCAGATGTTTTGGCGTGGCAAACGAGCTAGGACATATTTCCACCAGATTGTGTTCTCATGCAACGGAGGACAGCATGCGATTAGGAGGGCGCAATCCTTCCTGCTGTCCTATTTAACCTGGCGCTCTGTCTTGCTCTCATCCTCAGCACAGTCCTGCCTGTCATAATGATGCCTGGCCATACAGTCCTAACTGTTGATTTTTATTTGACCTTTATTTAACTAAGCAAGTCAGTTAAGAACAATTTCTTATTTACAATGACGGCCTATCCCAGCCAAACCCTAATGCAGACGACGCTGGGCCAATTGATTAAGGGACAGGCAAAGTCTTAGATCTCTGCCTGTCCAGATGTTGTAAGAGAACGTTGCATGATGAATGGGAGGTAGCACGAAGTAATCTGGTGGCCCACCATATATGCACCTAATAAAACATAAAGTATATCTAGATCCTTCAGCAGGTATGCCTCAAAATGTAGAAGAATAAAATACACAGGAAAATAACATACCAAGGCACAGAGTCCAAACATGAACCTACAGTACATACCTCAATACTGTATTCACTGCTTACTCGGTTCCAAGATATCGTCTTTAGCACAATCTTGTCAATGTGAACTTCTGCAAGAAGAGAGAAGACCAGGGTTATTTTCTTGAGTATTTAATTGCTGTTCACCCATACCCCTGCACTCCCCTCCCCAGATAGTATATGAACATGTCATAAGCAATGGAAATTATATTTTTGCCTCATGGCAAAATGTGTAAAATAGCATGAGATTAGCTATAAAACTGACATTTTGGGGTCCTGAGCTTCAGATTGCCAATGTTTCTCTTTGCCCCATGACATAAATGTGTAGAATTGCAGGAAGTTATCAATTTTCCACAAAACTGCAGTATGCCACTGTGTTCATCTAAATGTAATTTTGATTACTGTTCAAAATACAGATAATTTAAAATATATCCTGTCTATTGTATCATATCTGATAGTGTGGGTCTCATTTCACCTCAAATGCACTAGGCTAAAATACATCTTGCTTTGAACACTCCTCTCAACATGGAAATGAGAGACCTCAGAGGACACAATGACAAACCGGATTGAGACTACCTTCTCTCTGGGATGATGTCCTGTTGGGGAGTTGATTGGGAATACAGCAGGCCGACTGACCCATGTCAGTGCTCCTGGGGCTGAGATCCTCCCTTCGAAGGGCATGCTGCTTCTGCTGCAACCAGGAAAGTGAAGAGATTGATGGTTTAGTATGCATTTGTGCTTTCTCCCCCAATCAAGTTTCAATGTCACATGCACAAGTACAGTCAAATACCTTTCAAACAACTGCCCCCTTACAGCACTGAACAACTGGAACCAATACTAATTTTCTCTTCTCCGCATGCTTTGAGAATAACTCTTTTCAGTTTCATTTCTATTCATAAATCATCTCCATTTGGATTAGAAATACTGCCAATCCACAGGAAAGTGTAGGCTAACTAACTGTCTGAATGAGACAAGTCATTATGCTGAGAGCCAGCCAAGACAAGCCATTATGCTGAGAGCCAGTTTACAATTGGATCATTCATCCCCCTCCTCTCCCCTGTAACTATTCCCCAGGTCGTTGCTGCAAATGAGAATATGTTCTCAGTCAACTTACCTGGTAAAATAACAGATAAATTAAAAGACGGAATTATAGAATGCGGAATTAAGAGAGCAGTCAGCCAGCCAGACATGAGTAAGAGGGTGTGTCTCAAAACGCTTGGCTTTTTCACTGGATCACAGAGAGAGAGAGAGAGGTTTCTCCAACACAATGCAAAGTTAGATCACAATGCAATCATAAACAAGAATGCTGGGGGTTCCCATTCATATAGGCTACTGTAGCTAGCTGCTGTGGACAAGATGACAGAAGACACAGTAGCCATGGCCAGAATGTCTGCTAAAGCCAGATAAACTCTCTCTCTATTCTCCTGGTGCACAAGGGGCAATTCCATGGTAACGGAATTACAGAGTCAGATGTTTCACTTTAAAATGTATACCAAACCAACACCATTGATTTGAACATTTAACCAACAATACAACTCTATGCACAAGGACTACTTTTGACAATTTCCACTGACCATTTTACAAAAACACATTTACTGGAAGAACTGATACAAAGTTTGGTAACAGAATAACAGAGGGATATTTTACTGCAATTCTGTTAACAAACTTTGCATCTGCACAGTTTTCCAGTAAATGTTTTTTTGTTTGTTTTACTGTGTAAATTGTTCAAATTAGTCATTGCGCATAGAGTTGTATGGTTTGTGAAACTTCGAAATCAATGTTTTTTGTTTGGCATACATTTTAAATTGAAAAATCGGAGTCTCAGCATAATTCCATTAATGTGGAATTGCCCTAAGGCAAATTGAGAAAGTGATCTTCATTCAAAGTCTATGGTGTCTGTCCTTTTGTGACAGCGCAATGAACTCAGTCTGTAGTCATATGGCCATGGCATTCACGACTGTTCTTGGAAATTAAACAGTGCTTTGCATTACTACTTGGCATGAAAGGTTTGAACCTCTTTACTGACCCCACAAGCCTATTCACAGTACATGTTATTACAGCATATTCCTACATCAATTATTTGGCCCCAATTTACCAGAAATAAATTGCTACATTATGCCATCTAAACTAAGATGGCTGAAATTGAGAATATTTGATTCTATATAGACTTTGATTAAAACGTCATCTGTTCATTCCTATGTCTAAGGTGGCCAGTAGGGGATGCATCTCAATAGTCACAGTACCAGTGCCTTCACTGGCTTTCTTGTCGTTTCCTCACCTGTAATGATCTAATGACACTGGATAGTAAATATGGTGGAAGCCAATCAGAGGAGTTAGCTACTTTCACCTGCCCTGTGACCATAAGGAGTGGGGTAGGTAAGAAGCTAATCTAAGGAGAGGTGGTAAAATGAGGAAGCCACAAATTCCACTCTTGAGCTGCACTTCAGTCAATCACGGGAATACGCCGTAACCCGGAGACTATAAACTCTAAATACAAGACAGCCCCTCCTCCCGCGGTCCCAAATAGTACGAGTTTGTTTACAATGGCGGTCACTATAAACATGCCACTGTCAAGTGGTGTTTACCTGGAAACTCATGCGTTTGTGGCAATCCATTCTCTCCTCTAAGACCAGTTCCACATTATCCAACTGGTGTCTGACAGTATCCCTCTGGTAAAAAGGGAAAGCAGGGTGTAGTGAGGCCATGGTGAAAAGCAGCGCCAAGTGCTCCAGGGAACCCGACTCTGCCTCCAGTGGAGTCCCGCTGGGATGCACAGATCTCCCAGACTCAATTCCACCCTCGCGAGGGCAATGTTGATCAGGTACATTCTGAGTGTTCCCACCACGTGGAGATAAAGGAACGCCATGATAAGTATTTAAGTACAGCGCTGGGTCTATATGGCTCAAAGCACGATACAGTGTGTCCGCACATTCTCTGTTTCCAGATCGCAAAAGTGACAGGTAGACAAGTAGTTTGGAACGCACAACAGGATCGCTAACGTCCTTAAGGAAGGCCAAGTCAGTTTGACAGTTTGCTGTTATCTCAAAGTCCCGGAAAACGTGGACATCTTTCCGTGCAAGATCCTCAAGACATGATCCCAAAAAGCGAATCTCAAGTGGTTGACACATATGAAGTAGTCCGTACATAAACTCTATCCGCTTCGCTGGGCTGAGGTGCAAGCCGAACCACTCAAACACAGCCTTCTTGTCAATTTGCCACTGGCGATATGACTCCCCCGTTGAATGTTTGAACCTCACACTACAATATGGAACCGAATCAATAGTGTGACTGCTGCAATCGGTATTTTCCTGCTCGTCTTCGACGGTATGGTCTCCTTCCGCCGTTCGAATGGGAATCTTAATTTTCAGCATGATCAACTCTTCGGCAGGACTTGTTAGCAATTATCAATTCATTCAAATGTGTCAGAACTTTACATAATCGTTCAGTACTCATCCGTACACCGCAGCCGAGTGGTTATGGGATATTCGACGGAAATGACTGCGATTATAGCTAGCTCAGTAACTAATTTTCAAGACTAGTATTTTGCCAGCAGCACAAACGATGACGTCACGTTGTACCTTATTAAATACCTTCAGATTAAAGGCCCTCATTTCTAAACATTACAACGTGGCTCATTATACTGATTCAAAATATAAACAATATGCAACAATTTCAACGATATTGCTGAGTTACAGTTCATATAAGGAAATCAGTCAATTGAAATAAAGAAATTAGGGCCTAATCTATGGATTTTACATGACTGGGCAGGGGCCCAGCCATGGGTGGGCCAGGCTGACCCACTGGGGAGCCAGCTGCATCCAATCAGAATTAGTTTTTCCCTGCAAAAGGGCTTTATTACAGACAGAAATACTCCTGAGCACCCACCTACCTCTGCGTCTGACAAGCCCACAGGTGAAGAAGCCGGATGTGGAGTTCCTGGGCTGGCATGGTAATACGTGGTCTGCGGTTGTGAGGCCGGTTGGATGTACTGCCAAATTATCTAAAACGAACTTGGAGGCCGCTTATGGTAGATAAATGAACGTTCAATTATCTGGCAACAGCTCTGGTGGACATTCCTGCAGTCATTATGCCAAATGCACACTCCTGTTTTTCTTAACTTCTTAAACAATTGTTGGTTAAGGGCTTGTAAGTAATAATTTCACTGTAAGGTCTACAACTGTTGTATTCGGCGCATGTGACAAATACAATTTGAATTGATTTGTGGCATTGTGTTGTCACAAAACTGCACATTTTAGAGTGGCCTTTTATTGTACCCAGCACAAGGTGCAATGTGTAATGATCATGCTGTTTAATCAGCTTCTTGATATGCCACACATGTCAGCTGGATGGATTTTCTTAACAAAGGATAAAATGCTCACTAACAGGGATGTAAACAAATTTGTCCATACAATTTGAGGGAAGTCACCTTTTTGTGCGTATGGAACATTTCTGGGATATTTTATTTCAGCTCATGAAACATGGAGCCAGCACATTATATATTGCATTTATATTTTTGTACAGTGTAATTCAAAATATATTACATTTTTATTAATGTCTGTTTTTATTGTGCTTATAAGCAAATGCAATAATGACTTTGTGGAAGCATTTACAAATATGCTTCTAAAAACATTTAAGATCACTATCGAAAATACAATGTTCATATTGTTATGTTAACAACATTGGGCTATAGAGAGAACTATTCTATGTGCTGAGGTAAAAGTGGGGTTGGAAATACTCAGTAGGATCTGTAGAATCTATATGTGGTGTTATTACTTGGGGGACTGAGGTCTAAATGCCCAATAGCACTTTCTCCTCCACCAGTTCCATTCACTGCAATGCAATACATTATAGGCCTATAAATTACATATTGGCTTATAGAGAAAAACAATTCTATGTGCCGAGGTAAAAGTGGGGTTGGGATCACTCAGTTGGGTCTATGGAATCTATAGATGGTGTCATTTCTTTGGGGACTGAGGTCTAAATACCCAGCAGCACTTTCTACTCCAGCCACACCATTGGTCCCAATGCAACACACTATGGGACCAATGGAATGAGTGGAGTGAAAAGTACTGCAGGCTATTTAGACATCAGTTCCCCAAGAAATTAAACCATATATGGACTCTACAGACCATGCTACTGATTATTCCCAACTTAACTTTTACCTCTGCAAAGAATTATTATTTTTCTCTATAAACAAATATGTAATTCCATATACATTCTATTGCAGTGAATGGAGTGGGTGGAGTAATGAGTCACCAGCACATTGCACAAGTGACTAATTTAAGTTTTGCAGGCTCTATTGAGTTATTTCAATTACATATATTCGTATTTATTAAAAGTATATTTATTTAAATATAGCGTACAAGATAGCTTTCAACATACCAGTATTGGTGTAAACTTTCTAAAGAAATCTGGTATAAATTAATTCAATATCAAATTATCAATGACGTTTTTCAAAGGTGGTTTCAATCACCTTTGAAAAAATAAATGGGTAATTTGACATACAATATAAAAAGTATTATTTATATCAGCATTTCTTTAGAAAGTGCAAAAATAAATTTGATCTTGCCAGTCTAGCATGTCTTTGCAGGGGGACTCTTTAAAAAAAAATGTTTTAACAAAAATCAGCGATCGTGCTGCCAACAATATTCTGCTGTTAGGAGAACGGTAATATTTACGAGCGCTCATGACTATACCACTCGAAATTGCATCGCTGACTCCTCCCAACTTTCATTAGCTGCTGCTGGGTCCTAACTTCATCTAGCAGGACACCGGGTGGTGATAATGGTGATAACTCATTGCACCCGAGTTATATTCGCTCATGAACGCTAACAACATGTTTTTTTAAATATATGTTTCAATGCATTATTATTCCGTTCTATAACATTTTATTTAATTATATTTGCTATATGTGGCATGAAACTGTTAAACGCGCAGTTCACTGAAATACATTCACACAATATTGCTCACAATGTAGTTTTCAGATTCAATATCTCAGATAAAGGTCATGTAAATAAATTGGGTTGTCGACAGATGGCAGTATTTCATTACAATCCACCAGGCCCTGTAGTTTGCTTCAGTAGATTACACCAAACACTGTATAGACCTACTCTTGTCTTAAATAAATGCGTTATGAAACACTACCAGGTAACTTACAAATTTCAGCCAAAATGTGATCAATTGGTATAGACTAAGAATCACATGCCACTTCAAGGAATGGAACCCTACTCACTTTAATAATGTTTACATATCTGGCATTACTCAACTCATATGTATATGTATATGCTGTATTCTATACTATTCAACTGTATCTTAGTCACTTAATGTTTACATATTGGCATTACTCATCTCATGTGTATAAACTGTTTTCTATACTAGTGTACTGTATCTTAGTCCGTATTGCTCTGACATTGCTCGTCCATATGTACAGTCTTGGCCAAAAGTTTTGAGAATGACACAAATATTAATTTTCACCAAGTCTGCTGCCTCAGTTTGTATGATGGCGATTTGCATATACTCCAGAATGTTATGAAGAGTGATCAGATGAATTGCAATTCATTCCAAAGTCCCTCTTTGCCATGCAAATGAACTGAATCCCCCAAAAAACATTTCCAAGTCGCTCTGGATAAGAGTGTCTGCTAAACTACCACAATGTACAATGGGAGCTTTGGATTCAGCAGCAAGGGCATTTAACCGTCTGTTCCACAAAATGGAAGCAGATATACAAGCAAGTATATTTGACCTATAAAGCAGCATATGATTTCAGCAACAGATTTGACACTACAGTACATGTCTCAGGTGGCTGCAGACAAGCATGCTTCAGAGGCTGGGTGTAACCACTCCCCTATAATCCACATCCCAACCCAAAGCCACTAGGTTCTCATTGAGAAGTCTCAGGTCCACGTCACAGTTTGGTTTGGTATAAAAAGGCTTCCAGGAACATCTATTCATGTCTGCTAGCTATGTTACAGCCTGTCATCTTGTACAGCAGGGAGTAAGTAGCCTGTTTCAGTAAATCTAGACGCGCTGTGTTACTGCAGGACTGTTTGCATTTACATTGATGACTGGTATATTGGCAGCTGATGAGTAAAGAGTGAAGGTAAGATAACTGTCTTAACAATTGTTAAAGTTTCTCTTAAAAATGTACTGGAGTAATGGACAAAAGTCAAATCGATATTCCTGTAAAACATGTACAATCAATGTGCAGTTTTGGGTACAACATTAATTTATCGCATGGGACTTTGAAAGTCATTTTTACATGTTTTGCTATTATTGGCTTAATCATGTTTTGCTAGCTTATTACATATTTACAATATGTATTTTGCCATTTAGTTTGTATCCTCCATCTTCATTTAATTCAAGGAGAACTTTGCAGTACTGTTGATCAACAATGAAGAAATGGATATTAGGATCCGTATTAACATGGATGTTCCTTCCACATCTGAGGGGAGATAATTTAGTGGAAGATGTTGACGTTCAAGCGGGTAAATACATTTTCATGTATTGCAATTAATGATAATGATTAACATTGTGCCTGCAATTTCTAACTAATATTACTACTGTACACAGGCCTATAATGTCAATATTGTCATATTAATGCAGATTTATAAAGACTGGTTTTGATGTCGTTAGCCAGCGAGGTGGGTAAGATTTCTTCTTTCCTTGATTCCAGGCTGTAGCACAGCATCAAACGACCTGGTTTACATAATCGACGGTTCCTCCAGCGTGGGCACTCCAGACTTTGACTTGGCCAAACGATGGCTGGTCAATATCACCAGAGGCTTTGACGTGAGCTCCCGTCACACCCAGGTGGGCGTGGTCCAGTACAGCGACACGCCCCGTCTGGAGATTCCGCTGGGCAAACACCTGAGCAGCCAGGAACTGGTCAGCGCCATCAACACCATTGGGTACCTGGGGGGCAACACCCAGACGGGCAGGGCCATCAAATTTGCCACGCAGCACGTCTTCCCGTCCTCCAACCGCACACAGCCTGCCAGGAACCGCATTGCTGTGGTGCTGACAGATGGCCGTAGCCAGGACGACGTGGTGGACGCGGCCGTGGAAGCCAAGGCCCAGAATATTATCCTGTTCGCTGTGGGCGTGGGCAACGAGATCACCAACTCCGAGCTGGTGTCCATGGCCAACAATCCCCCCTCTACATATGTTCTCTACGCTGAGGACTACAGCTCTATCGCTAACATCCGAGACGCCATGGAGCAGAAGCTGTGTGAGGGTGAGTCTGGGATCGTGAGGCTAATGATAGCTTAGATAGCTTATTTTGAGACATTTCCATAATGCACAGTGCATGTGTCATAAACCTCCAAGATGAAATAACTGTGGTCTAAACTGACTTGCTCTCTATGTCTGTCTGTCTCTCTCTCAGAGTCTGTGTGCCCAATGCAGATCCCTGGAACAGCCAATGTAAAGGGATTTGAGCTGCTGTCCAGAATGCAGATCGACATGAAAGCAAAGAAAGTCCAGGGCTCGCTGATGTCAGAGACTTCCTACTTGCTTAGCCCCCGACTGGACCTCACCGACAGCACCAGGTAGGGGGACTGACCGTTTACACACACACACACACACACACACACACACACACTCTGACAGTAAACTCCTTAGAGCTCACATGAGATTTCTGTAACACACTTCTACATACAGTATAAGCCATTTTTATTGATCCTCCAGGGCCATCTTCCCTGAGGGTCTGCCTCCCTCCTATGTGTTTGTGGCCACTCTACGCCTGAAGAGCCCCACCAACCATTTGAAGTTGGACCTGATCAGAGTGCTCTCTCAGGATGGGCTGAAACAGTTCGCTGTGACCCTCAATGGACTGGACAAGTCAGTCATCTTCACCAGCACAACCACCAGTGTCAACAAGAAAGAACAGTGTGTCATTTTCAATGACAGAGGAATTAAGGTCTATAGAAACACACTGACATAACGACCCCCAACACCTTTGGACTGGTTTCCTGGACACATATTAATCCTAGTGCTGGACTAAAACGCATGCTAAATGTGTCTGGGGAAACCAGCTCTTTATGTTTTGAAATGATAGTTACCTACTCAGCAAGTTTTACTTTTTCTACAGAGACTCTTTGACTCAGAGTGGCACCAGTTGAAGCTGCTTGTTAAACCCAGACGTATCATCTGTTACCTGGACGACATGCAGATAGAGGAGCAGCTACTAGAACCTGTATTTCCCATCTACATCAAAGGAAAGATACAGGTCGCCAAGAAGGTCAAGATGGAAGCAACTGTTCCTGTGAGTAACAATGGGTGTTGTGCAAACTTGAAGAAATGCAACAACCATATATGTACAAATAATGGTTTGCTTTCATTTTAAGGGAGCTTCTATATTTAGATGAATTTTTTTTACTATAATGACACAGTAACATGACTATGTTCGTCTTGTAATCCTTCTTTAGATTGAGATACAAAAACTGAGGCTTTACTGCGATCCAGAGCAAAGTGAGAAAGAGACAGCGTGTGAAATATACTCTGTGGTGAGTGTAATGATACTGTAACTACGAGACTCATAATTTACTTCCACATGTCACTGAAGGTTTCTATTGAAGGCAGGGGGGGGCAAAGATAATTTAATCTTCATATCATTATCGTTCTCTATTTATTTCTATACAGGAGGATGACAGGGTGAGTATGTTTGTTGGTTGTCTGTCTTTACATTACATTGTAATTATTACATTACATTTGTAGACTTGTTGGGTTGTTCCTGTTATATTAAATCGTTTTCTGCTCCCAGTGTCCTCTGGAAAGACAACCTGCAGCAGTGGAGAGCTGTAACTGCCCTCAGGGGAAACCTGGGCCTCCTGGTCTTCCTGGGCCTATGGTGATAATTAAATCATAAATTGATTGAGAGATTTATGACAAAACAGCTGTACAGAACAAAATGCCAACTCCATCAGATGGATGACTGTATGTAAATCTCTAGTTCATAGCTTGTCTGTTTGAACCCTGTAGGGCTTCCGAGGTGAGAAAGGGAGGGAGGGGCCACCTGGTCCTGACGGTAAGCCTGTGAGTACTGGCTATCTATCTTAAATATATCTCATTTCAAAACATGAGGATCAATCAAACAGTATGGTGATTCTGATGAATTGTTGCTAATTTTCTTTGTGAAGGGGAAGCCAGGTGAACGTGGAATGGCAGGAGAACTCGGGAAGAATGGGAACAATGTGAGTGAAATATATGTCACTACAATTTCTGCATTTTGCTGATTATACTTACTGCCACTGTGTTTGTAATGTTGGTTTCATTATTCAACTTAGGGCAAAGCGGGCATACCAGGGCATAAGGGCGAAGCAGGACTCAATGGGGCCAAAGTAAGCATCATGAGATAGGTTCACAATATACTGTAACAAATAATTTTCATATCACATAATTCTTTGTATGGTTCATCATGTTAGGTTAGATCACTTGTTAGATATTACTGCATGATTGGAACTAGAAGCACAAGCATTTCTCTACACTCGCATTAACATCTGCTAACCATGTGTATGTGGCAAATACAATTTGATTTGATTTGATCTCGCTATTAGATCTAAAGGCCCCGGGCCTAAACCATGTTACTGTAGTTTTGAATTGAGGTCATGTCTTTGTGATTGAGCTGATTCATCCTGGCTGCAGGGTGACAAGGGAGCACCAGGCCTTGAAGGCAGACCTGGCCCTCCAGGACCTACAGTGAGTCATGACCCTTTAATAAAGTGTAATTATAGAGAGACACACACACACACACACACACACACACACACACACACACACACACACACACACACACACACACACACGGCTGTGGGAGCAGCCCAGCGTAATAGGCAGACTACTAAGCAGGTGCAAGTAGTGTAGACATGAATGATGAAAACAAAATGCCAATATCCAGTTTAATTTAGTGTTTGTAGACGATAGACGTATTCTCAGACTACCTTAATAACACACTACATACTCCGAGGGAGTCAGGTCTTAAAGACCATATAATGGTGGCGGTGCCAATGGACAAGGGTTTTAAAAGACTGTTTCCATTGTAGGGACCAGAGAGACAACTTAAATTGGAGGCCACAGGAATTCCAGGAGAAAAGGTAAGAGACAAACTTTGTCAGAAATATTTTATGGCAATTGAATGTAGTGCTATATTTTGTTGACTCTTTAATGCAGACATTTTTTCTCCAACATTTTCATATGTACAGGGAAGTCCAGGTGAAGCAGGAGCTCAGGGACCACCAGGGGAGCATGGACCACATGTAAGCTTGTATACACCTATTATGTATGTTGACCTTCATGTTCATATCTGTGTAAGGTGTGGAACTGTCTGGTATTCAACAGCATTTTCTTCATCGCTGTATGAGAAGTGCTATTTATCCTGTACTAGGGTTGGGCGATATCTAAGGAGACCTCTTCTACAATATATTGTGATATCCGTTGTTTATAACTTTGCACCGTTAATGACTAGATAGTTCCAGACTGCAATTTTTATGCTTATTTTTATATTAAAGTCACATTCTCATTAAATAACCTCAGTATGGTGAAAAAAATAAAGCTTAGAGTATTCATTTAGACTTAATTTTAAACATATTTTCATTTTCAACACAACACCCTAACGTATAAAACTGAACAGTTTTTTTGATTTGTAAAGTTCAAATAGAGTAGTCTTGCACTTAACGCCAATATAAAACATCACAATATTTGATTGAATCATGTTGGCCCAACCCTATTCTGTACAACAAAACATCCAATGACAACAGTACAGTATCAGTTTGCTTGTTGGTCAGAGGGAAGTCCAGGGTTACTATACAGCATTTTATAATTGAAATGATGTTGTTTTCTGTGCAGGGGGACACAGGGCCAGTAGGAAAGGATGGTTTTGTTGGACCAGCTGGAGTGAAGGTGAGTTGAGATTTCATTTCACATTCCCTCATAAAGTGACATGGAATCGTCCGTAGGCGATGGCAGATGTGACATGCAAGGGACTGCGAGCTATGTGACATCTTGTTAGAGATGATATCTGTGGGTTTCTTTTTTTTTGGGGGGGGGGGGGGGGGGGTTCAGAGGGAATATTTGTGGTTAATCTTTCCTTTTTCTATGGAGTCGGTGGTTCCATAGGAGGAGGTTTGAAATGTTAGAGTTTCACTCAGAGTTCTATATAAAGACACTTCCACAAGCTAGTCTAGGTGGCGGAAAGTCTGCATAAGCTAATTCTAGAGTTGAGGTGGTGGGTGCGGGAGGTAGGAACATTGTTAGATCACTTGTAAACATTGACTAAAGTATATTTGATGTTCTTTGCTTTGGTTGGAAAGAACAGGAAGCAGGTTACCCAGATTTGAACTGTATATATGTTCAGTTATTTTGTATTTTTTTTAATGAATGGGGATCATTTCATTACCCCATTTGTGGATAATTACTTTTGTAGCTAAACCCTATAACCCTGTGTTTAATTAGATGTTGAACTGATGATGCTTTCAACTACATACTGTAATGCAGGCTATATTCAATGAATACTCATATGCCCATCAGTACCTAGTAAACTAGCCTTAGACTTAAAAGGTTTATTTTTCCTGAGGGAACTTTGTGGTGTGTGGGCTGGATCTGTAGTGGATCTAGGAGATCCAGGGACACAAAGGATCGTTTCAGCTTCCAGTAGTAGTATGTGTAACCTGGCTCGCTACCTGGCGTGAGTTCGGTGTTCTATAATGAGGGGTGAGCGCTGCAGAGCGGAGCGTGGCTTCTGTTCCTGCAATCTATTTTCAGAGCTCTGCATCTGCCCCAGCATCTGTTTATCGCCCAGGGAACATGTCCCTTCCTTTTGGAGTGGTGTAAATTAGTGACACCCTACCATTTACCGGCTTATTAAACTATGCACACTTACCCGTAAAGTAGCTTTGATAAAGGTCTTGGCTTAGTAAGATGTTTGTGTCGTCTTGCAATTGGAGAAGGAACGGTTTTGTGAGGGATGTGACATTTGCGCATTGTAACCATGAAAAGTACAAGTGAAACCTCACACTGGTTTGCTGAAAATGTAAAACACCAGGGATGCCACCATTTGATTTAACTGTAAAAATCTTCTGTACACAGATAATATTTATCTTGGTGACATATTATTTTGAGTGTAGTTTGTAATTGCAGTGAGTCACTGTCATGGCTAATGGTCATCCTCTCGCTCAAATTCAATGAATAAATACTTTTTTTGGAACTCCTTGGCTTATTATCAGCTAAATGTGTCCTAAATATTTATTTTTTTTATATACATTTTTTCCCAACCTTCCCTCTCATTTTGGATTAGAAGCCAAGGTCCCCAAATAATTCTTCAAGCAAAACCCCAGCTTTTCCAGCCCAGCTCCCCATCCCCAGTCCCACCCCCAGTTCTAGCCTGCTGGTCTGGATCCAGTGCATGATCAGCTAACCGACTGGTTTGATGTGGTGGCCCAGATGAAAGCCTGTTCATTGGGTTGGGTTTTCACAGTGCGGCATGGCGCTGCAGCGGGCTTGGCTGCTGCACTCTGTAATCACGGCCCTGAAGCTCACAGGACACAGCAGCTGTAAAAACCAGACACACCATACTTTAGATGTCGGAGAGGTTTGGTTTAACCAGCCAGCGTACTTGCATTGACAACAATAGGAAAAAAGGTCTATCAGTACCAGGCTACACTTGGATCAAAATGCACAGGAATGTTTTGAGACGCATGCATAAAATTCCATGTAAAACTTGAATGAAAGTTACATGTCAGATGAAGTCTCATAAAGTTTTGGGTAATTGCTATCCTAGATGAGTAAAAATGGTTGTGTGGAAATAATTTCATAGTTTTAAGTTACAAAGGATTCCTGTTGTAATTCAGAAAACAGCTTGGTGTGAGGTCCTGTATCAAATAAGTTCTTGTGATTTTTCATGCACGGGAAGGAACAATGTTCCGCCGCATGTAGAATGAAGCAAGATTGTGCAAAGATGGGTTTTCTGCTCTTGCTTTTGAGGCTGTGCCTTACTCTAAAACATGGCTCTCCAATCCTGTCCCTGGAGAGCTGGCCCTCCTGTAGGCTTTCAATCCAACCCCAGTTGTAACTAACATGATTCAGATTATCAACCAGCTAATTATTAGAATCAGCAGAGAGGAAGAGGCAAGACGAGAGGGATAACTGGGCCCCAAATATGTTTTCTCTAGCAGGTGCAGTTTTGTTTCTTTGTTTCACTCAAGGAGGTTTTGTACGGAGTTCAATGAGAGTGTTGACTTTGGTTAACAAAAAATGTAATGGTTTATTTGCTACGTGTGGCTTATTTGATTGAATAGATGTTTCGTAATGCTTAGGTTGTTATGAATGTACTGATATAAGTAGGTCACATGACATCCTGGCAACTTTGAGAAAAAACACTTTATATTGGAGTTGTGCCTGTTGTTCACACGCGTCTCTGCCCTCTCATTTGCTAGAATGGTCTTGCCTCCTCCCGACTGCTTTCCATTTTTGAAGATATTTGTTTAAATTGATAGAGCGGTCACTGGAGTATCTGGTTAATATAATGGTATCAAGTGCGCTAGATTAGGGTTGGATTGAAAACCTACAAGAGGCTAGCTCTCCAGGAACATGGCTAGAGAGCCCTGCTTTAGAGTAAGGCACAGCCTCAAAAGCAAGAGAAGAATACTCATTTTTGCACAATCTTGCCTAAACATCCATGTCAAATAGAATGCTTCGTTCCACACGGGGAGAAACATTGTTCCTTCCTGTGCATGAAAAATCACAATACTTTGAAGAGATTAGAAATCTTGGAAGGAGTACCCACAGTGGGGAGAACAAGTATTTGATACACTGCCGATTTTGCAGGTTTTCCTACTTACAAATCATGTAGAGGTCTGTAATTTTTATCATAGGTACACTTCAACTGTGAGAGACGGAATCTAAAACAAAAATCCAGAAATCCAGGTGTTTTTTATACAGGTAACGAGTTCAAACAAGTGCAGTTAATGCAGGTAATGAGTGGAGAACAGGAGGGCTTCTTAAAGAAAAACTAACAGGTCTGTGAGAGCCGGATTTCTCACTGGTTGGTAGGTGATCAAATACTTATGCCATGCAATAAAATGCAAATTAATTACTTAAAAATCATACAATGTGATTTTCTGCATTTTTGTTTTAGATTCCGTCTCTCACAGTTGAAGTGTACATATGATAAAAATTACAGACCTCTACATGCTTTGTAATTAGGAAAACCTGCATATTCGGCAGTGTATCAAATACTTGTTCTCCCCACTGTAAGTGACTCATACTCAATCAAGTTTTGACCATGATGTGTGATTGATGTGATACACTTTAGCATTTTCAACAATCTTTCAGACTTTCATTTTGCATAACCAACATTTTAGATTAAAATAGATAGATTCCGTGTATTGACATGAAAGGTTAAATTGATGACTGACTTGTGTGAACTTGTTCAGAACACGTTCATTCTGTATGTGAGTACAGTAATCAATGCTATATTTAAAACACACAAGACAAGAACACAATTCAACATCCAACACCCTTTTTACTAAGAGTGTTCCAAAATAGGATTCCAGTGTCTTAAAAATGTAACTAATGTCTTGTAATTTGGCGAATCACATGAGTAATTGTGATATAGTATGCAGTATTCATTATAGCATTTTTGGGTGCTATGTAATTTGAGATTTTGATAACAGGGTTATTCTTGATTTCATGCCTTGGTTGCAGTTTTAATTTCTGAGCTTTTATGTAATTGAACATGCATTATTGCAGAGATGTAGTTAGCATGGCTAAAACTGAAGAGCATTCAATAAGTTTGACGGTAGATACTAACTCCTTTTCTGGATAACATCTCCCACACTGTGTTGGTTACACATTTTGAAAGCCATAATCAACACTTGTCATCCTCAATATTTACAGCCATTACAGTTTTACCATGTCTTTTTATAAGATCATACAGACCTCTTATGTTGCTAATGATAGGCTCTTTGTCGCACGTGTGCCTGTTAGATGTTCAGGAAGGCGAAGCACTTCAAAAGCTGCCCTCTGTGTGTCAGGACCTATAAACCCACAGCTTTCCCTGCTTACCTCCTTTATTATTGAAAACCTGACTGAGCAGCGTGTACTGTGGTCTGTGGTTTATATCATAAACCTATGTTGGAGGTGTATGAGTGTTTGAGAAGGACCGTCTCTTCTCTCGTGCACTCTGTTCTACTGCTGCACTCTACACTCACCTTGGAAAATGAATAGTGTGTATGTTGTGTTAGTGAGGATTTAGAATACATTTTTTGTTAAACATTTTTGTTAAGAGTGATAGTTTTAAACTTCACTGACGGGGTATGGAAACCCCCCAACTTGAGGCGGTCATCTGTCTCAAAGCTCAATGGATATTTTCACATGTTACAGTAGCTATTTCAGTATATCAAGTATGCGAATATCATACTTCTGTTTTATTATGTTTAGGGTGAGAAAGGAGACGTTGGGGTTCATGGTGGTGATGGACAGATTGGAGTTCTGGTGAGTCTTCATTGTTCAAATGAAACGTTATTTCTTAATAAAAGCTGGAACCATTCACTAAGCCAGTCCATTTACTCATCATCCTCATCCAATCCTATGCATTCTACTACCTGCTCCCTTTAAATGATCATAGCAACTATATTTTTCCAATATACACTAAAACCATGGATCGTTTATAAAGTCACCTAAAATGACATTAAGGACTTTTAACTCAAAATAGTCATGGTGTTTGCGTAGATTTTTCTCCAAATGTGGTGTTCATCCAACCACAATGTTTGCTACTTGGTGTATACATGACCCCAGGATCCACACTTGGTGTATAGAAAACCATTCATATGATTAAACATAAAAACATGTCTAAGCTTATTTGTCTATGTTTATCATCTGTCAGAAAAATTAAAATACACATTGATATAACACATAAAATAATAAACATTGTCCCTACCGTGTCCACAAAAAAAAAAATTAAGCCACATTTCCTCCTTGTCCACAATAGGAGCATGAAAACCTTGAGTAATATATGCAGCTAATGTTTTAGTGTGGTACTGTGGCCCCTGGCCAGAATCTGAACCAGCTGGCTGAGGGAGCACCAATAACCACACCCATCTTGGCAGAATCTGTCTTTGGGTTAAACCTTTCACTAAAAATAATTTTGACCAATTGCTAAAAAGACCTGATAGCATCTGTGTGTAATCCATATGTAGCCTACATCCACTAACTACCTTGTTTCTACTAAAGAAGATTAAGTGTTGATCTCTAACAACCTTAATTTCCTTTTTCCAAACCATATAAATATTATGAGAACCACTATGATGTAATATTCAGTCTCCTCTTTCATAGTCTTTGGAAATACTGCGTACAGTGCCTTCGGAAAGTATTCAGACCCCTTGACTTTTTCCACGTTTTGTTACATTACAGCTTTATTCTAAAATTGACTAAATTGTTCCCCCCCCCCCCCCCCCCCCCCCTCATCAATCTACACACAATAACCTATAATGACAAAGCAAAAACATGTATTTTTATTTTTGTAAATATATATATTTTTAAACGAAGATTACCTTATTTATTCAGACCCTTTGCTATGAGACTCGAAATTGAGCTCAGGTGCAACCTGTTTCCATTGATCACCCTTGAGATGTTTCTACAACTTGATTGGAGTCCACCTGTGGTAAATTCAATTGATTGGACATGATTTGGGAAGGCACATATCTGTCTATGTAAGGTCCTACAGTTGACAGTGCATGTCAGAGCAAAAACCAAGCCATGAGATCAAAGGAATTGTCCGTAGAGCTCCGAGACAGGATTGTGTCGAGGCACAGATCTGGGGAAGGGTACCAAAACATTTCTTCAGCATTGAAGGTCCCCAGGAACACAGTGACCTCCATCATTCTTAAATTGAAGAAGTATGGAACCACCAAGACTCTTCCTAGAACTGGCTGCCCGGACAAACTGAGTAATCGGGGGAGAAGGGCCTTGGTCAGGGAGGTCTCCATTCTATTTTTTCCATTCCAGCCATTACTATGAGCCCGTCATCCAATAGCTCCTCCCACCAGCCTCCACTGCATTGAGTAAACAAGGGTTATGTGGGATCAAATGAATGATTAATGCAGAAGTACACCTAGTCCTAGAGGCTAATCAAAAATACTTTAGTAACTACCAGTTCTCACCTCAATGAGGTGGATGAGGTAAACATTGGGACGTTCTTTCCTGTTTTCAACCTATTTAAAGAGACCACTGAAAGGCCACCAGGTGGAGATAGACGATTATATTGACAACTGTATTTGTCTATCTGGTCTCTGTCTAATGCAATGCAAGCCTGTTTTTTTTTAGCATTTCACAGACAACATTGAATTTAAGCTGGTCTGTTTGAAAATGGATGCAGCACCTAATGTGCTTACCAAAAATAGCACGAGGAGTTTGATAAATATTATACCATGAAATATTGACTCCCCAAAAATGTACGAGCCTGTAGTATGGCTCTCGCACAACATGAAACCCTGTGGCTCGACATGTAGCTAATGTAGCCAGTGCCCTCGCATGCCATTCTCCAATCAAGCTCAAAGTATTTGAAAGAAAACAAATACTATTTGAACTTAGGTGTGGTGGCCAGTGCCCTCAGATGCCATTCTGCTGTGCCACTTTGCCCATAATTACAATGTTCCTGTTTATGGGGAAATCAAGTAAAATCTAACTGTATTGAAAAATGTATGAAAGTCCTAATGAGCCAGTCAGCCAAGCCATCCTACAACTGTAAAATCCTGCAATGCATCACAAGGAGTGGAACTAACAGTTTATGTTGTCCTCTCTGCTAACTTTAATCATCATCATGGCTCCCTCCCTAAGTCCCATGAGTGTCATTACTTACTGTAGATAATGGGTGAAAGCTCTGACTGGCTGTAAACTAGGTTGATATTGTGGTCATTGCCAGCCGGGTAAACATGGGAACTGGAAATAGAAAGTGGGCCTCTAATTTCATGTGCACAATATCATCATCATCATGATACAGCTTTCTTCCCAGTTTCCAGGATATTTCAAGAGCAGTAAGAGACCCTCAGCTGTGCTGAAATAGAGCTGTAGAAATGATACTGTACATGTTTATTGATATACAGTACCAGTCAAAAGTTTTGACACACCTACTCATTACAGGGTTTTTCTTTATTTTTACTATTTTTTACATTGTAGAATAATAGTGAACACAAACTATGAAATAACACATGGAATCATGTAGTAATGAAAAAAGTGTTAAACAAATCAAAATATATTTTATATTTGAGATTCTTCAAAGTAGCCACTCTTTGCCTTGATGACAGCTTTGTACACTCTTGGCATTCTCTCAACCAGCTTCATGTGGTAGTCACCTGGAATGCATTTCAATTAAGAGGTGTGCCTTGTTAAAAGTTCATTTATGGAATTTCTTTCCTTAATGCGTTTGAGCCAATCAGTTGTGCTGTGACAAGCTAGGGGAAGTATACAGAAGATAGCCCAATTTAGTAAAATACCAATTCCATATTATGGCAAGATCCGCTCAAATAAGCAAAGAGAAATGACAGTCCATCATTACTTTAAGACATGAATGTCAGTCAATCCGGAAATTGTCAAGAACTTTGAACGTTTCAAGTGTAGTTGCTATGATGAAACTGGCTCTCATGAGTACCACCACAGGAATGGAAGACCCAGCATTACCTCTGCTGCAAGTTACCAGCCTCAGAAATTGCAGCCCAAATAAACGCTTCACAGAGTTCAAGTAACAGACACAATTCAACTGTTCAGAGGAGACTTTGTGAATCAGGCCTTCATTGTTTAATTGCTGCAAGAAAACAACTACTAATTGACACCAATAAGAAGAAGAGACTTTCAGGAGGACAAGAAACACGAGAAAAGAACATTAGACCAGTGGAAATGTGTCCTTTGGTCTGATGAGTCCAAATTTGAGATTTTTGGTTGCCAACCGCAGTGTCTTTGTGAGACGCAGAGTAGGTGAATGGATGATCTCCACATGTGTGGTTCCCACCGTGAAGCATGGAGGGGAGCTGTGATGGTGTGGAGGTGTCACACAATCACACTGTTTCATTTAGAATGCAAGGTACACTTAAACAGCATGGCTACCACAGAATTCTGCAGCGATACACCATCCCATCTGATTTGGGCTGAGTGGGACTATCATTTGTTTTTCAACAGGACAATGACCCAACACACCTACAGGCTGTGCAAGGGCTATTTGACCAAGAAGGAGATGGAGTGCTGCATCAGATGACCTCCACAATCACCCAACCTCAACCCAATTGAGATGGTTTGGGATGAGTTGGACCGAAGAGTGAAGGAAAAGCAGTCAACAAGTGTTCAGCATATGTGGAAACTGCTTCAAGACTGTTGGAAAAGCATTCCAGGTGATGCTGGTTGAGAGAATGCCAAGAGTGTGCAATGCTGTCATGAAGGCAAAGGGTGGCTACTTTGAAGAATCTCAAATATATTAAATATATATATATATATATATATATATATTTGTTTAGCACTTTTTTGGTTACTACATGATTCCATATGTGTTATTTAATAGTTTAGGTGTCTTCACTATTATTCTACAATGTAGAAAATAGTAAAAATAAAGAAAAACCCTTGAATGAGTAGGTGTGTCCAAACTTTTGACTGGTACTGTAGATATTTGCCTTTTTCATAGTTCTCCTGAGTGTGATATCTCTGTTTTTTCATAATCTTCATAGGGAATCCGAGGCCTTCCTGGGCAGATGGGGCCTGCTGGACCTCGGGTAATAAACAGATCAAACTTAGACAAAATAATCCAGTAGTTGGCCATGGCGCAATCAATGACTTGGTTGGCTCACCCTCTGTGTCATTATGACATTCTCTTTGCCTCCTCAGACAGCAAATGACTAATGAAATATTCAGTGAAAGAGTAACTGTAAAACGTGTGTTGAAAACAATATAAAATGCCTTTTTAATACATTTGATTTGACCTTGTTTTTACAAGGGGGAGAGAGGCCCACCCGGACAAGAGGGGCTGGTTGGACCAAAAGGACAAGAGGTAGGTGACGGATCGGACCTGAAAGTACAGTATGCTTGATGTTCATTACATATTTTCTTCTCTTTTCTTTTCACCCTATTGAAAATTAAATAATTATTTTGCTGCTCCATAACGCTTCTCTGCAAAATTCAGAGTGAGATCCTCCACAAAATAGGAATGTACGTGTAAGTAGGAACTGTACAGCACATTTAAGTGTCATTGCTGAACCTCAACTTTGCTGCCCTCAATTGGAATGTCAAGACATTGCAACTCTATGCTTGAATTGAACTGAGGTTCTTCTATCCGACTTGTGGCTTACATGACCACTTTAGAAGAACTGAAAAGTCAATGAGGACATTGTATTGTATTGTCATGTGATTTCAAATCATTCTCACATTTTCACCATTTTCTTCACCAATTATTTTCTGTGTATCTTTCAATTTGTTTTTGTCGCTATACCATTTGGTGTGATAAAAGTAACTATTTGCCTCGCCTTTGATCTATAATAAAGTCTAGTCCTCAGAATTTAACATGATTTAAAATCACATTATTTTCATGAGGTTCATTTCATTATGCCTTACAGATGATTAAGCCATTGTTTTAAAAACTGAATTTTCACTCATGTACAGGGTCTTCAGGGTCCGGTTGGTCCACCTGGAACTTACGGACTTGAAGGTTCAAAGGTAACTAGTGAATTCTTGCCGCTACTGCATTTCCCCTATCCTTAGTGAGTGTGTGTGTATGTATGAGCTGCATATACTTTGTCTGTGTATGTATTCTGTTATGTACATGTGCTTTTCGTGATGTAGTTTGTGTGTGTTCTGGGAGTGTTAATGTGTGTGTTAACACATCTCTACATGTGTAGGGGGCCCAAGGTGCACGTGGATCAGAAGGACATCCTGGGACACCTGGACTGAATGTAGGTATTTTTCAGCTGTGTGGGGATAGGTGAAAGATGCTATACAGTTGAAGTCGGAAGTTTAAATACGCCTTAGCCAAATACATTTAAAGTCAGTAAAATTCCCTGTCTTAGGTCAGTTAGGACCACCACTTTATTTTAAGTAGAGAGAATAATAGTAGAGAGAATGATTTATTTCATCACATTCCCAGTGGGTCAGAAGTTTACATACACTCAATTAGTATTTGGCAGCATTGCCTTTAAATTGTTTAACTTGGGTCAAACATTTCGGGTAGCCTTCCACAAGCTTCCCACAATAAGTTGGGTGAATTTTGGCCCATTCCTCCTGACAGAGCTGGTGTAACTGAATCAGTTTTATAGGCCTCCTTGCTCGCACACGCTTTTTCAGTTCTGCCCACACATTTTCTATGGGATTGAGGTCAGGGCTTTGTGATGGCCACTCCAATACCTTGACTTTGTTGTCCTTAGGCCATTTTGCCACAACTTTGGAAGTATGCTTGGGGTCATTGTCCATTTGGAAGACCCATTTGCAACCAAGATTTAACTGATGTCTTGAGATGTTGCTTCAATATATCCGCATCATTTTCCTTCCCCCTGATGCCATCTATTTTATGAAGTGCACCAGTCCCTCCTGCAACAAAGCACCCCCACAACATGATGCTGCCACCCCTGTGCTTCACGGTTGGGATGGTGTTCTTCGGCTTGCAAGCCTCCCCCTTTTTCCTCCAAACATAACGATGGTCATTATGGCCAAACCTTTTACTTTTGTACCTGTTTCTGTACAGATGAACGTGGTACCTTAAGGAATTTGGAAATTGCTCCTAAGGATGAACTAGACTTGTCGAGGTTTAGAATTTTTTTCTAGTCTTGGCGGATTTCTTTTGATTTTCCCATGATGTCAAGCAAAGAGGCACTGGGTTTGAAAGTAGGCCTTGAAATACATCCACTGGTACATCTCCAATTGACTCAAATTATGTTAGTGAGCCTATCAGAAGCTTCTAAAACCATGACATCATTTTCTGAAATTTTCCAAGCTGTTTAAAGGCAGTCAACTTAGTGTATGTAAACTTCTGATCAACTGGAATTGTGATACAGTGAAATAATCTGTCTGTAAACAATTGTTGGAAAAATTACTTGTGTCATGCAGAAAGTAGATGTCCTAACTGACTTGCCAAAACTATAGTTTGTTAACAATACATTTTTTGAGTGGTTAAAAACGAGTTTTAATGACTCCAACCTAAGTACAGTGCCTTGCGAAAGTATTCGGCACCCTTGAACTTTGCGACCTTTTGCCACATTTCAGGCTTCAAACATAAAGATATAAAACTGTATTTTTTTGTGAAGAATCAACAACAAGTGGGACACAATCATGAAGTGGAACGACATTTATTGGATATTTCAAACTTTTTTAACAAATCAAAAACTGAAAAATTGGGCGTGAAAAAAAAGGTCGCAAAGTTCAAGGGGGCCGAATACTTTCGCAAGGCACTGTATATACACCTGTTCTGAAAGAGCCCTGAGTCTGCAACACCACTAAGCAAGGGGCACCACCAAGCAAGCGGCACCATGAAGACCAAGGAGCTCTCCAAACAGGTCAGCGGCAAAGTTGTGGAGAAGTACAGATCAGGGGTCGGTTCTAAAAGAATATCAGAAACTTTAAACATCCCACGGAGCACCATTAAATCCGTTGTTAAAAAATGTAAAGAATATGGCACCACAACAAACCTGCCAAGAGAGGGCCGTCCACCAAACCTCATGGACCAGGCAAGAAGGGCATTAATCAGAGAGGCAACAAAGAGACCAAAGATGGAGCTGCAAAGCTCCACAGTGGAGATGGGAGTATCTGTCCATAGGACCACTTTAAACCCTACACTCCACAGAGCTGGGCTTTACGGAAGAGTGGCCAGAAAAAAGCCATTGCTTAAAGAAAACAATTTGCAAACATGTTTGGTGTTCGCCAAAAGGCATGTGGGAGACTCCCCAAACATATGGAAGAAGGTACTCTGGTCAGATGAGACTATAATTGAGCTTTTTGGCCATCAAGGAAAACGTTATGTCTGGCGCAAACCCAACACCTCCCATCACCCCGAGAACACCATCCCCACAGGGAAGCATGGTGATGGCAGCATCATGCTGTGGGGATGTTTTTCATCTGCAGGGACTGGGAGACTGGTCAGAATTTAAGGAATGATGGATGGCGCTAAATACAGGGAAATTCTGGAGAGAAACCCATTTCAGTCTTTCAGAGATTTGAGACTGGAACGGAGGTTCACCTTCCAGTGGGACAATGACCCTAAGCAACACTTAACTGGTTTAAGGGGAAACATTTAAATGTCTTGGAATGGTCTAGTCAAAGCCCAGACCTCAATCCAATTGAGAATTTGTGGTATGACTTCCCATGACTATCCCATCCAACTTGAAGAAGTTGGAGCAGTTTTGCCTAGAAGAAATAGCAAAAGTCCCAGTGGCTAGATGTGCCAAGCTTATAGAGACATACCCCAAGAGACTTGCAGCTGTAATTGCTGCATAAGGTGGCTCTACAAAGTATTGACTTTGGAGGGGTAATAGTTATGCACGCTCATGTTCTGTTTTTTGTCTTATTTCTTGTTTGGTTCACAATAAAAACTATTTTGCATCTTCAAAGTGGTAGGTATATTGTGTACATCAAATGATACAAATCCCCCAACTCCAGGTTGTAAGGCAACAAAATAGGAAAAATGCCAAGGGAGAATACTTTCGGATGCCGCTGTACATGTATGTTGTTATACAGTAGTGGAACTGTTATATTTTGTTGAAGCCATTATGAAGAATGCGTTTCTTGTTGATTCTCCAGGGACTGGAGGGAGAGCAGGGGGTTCAAGGGTTACCTGGTGACCGAGGACTGCCAGGGTTCAAAGGTCACAAGGTAATGAATTACAAAATGATAAACACTTTCACATATGCTTGATTCAGTAAGTAGTTATGTATAAACTACATTACAAAAGTAACTTAACTAGAGTAGAGTATGGCTTTTTGGTTTTTGGTACAGTCCTAACTGTTATCAATTGGCGCAGCGGTCTAAATCAAATCAAATTGTATTTGTCACATGTGCCCATGTTACAGTGAAATGCTTACTTACAAGCCCTCATCTCAATGCTAGAGGCGTCACTACAGACACCCTGGTTCAAATCCAGGCTGTATCACAATCGGCCGTGATTGGGAGTCCCATAGGGCAGCGCAAAGTTGGCCCAGCGTCATCCGGGTTTGGCCGGTGTAGGCCATCATTCTGAAATAAGATTTTGTTCTTAACTGACTTGCCTAGTTAAATAAAGGTTCAATTTGTAAACAAATACATATAATAAAAAAGAATAATATGACTGACTCGAGATAACATATCTGTCATGGTTTTCAGGGGGAAACTGGTGAACCTGGTCCCAAAGGAAGCCAGGTATAATACAATACAAGCAATCTGAAATGTATGTTATATTATGAGCAACAGCATTGAATGGTGTTTTTCATCACCACCCTTACCCTCCTATATCTCCAGGGTGAGAGAGGTAACAATGGAGTTCCTGGGAACACTGGGGCAAACGTATGTAACATTTAACCTTTCACCTCTTAACTCTGTTTAGGAAGCATGCATCAATGATACTGTAACTAAAGGATATTCATACTGCCTTTTAGACCATCCATTTATTTCAGTGTTTTTATCCTCATGTTGTGAATGATTGCCACTGCAGGGAGAAACTGGACTCAAAGGAAGCAAAGGAGAGGTGAGTTTAACTAGTTTGATCTGATTCATTTAATCTTAGAGAGTTCATGTTCTACTTTATCCTTTCATTTGACATAGGTCGAAGTTCAATTTACAAATGTAACTTCTCAGTTGTACAATGAGTAATTGAAAAGTGCACCTATGGTACAGAAGGTGTATTTAGAAGACGATTTGTCCTATCATGCTAACAAATAGAAACAAATTCTGATGAAGGGAAGGGAAATGTATCTAGTAGTCAGTTCTGCATTCTCTACTCTCTCATGAGAACCTTATGGTCTATGAAAACAAACAGACATACACTGCCGTTCAAAAGTTTGGGGTCACTTAGAAATGTCCTTGTGGCCTCCCGGGTGGCGCAGTGGTTAAGGACGTTGTACTGCTGGACGCCAGCTGTGCCACCAGAGACTCTGGGTTCGCGCCCAGGCTCTGTCGTAACCGGTCGCGACCGGGATGTCCGTGGGGCGACGCACAATTGGCCTAGCGTCGTCCGGGTTAGGGAGGGTTTGGCCGGTAGGGATATCCTTGTCTCATCGCGCACCAGCGACTCCTGTGGCGGGCCGGGCGCAGTGCACGCTAACCAAGATTGCCAGGTGCACGGTGTTTCCTCCGACGTTTCCGGGTTGGATGCGCGCTGTGTTAAGAAGCAGTGTGGCTTGATTGGGTTGTGTATCGGAGGACGCATGACTTTCAACCTTTGTCTTGTAGCGATGAGACAAGATAGTAGCTACTTGTCTATTAATTGGATACCACGAAAAAGGGGTCAAATTAAAATTAAAATAAATAAAAAGAAATGTCCTTGTTTTTGACATTGTTAATGTTGTAAATTACTCTTGTAGATGGAAACGGCTGATTTATTTATTTTTTTAAAATTGTTTTTTTAAATTGAATATCTACAGAGGCCCATTATCAGCAACCATCACTCCTGTGTTCCAATGGCACGTAGTGTTAGCTAATCCAAGTTTATCATTTTAAAAGGCTAATTGATCATTAGAAAACCCGTTTACAATTATGTTAGCACAGCTGAAAACTGTTGTTCTGATTTAAAGAAGTAATAAAACTGGCCTTCATTAGACTGGAGCATCAGCATTTGTGGGTTCGATTACAGGCTCAAAATGGTCAGAAACAAAGACCTTTCTTCTGAAACTCGTCAGTCTATTCTTGTTCTGAGAAATTAACGCTATACCATGCGAGAAATTGCCAAGAAACTGAAGATCTGGTACAACGCTGTGAACTACTCCCTTCACAGAACAGCGCAAACTGCCTCTAACCAGAATAGAAAGAGTGGGAGGCCCCGGTGCACAACTGAACAAGAGGACAAGTACATTAGAGTATCTAGTTTGAGAAACAGACACCTCACAAGTCCTCAACTGGCAGCTTCATTAAATAATACCCGCAAAACACCCGTCTCAACATCAACAGTGAAGAGGTGACTTCGGGATTCTGGCCTTCTAGGCAGAGTTGCAAAGACAAAGACATATCTCAGACTGGCCAATAAAAATAAAATATTAAGATGGGCAAAAGAACACAGACACTGAACAAAGGAAGATTGGAAAAAAGTGTTATGGACAGACGAATCGAAGTTTGAGGTGTTCGGATCACAAAGAAGAACATTTGTGAGACACAGAAAAAATAAAAAGATGCTGGAGGAATGCTTGACGCCATCTGTCAAGCATGGTGGAGGCAATGTGGTGGTCTGGGGGTGCTTTGGTGGTGGTAAAGTGGGAGATTTGTACAGGGTAAAAGGGATCTCGAAGATGGAAGGCTATCACTCCATTTTGCAACGCCATGTCATGCCCTGTGGACGGCGCTTAATTGGAGCCAATTTCCTCCTACAACAGGACCAGCACAGTGACAAACTAATGCAAAAACTATTTAGGGAAGAAGCAGTAAGCTTGTATTCTGTCTATAATGGCGTGGCCAGCACAGTCTCTGGATCTCAACCCTATTGAGCAGTTATGGGAGCAGCTTGACCGTAAGTGCCCATCAAGCCAATCCAACTTGTGGGAGGTGCTTCAGGAAACATGGGGTGAAATCTCTTCAGATTACCTCAACAAATTGACAACTAGAATGCCAAAGGTCTGCAAGGCTGTAATTTCTGCAAATATAGGAATGTTTTGGGACACAATTATTCTTTAAATTAAAAATCATTATTTATAACCTTGTCATCATCTTGACTATATTTCCTATTCCCTTTGCAACTAATTTCATGTATGTTTTCATTGAAAACAGGAACATTTCTAAGTGACCCCAAACTTTTGAATGGTAGTGTATGTGGTTTGGAAATTCCCCCTCCGTCTTTACATTGAACATATTCAATTAAATAAAAAAGATATTGAACAGAATGACACCATCCTATGCAGACATTGCTTTCAAAAGTCAAGTGAATTCAACAGACTGCTGTCTGTTTAATTGTTTGCATACTCGTATGTTTGCAAACATACAACAATACACCAACTGAATTAGCTGTGATGTTGTCCCCCACTAGAAAGGCCAATCAGGAGATACTGGAGCCAGAGGGGCGGAGGGGAGGAAGGGGGAAGTGGGTCTGATGGGAGCTGCTGGAGCTCGCGGCTCTCCTGGACAAGATGGGTTACCAGGGCAACCAGGAGAGCTGGGATACCCAGGCAAACCTGTGAGTTGACCGCATCTGTTCCTTTAGACTCGAGTCAAAGCCATTTGCCCAAAAATGTCAATAGAGTCATTACCAGCTCATTAACTACCAGCATACTGATGTGAATGTATTGTCTTTCAGGGGAAGCCACCAACTGATGACCACTTGATGAAGCTTTGCGCTAATGTTCTTCGGAGTATGTTTCCTGCTTTTTTATTTTATGCATGAGCATGACCATTATCTGTTGTATGGATTCTTGAAGATTTTCTGCTGTTAAAAATGATAAACTTCAAAATGCTTGCTAGGAATTTAGGCAATCGTCCATTGTTTTGTTTTTTCACCAAGTGCACATATCCATGCCGTTTCAAAATAGTGACTATGTTGGTAACTGTAGGTCTATGCATACAGTAGTATCCTGTTGAACTACAGTGCCTTGCGAAAGTATTCGGCCCCCTTGAACTTTGCGACCTTTTGCCACATTTCAGGCTTCAAACATAAAGATATAAAACTGTATTTTTTTGTGAAGAATCAACAACAAGTGGGACACAATCATGAAGTGGAACGACATTTATTGGATATTTCAAACTTTTTTAACAAATCAAAAACTGAAAAATTGGGCGTGCAAAATTATTCAGCCCCCTTAAGTTAATACTTTGTAGCGCCACCTTTTGCTGCGATTACAGCTGTAAGTCGCTTGGGGTATGTCTCTATCAGTTTTGCACATCGAGAGACTGAAATTTTTTCCCATTCCCCCTTGCAAAACAGCTCGAGCTCAGTGAGGTTGGATGGAGAGCATTTGTGAACAGCAGTTTTCAGTTCTTTCCACAGATTCTCGATTGGATTCAGGTCTGGACTTTGACTTGGCCATTCTAACACCTGGATATGTTTATTTTTGAACCATTCCATTGTAAATTTTGCTTTATGTTTTGGATCATTGTCTTGTTGGAAGACAAATCTCCGTCCCAGTCTCAGGTCTTTTGCAGACTCCATCAAGTTTTCTTCCAGAATGGTCCTGTATTTGGCTCCATCCATCTTCCCATCAATTTTAACCATCTTCCCTGTCCTTGCTGAAGAAAAGCAGGCCCAAACCATGATGCTGCCACCACCATGTTTGACAGTGGGGATGGTGTGTTCAGCTGTGTTGCTTTTACGCCAAACATAACGTTTTGCATTGTTGCCAAAAAGTTCAATTTTGGTTTCATCTGACCAGAGCACCTTATTCCACATGTTTGGTGTGTCTCCCAGGTGGCTTGTGGCAAACTTTAAATGACACTTTTTATGGATATCTTTAAGAAATGGCTTTCTTCTTGCCACTCTTCCATAAAGGCCAGATTTGTGCAATATACAACTGATTGTTGTCCTATGGACAGAGTCTCCCACCTCAGCTGTAGATCTCTGCAGTTCATCCAGAGTGATCATGGGCCTCTTGGCTGCATCTCTGATCAGTCTTCTCCTTGTATGAGCTGAAAGTTTAGAGGGACGGCCAGGTCTTGGTAGATTTGCAGTGGTCTGATACTCCTTCCATTTCAATATTATCGCTTGCCCAGTGCTCCTTGGGATGTTTAAAGCTTGGGAAATCTTTTTGTATCCAAATCCGGATTTAAACTTCTTCACAACAGTATCTCGGACCTGCCTGGTGTGTTCCTTGTTCTTCATGATGCTCTCTGCGCTTTTAACGGACCTCTGAGACTATCACAGTGCAGGTGCATTTATACGGAGACTTGATTACACACAGGTGGATTGTATTTATCATCATTAGTCATTTAGGTCAACATTGGATCATTCAGAGATCCTCACTGAACTTCTGGAGAGAGTTTGCTGCACTGAAAGTAAAGGGGCTGAATAATTTTGCACGCCCAATTTTTCAGTTTTTGATTTGTTAAAAAAGTTTGAAATATCCAATAAATGTCGTTCCACTTCATGATTGTGTCCCACTTGTTGTTGATTCTTCACAAAAAAATACAGTTTTATATCTTTATGTTTGAAGCCTGAAATGTGGCAAAAGGTCGCAAAGTTCAAGGGGGCCGAATACTTTCGCAAGGCACTGTATGTGTACAGCAGCACGCCTCCATCTAGCGCACCAATGCAGGTTTCATTTCTGCAATTTGGTGACAAAAGCGCATCCT
This sequence comes from Oncorhynchus mykiss, assembly GCF_013265735.2. NCBI lineage: Eukaryota > Metazoa > Chordata > Actinopteri > Salmoniformes > Salmonidae > Oncorhynchus > Oncorhynchus mykiss. Next base: position 66,123,803 of record NC_048572.1, read on the forward strand.
CTGCAATGTGCATGGTTTCCTAATCACTGTGTCTGGGCATGTGTCAGAACAAGTTGCTATTTTTGACACGTAACACTCTTGGAGAGATTACACAATAACAGACCGACAGTAGTCCTGAAAATTAGGATCTGGCTCCAAACTAAAGAAATGTCATAGGCTTACTGGTCATTGCAACAATGTACTTTGTGTCAATACAGAAACAAGACTAGTTAGTATTGTGTGCTGCATACAGAATAAATGCTAATTTTCCCTATCCAGATCAGCTGCCGCAGCTCCTGGCAATGATGGCACCAAAAAGTCAATGTGGGCAGTGTGAGACAGTGAAGGGGCCACCTGGTGAGCCAGGCCCGGCCGGCCCCAAGGGCCCCAGTGGAACGCCAGGGTACCCTGGCACGCTCGGTTTACCGGGTTACCCAGGACAGCCAGGCCGGATGGGGCCTCATGGGCACAAAGGTAACACAGTGGGTTACAGGGATTGACGGTCAAAGAATTTTACTTCAGTCTATGTAGTGCTGTTGATGTAAATTGCAATTCCATGGTTTTGGGATTAAGTAACCTTGCTGGCTGTTTTTGCTATGCTCTTATGTGCAGGTGATATTGGACCAATGGGGTTAAAGGGGTCCAAAGGAGATGGAGACACAGGGTTGACAGGTCCTCCCGGCCCAGCAGGTAAGAATCCCCACTTCTTGTAGGAATGTTGAGTGATGCTATTCATGTTTTCACAAACAAATTTATACCAGTCATCTACAATTGAATACTGACCAACATACTGTCTGACCAATTGATCAACATGTGTAGGAGTCTGTAGATTGTCCCTGTGGCTGTCAGGGATATGTGATAAACAATTATACTCTTTGTGTCTTTATCTTCCACCTCTGCAGGTCTCCAGGGGCCCAGAGGCAGTGACGGACACGGTGTCTCAGGGCCTCCAGGTGAACCAGGGAAGTCAGGAATCCCCGGCATCCCAGGGAAGCGTGGCCCTCCTGGGGCCAATGGCGTATGTGACCCCACCTCCTGCTACCAGGCTATTTTCAGAGAGGAACGCTACAGCAAAGGACCCAACTTCTAGGCCTCACAAGGAAAGCAGGACATTTTAATTTGACATTTTGAGACTAACTAAGTCAAAGACTGCTCACTGAAAAATCAAGGGCTGCTGGAGTGAGTGAGTTAACCCTTTGTTTCATGTGGGATGATCCACTCAAACTTGAGATAAAGAAACAGAGGATATAGGGCAACAAAGTGACGCAAATTGGTATCCAGCCAAACAGGGTTGTTTGACACTGTCTTCAGGCCAGGGGTAATTCAGTGAACAGGCAGAAGTGATGAGGACAAGTGGGGATTAGGGATATTATTACCCCATCACTGGCTCATAATATCCGAGTGACAATGTTGTTTTTACTGTCTATCAGTGTCGAGGAGGTATAGAAACTTACAATGAGAATTGCACTGCCTTAGTTAAACTACCTCTTTGTTGGATCCAAAGCATTAAACATGATCTGGAGTGACAGGTAGCAATTGTGAAAAAGTTTTCTCCCAAATGATTTACTGTATGTTCAAGAGCAACACTAGGAACATACGACTCTGCATCAGAAGTCTTTCACTTTAAAACTACTAGCTCTTCACTACAAAGTACTATATTTTTTATATGTAGAAATTACTTTTATAAGTAATTTATTTTCCTTTTCAATCAAGCTTGTCAGTCATTAATTTGCTTCACTTCTACGGGTATAAACATATTTATTGTCCTAGTCATCATAGATATGCTTATTGTTACACAACTTCTGCATTTTCCTCTCAGTGTTCAGTGAACCTCCTGCTGGATGGAAACAAGCATGTTTACTGCCAGTATGCGTCGTCTGTCTGTAGTAACCATGAACAGTTTTTCCTGATTTAACTTCCATCCTTCTTATTATTATTCTTTCCCAAAATATGTTTTAATATATCAAATGGGCTATTTTGATACAGTTTGTAGTATACTTTTCAAATATTGTTGGCCTGTTACAATTGACTTTCTTATTTTGATTTCCACATTTTCAAAACAAATGAATACATTTCTCCTTGTATTTTCTTATCAGAGAAAACACTGTTGACTGTGAAGTCTTTTTTGAATAAACTTCTGTTGTAGTCTTGTAGTTGAATCCCCTGTTACAATCTATTTATTACTCATTTGAATATGGTTCCTCTATTGAACAGTGTCAAGAAATCCACTTGTTTGGGAGGCTCTTAGGCTGGAGTAGATCACATATCTCTAGCAGTACCAACACCTCTCGCACACAAAGCTTCAACCTACTATACTAGCATTGACACTTTAACAGGAAAACAACACTTCCTTTCTGACAATCACAACACCAGGACCAAGAAAAGTCACACTGGTAAGTTGTTAAAGTATTGCTTTAAGTATACAGTCCACTTGCAGATTGTAGGGTATTTACTGAGAAATTAAGTAGTTAAAATTAGTAGTTTCTCTGTATTTACTTAATTTGATTAAATAAATTAAAGCATATTTACCAGCTAAATATTGTGTTTATCTGTTTATCTTGCAATCTGCAAATACTAATAATAACAGACCAGAAAATAAAACATATTTACAACCTTTAAACAGGTTAAGAGACTGACAACCATGGCGGAGTACAAAGACTTCTTGGATTTGTTCAGCGATGAAAATGACATGGATTATAACTACACCGACCCCATCTATGTTGTGGATAAACTGGTGAATCTTTGTGCCACAGCTGATGTGAACAGATTTGGAGCCAAGTTCACACCAATATTGTACACCATCAATTTCCTGCTAAGCATCATTGGGAATGGGCTGGTTCTGTGCATTATTTACAAATACGAGAAGCTCACTTCCATCACCAACATCTTCCTCCTCAACCTGGTCATCTCTGACCTGCTGTTCGCCTCCAGTTTGCCCTTCTGGGCCTTGTACCACCTCTATGGGTGGATCTTTGACTCGGTCATGTGCAAACTAGTGGGTAGCTTGTACTTCTTAGGATTCTACAGCTCCATCCTCTTCCTCACTCTCATGACCTTTGACCGGTACCTGGCTGTGGTCCATGCCATCAACGCCCCCAAATGGAGGAGGAAGATCTACGCCTGTGTCTCCTCGGCAGTCGTGTGGTGTATCAGCCTGCTGGCCAGTGTCAAGGAGTTGGTTCTATACAATGTCCGGGAGGATCCTCGTGACGGATACCTTTGTGAGGAGACGGGCTTCTCCAATGCGATCATGAGAAAATGGCAGCTGGTTGGTTACTATCAGCAGTTTGTGATCTTCTTCCTGTTTCCCTTGGCTATGGTCATGTACTGCTATGTTAGAATCACGGTCCGAATCATGTCAACCCAGATGAGAGGGAAGTGCAGGGCAGTCAAGCTGATTTTCGTGATTATATTCACGTTTTTTGTGTGCTGGACCCCATACAATGTTGTAATTCTGTTGAGGGCCCTCCAGATCTCCACCAGTGATGATTCTGAGCCGTGTTCTGAAGTGCTTAACCACGCTATGTATGTCACTAGGAATATAGCATACCTCTACTGTTGTGTGAGCCCTGTCTTTTACACGTTTGTTGGGAAAAAGTTTCAGAGTCACTTCTGGCAACTACTTGCAAAGCGCATCCCATGTCTGAAGAGACATATCATGACTAGCCAAAGTGGCAACAGTAGAATAACTTCTCAGAAAAGTCCACATACCATGTATGAATATGAGAAAGGAACTGGTCTTCAAGCCAGAGCATAGGTTCCGGTACCCATTTAGGGTACCCATTTACTGTTTAAATTTAGGTGCAGGATCTCCACAATACTTTTGAGCTAATATTATTTTTTTTTTACCCCCTTTTTCAATTACGATCTTGTCTCATTGCTGCAACTGCCCAACGGGCTCGGTAGAGTCATACCTCCTCCGAAACATGACCCGCCAAACCGCGCTCCTTAACCCGGCTGTACCAATATGTTCGGAGGAAACACAGCTCACCTGAAGATCCCAGCCAAACTCTCCCCTAACCCAGATGGCTAATTGTGCGTCGCGCTATGTGACTCCCTGTCACGACACAGCCTGGGGTCAAACCCAGGTCTATAGTGACACCTCAAGCACTGCGATGCAATGCCTTATATGGCTGCATCACTCAGGAGGCCCCTTGAGTTAATATTCTACAAGAGGAACAGGAGATCAAGCAGTAGAACATTTTGTGCTGGTACTTACAGTAGCTCTAGTGATCTCCTGCCAGGTCAAAAACATGCCATTTAGCAGACACTTGTATCCAAATTGACTTATGCATTCCACATATGGGTGGTCCTAGGAGTTGAACCCACAATCCTGGCATTGGAAGTGTCAGGCTCTACCAGGTTGAGCTACAGAGGACAAACTGTTGATATGATTTGTAAATGATGTACAAGATGTCTGATAAGGTACATGTTTTCCATGATGTTTAGCTCTGTTTGCATGCTTTGAGGAGGGTTTTATGTTAATGTTCTCAGGGAATTTCAGCGCAACACAATGTGTACATGCAATTACAATTATGTGTACTTTTGCTTCTGACTTGATGTACTCAACATTTGTTGCTAAATTGTAAGTTACAATACAAATTATATTTTAAATAATTTGATTCTATAAAAGAAAGTGTACATTTGATTTGCTTCAGGAACTTGAGATGTTACTATCTTTGAATCTTTGCATTACATTTCTAATAAAATAAAAAATATATTTGTGCCTTGTGGCTCTGAATGTTGAGCAGCTGAATATCGGTCTACCTGTTGAGAGAGATGCATATTATATGCTCAATCATACTCTATGTACTGTAGGCCTATCATACCATATTCTAGTTGCCATAACTATGGTGAAAGAAAACCAACAATTTATTCAATATAGCTATTTTCAGAGCAGCCTGTTCTTGGTATTACTCAGACTTCCCCTACTCACACTTCTCTTCTCAGAAACTGGTTGGAGAGCATCCTGTTACTCATCCTATTATTTATATTTCACTTTGCTTAACATTTAGGGACGGTTTGCCCGGACAGAGATTAAGCCTACACTGTTAGAAAAAAAAGGATTCAAAAGGGTTCTCCCCATAGGATAACTATTTTTGGTTCTAGGTAGAACCGTTTTGGGTTCCATATAGAACTCTGTGTGGAAAAAGTTGTACATGGAACCCAAAAGGGTTCTTCAAATGGTTCTCCTATGGGGACAGCTGAAGAACCCTTTTAGGTTACAGATAGAAACAATTTTGTGTGTAGCCCTGGACTAAAAAGCATGTTCAATGAAGGTTCTCCATTGAATATGTTTTTAGTCTAGGACTAAGCTTAATCTGTGTCCGAGAAACCAGCCCCAACAATATTACAAAATCATTCTCCAGTGGAATTGTTTACCAGTGATTTACCAGATGATTGGGCGGCAGGTAGCCTAGTGGTTAGAGTGCTTTATTAGTAATCGAAAGGTTGCAAGGTCAAATCCTTGAGCTGACAAGATAAAAATATGTTGTCCTGAACCAGAGAATTTGTTCTTAACTGACTTGCCTAGTTAAACAAAGGTAAACATTTTTTTTAAATGCTTAACCTGACTTACAATATGTGTGTTCAACTAAGACAGGTGAGAAAACACATACCCTTATCTTTACAAACAGAGCCTCCTTTAAAAGCCAGCACTCAGATGGCAGAGGTAAACAGGCTTCTGTGAATGTCAGAAGCACAAGTTACTTTAGGTCTCAGGGAGGGTGATGCAACACTTAATGGGCACATGGTGGCACTATTCATCACAGTACAAAGGAAACATAAGCCTGGCAAGCAAGCCTTCTATAACACAGAGGAACTATAGCTTCATTCAAAAGTGACACATAAGACTACTAAAGAATTTAATTTATCAATGATTTCAGTCTCCAAGGTTTCACAATCTCTAGTAGCCCATGGTCTATAATTGATACTCAAGGTATGGAAGCCCATTCCCGCCAAGAATTTAAAAAAATTATACAACAAAATATTTTGAGATACTATCTAAAAATGTTGAGATACGCAAGTCAAAATCTCGAGAAACTATCTAAAAATATCTGCACACTAAGTTGACATTTTTAGATAAGTAAGTAAACATTTTGAAATACTGAGATACTAAGTTTTCCTGGGACCCAGAGTTTTTCCTGATCTGGTAGGCTAACCCAGTGGTTCTCAAACCACTATTTGGGGACTCCCAGCCGGTTCATGTATTTGAAATATTCCAAAACTAGCACACGAGATTGAACTTGTCAACTAACCCTTGATTAGGTGAATCAGGTGAAGTAGTTCAGGGCTAAAATTACATTTTGAAACATCTGGGGGTCCCTGAGAAGAGTTTTGAGAACCACTGGGCTAACCTAACCAGGTCCAATCCGAACCCAAGTTCAAGGGTCTGACATAGTAATAAATCAGCTGTAAAACGGTTTTATATGGGTTATGAAGGGACCAGAGTTTTTTTTAAATCAGGTCATATGGTTTAAAATAAAATGGGCAACAACTGCAATTGGACAATAGAACTAAAAGGGCTGATTTTGCTTTATGCAGGGTTGCATCAGGTAGGCCTTTGCATTTGTATTAAGAAGTGACTCACACAGTATGTCATGACTATTGTCTTGATTGATTAATTACAATCAATCATTGTGGATTGATAAGGTAGCCTAGCCACCCAAAGTTTGAATGTAAAACCAATTTGATCACATTCACATTTTCTCTTAATACAAATAAATAGGCCTATTTTAGGCTATAAATACACAGTTTAGGCTATAAATACATGACATTACCTCTTCATTTCCCCTGGCCAGAGAGGATCAGAGCGCTTAGTCTTCTCTAGGCTACCTGCAGCTGAAGTTGTTAGCAGTAGGCTACAGTTGATCAAATCAAATCAAATTCTATTGGCCACAAACACATGGTTAGCGAAAAGCGAAATGCTGGGGAGCCAGGACCAGTTTACTGAAAATAAACGCAGTTGACAGTGAGAGCACGTTTATATTTTTGCTGAGTTTATATACACTGAACAAATATATAAATGTAAAGTCTTGGTCCCATGTTTCATGAGCCGAAATAGAAAATCCCATACATTTTTCATAGCACGAAATGCTTATTTCTCTGAAATTTTATTGAGGAGTATTTCTGTCTGTCATAAAGGTCTTTCGTGGGGAAAAACTCATTCTGATTGGCTGGTCCTGGCTCCCCAGTGGGTGGGCCTGCATCCCTGCCCAGTTATGTGAAATCCATAGATTAGGGACTAATTCATGTATTTCAATTGATTGATGTCCTTATATGAACTGTAAAAGTGTTGCATGTTGCGTTTATATTTTTGTTCAGTATAAATACGTAATTGTGATATGCGTGCGAGTGCCTTGCAAAGCGTAGGCCTTTAATTTGTGCGTGATGCGTGCATGGGCGGGGGCAGCGAAACTGGCTAAATTGATGCAAAATGGTCCGCTATTGGTCGAAGCATTGTGGTACCCAAGAGAAAGACCACTGCACAGCAGCATCGCCGTACGAATGACCAGAAAATCGTCCAACAAACCTGGAACATGGCCCAACGGAGGATATGCTATATCTTATTCTTAAAACACCCACACATGAGAAATGCCATAAGAATGAGAAGTTTCATCTAGTATGATTCCAAGGCAGGTGACACTGACCCAGGTACGTTTAGATACATGTATTTGTCCATCTGTGAATAAGATAGTCGTGGCTAAATTGATACGTGCTCGTGTCTGAATCGAGCGCTAGTTAATTTTGATGCATGGGATCACGAGTTCTATGTGCTACAAAATAATACTGACTGAGGTTGACGCCTCGTATTTTCTCAAACAACGAAATTGTTTCCATGGGTGCTCTAAATCATGGCCAGCCACTAAAAAATCACCCCTGTACTGTATCTTACTACTATGGCTGACTATGAGAGGTCTCGCAGTGTTTGTTGATATTAGAAAGTGAGTATTGATATAGGCATTCCATTCGTAGGGTGTGTTTTGATCGAGTCTGTATAACCAAGTCAGAGTAGGTCAATCCTATAGGGATGCCCCACCATAAAACGGGGAGAGTGAGAGAGCGAGAGAGAGAGTCTCTTGCTCTGTGTCTGTGTTTGAATCTAAAATACAACACTACATAGAATGGAGTGGTTAGATAAGGAGGAAGGCAATATTTGTAATTTACTAAATTACTACTATAGTAGTACTGCTACCATAGTACTACTGCTACCATAGGCCGCCTACAACACACAGGCTGTTCCAGCCCGTTCAACACAGCACAGGGAGATAGAGACTGTTTTCATTATAAAAGGCAGTCAGTGCTCTTGAGTAGCAGTAATAGCAGTAATCCTGATCAGTAGCAGAGAGATTGACCAGATTACTATTGATTCACCTGTAACTGCCAAAGACTCAAGCTACCATGTAGAAGGGGGACCCGCAGTCTATTGATCCATGTTAAAATCACCACTGTGGAGGAGACAGCTTGTTCACAGTGAAAGGTCTATGAATACCAGAAAGGTATATGGAAAATCAAGCTAATATTACAGTTTCAGTGTCTGTCATATTGTCGATCAAGGAAAGTAAAATGTAATACATTTTATTTGGCATGTGTGGGTTGCCCCCATAGACAATCTTTTATGAACTGGCAATGCTGCTAGGCGTTTATACAGCATTTTCTTTACTTGGTTTTACTCAGTGTAAGTCAAGTGGGATAGTTCAGTGTAAAGAAAATGTAGTAAAACTGCCTGGGGCAACTTATGACAGAGACACTGACCGGAGTTGCTGATTTATTAAAACAACAAGGAGGAACAACAATGTACCACAGAATACCCTGTTTTATCCTACCCCTTGTCTCTCCATATCTTCGAATGTCTGATTAAACTCTCCATGTGGATTTGTAGCAATTCACACTAATTTGAACTATTTCTTTCTTTGTTCCTCAAGCTCCTTCAGGCTTTTGTCTAGTCAGGATCCACTTGTAAACTCTCTGTTCTCTGCTGCCTCCAATACTCACTTTTCTCCCAGACTCATACAAGTTGGAGAGGGATTGTATTTCCCTGCCTGCCAAGTGTCTGCAGCCATTATACACTTACATTTGGAATGGATTTGAGGGCCTAATTGATCACCCCTGCCGCCTCTTATTGGCTGGTATATATTAGACCTACTATACTGTCATGTATTTGAAGGAGAATTGATCTATTTGATACACCTTACTAAGCACATTTAATCAAGATGAATCTATTGTCTTCCTCACGTCTCTGGGCATGGAGTAGTAACAGTAGAGCTCCTAAATGGATGAGAGATGGGAGAGCACTTTTACAAAATCCCCCAAAATGCACCTCCCTGCTCCAGCCCTGCTTGGTTTAGCCCTGTGGATTTAAATGAGCAGAAGGAAGTAGAATGCTGAGCCACCGCTCAATACATAGTTTAAAAATGCATTGAGTGAGTCATCTAACCAACCAGCTAGGCAGTCCCAGTGCTGAGCTGCATTAGGAGGACTGAACATTGCTCCTTTGACTGGAAGGATATTTTTTGATGTTGCTGCTAATCTAGTGCTGTGAATAAGACACTCAGTATCAGGACCTCAGTATCTGGATGCAACAGAATGCTATATAGACTGTTTATAGACAGGCAGCCTATTTCTGATATTTTTTCCACTAATTTGTCTTTCGACCAATCACATCAGATCTTTTCACATCAGATATTTTTCAGAGTTGGTCTGATTGGTCAAAAGACCAATTATCGAAAAAAAAACATCCGAATTGGGCTGCCTGTCTAAATGCAGCCATATTGTCCTAGCTGCGTTCCCATGGTTGCACACTGCACGCTGCGATCAGCTATGTGGTTTGTTTAGCCTCACGCTGCTGATTCGCTGTAGTATAATTTGTGATGGCGGGATGATAGTGCACCAGGTCCTATTCTTCAGATTCGTCTCAGTGAGTAAATCCAATTAGATTAAAATCATGAGCTTTATGTAGAGATAGTTAGCCTACAGTATGGGATTCATTACAGTGGGGCATTTCCATGCATCATGCTGGCAACTGTCCAACTTTGTAGAGGCACCTTTTCTTTTTATCGCAAGACTTCTCCACAAAATGTCTTTGTATTTCACTCAACCTTTTTTACTGTTTTTAATCACAAGGGATTTACAACTCTGCTTCATTCTACTAGTATAGTGATATTGTTATAATGAGTTGGCAGCCTTTAAAGGTGATACGGAGGGTAATTTTACTGTCTGCATCCCTGCATGTATTAATTGGTTGGGAGCTTATGTGAAAGAAGAGCTATGTAGGCCTGGCCTGCTGTATTATGTAAGTGGACTAATGTCTTCAGTTGCTGCACAGTGCAGATAGTACAGGGAAACGGATGATCACTGAGCCACGTTATCTCATATGGCTCCTAAAAGGAGTTAAGTAATAGGCCAACTCTTAGATAGACAGAGAATAAACCACTGTACTGTAGTATTTTCTCTGTCTGGTGTTTTAATATGAATCTTTTACTGTATACCGTAACCTTTTTTTAAAACTAGCTTATTCACCATTTCAGTATTTTATCTACTCAACTATTCTATCTACTCAATTATTCTACTTAACCTGCACACACAGCAGAGATTGACAAGTCAAATTGTCACATTCTTCCCTACTCTTCCCTTTCTCTTTTTACTTCCGCTCAAATATTTCTTAAACAGTGTGTGTTGTGTATGGTGGCATTCCATCCATACAGAGGTTGTATCAAGGCAGACAAGTGACCTTGTTGCTGAAGAACAGTGGCATAGTTGTTGAAGAGGATGCTTGGCAGCTGCATGTACTTCCACACTGGAGGGCCAGAAAGTGGCTCTAATGAGACAGGCTATTGAGGGGTCATTGTGTTGGTGGATTGTTCTCAGCGCGGAGTGGGGGTCTGGTCTATTGTGTTGGCCAGCTGCCCGGGCAGACTAACAGACATATCTTCATCTTTCACTTGGCCAGCATTGACTGAGTAGTGACTAAGTAGAGACTATGTGTGTGTGTGTATGTGTGCACGCGTGTGTGTGCACTAGTGGTTTGTTCAACCGCACCTGCCCGAAATTGCTAACAACCACCTGACTATACAGTGCCTTCAGAAAGTATTCAGACCCCTAGACTTTTTCAATATTTTGTTAGGTTACAGCTTTATTCCAAAATGGATTAAAATATATATATATATATATCATCAATCTACACACAATACCCCATAATGACAAAGCAAAAACAGGTTTTTAGAAAATGTTGCTAATTTATTAAAAAAACTTTTAAAAAACTAAAATCTCACAGTTACGTAGGTATTCAGACCCTTTTATTCAGTACTTTGTTGAAGCACCTTTTTGTAGTGATTACAGCCTCGAGTCTTCTTGGGTATGATGCTGCAAGCTTGGCACACCTGTATTTGGGGAGTTTCTCCCATTCTTCTCTGAAGATCCTCTGAAGCTCTATCAGGTTGGATGGGGAGTTTTGCTTCACAGCTATTTTCAGGTCTCTCCAGAGATGTTCAATCGGGTTCAAGTCCGGGCTCTGGCTAGGCCACTCAAGGACATTCAGAGACATGTCCGGAAGACACTCCTGTGTTGTCTTGGCTGTGTGCTTAGGGTTGTTGTCCCCTTGGAAGGTGAACCGTCACCACAGTTTGAGGTCCTAAGCGCTCTGGAGCAGGTTTTCATCAAGGATCTGTCTGTGGCCTCCCGGGTGGCGCAGTGGTTAAGGGCACTGTACTGCAGCGCCAGCTGTACTACCAGAGACCCTGGTTTCGCGCCCAGGCTCTGTTGCAACTGGCTGCGACTGGGAGGTCTGTGGGATGATGCACAATTGGCCTAGCGTCGTCCGGGTTAGGGAGGGTTTGGCCGGTAGGGATATCCTTGTCTCATTGCGCACCAGCGACTCCTGTGGCGAGCTGGGTGCCGTGCACGTTAACCAAGGTTGCCAGGTGCATGGTGTTTCCTCTGACATTGGTGCTTCCGGGTTGGATGCGCGCTGTGTTAAGAAGCAGTGTGGCTTGGTTGGGTTGTGTATCGGAGGACACATGACTTTCAACCTTCGTCTCTCCCGAGCCCGTACGGGAGTTGTAGCGATGAGACAAGATAGTAGCTACTAAAACAATTGGATACCATGAAATTGGGGAGAAGAAGGGGTAAAAAAAAAGGATCTGTCTGTACTTTGCTCCGTTCATTTTTTCCTCAATCATGACTAGTCTCCCGGTCTGTGACGCTGAAAAACATCCCCACAGCATGATGTCGCCACCACCATGCTTCACCGTAGGGATGGTGCCAGGTTTCCTCCAGACATGTCGCTTTGGCATTCAGGCCAAAGAGTTTAATCTTGGTTTCATCAGACCAGAGTATAGTTCTTTCTCATGGTCTGATAGTCTTTAAGTGCCTTTTGGAAAACATCAAGCACACTGTCATGTGCCATTTACTGAGGAGTGGCTTCTGTCTGGCCACTCTACCATAAAGCCCTGATTGGTGAAGTGCTGCAGAGATGGTTGTCCTTCTGGAAGGTTATCCATCACCTCCCTGACCAAGGTTCTTCTCCCCCAATTGCTCAGCTCTAGGAAGAGTCTTGGTGGTTCCATACTAATTCCATTTCAGAATGATGGAGGCCATTGTGTTCTTGGGGACCTTCAATGCTGCAGAAATGTTTTGGTTCCCTTCCCCGGGTCAGTGCGTCGACACAATCCTGTCTCAGAGCTCTACGGACAATTCCTTCGACCTCATAGCTTCGTTTTTGCTCTGACGTGCACTGTGAACTGTAGGACCTTTGTATAGACAGGTGTGTGCATTTACAAATCATGTCCATTCAATTGAATTTACCACAGGTGGACTCCAATCAAGTTGTAGAACCATCTCAAGGATGATCAATGGAAACAGGATGCACCGGAGCTCAATTTCGAGTCTCATAGCAAAGGGTCTGAATACATGTAAATAAGGTATTTCTGTTTTTATTTTCAATATATTTCCAAAATTGTCTAAACCTGTTTTTGCTTTGTAATTAAGGCTGTAAGGTAACAAAATGTGGAAAAAGTTAAGGGGTCTGAATACTTTCCTGTATGTGATAAAGTGAAAATCTGAGGCCTGCACCCGACCCTAACGCGCTAATATAGAAAATGTGCCGTAGGCTACAGTCAGAGATGGCTGTCAACTTGTCTATAATTAGATACTGTATATGGAGCTTCTCTTCTGTCATTATATGTTGCCCTAGAACACAAAACAAATCCTTGCTCACCAGAATAATGTCATAAATTGATAGAAGGAATGCTTCAATCTAGTTGACATTGGTAAAGTTTTGCTTGTCATCTCTGCTTCTTTCACATAGCAAAGACGTTTAGGAAATGGGGAGAAAATGCAAGAACAAAAATACTGGAGTTTTTCGGTGGAACATTTCCAAATGACATCAGTTTGACCATTTGTAAGAAAATAGAAAGCTGTGAAAACAACCCAACATGTTTCTGATAATATTTCAGTTTGGCATGAATGCATATTTGATGTGATTGAAATACTATCAGCTTTTATGATGCTGATAAGGTAACACCTCTACAGAACCTATCTAAGTGTGCATTAGCATTCTCTCAAGATGCTCTCAGATGCTGAAAGAAATCATATTTCGACACTCCTGATCCTGAGTCCAAATTTAGCCTACATCAAATAAAATGGTATTTGTCACACAAAGACAACAGGTGTAGACTTTACTGTGAAATACTTACTTACGAGCCCTTTCCCAGCAATGCAGAATTAAAAAGTAAGAAAAAAAAAAAAAAACTAACCAGTAACACAATAAAATAACAATAATAGCTTGTGTACATTAGTACTCTGTGCCGGCCAGAGTGGCTCACTTGTGGGTGTGCTGGCAGCATATAGCAGCACGTTCGACTGTGCGTCAAGAATTCAGCATAGCAAGTTTGTATGAAGGTCTGGTTAGTAAATAGTTTAATCCATTCTTTATTTCATGAATTTATTCACAGGTAAATAGTAATATGCTCTAAACCGCTCTGGTGACAAACAAACTTTGCTGTCCTGTTTCCAATCGTTCACATGGCTGGGAGAACCTATTCAAGTAAGTAAATACAGTAAAAAAAAAAAAGCTTTTTAAACAATGTATTATTAGCTAACTAGCTATAGTGCAGGCTAACTCAAATGAACTGCTAACGTAGCAGTTCGCTATCTAGCCAACTTTACATACTGTGTAGCTAAGTTAATTAAATATCACCAGCTACCTAACTTAATTTTAGCTAGGTGTCTTGATGTGTTTATCATTGTAAAAACAAACTCCAAATGCATTTGTAGGTAGCTAGGTAACAGCCATTGAGAACGGTGAAAGGACAGCAGCCCCAATTGTCAAAGTGAGAGAGTAGGCTATGCTGGATAGGGCGGGTACTTTTGTGTAGTTCCAGTCCCTAGAAGTGAGAACAGAGATATAGTAACATAATATTCAGTGCTGTCTAATTTGAGTAAAATGAAGTCTGTTTATTGCAATGTTTTATGCCCTCAGATACAGAGAGCTTTGAAAGCCTGTCTGCAGATGAAGAGGTCCCAATGAAGAGCAGTGGTTTTCAGTCCTGGTCCTGGGGACTCAGAGGGGGGTGCACATTTTAGTTTTTAGCTTAGCACTACAGAGCGGATTCAAATGATCAACTCATCATCAAGCTTCAAGTGGTATTTATGTGCAGTTGAAGTCGGAAGTTTGCATATACTTAGGTTGGAGTCATTAAAACTCGTTTTTCAACCACCACAAATTTCTTGTTAACAAACTATAGTTTTGGCAAGTCGGTTAGGACATTTACTTTGTGCATGACACAAGTAATCTTTCCAACAATTGTTTACAGACAGATAATTTCACTTGTAATTTACTGTATCACAATACCAGTGGGTCAGAAGTTTACATACGCTAAATTGACTGTGTATGTTTACATACACTAAGTTTACATACACTCAATTTCCATGCTGCCTTTAAACAGCTTGGAAAATTCCATAAAATTATGTCATGGCTTTAGAAGCTTCTGATAGGCTAATTGACATCATTTGAGTCAATTGGAGGTGAAAAAGAAAGAGACACGCTCTGTCTCCTAGAGATGAACGTACTTTGATGCAAAAAGTGCAAATCAATCTCAGAACAACAGCAAAGGACCTTGTGAAGATGCTGGAGGAAACAGGTACAAAAGTATCTATATCCACAGTAAAACGAGTCCTGTATCGACATAACCTGAAAGCCAGACTACGGTTTGCAACTGCACATGGGGACAAAGATCGTACTTTTTGGAGAAATGTCCTCTGGTCTGATGAAACAAAAGTAGAACTGTTTAGCCATAATGGCCATAGTTATGTTTTCAGGAAAAAGGGGGAGGCTTGCAAGCCGAAGAACACCATCCCAACCATGAAGCACGGGGGTGGCAGCATCATGTTGTGGGAGTGCTTTGCTGCAGGAGGGACTGGTGCACATCACAAAATAGATGACATCATGAGGCAGGAAAAGTATGTGGATATATTGAAGCAACATCTCAAGACATCAGTTAAAGCTTGGTCACAAATGGGTCTTCTAAATGGACAATGACCCCAAGCATACTTCCAAAGTTGTGGCAAAATGGCTTAAGGACAACAAAGTCAAGGTATTGGATTGGCCAACACAAAGCCCTGACCTCAATCCCATAGAAAATTTGTGGGCAGAACTGAAAAAGCGTGAATGAGCAAGGAGGCCTACAAACCCGACTCCGTTACACCTGCTCTGTCAGGAGACAAAATTCACCCAACTTATTATGGGAAGCTTGTGGAAGGCTACCCAAAATGTTTGACCCAAGTTAAATAATTTAAAGGCAATGCTGCCAAATACTAATTGAGTGTATGTAATCTTCTGACCCACTGGGAATGTGACTGAAATAAATCTTTCTCTCTACTTTTATTCTGACATTTCACATTCTTAAAATAAAGTGGTGATCCTAACTGACCGAAGACAGGGCATTTTTACTATGATTAAATGTCAGGAATTGTGAAAAGCTGAGTTTAAATGTATTTGGCTCAGGTGTATGTAAACTTCTGACTTCAACTGTATTATTATTTGTGATGCTATCCTTGATATGATCCTGCTATTGTTTGCTACACATGCCCATGTGTGTGCACATGCATCTGTCTATCCAATGTTATCATGGTTTGTTATAAGAGATATTATACTTTCGAAATCCACAATGACCTGGGGATGTCAAAGTCTAATATTGACTATCTTCCATATTTCTACAGATACCTTGCAACTGGAGATTCCTTCAAAACGATTTGGTTACCACGCCCATCTGGGATTGCCTATCTGTGTCCTGCAGAACTTCATGAGGATGTAGATGAGGACCAGGAGGGGATCTGCAGGATTTTTCAAGGATGGGCGCTAACAACGCAGCACAGGAGGCAATCCGTGTGCGGGAGATCTTCACCTCCTACTTCTTCGAAGAGGGTGCTGTTCCTTGGCAACACCAAAGACTAGACTATGCACAACCAAAGGCTCTTAAGAGCCATCCACATTGCAATAAGTGTATTCTTCCATTTACTTCGCTATGTCAACTGCATTTATTCAATTCACAGTTTAGGTAAGGATCTGTACAAAAACAGAACAGGCTCCTTTAAGAGTCACCCATATTGAAATAGAAGACAATTAGACACCCTATAACCCACAGCTACACACTCGTGTATCAATCTGATTGATGGATTGTGTTGTGCAGTAAGCTGGCTCAGGTGTATAACTGTGGCTCCTTCCACCTTCAAAGAACAGGCAAGAGGGCCAACCATGGAGAATAGTAAGACATGGTCATTATTTCTATTTAATGTAGAAAATAATGTAGAAAATTATATATTGTTTGTCATCGTGTGTCTGTATGTTTTTCAGTATAAAGTACTTTTCAGCCATTTAATGTGGACAACGGGTGAGACGACACACAGATTCCTGTTGAACACTGTCTCTTCAACTACCTTATTTTCTCAATAACCGTCTCTCTCCTTCACGTCCTCCCTCTTCCCCCCCCCCCCCCCCCCTTCTGCCTAAATCCTCTAGGTTATATCAGCTGTGTCGGTGAACCCCTACCGAATCTGAACTGGCTACATAGAGGGCACAGTATGATCAGAGGTGAGAGGTCACTTGGTCGGGTCAACAGGAAGTATTATTAAATAGATGCTTTACACTGAAATGCAGCTAGAGATGTAGTAATCCCAGAGTTAATGATCCAAGGTCAGTTTTGCATTTCACCTCCTGATGATTATGATGACTGACAGTGTTAGAATAAAAAACCCACAAGGCTTAAACATGCTATATCTGTCTCTCGTCTACAGGTATGTCTTGATGTGAGAGAGGATGCCAACCCCCAGTCCCATCATCGCCACCTCACCCGCTCGGGCCAACTGGGGAGACACCACGAGAGACACTATTATACAATTGTGATGAACTGAGAGAATATTACATTTAGTCGCACTGTAATTCATGAATCATATGCTGTCATCCCTGCTCCTCTTTTCCTTTCTGTCTACTACACTTTTTCTCACACCTCTCTCCTCATCTCCTCTTTATTCCTCTGTGTTTATCATGCACACCAGATGTGCATTGAACAACAGACTGAACTTCTATTTATAATATAAGATTACAATTATAATATTTATAATGCATGTATTGTGTATTTATAACACTTCGATAACTTCTTTCAATAAAGCGTTTCACATTCTATCCTAGTTGAAATTAAGTCTCTCATTTGATTAAATACTACACCAATCCTGTGTCCTCAGATCAGTGCAGATGAAGGAAAGTAGATATTGAGATGAACCGGTTTTAGAGTATTTCCATAATGCATAGGAAGTATAGTGTACTGTTTTTAAATTCTGTTTCTGTGTATATCAGTTACAAATCAGCCTTTAACTAGTTAAATCATGTTTCTAGTCTATTGCATAGTTATAATGTGTAACCATTGCTGTCCCATGGGCATGATTGGTAAACACTGTTGAAGTGTATAATTTAGGGGTGCAACTTTCACTTTCTGAAATGGCATTTTTGTGCCCCCCCAGTATTATCATTGGAATATTCTAAAAAACAAAGCAACGATGTGCTTTAGGACCATGCGGATGCCACCAAGCAGTTGACGGCTATTTGGAGTGTTTATCCGACTGGATCAAAAAATATATATTTATTATGCCCCCCCACTTCTTGCGCTGCTGGTATGATTGTAATAGATACATGCAGACACAGCATCAAATACTGGAGTTTGATACTCCTGGTATTGGATATGACTGTAAAGGAACGTCTCACAGACGTTCATACCTGAACTGCACCTTTATTTGCAAAGGTAGAGTACATGATCAGTGAATACAGTCAATGTACAGGCTACAATGTGGGAATCTCATGCTTGGTATTAACTACATGCATCCTTGGCGCAATAAAGTTATATTATATTCTACTCAATCAATAGGCTTCGTTAAATCCATTCAGACTGTTTTGAACACTCTCCATTCCTTTGGAACTTAGTGTATAATGTTTACTGTTCATTATTTTATTGTTTAACTTTTGTTTATTAGCTATTTCACTTGCTTTGGCAATGTAAACATATGAGAGAGAGAGGCAGCACACTCAGTCACCTCTGAACAGTCTGAGCAGGACAGGACCTTGGAGTGTTCCTCACTCATAGCACTGTGCTGCTCCCTCTTCACTAACTAGGCATTGTTGTCTCTCCTCCCACTCAGAAGTTATTGCTACATATTGGAGAAACTTCAGAAAGATTTTAGGATTATATTTCCTGCTGGGAATATTCCCACTATAGCTCCACTTTCTCTGCAGGATGGTACAAATCACTACCTCTTAGTCTGCCAGAATAAACCAACAGAAAAACACACCTGCAATGTTCTTAAAGATGGCGATTAAAGTTTTGAATTTTATCTCAAAAACGCAGAAATAGCAATGCTAACATTTGGCCTCTTAAAAATCTCTCTCCAGTACCAGCTCTCCATCCTCCCCATTCACAGTTTCTCTCCTTCTTTCCTCTCCTCTTCTCCAGAACTTGTACCAGAACAGGTTTCTCGGACTTGGACGAGCAGCAATGGCATCCCCGTCACGTTCGTCCCAGAACCGCCGGCGCTGTAAGCACCCGATCCGCCACAGCTACAATCCCGAGCAGTTCCCTAACGTCAACTTCCAGAACGGCTTTCCTGAGGTCGTGGCGACTATGCACCGCTCGACCAGCGACACAGACCTGGTGACATCACATAGCCGTTCAACGCTCACCGTCAGCTCCTCACTCTATGCCATCGGTCAGACCCAGGACATCCTCATCTGCTGGGACATCAAGGAGGAGGTGGACGCTGGGGACTGGATTGGCATGTACCTCATCGGTGAGCACTGCCATAATAGTGATTTTCATAGAAGGGACCAAAGCAATACGTTATCGTAGATGATAGTGAGGCAGCTAGAGACAGTGAGATGAAGAGCAGCTTATTTCAAATCTTGTAAACTGTTACACATACTGCATGTGATCTTCTTCGGAGTTAGCTTTTGGGGAAGAGGAATAGGTGTGTAGGACAAGAACTAGAATGTGTTCATTCAAGTCTACAGTATTTGAAAGGGACTGTATGTACACTACATAGAGAGCAATGCGATGACTCAGGTCATGTTAGGTCAGGTCATGTCCAGTCTGCCTTCCCTTATCATTTGAGGTTATCTGAAGGTGGTGTTGTGGTGCTCAGACACAGTTAATGTTACGTATCCACAGGGAACTGACAATGCTTGTGTGATACTGTAATGGGACTTTGTATCTCACCTTCACCTCCCTCCCTTTCGACTCTCTCAGAAGAAGTTTCGTCTGAGAACTTTCTAGACTACAAGAGCCGTGGAGTGAATGGTTCGCACAAGGGCCAGATAGTGTGGAAAATTGAGGCCAACTCCTATTTTGTGGAGCGTAAGTGCATTTCTGGAAATACATCCAAAACCAGCTACATTACAGTACACTACATCCCCCACACACTGAGAGAGCTGTTTTATAACGGATGTAGCATCTACCACTCAGAACAGGACACTGCTTTGTCAGTGCATATTGTAAATCTTTACATACAGTGGGGCAAAAAAGTATTTAGTCAGCCACCAATTGTGCAAGTTCTCCCACTTAAAAAGATGAGAGAGGCCTGTAATTTTCATCATAGGTACACTTCAACTATGACAGACAAAATTAGAAAAAAAATCCAGAAAATCACATTGTAGGATTTTGTATTAATTTATTTGCAAACTATGGTGGAAAATAAGTATTTGGTCAATAACAAAAGTTTATCTCAATACTTTGTTATATACCCTTTGTTGGCAATGACAGAGGTCAAACGTTTTCTGTAAGTCTTCACAAGGTTTTCACACACTGTGGCTGGTATTTTGGCCCATTCCTCCATGCAGATCTCCTCTAGAGCATTGATGTTTTGGGGCTGTTGCTGGGCAACATGGACTTTCAACTCCCTCCAAAGATTTTCTATGGGGTTGAGATCTGGAGACTGGCTAGGCCACTCCAGGACCTTGAAATGCTTCTTACGAGGCCACTCCTTCGTTGCCCGGGCGGTGTGTTTGGGATCATTGTCATGCTGAAAGACCCAGCCACGTTTCATCTTCAATGCCCTTGCTGATGGAAAGAGGTTTTCACTCAAAATCTCACGATACATGGCCCCATTCATTCTTTCCTTTACACGGATCAGTCGTCCTGGTCCCTTTTCAGAAAAACAGCCCCAAAGCATGTTTCCACCCCCATGCTTCACATTAGGTATGGTGTTCTTTGGATGCAACTCAGCATTCTTTGTCCTCCAAACACGAAGAGCTGAGTTTTTACAAAAAAGTTATATTTTGGTTTGATCTGACCATATGACATTCTCCCAATCTTCTTCTGGATCCTCCAAATGCTCTCTAGCAAACTTCAGACGGGCCTGGACATGTACTGGCTTAAGCAGGGGGACACGTCTGGCACTGCAGGATTTGAGTCCCTTGCAGCATAGTGTGTTACTGATGGTAGGCTTTGTTACTTTGGTCCCAGCTCTCTGCAAGTCATTCACTAGGTCCCCCCGTGTGGTTCTGGGATTTTTGCTCACCGTTCTTGTGATCATTTTAACCCCACGGGGTGAGATCTTGCGTGGAGCCCCAGATCGAGGGAGATTATCAGTGGTCTTGTATGTCTTCCATTTCCTAATAATTGCTCCCACAGTTGATTTCTTCAAACCAAGCTGCTTACCTATTGCAGATTCAGTCTTCCCAGCCTGGTGCAGGTCTACAATTTTGTTTCTGGTGTCCTTTGACAGGTCTTTGGACTTGGCCATAGTGGAGTTTGGAGTGTGACTGTTTGAGGTTGTGGACAGGTGTATTTTATACTGATAACAAGTTCAAACAGGTGCCATTAATACAGGTAACGAGTGGAGGACAGAGGAGCCTCTTAAAGAAGAAGTTACAAGTCTGTGAGAGCCAGAAATCTTGCTTGTTTGTAGGTGACCAAATACTTATTTTCCACCATAATTTGCAAATACATTTATTAAAAATCCTACAATGTGATTTTCCAGATGTTTTTCCCTTATTTTGTCTGTCATAGTTGAAGTTTACCTATGATGAAAATTACAGGCCTCTCTCATCTTTTTAAGTGGGAGAACTTGCACAATTGGTGGCTGTCTAAATACTTTTTTGCCCCACTGTAACACTGAAACTATCTCATAACCATTTTGTTTCTCATTACCATTGTGACCATTTTGTATCTTCAGAATTCCATAAGTTTCAGGATTTCCCTTTAGAATCACAAATCCTTCTTACTCTGTACAGATTAAAGCAAGTCTATTTGGAAGAGATTCCATAAATAAAATAATTGACATCATTTATACAGCCAAATGATCCCATTAGTTCCTCTAGACTAGAGAACCGACACTGACTGTATAGTACAGTAGGCCCCGGTGTGGACAGCTCTGCTTAGACACAAAGTGCAGCTATGAGTAACTACCATAGTGCTATCCTCCCCTCATCTGGTTCTGCTAAAGTAATACGTTGTCATCTGTGGGTGATTTTGTTATTTAGCTAACACTGCTTATTGTTTATTTACCTAAAGTAAGACTCATCCCTCAAAGAGCTCCTCCCACCTCATCAGTAGGGACAGCTCATTCGCAAGAATCAGATATCTATCAATCAATCAATCACATTTATTTATAAAGCCCTTTTTACATCAGCCGTTATAAAATAAACCCAGCCTTAAACCCCAAACAGCAAGCAATGCAGATGTAGAAGTACGGTGGCTAAGAAAAACTCCCTAGAAAGGCCAGAACCTATGAAGAAACCTAGAGAGGAACCAGGCTCTGAGGGGTGGCCAGTCCTCTTCTGGCTGTGCCGGGTGGAGATTATAACAGAACATGGCCAAGATGTTAAAACGTTCACAGATGACCAGCGGGGTCAGATAAAAATAATCACAGTGGTTGTAGAGGGTGCAACAGGACAGCACCTCAGCAGTAAATGTCAATTGGCTTTTCATAGCCGATCATTCTGAGTTAGAGACAGCAGTTGCGGTAGAGAGAGTCCAAAACAGCAGGTCCGGGACAAGGTAGCACGTCCAGTGAACAGGTCAGGGTTCCATAGCCGCAGGCAGAACAGTTGAAACTGGAGGAGCAGCATGACCAGGTGGACTGGGGACAGCAAGGAGTCATCATGCCAGGTAGTCCTGAGGCATGGTCCTAGGGCTCAGGTCCGCCGAGAGAAAAAGAAAGAGAGAGAATTAGAGAGAGCATACTTAAATTCACACAGGACATCGGATAAAACATGAGAAATGCTCCAGATATAAAAGACTCACCCTTGGCCCCCGACACATAAACTACTGTAGCATAAATACCCAAACAGGGCCAAACAGACAGGATATAACATCACCCACTTTGCCAATGCACAGCCCCCACACCACCAACCTATGTTTTATTATTTTACCTTTATTTAACTAGGCAAGTCAGTTAAGAACAAATTCTTATTTTCAATGACATTCTAGGAACAGTGGGTTAACTACCTGTTCAGGGGCAGAACAACAGATTTGTACCTTGTCAGCTCAGGGGTGTGAACTTGCAACCTTTCGGTTGCTAGTCCAACGCTCTAACCACTAGGCTAACCTACTACCCTGAGACAAGGCCGAGTATAGCCCACGAACCTGAGGGGGTGTGCCAACCCAGACAGGAAGATCACGTCAGTGACTCAACACACTCAAGTGACGCACCCCTCCTAGGGACGGCATGGAAGAGCACCAGTATGCCAGGGACTCAGCCCCCGTAATAGGGTTAGAGGCAGAGAATCTCAGTGGAGAGAAGGGAACCGGCCAGGCAGAGACAGCAATCAATCTTTTGGCCAATACCATTCGCTGGTGCCTGTGTGCCACCCTATAGGCTCAATGGTGTTGATTCTCAAGCATCTCCATTTAGCTACCACAGTAGATTAGCAGCTTGTAAAGCAGCCACTGAGATTCTTATCTCTGTGTAATTAAATTGATAGTATTATCCCTCTGTGTAATTAAATAGATAGTATTATCTCTCTGTGTAATTAAAGGGATAGTATTATTTCTCAGTGTCAGGCTCCGCTGCTAATAACCATGTAGCTGAGGACCGTCTGCTCTCTCTCCCCCAGTTTATTGGCATGCTGCTCACAACAGCTTTCTTAGGTCACGCTGGTGTGTCTCTGGCCTGTTTTTGAGAGCTTTCCAACTGTGAAACCTGATTAAGGTGCCAATAAACAGAGAAATAGTGTATAATGCAAACAGTAGGTCATTCTAAAAAGATAGGACAATCTCTCTTAAACTAACTTCTGTCCTCTCTTCTGTCATCTGTCTCTTCTTTCCTCTCAGTGGAGACCAAGATCTGTTTTAAATACTACCATGGTGTGAGCGGGGCCCTGCGAGCCACCACCCCCAGTTTGACTGTGAAGAACCCCTCAGTTCCGGTGAGTGTGTAGGACTACTTAATCCAAGCCTGGTATTAGTGCTACTGTACATGGGCGCTATATGTTTATATGGGCTTCTCAAGGGGCACTGAAGGGAAGAGATGGTGAATTACTACAACGGATCTACTGTATGTCTTTCCATCTAAATATTTTTCCATTGTCTGGGTTGAAGCTTATCACTAGAGCCTAGAGTGGTAAGAAAAGTAAGAAGAAAAATCCTGACTGTTCCAGAAAGGGGTTATCATGTCATCTGTTGTCCAGTGTTACCTGGATTACTAGGGGTTATCAGACGTGATTTAAAGGGCAGATATAATGGATTTAGCAATCCATTAGATTGGTTACCCTTCTTTTCTCATTGACCGGAAAAGAAAATCCTGAAATTGAAAGTGGTGCTAAGTGTAAATTATTATATGCTTATTGGCTGGTTGACATTGCCTGTCTTGAGAGAGATCACACACAGACAGACAGCAGTCTGAGAGATAGACAGATACGCCACAGCCAGAGGTGAACAGAGAGGGGAATCAGATAATGTCCTTGTGTTGTCCCTGTGGAGTACACTGTAGTAGAGGTCCCCTGTGGGCACTCCAGCTGTCTGCTGGAGGCTCACTGCAGCCAGGGAGTGAAATGCATTAGCCCAGGCCTATGCAGGCCCTGCCCCCACAGCCTACATACGCCCACACTGCTATAATGACTACTCACTTGTCCTCCTAGAGATCACACCCAGAGGAACAATCTCAGAAACACATCAATGCCACAGCCTGTCAAAATGCCATTGTAGGGCCTCCCGGGTGGCGCAGTGGTTAAGGGCGCTGTACTGCAGCGCCAGCTGTGCCATCAGAGTCCCTGGGTTTGCGCCCAGGCTCTGTCGTAACCGGCTGCGACCGGGAGGTCTGTGGGGCGACGCACAATTGGCCTAGCATCGCCCGGGTTAGGGAGGGCTTGGTCGGTAGGGGTGTCCTTGTCTCATCCTTATCCTCCACCTCCATCATCTCTCAGTGGCCCTCCATCATCTCTCAGTGGCTATTTTCCACAAATCCACCTGCCTGCTATAAAGATCCTTAGGCAGGCTTACACCTGTGGAGGAGGAACAGGGAGGAGAGGTGCTGTAAAGGTGGGCGCTGATGTTGCTCTTTCTTACTCTCTCTCTCTCTCTCTTTCTCTCTATCTCTCTTTCTCACCCTCTCTCTGTGTAGGTGTTTAAGCCCGTCACAAATGAAGAAGTCCCCCAGAGCACAGGCAGCAGAAGACTCATTAGCTTCTCCCTCTCAGGTGAGCATGCCCCCCCCCCCCCTACCACCACGTTACCTTGGCAACACATCTCTACAGGGTTGGGCCAGCACATGTGCCAGCATTACTGTGGCAAAGGGCAACACACAGCTTGTGTCTCCATAGCAACTCATCCCAGGATTCAGATACAGTACTATCATCCATCTGGAGTACATCATGTGCATTACAGGAAGGAATGTTCTGTGCCAACTGGCATGATACAGAATGCTAGCAGTTAGAGAAATATCGACAAACCCACACTTACATGACGATGATGAAAAGGATTCCTTTCTCCTAACACTTCCATACTTAAATGCCGCTGTTTCATTCCCAAACGCTGCATGAAGAAATACATCACATCTGTAGAAATGTCACAAAAACATCCTAACATCCTGACTCATCATAGGAAAAGCACAGTGAGTCTATTGTGCTAAGTGTTTCCGACAGTCTTGAGTTGAGTTGGATTCCTAACTGAGGGATGCATCAGCAGCAGCAGCAGCAGTAGAGGCATGATCCAGTTCCACCTGATTCACAGTGAGGTAGTGCAGATGAAAGGTGGGTGTGACAGCTTGCTCAGTCGTGTATCCAAACGATTCTCTCCCCCCACAGCTGCATGGGAGATGTCGGGGGGAGGCAGATGGGATTTCAGACAGCAGCTCTTCCCCTTTCGTCTTCAGCTTTGATCAACACAGGCTTACAAATACTGAACAAACATACTGACTGTAGTAGTCCCTGTCTGGTCCCAGATCACTGGGAGGCTATGTATGACATGTCTGTCACAAATATTACAGAGCAGAGTTGGAGAGAAGTTCAAGTTAAATGCAACGTTATGCAAAATAATAATTCTGTCTAGACCTATTTTTCAGGGAGAGTTATTCTGTCTCTGCTCTGCTATAGTAGAACATACTACTACTATTGTAGAAGTACAGCATACTGTGGCAACACAGGATATTGAACCAAATTGATTTGCAGAGCTAAAAGGAACATTCTCTTTCTCAAGGACATTCCTGCTGACTGCACTCTGCTCTTCTTTGTCAGAAGTATGGGATTTTCTTAAGCCATTAAAGGTGTAATTTTAAAGCCGTTTATCCTCATTGTCTCCTCCTCTATACTCTTATCGTCTCTGGTAGATTTCCACGCCACGGGGCTGAAGAAAGGGATGTTCTTCAACCCTGACCCCTACCTGAAGATCGCCATCCATCCCGGCAGGAACAGCATCTTTCCAGCGCTGCCACACCACGGCCAGGAGAAACGCTCCAGCATCGTCTGTAACACCATCAACCCCCGCTGGCAGAGAGAGGTGAGAGGAAGGCCCTGACAAGGCTTTATATTCTATGTGTTCCAAGACAATTGTTGCTATCTGGCTCGAAGGACTATGAAAAAGCAAGCAACCTTGAGTATGCTCTCTGTAACAGGGCAATAAAGTCAGGCAGAGTGACAGTCTTAAGGTGCTTTATACAATATGTTATACAGGTACTGTTGACCTGGAACCACATGGAAACACTAACTGGGATGTACAGAATTTACACAGGTGTAACCAAAGTTGTTTTTCTTGTTTTTGCTCAAGAGAACAAGTGCTGAAAATGGGTTACAACAGTTGTGGTTTGGTTGTGATGAGTTTATAGCACTATCCCTGCAACATTCAGGAAGTATTTAGACCCTAGTATATTTTATTTTTTCCTCATCAATCTACACACAGTACCCAATAATGACAAAGCAAAAACAGGTTTTTAGACTTTTTTTTTGCTGTAAATATCACATTCACATTTAAGTATTCAGACCCTTTACTCAATACTTTGTTGAAGCACCTTTGGCAGGGATTACAGCCTCCAGTCTTCTTGGGTATGATGCTACAAGCTTGGCACACCTGTATTTGGGGAGTTTCTCCCATTCTTCTCTGCAGATCCTCTCAAGCTCTGCAACTCAAGGACATTCAGAGACATGTCCCGCAGCCACTCCTGCATTGTCTTGGCTGTGTGTGCTTAGGGCCCCAGTCCGAGGTCCTGAGCACTCTGGAGCAGGTTTTCATCAAGGATCTCTCTGTACTTTGCTCCGTTCATCTTTGCTGACGAGACTCCTAGTCACTGCAGCTGAAAATGGTGGTGCCAGGTTTCCTCCAGAGAGTTCAATCTTGATTTCATCAGACCAGAGAATCTTGTTTCTCATGGTCTGATTCCAAGAACACAGGATGAGATGTTACTATCCTTTGTGCAAGCACTTCCAAGAGTTAATGAACAGTGAGCCTGGTGAAATTTGGGGAGCGCATCGTCAGTAGTGTACCTTTGGTTCCTAGGGTGTTTCGGCCTTTCACACTATACACCCTCCCCAAAGGCGGCCAGCGACAGGGTGATCAATCCTACGCTTGCGTCCCATTCCCAATTAGTCATAGGAGTTGCCTTGTTGATGATAGCCAACATCCCATGGGACTACGCATGGCAGGGGCATCCTCCTCCCTGAGTCAAGCATTGTTGACCTCTTGCATTCCTGGCCCTCTCACTTCGGGGCCCAGCTGGGGTCTTTCCTCTTCATCCAGAGCCACTGACTGCTGCCTTCTGCCGCCTCCGATACAGCTTTGATTGCCGAACGCTGGCTCTGGCCCTTAATTCCAAGGTCTCTAAGCAGTCTGGTTGTAGATGTTGCCACAAAGCCCACCTCCACTGGTCGGACTTCTGTGTTCCAGCCATGATGCCGTGCTTCGGCAGCTAGATCGGCATAGCGCAGATGCTTTCGCTCATAAGCCTCATCTACTGAGTCCTCCCAGGGTACTGTGAGCTCAATGATGAAGACCTTCTTGAGCGAACGGGACCAGAGCACCATGTCAGGTCTTGGGTCAGGGTGGTGGTTGCGATCTCCGGAGGAAACACAAGTTGCCGGCCAATGTCAGCTAGCATTTTCCAGTCGCGGGCCAAGCGCAGCTGGTCTCGCTCTAATGGTGTCGAGCCGCTTCGGTGGTTTAGCCCCTTCGCGGACAAAGTTTGTCCGTAAGGGGTGTGATGCTGCTGGGGGTGGTAGGGAGTTGGTGGCAGCTCGCTTGTCCTCCAGGGCGGACGCAAGGTTTTTAAGGACTTGGTTGTCACGCCAAGTGTAGCGTCCTTGGGTGAGGCTTGTTTTACACCCTGTGAGAATGTGCCTGAGGTTGGCTGGCATGGAACAGAGGGCACAGTCCGGACCTTCACCATACCATTGGTGAAGATTAACTGGAGTTGGAAGGAAGTCATATGTTGCTCTGATGGAGAAGCTCAACCGCCTCGCTTCCATGGCCCACAGATCCTTCCAGCTGATCTTCCTCTTCTCCACACTATCCCATCGAGTCCACTGTCCCTGTTTGGAAAGAGAGACTGCCTTGGCCCACCTTGCAGCCTCCTCCTGATGGCGTACTTCCTGCACTACCATCTTCCGCCGCTCTGGTGCAGTGGCCTTACTCCTTACTTACCCACAATGTCAGTATGTCTGAGGGCTGCTGTTGCCTCCTGGACTGCTTTTCCTGGCCTCCATTTGCGCCCAGTTGCCAAGGTCGGCGCGTTGTTGCTCACCACTGGGTCTCGAGATTCATTCAGTGTCATCTGGAGCCTGGTTTTTGAACACTTGAATTCCTCTATTAGACTGGTGAGGGGCAGCTTGAGGACACCATCTCCATAGAGGCCTATGGTGGTAAGGCATCGTGGAACTCCGAGCCACTTCTTTAAGTAGCCTGTGACTCCTCTTTCCATCTTCTCCACTGTTGAGATTGGAACCTCATACACTGCTAAGGGCCACAACACCCGGGGTAGGAGACCAAACTGCAGACACCAGGCCTTTAACTTTCCAGGTAGCTGGGTGTTGTCGATGAACTGTAGGCTACTACTAATGTCTTTGCGCAGCTGTTGCACCTGGTCTTTGTCCTTCAGGCTTGCATCATACCACCTTCCAAGGCTTTTTACCGGCTGCTCAGACACTGTTGGGATTTGGTCATCTCCGATGAAGAATTTCAGGTCAGAGAGTACTCCCTTCACAATCGAGATGCTGCGTGACTTGGATGGTTTAATCTTCATACGGGCCCAGCTGATGTTCTCCTCAAGTTTTCTGAGCAGTCTCCTGGTGCATGGGACAGAGGTGGTCAATGTTGTAATGTCGTCCATGTAGGCTCTGAGTGGAGGGAGTCGGAAACCAGAGTCGACTCGCTGTCCACCAGCAACCCATTTTGAGGATCTGATGATAACCTCCATTGCCATTATGAATGCCAATGGAGAAATGGTACATCCCGCCATTATACCTACATTCAGGCACTGCCATGAGGTGGTGAACTCTGAGGTGGTGAAGCAGAACTGCAGATCCTGGAAGTACGACTTCACCAGGGTTGTGATGGTGTCCGGTATGTGGAAAAATCTGAAGGCAGACCACAGGAGTTCATGGGGCACAGAGCCAAATGCATTGGCGAGGTCGAGAAAGACTACATGGAGGTCCCTTTTTCCACCTTGGCCATTTGGATCTGGTGCCAGATCATGCTGGAATGTTCCAAGCAGCCAGAGAACCCTGATATTCCTGCCTTCTGTACAGATGTATCGACGTACGCATTCCTTTGCAGGTACTCAGCCATCCTCTGGGCAATGACCCTTAAGAAGATTTTACCCTCGACATTCAGTAAGGAGATTGGACGGAATTGGCTGATGTTCACTGCATCCTTCTCCTTAGGGATCAGGACCCCCGCCTGCCCTACGCCACACTTTGGGTATTATCTTATTTTTCCAAGCTGTTCTCATAAGCCTCCAGAGGAACCTCAGGACGTCTGGTGCGTTCTTATACACTTTGTACGGGACTCCATTTGGCCCCGGGGCTGATGCTGTTCTTGCCCGTCGAACTGTGTTTTCCACCTCTTTCCATGTTCAATGGGTGGGATATCTGATGGGATGGCCAGATGTTCATGTCGCTTTGAGTCAAAGTTTGTTGTTCTCAGGTGCTCCTCTAGGTCTTTCTTTGTTGTTTTTAGAGCTCCACTTTTTTCCTTCGTGAAGAGACTTTTAAGGAACTTGAAGGGATCTTTATAGAATCGAGTTCTAGTTTGTTCTTTCTTCCTTCTGCTTTTCCGTAGGTTCTCTGCTCTGCGGAGGGATGCCAACCGGGTTTTGATATCAGCCTGAAGTGCCTCTATGCCCTCCTTTTCCACTTCCGAGGCCTTCTTCCACTGTTTCTTAAGCTGTCGCCTTTCTTGAACGAGGCACTTGATTTCTTGTTGCCTCCTGGAAACTGGTGGGGTTGGAACCTTTCTCCCGCCTTTTGCCTCTTCCACTCCAAATCTTTCTGTCCCGTACTCATAGATAATGTCCCCCATCCTCTCCAACTTCTTCTCCACTGTGCCTCGAAGTTTCTCGAGGGTCAAGGTAAGGTCAGTATTCACTGTTTCCCACAACTTCTTGTCACTGGCGCCAGGCCACTTCACATACGGCCTGTGCCCTGGTAGTCTCCTCTCGACTGCAGGTCTGGGAGGCTCGGTGAGTTCCACTCCTGTTGTTGGTTCCACCTCAGTTGTTACTTCGGTGCTTGAGTTTACGTCCTCCATGACAGTGGTACTGATGCACTACAAACTATGGTTTGCGTCCAGTTGCTGTGCTTCATTCGACTGATTTGATCGCTTTCGCAGAAAGCAATCAATGTGAGGCCTCTGTCTCTCTTTACCCAAACACCCCTTCTTCCCCTGGTGGATCCTCAACCCATGGTGTGATGTAACTTTCCTCCAACCACAGACACATACCTGCATCTGTTTGTGGCCCGCTGTTGCAGCAGAACTTGTGACAGTTGCTGTGGTGTTCTCTTGTGCTGTGCTCTCATTACTCGTAGTCGTTTCCGGTCCAGTCGTTACCATGTTGTCAGCCGATGAGTCATCTTCCGCCCCCGCTCTCGCAGACTCTAGGGGTATTCTCGTATGTTGACTTTCTGTAGCTAAAGCGGGTGTTTCCAACATACTGCAAAGCATGGGAAACTACAGAAATGGGAAGCTACCCCATGACTGTCCCAGTGGGGTCTATTCCCTCCTGTCAGCCGTCTCTCCGTGCCGCCACAAGGACTTTCCCCTGTTGTCAGCTGATCTTTCTCAGCAGTCACTGGACAAGTCCAGATATTCAGATTCAAAGAACACAGGATGAGATGTTACTATCCTTTGTGCAAGCACTTCCAAGAGTTAATGAACAGTGAGCCTGGTGAAATTTGGGGAGCGCATCGTCAGTAGTGTACCTTTGGTTCCTAGGGTGTTTCGGCCTTTCACACTATACACCCTCCCCAAAGGCGGCCAGCGACAGGGTGATCAATTCTACGCTTGCGTCCCATTCCCAATTAGTCATAGGAGTTGCCTTGTTGATGATAGCCAACATCCCATGGGACTATGCATGGCAGGGGCATCCTCCTCCCTCAGTCAAGCATTGTTGACCACATACCTCCTGGCCCTCTTACTACGGGGCCCAGCTGGGGTCTTTCCCAGAGAGTATCTGAGAGTATTTAGGTGCCTTTTGACAAACTTCAAGTGGGCTGTCATGTGCCTTTTACTGAGGAGTGTCTTACATCTGGCCACTCTACCATAAAGGCCTGATTGGTGGAGTGCTGCAGAGATGGTTGTCCTTCTGGAAGGTTTACCCATCTCCACAGAGGAACTCTAGAGCTCTGTCAGAGGGACCATCGGGTTCTTGATCACCTACCTGACCAAGGTCCTTTCCCCCTGATTGTGTGGTCGGGCGGCCAGCTCTAGGAAGAGTCTTGGTGGTTCCAAACTTCTTCCATTTAAGAATGATGTAGGCCACTATGTTCTTGGGGACCTTCAATGCTGCAGACATTTTTTCATACCCTTTCCCAGATCTGTACCTCGACACAATCCTTTCTCGGTGCTCTACGGACAATTCCTTCGACCTCATGGCTTTGTTTTTGCTCTGACATTCACTGTTAAATGTGGGATCTTATATAGACGTGTGTGCCTTTCCAAATTAATGTCCAATCAATTGAATTTCCCACAGGTAGACTCCAATCAAGTTGTAGAAATATCTCAAAGATGATCAATGGAAACAGGATGTACCTGAGCTCAATTTCAATTCTCATAGCAAAGGGTCTGAATACATTAGCAAAAATGTCTAAAAACCTGTTTTCGCTTTGTAATTATGGGGTATTGTTTGTAGATTGCTGAGGAAATGTTTTACTTAATCCATTTTAGAAAATGTCAAGGGATGTGAATACTTTCCGAAGGCACTGTATACTTTTTTTTTTAAATAAATGAGTGCACAAAACATTAGGAACACCCACTCTTTCCATGATGTAGACTGACCAGGTGAATCCAGGGCTGTGTTCGAATACCCATACCGTATACTACATACTTAATGAGTATATACTACATACTATTAGTTCATTTTAGTATACTGTAAGTGAACGGTATTGTTTCAGTTGAGCGTACCAGAGCTTCGCCTGTCTACTGGAAGTTGATGCTGTTGCTATGCAACCTCGTGCTAGCTTGTTAGCATATCAAATGACTAGCTAAATATTTTATGATTTTCGGTGTGTTTGTAAATTCAATCTGGTGCGGCAGAGTGCACTCTGGGTGTTCGTAAATGCAGAACATTGTCAGATTGTCCGTTCGTAAATTTAGAGCGTTTCGCTCTCGGAGCGTTCATTTGTAGTCAAGCAGCCAAGTTAACTGGCTAACGTTGATTATATACTTCCAGAAACAACTGAGAAAACACCTCACTCTAACCATTTTACTTGCCCTAGCAGAGCTGGTTAGGCTGTTTTCATGTTATCCAGAGCGTTGGTGACTGTAACTGTGCTGCTGGCAAAAATGTAGTTGCTTTTTTTTTTGCCGAAGTTTACAGACACCGGCCATATTCAATGGGTGTTAAGCGTTTGTAAATTTATCAGTTATTCTGCGGGAGAGTCCTCTGAAATCTGAGTAAATAGCCAGAATTAACCATGTCCATTTAAATGCAAAATGACTATACCACTTAGCTAAGAATTGTGTGAATAATCAAGTCAATAAATGTTGGGTAGTTAGTTAGATAGCATATAGTTAATATACTGCCTGGCAAGTTCGATGTATTAGTAGCCAACTAATGTTAGGTAACTAGCTAACATACCGGTAGATGCTGCTGTAATGCTATGCGATTCATAAGGATAGCATAGCTAACAAATTGTCAACCAACATAACATGCAATGTAACTTATTTGAAAGTCATTACTTTATGACATTGCTCAACATTTTCTTAACATTTGACATAATTAGTTAAAGCAATGAGTTTGTATCCGCTCTTGTAGGACTTCTTTGCTTCGGCTGCATATTTTCCGCCATTTTCTACAAATCTGAAAATGTTGTGAAGCTATGCCCATTTTCTGAAGAATTGCATTATGGTCCCTAAATGCACTGAAATAGTGTCCACTGCTTGTATACTTCGTATTTTGGCGAATTTAGTTCGACATCCGTGAACTTTTGGCATACTAACTATATCCATGCTATGACCAATAACTATATACTCAATTCACTAAATACTCAATTCAAGTCACATATAGTACGGTTAGTGCGGTTAGTATGAGTATTTGAACACAGCTCAGGTGAAAGCTAATATCTCTTATTGGCTTGTCTAGTTAAATAAAGGTTAAATATAATAAATAAAAATGTAAATTATTGATGTCACCTGTTAAATCCACTTCAATGTGTAGATGAAGGGGAGGAGACAGTTTAAAGTACGTTTTTTAAGCCTTGAGACAATTGAGACATGAACTGTGTATGATTGCCATTCAGAGGGTGAATGGGCAAGAGAAAAGATGTAAGTGCCTTTGAACAGGGTATGTTAGTAGGTGCCAGGCGCACTGGTTTGAGTATGTCAAGAACTGCAACGCTGCTGGGTTTTTCACTCTCAACAGTTTCCTGTGTGTATCAAGAATAGTCCACCACCCAAAGGACATCCAGCCAACTTGACACAACTGTGGAAGCATTAGAGTCAACATGGGCAGGAAGCATTGGAGTCAACATGGGCGGGAATCGTTGGAGTTAACATGGGCCAGCATGCTGTGGAACGCGTTCACACCTTGTAGAGTCCATGCCTGACGAATTGAGGCTGTTCTGATGGCAAAAAGGGGTGGAACGTAATATTAGAAAGGTGTTCCTAATATTTTGTATGAGTGTGTATGAATGTGACAGTGTTGTTTGGTGAGCGATATTAACTTGAGGAACAATGTGTATTGCAAGGCATGCTGAGATCTCATTAAACCCATCCGCTGTGTTCCTCCTCCTCCTCATCATGGGGGGATTTACATTTACACTGCTAATGAGGAGAGTGCTTTGGAGGACATACAGTCAGAAAATTGGTGAAACAGGCAGGCATGAAGGCAGGCAGAGATAGACAGAGAGGGAGCGAGAGAGAGAGAGAGTAGAGGAAGGTAGAGGGGGTAGGAGGATAAGTGGGAAAGAGGAGGAATTTTATTTTACATGTCTCTTAGAGAGAGGGAAGGGAAAAGACATTTGAGGGACAGGCAGGCAGTAGGCTTATTAACATTTGACTTGTTTAGTGAGGGATATTCCCCTCCC
Source organism: Oncorhynchus mykiss (assembly GCF_013265735.2). Classification (NCBI taxonomy): domain Eukaryota; kingdom Metazoa; phylum Chordata; class Actinopteri; order Salmoniformes; family Salmonidae; genus Oncorhynchus; species Oncorhynchus mykiss. The sequence goes on from NC_048572.1 coordinate 66,158,484, forward strand.
TCGCTGTATCTCCTCCTCCTGAACACAGCAGTACTCCCTCCCTCACTCCCTGGCTGTATCTCCTCCTCCTGAACACAGCAGTATTCCCTCCCTCCCTCCTTCCCTCCTTCCCTGCCTCTTTATATTCTTCATCATTACCCTTCTTCCACTTCCTTTACTCAGCAGACAGTGTCTCCTTCTGATTCAGGGGCTTTGGTTTCGAAAGCTATTTCAAGGACAAGAACAGTCAAAATGCATTATAATTTATAATGTATGAATTATACATTTACACCGTGACTCAGAGTTTCCTCATGTGATAATCCTCTTTTATTACCATGCTGGTAAAAATCACCTCTCTCTCCCTATAATAGGCTATTACTGGGTTACCGGTACTCATTTAGCTAATGGTTCAATTAAGTGGTGTCGCCCTGAAAGGGCAGGAAATGTGTCACGGACCCAGCTCTGCTTTGGTACAGTATCAACACCCCTTCAGTATATTGAGAGGAAGGATATAGCAGCGCCACTCTGTATTCTTGGAAATTATCAGTATGGATAAGGGGAGGTATGACACCTGCGGTGATGGTTTCTGGAGGCTTCATGCTGGATCTGACTGTATAATGAAGAGTTTAGCTAATAGAGTAGGTCCCTCCCTCTTCGTGTCTCCCTCTTGTACCTCGAAATTATCCAGGGCTTCTGTGAGGAAGGCTGAAGGCAGCGGAAAAGTGCACCCTACTCCCTCACCCTCCCCTGTTTGATATTCAGATCAGCCGCAGCCTTCCTTCGCTCCCTCAAGACTCCCTGACAGAGAGAGTCATGGGAGTACAGGTAAGGGCGCACATCAGTACAGGCCAGGGTTATATATAAACCACAGCACCCCACCACCACCAGCTTTCTGCCTCTCAGGCACACTGTGCATCCCAAATGGCACCCTATTTCCTAGTGCACTACTTTTGACCAGCGCCCATCTACTATATAAGGAATAGGGTGCCATTTGGAATGCAAACAGCCTCACACCATCGTCATGTTCTATTCTCAGCAGCTGAAACACTTTTCAATAATAGATCTCCCCCTCTGTCTCCCAAATAGCACCCTATTCCCTTTATAGTGCACTTATTTTTACCACGGCCTACTCTGGTCAAAAGTAGTGCACTATATAGGGACTAGGGTACTATTTGGGATGTAGCCACTCCGTCTTCCTATAGGGCTCCAGAATCACATCACATGACTGTCTGCTGCAATCACAAATTAATATTTATTTCTCATACCATTCTTCGTGCTTGCATAAACATAATGCTGAAGCTGAGTTTTATTTCTGGATGTTGTTCATGGGGCAGCAGCACGAGGCAACCTTCGTTTCCAAAGATTAACGATGGGTACTGGCTGTGGTGCTTCGATTAATTGATCCATTATTAAGGCCTCTTTATAACATGTGCTGTGTTCCATCCAGGCACATACAGTGCCTTCGGGAAGTATTCAGACCCCTTGATGTTTTCCACATTTTGATGCGTTACAGCCTTATTCTAAAATGGATTGAAAAAAAGAGTAATCCTCAGCAATCTACACTCAATAGCCCATAATGACAAAGCGAAAACGGGTATTTAGATATTTTTAGCAAATTTTTTGCTAATTTATTTACACCTACACCTAGGCTCGAGTCATTAAAACTCGTTTTTCAACCACTTCCCAAATTTCTTGTTAACAAACGACAGTTCTGGCAAATCGGTTACGACATTTTCTTTGTGCATGAACCAAGTAATTTTTCCAACAATTGTTTACAGACAGATTATTTCACTGTATCACAATTCTAGTGTGTCAGAAGTTTACATACACTAAGTTGACTGTGCCTTTAAACGCTTGGAAAATTCCAGAAAAGGATGTCATGGCTTTAGAAGCTTCTGATAGGCTAATTGACATCATTTGAGTCATTTGGAGGTGTACCTGTGGATGTATTTCAAGGCCTACCTTCAAACTCAGTGTCTCTTTGCTTGACATCATGGAAAAATCAAAAGAAATCAGCCAAGACCTCAGGAAAAAAATTGTAGACCTTCACAAGTCTGGTTCGTGCTTGGGAGCAATTTCCAAATGCCTGAAGGTACCAAGTTCATCTGTACAAACAATAGTAAGCAAGTATCAACACCATGGGACCACGCAGCCGTCATACCGCTCAGGAAGGAGACACATTCTGTCTCATAGAGATGAACATACTTTTGTGCGAAAAGTGCAAATAAATCCCAGAACAACAGCAAAGGACCTTGTGAAGATGCTGGAGGAAACAGGTACAAAGTTATCTATATCCACAGTAAAACGAGTCCTATATCGACATAACCTGAAAGGCCGCTCAGCAAGGAAGAAGCCACTGCTCCAAAACCGCCATAAAAAAAGCCAGACTACAGTTTGCAACTGCACATGGGGACAAAGATCGTACTTTTTGGAGAAATGTCCTCTGGTCTGATGAAACAAAAATAATGACCATCATTATGTTTGGAGGAAAAAGGGGGAGGCTTGCAAGCCGAAGAACACCATCCCATCCGTGAAGCACTACAAACTTGACCCAGTTACACCAGCTCTGTTCAGAGGAATGGGCCAAAATTCACCCAACTTATTATGGGAAGCTTGTGGAAGGCTACCCAAAATGTTTGACCCAAGTTAAACAATTTAAAGGCAATAATACCAAATACTAATTGAGTGTATGTAAACTTCTGACCCACTGGGATTGTGATGAAAGAAATAAAAGCTGAAATAAATAATTATATTATTCTGACATTTCACATTCTTAAAATAAAGTGGTAATCCTAACTGACCTAAAACAGGGAATTTTTACTAGGATTAATGTCAGGAATTGTGAATAACTGAGTTTAAATGTTTTTAGCTAAGGTGTATGTAAACGTCCGACTTCAACTGTACATACTGTAAATATTCTGACCCTTTGCTATGAGACTCGAAATTGACTCGAAATTCATCATCCTTGAGATGTTTCTACAACTTGATCCACCTGTGGTAAATTCAATTGATTGGACATGATTTGGAAGCGCACACACCTCTCTATATAGTTGACAGTGCATGTCAGAGCAAAAACCAAGCCATGAAGTCAAATACATTTTCTGTAGAACTCAGCGACAGGATTGTGTCGAGGCACTGATCTGGGGTAGGGTAGAAAAAAATGTCTGCAGCATTGAAAGTCCTCAAGAACACAATGGCCTCCATCATTCTTAAATGGAAGAAGTTGGGAACCACCAAGACTCTTCCTAGAACTGGCCACCCAGCGAAACTGAGAAATCGGGGGAAAAGGACCTTGGTCAGGTAGGTGCCCAAGAACCCGATGGTCACTCTGACAGAGCTCTAGAGTTCCTCTGTGGAGATGGGTAAACCTTCCAGAATGACAACCATCTCTGCAGCACTCCACCAATCAGGGCTTTATGGTAGAGTTGCCAGACGGAAGCCCCTTCTTAGTAAAAAGGCACATGACAGCCCACTTGGAGTTTGTCAAAAGACTCTCAGACCATGAGAAACAAGATTCTCTTGTAAGATGAAATCAAGCTTGAACTCTTTTCCCTGAATGCCAAGCATCACGTTTGCAGGAATCCTGGCACCATCCCTACGGTGAAGCATGGTGGTGGCAGCATCATGCTGTGGGGATGTTATTCAGCGGCAGGGATTGCGAAACTAGTCAGGATCGAGGCAATGATGAACGGAGCAAAGTACAGAGAGATCGTTGATGAAAACCTGCTCCAGAGCACTCAGGACCTCAGACTGGGGCGAAGGTTAACCTTCCAACAGGACAACGACCCTAAGCACACAGCCAAGACAACGCAGGAGTGGCTTCGGAAAACAAGTCTCAGAATGTCCTTATGTGGCCCAGCCAGAGCCCGGACTTGAACCTGATCGAACATCTCTGGAGAGACCTGAAAATAGCTGTGCAACAATGCTCCCCATCCAACCTGACAGAGCTTGTGAGGATCTTTAGAGAAGAATGAGAGAAACTCCCCAAATACAGGTGTGCCAAGCGTGTAGTGCCATACCCAAGAAGACTCAAGGCTGTAATAGCTGCCAAAGGTGCCTCAATAAAGTACTGAGTAAAGGGTCGGAATACTTATGAAAATCCCTTTTTTATATTTGTATAAATCAGCAACAACAACAAAAAATGGTTTTGCATTGTCATTATGGGGTATTGTGTGTAGATTGATGAGGGAAAAAAACTATTTCATACATTTTAGATTAAGGTTGTAACAAAATGTGGAAAAGGTCAAGGGGCCTAATACTTTCCGAAGGCACTGTATGCACGTACATGCTATCTGCAGAACATGGACATCAATTTATGTTAGCTAGCACATAAAGTCACTGAGACAAACCTCTCTTGTCCCAATATGCCTTATGACTAAGATTTGCCTGATTGGTCTACTATCGGTTGGTTTACTTTAACATTTTACTATTAGCCTTTCATGTTTTTGACACTTTGCCCAGGTTATTTGTGTGTTTGTGAGAGCCAGATATCTCTAGTTTAAAACAGACATTTGAAATCCGCGGGGGTGCGGACACCAACTCTAGGGGTTAAATTAAGGAATCTCTCTTCACTTGTGAATCATTGTTTGGGTTGAACAATTAGTCTAGACTCACACAGCCATTACATTACAGCCTGTGGCCTACAGTAAAAGTGAAAGTCAATCATCCTGATAATAACTAACACAGGCCCATTCCCCTACAGTCATTGGCCCATGCAGCTAGGCCTGTCTGCTTGTGATGATGCTGCAGGTTCAGAACACACTGACCTTGAATCATCACACTAACACACTAGTAACTAGGAGAGTGGTGGTATAATCCATGATTAGTATGACTACTGCCCAATGGCGGTCTGTGCCGTTTAAGATGAGGCGTATGATACATTTTTTATGAGCATGGTCTTATTTCTATTGCAGCATATTAGATGACGCATTCATATTCCATTTACCCAGCTTAATGTAACATGGATAGGTTTAGGCTACTTACTACATGATACTTAAATTTTCCCTATCATTCCCCATCATGAGGTTGCTACAACCTAGCTTATGAATCAGAGTTTACAATGTAGGTGCAAAGAAATTTGAGTAATCAAGGTGACAGACATGGACATATTCAATACCGCCTTGCACAATATTGCCTGCATCTAGCTGATTTAGGGTGTAATCATTAGTCCAACAGTTGCAAACAAATTTCTATTGGACAAATTCAGGTATGTTTATCTCCGTTTCTTTCCGTTGGCTTCCTTTTAAGAAACGTTTTTCAACAGAATCGGTGGAATGAATACACCCCTGATCACATGCAAACACAGTTCACTTTCATAGCAGCCAGATTGTTGTAAAATTCCTTCTCGCATCTACTCTCTCTCCTCCTCTCACCTTTTGGCTTCGCTTGTAGACTTCAGTGCACAACACGTCAGTTGTCTGTGTCCAGACATTAAAACTTTTCCAAGCCAAACCTTCATATCATAACCACCACACACAGCTGGCGTCAAGTCAACATAGCTACTAGAACTAACGTGTTAGTAAACCCGCTACAATCATGCAGTACAGTGTACAGTTTGCAAGCAGTTTAGCAATTTTACCGGCGGACCCTGGTGGCAATAAATGAATTAAACGTAAAGCTTACCTTGACTTGGAAGAGCTCCAGTGTTGGATAGCCATAGTGAGCTAGGTAACATACTGTAGCATCCCTCTCTGTTTGAGTAGGCTAAACTAGCTAGCTAGTTGCATTTGCTAGCTAGGTGAAAGTTTTAAAAATCTCTCTTTCTCTTGCTTCTGCTTCATTTTTGAAGAATTGTATTTGTTAAAAACTGTTCCACTATTGTCTCTCTCTCTCTCTCTCTCTCTCTTTGAGTCAACTACGCACCACATTTTATGCACTGCAGTGCTATCTATTTGTAGCTTATGCTTTCAGTACTAAAATTAATTATCTGATCCTTTGATTGGGTGGACAACATGTCAGTTCATGCTGCAATAGCTCTGATAGGTTGGAGGACGTCCTCCGGAAGTAATAAGTAAGTAATAATTACTTTGAAGTCTATGGAATAAGGTGAGAACCACGAGCCTCCTAGGTTTTGTATTGAAGTCAATGTACCCAGAGGAGGATGGGAACTAGTTGTCCTCCGGCTACACCATGGAGCTACCCTAGAGAGTGCTTTTGAGGCTACTGTAGACCTTAATTCAAAACAGTGTGTTTTAATCAATTATTTGGTGACGTGAATATATTTAGTGTAGTTTTATCTCAAATTAAAATCATATCAAATTTTATTTGTCACATACACATGGTTAGCAGATGTTAATGCAAGTGTAGCGAAATGCTTGTGCTTCTAGTTCCGACAATGCAGTAATAACCAACGAGTAATCTAACCTAACAATTTCACAACTACCTTATACACACACAAGTGTAAAGGGATGAAAAATATGTACATAAAGATATATGAATGAGTGATGGTACAGAACGGCATAGGCAAGATGCAGTAGATGGTATCGAGTACAGTATATACATATGAGATGAGTAATGTAGGGTATGTAAACATATAAAAGTGGCATTGTTTAAAGTGGCTAGTGATACATGTATTATATAAAGATGGCAAGATGCAGTAGATGGTATAGTATATACAGTATATACATATGAGATGAGTAATGTAGGGTATGTAAACATTATATTAAGTGGCATTGTTTAAAGTGGCTAGAGATACATTTTTTACATTATTAAAGTGGCTGGGATTGAGTCAGTATGTTGGCAGCAGCCACTCAATGTTAGTGGTGGCTGTTTAACAGCCTGATGGCCTTGAGATAGAAGCTGTTTTTCAGTCTCTCGGTCCCTGCTTTGATGCACCTGTACTGACTTCGTCTTCTGGATGATAGCAGGGTGTACAGGCAGTGGCTCGGGTGGTTGTTGTCCTTGATGATCTTTATGGCCTTCCTGTGACATCGGGTGGTGTAGGTGTCCTGGAGGGCAGGTAGTTTTCTCACGGTGATGCATTGTGCAGACCTCTCTACCCTCTGGAGAGCCTTACGGTTGTGGGCGGAGCAGTTGCCGTACCAGGCGGTGATACAGCTCGACAGGATGCTCTCGATTGTGCATCTGTAAGTTTGTGAGTGCTTTTGGTGATAAGCCAAATTTCTTCAGCCTCCTGTGGTTGAAGAAGCGCTGCTGCGCCTTCTTCACCACGCTGTCTGTGTGGGAGGACCAATTCAGTTTGTCCGTGATGTGTACGCAGAGGAACTTAAAACTTACTACCCTCTCCACTACTGTCCCGTTGATGTGGATAGGGGGGTGCTCCCTCTGCTGTTTCCTGAAGTCCACGATCATCTCCTTTGTTTTGTTGGCGTTGAGTGTAAGGTTATTTTCCTGACACCACACTCCGAGGGCCCTCACCTCCTCTCTGTAGGCCGTCTCGTAGTTGTTGTTAATCAAGCATACCACTGTCGTCTGCAAACTTGATGATTGAGTTGGAGGTGTGCATGGCCACGCAGTCGTGGGTGAACAGGGAGTACAGGAGAGGGCTCAGAACGCACCCTTGTGGGGCCCCAGTGTTGAGGATCAGAGGGGTGGAGATGTTGTTGCCTACCCTCACCACCTGGGGTGTCCGTCAGGAAGTCCAGTACCCAGTTGCACAGGGCGGGGTCGAGACCCAGGGTGACGAGTTTGGAGGGTACTATGGTATTAAATGCTGAGTTGTAGTCGATAAACAGCATTCTCACATAGGTATTCCTCTTGTTCAGATGGGTTAGGGCAGTGTGCATTGTGGTTGCGATTGCGTCGTCTGTGGACCTTTTGGGGTGGTAAGCAAATTGGAGTGGGTCTAGGGTGTCAAGTAGGGTGGAGATAATATGGTCCTTGACTAGTCTCTCAAAGGACTTCATGATGACGGAAGTGAGTGCTACGGCGGTAGTTGTTTAGCTCAGTTACCTTAGCTTTTTTGGGAACAGGAACAATGGTGGCCCTCTTGAAGCATGTGGGAACAGCAGACTGGGATAAGGATTGATTGAATATGTCCGTAAACACACCAGCCAGCTGGTCTGCGCATGCTCTGAGGACGTGGCTGGGGATGCCGTCTGGGCCTGCAGCCTTACGAGGGTTAACACATTTAAATGTTTTACTCACGTCAGCTGCAGTGAAGGGGAGTCCGCATGTTTTGGTAGCGGGCCGTGTCAGTGGCACTGTATTGACCTCAAAGCGAGCAAAGAAGTTGTTTAGTCTGTCTGGGCGCAAGACATCGTGGACCGCGACGGGGCTGGTTTTCTTTTTGTAATCCGTGATTGACTGTAGACCCTGCCACATACCTCTTGTGTCTGAGCCGTTGAATTGCGACTCTACTTTGTCTCTATACTGACGCTTGGCTTGTTTGATTGCCTTGCGGAGAGAATCGCTACACTGTTTGTATTCGGTCATGTTTCCGGTCACCTTGCCCTGGTTAAAAGCAGTGGTTCGCGCTTTGTTTCGTGCGAATGCTGTCATCAATCCACGGTTTCTGGTTTGGGAATGTTTTAATAGTTGCTGTGGGTACGACATGCTGTGGGTACGATGCACTTGCTAATAAACTCGCTCATCGAATCAGCGTATTCGTCACTGTTGTTGTTTGACGCAATGCGGAACATATCCCAATCCACGTGATCGAAGCAATCTTGAAGTGTGGAATCAGATTGGTCGGACCAGCATTGAACAGACCTGAGCGCGGGAGCTTCCTGTTTTAGTTTCTGTCTGTAGGCTGGAAGCAACAAAATGGAGTCGTGGTCAGCTTTCCCAAAAGGAGGGCGGGGGAGGGCCTTGTATGCGTCGTGGAAGTTAAAATAACAATAATCTAGGGTTTTACCAGCCCTAGTAGCACAATCGATATGCTGATAGAATTTAGGGAGTCTTGTTTTCAGATTAGCCTTGTTAAAATCCCCAGCTACAATGAATGCAGCCTCAGGATATGTGGTTTCCAGTTTACATAGAGTCAAATAAAGTCCGTTCAGGGCCATTGATGCTTGGGGGGGAATATATGCGGATGTGATTATAATCGAAGATAATTCTCTTGGTAGATAATGCGGTCGACATTTGATTGTGAGGAATTCTAAGTCAGGTGAAAAGAAGGACTTGAGTTCCTGTATGTTGTTATGATCACACCACGTCTCGTTAATCATAAGGCATACCCCCCCCCCCCGCCCCTCTTCTACCAGAAAGATGCTAGTTTCTCTCGGTGCGATGCGTGAAGAAACCAGCTGGCTGTACCGACTTCGATAGCGTGTCTCGAGTGAGCCATGTTTCCGTGGAGCAAAGAATGTTACAGTCTCTGATGTCTCTCTGGAATGCTACCCTTGCTCACGATGTGCCCGTCTCCGGAGCCTGACCAGAAGACCGCTTCGTCTGCCCCTTTTACGGCGTTGTTGTTTTGGTTTGCTGGTTGGGATCCGATCCATTGTCCTGGGTGGTGGGCAAAACACAGGATCCGCTTCGGGAAAGTCGCATTCCTGGTCGTAATGATGGTGAGTTGACGTTGCTCTTATTTCCAGTAGTTCCTCCCGACTGTATGTAATAAAACCTCAAATTTCCTGGGGTACCAATGTAAGGGAACATTTTAATTGTTTCACTATTTATATTTTTATGAAAGTCACTGAGGATGGGCTTCCCTTTCATCCTCTGAGGAGCCTCCACTGCTACTGCCTCTTCTACTATTGCTACTACCACTACCACAGATCCTATATCTATTGTATGTATACATTATGGACTACTTTTACATCCCTTTACTATATGACCTGCAATTTAGGACAATTATTTAAAAAATGCATGCAAACATGCTCGCTGTATGCTTTAGGCAGGCATCTACTGTAATACTGAGCCAGTGATATCTGATGCATTGATGTTCTGTTACAAGTACAGAACAGCACAGTACACTACAGAACAGTACAGTAAGCTACAACCATAGAGGTCAGTTAATGTAGAGATATAGAGATATCTGGAGGGATGCCAGTTCATAGCTCATATGTTATAGAGATCACAGGGTGAATTTAAAAAATGATTTAAATTAAAATGTCCAATTTAATTAAAGAGGTTTCATTTTTTCTTTACCTTTACATTTTGGCATCACTGTCATTTGAGGTTACACATGGTTGGGTAATGCATTGTGTCATATCTATTATTCCCTCCATTCCAAAGTTAACCTTAGTCTTACTTTGAGTTCAGCACCATGGATAGCTCCCTCTTTGTTTCCTGTAGCTGCAAGTGTTTTCAATACTACTAACAACTACACAAGCATCTCACAGTGACACGCATCTCTAACACTACACGCATACTTACACACAGCCCCTATACAGGCATTTAAAAATGGATTCTATGTCTTTCTCGCTCTCCTCAGCGCTTCAACTTTGTGTCTCTGCCCACGGACGTTCTGGAGATCGAGGTGAAAGATAAGTTTGCCAAGAGTCGTCCCATCATCAAACGTTTCCTGGGCAAGCTGTCCATGCCTGTGCAGCGGCTACTGGAGAAGCATGCTATTGGGTATGGCTCAGGAATAAACAGGACGCTCATAGGATTATCAGGATAATCAAATGCTTATGAGTTGATATTTTGGAAACCCTTTACAAGAGCCCTCTAATTCAGGGCAAACACCAAAATGTGGGGGGGGTTGAATCATAAAGTAACACGTCTCCCTCTTGAATCCCCCCCCCCCCCCCCTATGTTCACCTCCCTTTCTTTCTCTTCCTTTCTCCCTCTCTCACCCCCCTCTCTTTATCTCTCACCTCTCCTCTCTCCCTCCCCTCTTTCTTTCCTCCTCCATAGTGACCGTGTGGTCAGCTACACACTGGGCCGAAGGCTGCCGACGGAACATGTCAGTGGACAGCTGCAGTTCAGATTTGAGATCACTTCCTCCATTCATCCAGGTTCCTTTTTCTCTCACACACATCATCTCACACACATCCAGACCTGGGTTCAAATAATACTAGTTTTCCTTCAAACACTTTATCTGCACTTGATCAAACTTGCCTGGCGTAATGGAGCTCAGGGAATAGTCCCACAGTTACAAACCCCACCCATCTGGTTCTCTCAGTAGGCTCAATCAAAACTCAAAGTTTTTTAACAGAAACACATAGTATTTGAACCCAGGTTTGTTCACATCCTGTTTGTCTTCTTCCTCTCATTTAGGTTCAATTAGTCTGTTTCTTAATACAGAGGTAGGACAATTAGAATATATAATATCTACTGTATGTCTGTAAATATCAACTGTCATATCTAGGTTTGGACAGGCAGATATTAAGCATTGATTATTCTGGTATTGTCATGTGCCATATTGTCATGCTGCTTCGGTCTATACAATATTTTATATTCATTGACATACCATAGCAGAAACAGAATAGTCTATTAAGAGTTAAAAGAGTGTGAGTTAATGTGGATATGCCCTACTGTGTCGTAGCCAGGCCCCTGACTGTGAGGTAATGAGCTCTGTTCTCCCCCTGCAGATGATGAGGACATGTCTCTCAGCACGGAGCCTGAGTGTGCCGCTGTGCAGGAGAACCTAGGGGAAGGCCAGTCCTCCCAGGCCCAAGGCCAGGCAGAGGACACCATGAGCCTGGATCCGGGGGCTCCTGAACTCCCCATGGATGAGGAGGAATATACTGGAGCTCCAGAACTCCCTATTGGAGGGGATACAGATACTGACACTCCTATGGAGGGGGATCCAGCAAGGCCTTCGAGTTCAAAGCAGCCCACAGATGGAGATGGAGACTCAGGGCCTGGCTGTTCCCGAGCCGAGGCCCTAAAAACAGAACCAAGCGAACCAGAAGTCCATGGTGCCCATGGGGAGGCGGTTGTGGCTGTAGCTGTTTCTGCAGAGAAGCTACCCACGGTAGAGGAGAACAGTGAGGAAGGGGACCAGCAGACCCCCACTAGTCCTCAGCCTGCTGTCCCAGAGGAGCAGAGGGCTATTGGGCAGGAGGCTGAGTGGGCAGAGGGGGTGGAAAGTGCCCCAGTAGAGGGTCAGTTCAGCTCTGCAGTACACTCTGCTGTAGTGCAGGACATGGAGAGTGCAGTGTTTGGAGCCTCTCGAGGGCCAGCAGAACAGCAGGCAGTGGGGCAGGAAGAGGGAGACGAGGACTGCTGCTCCCTGCGCGTCAGGACCACCCCTAGACGTAAGAACCGGCCCTGCTCCCTGCCTGTGTCCGAGCTGGAGACAGTCATCGCCTCGGCTTGCGGGGAGCCTGAAACCCCTCGCTCACACTACATCCGCATCCACCACCTCCTCCACAGCTTGCCCTCTGCCCAGCCAGAAACCCAGGAGGACGGGGAGGGAGAGCAGGCTGAGGCTGAGATGGAGTCCGACTTGGACCCAGATCCAGACCCAGACCCAGGCCCTGACCAGCTAAGCCCCAGGGACCAGGATGGCTCAGAAGAGGATGAGAAGGCCGAGCCCCTGACCCCTGGCCCAAGGAGGACCCTTCCCCGCAGCCTGTCCATTGAGCGTCTGTCCGACCTGGCCCTGCTGCTGGACAGCAAGGGCCGCCACCCCCAGGGCCAGGTCAGGGGTCACCAGAGAGTGTCCGACGAGGATGACATGGAGCCCTGCTGTAGTAGCTCATGCTACGAGGGCCGAGTAGGCCACACCCGGGCACCTCTACTGGCTGCAAGCAGGACATCTGAGGGGAGCAGTGCTTTCTCCTCCCAAGAGGATGAGGACATGGAAGTGAGCGGGGCAGAGAGCAGGGAGCCAGGGGATGGCATGCCCCAATGGCAAGAGGCCCCATCCACGCAGGTCCAGAGCCCCCAGAGCTTCATGGGAAATGGAGAATCACCCGTGGCTGGGCCCAGTGGGAGGATAGGACGTGAGTTGATCTCCTCACTGAATACTAACTTGAGATATGGAGATGTAGTTTGGATAACTTAGGGTAGACTGACCTGTTTTTGTCGTCCCATAGGAGATTGTCCCTTACCTTCCAGTCATCCTCCAGTTAGCCAGCTTCCTGCTCTGCGTCCTGATTCTCATCACTACCCCACCATCGATGAACCACTGCCACCAAGTAAGCATTTGGTATAAATGTTGTCAAATCATGCATATTCCTTGTTGATAAACAAGGAATATGCATGAGGAATGGGAGAAGGTCTCTAGAGATCTGAGATCCAGAGGTCTGGAGAAGGGAGGAGGGGATGGGGTCAAGCGCGCAGGTTGTCGGGCGGCCAGATCTCACTAGTTGCATGATGTCATCCAGAGAGAGAGGGGAGAAAGAGTTCAAGGTGTAGGGTAGCTCTGTGTGACCAGTGGACTCAATAGGGTAGCAGATGTTGTCACCCTTTTTTTCAAAGTGGAGACAAAGTCGTCCGCAGAGAGGGCGGAGGGAGGAGGAGGGATGGAGGATTAAGAAGGAAGGAGAAGGTGGAAAAGAGTTCCCTAGGGTTAGAGGTAGAAGCTTGAAATGTTGAGTGGTAGAAAGTGGCTTTAGAAGTGGATACAGAGGAAGAGAAGGTAGAGAGGAGGGAGTGAAAGGATGATAGGTCCTGCGACAGCGCATGACCATCTAGGTAGCGGCTGAGTGTTTAGGGTTGGAGGAAAGGGAGAAAAGGAAACAAAGTAGTGATCAGAGAATGGGGGGGGGGGGGGGGGGGGTTTGGAGTGAGATTAGAAGACGAGCAGCCTCTAGTAAAGATGAGGTCAAGTGTATTGCCTGCCTGGTGAGTTGGAGAGGTTTGGGAAATGGTGAGGTCAAAAGAGGCAAAGAGGAAGGAGAGAGTTGGAAAGAAATTAATCAAAGGCAGACGCCATCGTCAGGAAATTAGCTTATCAAGGTGTCAAGCCTATTGAGGAACTTTCCAAGGGCACCTGTTGGGCGATAGATGACAATAATGTTAAGCTTGAGTGGACAAGTTTAAGTGAAGCACGGGATTAAAATGAGGAGATGGACAGGTGAGAGAGGGAGGAAAGAGAAAAGAGAAAATTCCCACTTGCTCTCGGACTATGAGAGAAAACATAGTCAGATGAAGAAAGAGCATCTGTTGTGTTCTCTGGGGTGATCCATGTCTCCGTCAGGGCCAAAACGTCAAAGGACTGAATGGCAGCGTAGGCTGAGATGAACTTGTCATTCTTTACCGCAGATGGGCAGTTTCAAATGCTGCCAGGGACCCAGAATTCCACATGGGTTGTGTGTGCAGGGTACACTAAATTAGAAGGGTTGCAGCCAAGGTGTGGAGAGCATCTGTAAAGCCTACAGGGAGAGGTGTGAACAGGTATAGAAAACACACACATAGTTGACAAAGATACAAAAGAGAAATGGGATGATCTGTAAATAGCTGGGTAAGATACTCAAGTGAGAGAGTGGTGTGGAGCCTTCCTTGAATAACTCTGCAGAACAGTCATGTTTTGGCGACGGTCTTAGTTTCACAACAAAACTGCCACTGACATGACTGTCGCATACAGTTGCCACTGAGAAATCAGGGGAAACTGAAGAACTAACACTAATTGTTAATTGCCTAGCAGAGGTGGAGAGCACACCTCCCTGTAGTAATTGCTGATTGCCTAGAAGAGGTGACATCACTCCCCGTTCAATACAGCCACTGATTACCAAAACAATTTACAAATTGCCCTGCCCTTTGATCCTGGTTGATGTGTCACAACTATCTTTAAATTATGAGCAGTCAGCAGTTCACACACCAAGTAGGCCACTGGGAAGACATGTAGCACTTAAAGTAGATGGCCCTAGCTAGCAAAAAGATAGTACTAGACCACAACAGATAAAGACAAAATAAATTATACTTACCACTCCTGGAGATATCAGGAGTCCTCTAGCTACAGAATGAAGCACTCTGAGATTGAGCCTGTGAAGCTGGTGAAATACATTCAGAAAATAAATGAAACCACTCCTCCTCCGATACAGCCACTGATTACCAAAACAAGTCACAAATTGTCCTGCTACGGAGAGCAAGAGAACACAGTCGTCCAGAACAGCTGGTGCTCTCATGCATAGTTCAGTGTCGCTTGCCTCGATGCGAGCATATCAATCAAATGTATTTATAAAGCCCTTTTTACATCAGCAGATGTCACAAAGTGCTTATACAGAAACCCAGCCTAAAAACCCAAAAAGCAAGCAAGTAGAAGGAACCTAGGACAAAACCTAGAGAGGAACCAGACTCTGAGGGTTGTCCAGTCCTCTTCTGGCTGTCCCGATGGAGATTATAGGAGTACAAGGCTAGATTGTTTTTCAAGATGTTAAAACATTCATAAATGACCAGCAGGGTCAAATAATAATCATAGTGGTTATAGAAGGGATTTAGCTCATCTGATAGGCTTGTGTCACTGGGCAGCTCACGGCAGGGTTTCCCTTTGTAATCAGTGATAGTTTGCAAGCCTTGCCACATCTAACGAGTGTCAGAGCCATTGTAGTAGGATTCAATCTTAGTCCTGTACTGATATTTGAGGGTTCAATGGCTTGTCAAAGATCGTAGCAGGATTTCTTATAAGTGTCTGGATTAGTTTCCCGCTCCTTGAAAGCGGCAGCTCTAGACTTTTGCTCAGTGGGGATGTTGCATGTAATCCGTGGCTTCTGGTTGGGACATGTACAGTACCAGTCAAAAGTTTGGACACACCTACTAATTTCAGGGTTTTTCTTTATTTTTACTATTTTCTACATTGCAGAATAATAGTGAAGACATCACAACTATTACATAACACATATGGAATCATGTATCATGTATTAACCAAATAAAAATATATTTTATATTTGAGGTTCTTCAAAGTAGCCACCCTTTGCCTTGATGACAGCTTTGCACACTGTTGGCATTCTCTCAACCAGCTTTGAGGTAGTCACCTGGAATGCATGTCAATTAACAAGTGTTCCTTAAAAAGAAAGAAGGACAAAGGCACTCTTCAGATAATTAATTAAAATGCCTTTATTTGTATGGCATGTTCAATAGAAACACAATTTTAATAATCTGACGCGTTTCAGCTGCATGGCCTTCGTCAGTGGGTACAAAGAAATAATACAATGTCCTCTTTTGAACAGCTTTTCCAATTAGCCATAATTTGAAGAGGGACTGGTTGCAAAATTGATTGGACACACCTAGTAAGCAACATTATACACATTAAAAAGTTAAATACTGTAGCTATGTTATCAAAAAATGTAACTCCAAGCTAGAAGTATCAGAACGCCTAGAAAGGTAGTTATAACCTTAAATATGACTAGGAGAAGTGTCAAGAATAAGAGAGCAATATATTCCATAGTACACTCGAACACATCAAACATGAACAACAACAGTCTAAACATAGCTGAGGGAAATTGAGAAAAATGTCCACTAGATGACAGCAAATGGACCTATCACTACCCTACAGGAAGGGTGAGAAATCCATATCTTCATTTAAACGAGGGTACTTTGTGGCCTGTAGCTTGTAAATCCATATCTTCATTTAAACCAGGGTACTTAGTGGCCTGTAGTTTGTAAATCCATATCTTCATTTAAACCAGGGTACTTAGTGGCCTGTAGTTTGTAAATCCATATCTTCATTTAAACCAGGGTACTTAGTGGCCTGTAGTTTGTAAATTCCAAAACTTTCCCTTTGGTTTAACTGTTTAAGACGGTCGGTCCCCTTTTCTAATTGAGGCCGGAACATGATCAATACCCATAGCTTGTAGGGAGTCAGGGTTGCCATGGTGTAAGGACTTGTAGTGCCTTGGCATGGGGTAGTCTTCATTGCCTACCCGTATGGCGTACTTGTGTTCCACTAAGCAGTCTTGAAAGCGTCTCTTTGTCCGTCCAATGTAGAACACCTTGCACTGTGGACATTCCAATCTATAGATGACATGAGTGGTTTTGCAGTTAATTAAATGCTTGACGTAATACTCCATTTTAGAAGCTGTGTCAACAAAATACTTATTCTGTGCAATATTTCTGCAATGGTTGCACTGGTTACATCTGGGTTTGTGGTCCAGCCAAGTTTTTTGAGAGTCCCCAGGAAGATAACTATGGACTAATTTGTCACTTAGGGTCGGACATCTAGGGTCGGACAAGCGTATGACTGGTGGCTCAGGGAAGACTTGGCGTAGTAGCATATCACTTTGGATGATTCTTAATGTTCTCTGCTTCAGTGTTGTATTTTGTAACAGAATACACTCTCTCTGATGTATCACAAGGCACTCACCTTCGCAACAAGTTCTCTCTGTCAAGTATTCCAGCCCTTATACCTGCATCTTTCGGGACCTGAACGCTGTTGCCCCGATTCAAGAGGTGATTCTCCAATTCAGCAGATTTGACACTGGAGTCTGTTTCCTGATCTTCTGTATACACTCTTGGCCAAAGGGTTTAGAGAATGACACAAATATTAATTTTCACAAAGTCTGCTGCCTCAGTGTCTTTAGATATTTTTGTCAGATGTTACTATGGAATACTGAAATATAATTACAAGCATTTCACAAGTGTCAAAGGCTTTTATTGACAATTACATGAAGTTGATGCAGAGTCAAAATTTGCAGTGTTGACCCTTCTTTTTCAAGACCTCTGCAATCTGCCCTGGCATGCTGTCAATTAACTTCTGGTCCACATCCTGAATGATGGCAGCCCATTCTTGCATAATCAATGCTTGGCGTTTGTCAGAATTTGTGGGTTTTTGTTTGTACCCGCCTCTTGAGGATTGACCACAAGTTCTCAATGGGACTAAGGTCTGGGGAGTTTCCTGGCCATGGACCCGAAATAAATCAAATCAAATGTATTTATATAGCCTTTCGTACATCAGCTGATATCTCAAAGTGCTGTACAGAAACCCAGCCTAAAACCCCAAACAGCAAGCAATGCAGGTGTAGAAGCACGGTGGCTAGGAAAAACTCCCTAGAAAAGGTCAAAACCTAGGAAGAAACCTAGAGAGGAACCAGGCTATGAGGTGTGCAGTCCTCTTCTGGCTGTGCCGGGTGGAGATTATAACAGAACATGGCCAAGATGTTCAAATGTTCAAACATTAAAACATTCATAAATGACCAGCATGGTCAAATAATGATAATCACAGTAGTTGTCGAGGGTGCAGCAAGTCAGCACCTCAGGAGTAAATGTCAGTTGGCTTTTCATAGCCGATAATTAAGAGTATCTCTACCACTCCTGCTGTCTCTAGAGAGTTGAAAACAGCAGGTCTGGGACAGGTAGTACGTCCGGTGAACAGGTCAGGATTCCATAGCCGCAGGCAGAACAGTTGAAACTGGAGCAGCAGCACGGCCAGGTGGACTGGGGACAGCAAGGAATCATCATGCCAGGTAGTCCTGAGGCATGGTCCTAGGGCTCAGGTCCTCCGAGAGAGAGAAAGAAAGAGAGAATTAGAGAGAGCATACTTAAATTCACACAGGACACCAGATAAGACAGGAGAAGTACTCCAGATATAACAAACTGACCCTAGCCCCCCGACACAAAAACTACTGCAGCATAAATACTGGAGGCTGAGACAGGAAGGGTCAGGAGACACTGTGGCCTTATCCGATGATACCCCCGGACAGGACCAAACAGGAAGGATATAACCCCACCCACTTTGCCAAAGCACGACCCCCACACCACTAGAGGGATATCTTCAACCACCAACTTACCATTCTGAGACAAGGCCGAGTATAGCCCACAAAGATCTCCGCCACGGCACAACCCAAGGGGGGGGGGGGGGCGCCAACCCAGACAGGAAGAGCACGTCAATGACTCAACCCACTCAAGTGACGCACCCCTACAAGGGACGGCATGACCTCAAATATCGATGTTTTGTTCCCCGAGCCACTTAGTTGTCACTTTTGCCTTATGGCATGGTGCTCCATCATGCTGGAAAAGGCATTGTTCGTCACCAAACTGTTCCTGGATGGTTGGGAGACGTTGATCTCGGAGGATGTGTTGGTACCATTCTTTATTCATGGCTGTGTTCTTAGGCAAAATTGTCTGAGGCTGAGAAGCAACCCCACACATGAATGGTCTCAGGATGCTTTACTGTTGGTATGGTACAGGACTGATGGTAGCGCTCACCTTGTCTTCTCCAGACAAGCTTTTTTCCAGATGCCCCAAACAATCGGAAAGGGGATTCATCAGAGAAAATTACTTTACCCCAGTCCTCAGCAGTCCAATCCCTGTACCTTTTGCAGAATATCAGTCTGTCCCTGATGTTTTTCCCTGGAGAGAAGTGGCTTCTTTGCTGCCCTTCTTGACACCAGGCCATCCTCCAAAAGTCTACGCCTCACTGTGCGTGCAGATGCACTCACACCTGCCTGCTGCCATTCCTGAGTAAGTTCTGTACTAGTGTAGCCCCGATCCCGTATCTGAATCAACTTTAGGAGACGGTCCTGGTGCTTGGTGGACTTTCTTGGGTGCCTTGAAGACTTCTTCACAACAATTGAACCGCTCTCCTTGAAGTTCTTGATGATCCGATAAATGGTTAATTTAGGTGCAATCTTACTGGCAGCAATATCCTTGCCCGTGAAGCCCTTTTTGTGCAAAGCAATGATGACGGCATGTGTTTCCTTGCAGGTGACCATATTTTACAGAGGAAGAACAATGATTCCAAGCACCACCCTCCTTTTTAAGCTTCCAGTCTGTTATTCGAACTCAATCAACATGACAGAGTGATCTCCAGCCTTGTCCTCGTCAACACTCACACCTGTGTTAACGAGAGAATCACTGACATGATGTCAGCTGGTCCTTTTGTGGCAGGGCTGAAATGCAGTGAATTCTTTTGGGGGGATTCAGTTAATTTGCGTGGCAAAGAGGGACTTTGGAATTAATTGCAATTCATTTGAATGTTCATAACATTCTGGAGTATATGCAAATTGCCATCATACAAACTGAGGCAGCAGACTTTGTGAAAATGTATATTTGTGTCATTCTCAAAACTTTTGGCCACGACTGTACTACCCCTACCTTGTCACAACACAATTGATTGGCTCAAACACATTAAGAAGGAAAGAAATTGCACAAATGAACTTAACAAGACACACGTGTTAATTGAAATGCATTCCAGGTGACTATCTCATTAAGCTGGTTAAGAGAATGCCAAGAGTGTGCAAAGGTAAAGCTTATGAGGCAAAGCTTGGCTATTCAAGGCAAAGCTTGGCTATTTTGAAGAATCTCAAATATAAAATATATTTTTTGGTTACTACAAGATTCCATATGTGTTATTTCATAGTTTTTAGGTATTCACTATTATTCTAAAATGTAGAACATAGTAAAAATAAAGAAAAACACTGAAATGAGTAGGTGTGTCCAAACTTTTGACTGGTACTGTACATATCCCAACCAGAAGCCATGGATTACAGGCAACATCCCCACTGAGCTAAAGTCTAGAGCTGCCGCTTTCAAGGAGCGGGACACGAATCTAGACACTTATAAGAAATCCCGCTACGATCAAAATAAAGAAAAACACTTAAATGAGTAGGTGTGTACAAACTTTTGACTAATATTGTACATACAATCACTGTGGGGATGATGTTGTCGATGCACTTATTAACGAAGCCAGTGACTGATGTGGTAAATTCCTCAATGTTATTGGACGAATCCCAGAACATATTCCCATCTGTGCTAGCGAAACAGTCCTGTAGCTAAGCATCTGCTTCATTGGACCACTTCTGTATTGAACACATCACTGGTACTTCCTGTTTGAGTTTTTGCTTGTGTGTGTGTGTGTGTGTGTGTGTGTGTGTGTGTGTGTGTGTGTGTGTGTGTGTGTGTGTGTGTGTGTGTGTGTGTGTGTGTGTGTGTGTGTGTGTGTGTGTGTGTGTGTGTGTGTGTGTAGACTGGGAGGCACGTGTGGACAGCCATGGTCGTGTGTTCTATGTGGACCACATCAACAGGACCACCACGTGGCAGAGACCCACTTCAGCAGCCACGCCCGACGGCATGAGGAGGTCCGGATCCGTTCAGCAGATGGAACAGCTCAATAGAAGGTGAGTGAAGGGGTAGAGGGTAAGAAAGAGAAGAGAGCTAGGGAGACAGTGTCCAAAACACAGTTCTGTAGTCATGTTGTAGTCACTCCACTTTTTTTGAAGTCACTACGATACTTTTGGAATTGTTTCTTTATTTTATGTTCAAAAAGCACAACTGAAAACATACATTATATAGGGCCATTTGGTGGTTGTAGGAAGAATGTAAAGGCTCTTTGTTTTTTGGATGATTTTCATAGAAATGGTTCAGTTCTTTATGAGTATTGGGGAGTTTTGTATTAAGATCAAATGATTGAATCTCTGATACCAATATATTTTGTGTGCTGAACATTTGGTATGTGCTGTGGCTGCTTGCTATGTAAGGTGTGATTTTTTGGCGGGGCTAATATTAGAGCCATTACCAGAAGAACTCTCTATCAAATGCCTGAGATATTTTCAATGGAGAAAGAATTACTTGACAGTAAAAATCAAATGAGAAATGTGCAGAACAGGCTGTGAATAAGTGTTATTGCATAAGTGTTATTATACAACTGCAGTGCATTAAAATCTCTTAATGGGATTGGGGAGACAGAAAGGGAGGGAGAAGAAATTCATTATTGCTGCGCTGGTGGAATTCGCTGTGTGTGTCTGGAATGAGAAGCGTGTCCAATTGGAAGCATGAGCAGTGGACAGTGTCGGGGCTGTGTCAGAGATCTTTTTCATTGTCAGACTTTACATGTGTAGAAGACTATTATGGTGGTATAATCCATTGATCAATGGTCTCAAATTCAATTCCTCTCTCTCTGGGGCTTTGTGAGTATAAGCTTGAGTTCTGCCCCTCTTCTCTGGATGAATTAACATTGAATTCAATAACAAAAGTCCATATTCAATAGAATACAACTGTATTTTATCCCTACGGGCAGTTAAGAATCTGCACTAAATATTACTGGCAGACAAATTGTGACCTTTCAAGCTGGATTTGACTGCATAGACTCAATGAGTACGGTTACATGCACACAATAATGCAATTATTGTTGATAGTCAGATTACTATAATAGTTTGATTAAAACGTTGACATGCTTTGTAAGAAGAACGATTCATAATTCCATGTTAAACCAACACCCCAATACCCTCATAATCCTGTTTCCATGGACAGATCTGAAATCAGGATACTGAATGCACTCTGATAAATGCAGAAAATCACCAATCAAAATAAACATTCTACCACAGCGTCCATGTTATTTCTGGGAAGCATATTTGATTCTGAGTTCGCACATATACAGTTTGTATGTGAAAACTACTTCTAAGACGCATATATTCAGTTGTTTCCGAACTCACTTCATTCGGTCTAAAGAGGGAGGCTCTCGGCTGGTGTTAGCACATACACAGATCAAATACACCGCTGGAACACCGATTAAGATGTTTACATGTTCTAATAATTTGAAAGATTAAAACAAGTTGTTTTAATCTGCCTATGTTTACTTCGATGTTGACCGTACGCCAATTAAGATAAGCAAGGTAATGTGTTTACATGATTACTGCATAATCTTCCTACTGCCATAGTCAGTTTAGAATCAAATTATTACTGTGCATGTAAACATACTCAGATAAGAGATAGCATATGATAAGTCATGTTCACTAGTTTCTTGCACTCTTAAAGAATTGGTCTATATGCAGGCAGCGGTGCTCTGATTTCTGGATGTTTGGTAAATGTGTGCTGGTGTGTTTGTCAGGTACCAGAGCATCCAGAGGACCATGGCCACAGACAGGAGTGAGAATGAAGAAAGCAGAAGCAGGAGTGAGAGAACAAGCCTCAACAACAACAGCAGTGAGACTGACTCTCCTCCAATGGCTAATGGTGAGTAGGACCACACCACAATGTCACAATTACAGAATGCAATAAGCTGATGTGCTATTTAAGTGTAGTCTTGCTTTGTAAAACTAATGGGTCTACACATATCCTGTTTAGTGAGAGACTTATCAAAGTACTACATACATACAAAATTGTACATAAGTCACCATTCAGTGAATTGTTCCTTTGTTTCTCCTGGTGTGTGTGTGTAGAGCTGAGAAGAGACAGCTCCTCCTCATCATCATCATCTCCAGTCAACAGTCAGAAAATCACAGCTCTGCTACAGAGCCCAGCAGTGAAGTTCATCACACACCCAGAGTTCTTCACTGTCCTCCACGCCAACTATGTGAGTACCTGTCTCCCCAGTGGACATTTATAACTCTACACAGTCAGCATGGCTCATCTGACAAATAAGCATAATTTCCCTTTGAACAGCAATATCAATGCTTAGTAACGTATTGTCTTCAGTAACAGATGCTGAATATTCTTCCATTTTGGTTCAGATTGGTTGCATAAGGAGTTTCTAGTTTCCATGGTCATGCCGAGCTCTTCTTCTCTTCTCAGGGGGCCTATCGCATGTTCACCAGCAGTACGTGCCTGAAGCACATGATCCTGAAGATTCGTAGAGATGCTCGTAACCTTGAGAGGTACCAGCACAACAGAGACCTGGTCACATTCCTCAACCGCTTCGCTGACGCCCAGCTGGAACTGCCCCGGGGCTGGGAGATCAAGACTGACCCTCAGGGCAAGGTGCAGAGACAAAGATCCTCAGTTCATCCACAGATAACTCACCCACCTATTCACATAAGGGCTGATTGTACCTTGGTTGAAAGATGGAAAATATGTGGGAAAATTGAGGGGGTGGGGTGGGCTGAATAAGTATACTAATTATACTATTGATTTGGTATTTGCCTTCAGATCTAGCAGTGTTTAGATTTGTGTTTCTAACTTTGGTAAGTTTTTACCTGTAACATCTTCTCTTTGGTCCAGAACTTCTTTGTGGACCACAACAGCCGGGCGACCACGTTCATCGACCCCAGAATCCCCCTACAGAACGGTTGCCTGCCCAACCACCTGACCCACAGGCAGCACCTGCAGAGACTACGCAGCTACAGCGCAGGAGAGGTCAGGAGAGTCAAACAGCACACAGAAGACATTTCCTTGTTTTTAAGTGTAGTAACTGTTTAATAAGGGCCAATCATGTAATAGAATGATGGAAATATGGAATTGAATTTATGTATTTGCTTGTTTATAACTGATCCTTTTTTCATATGTATTTTTTCAGGCCTCTGAGGTCTCCCGTAGTCGAGGTGTGGCCTTGTTGTCACGGCCAGGGAACAGTGTGGTGGCAGCAATACGGAGTCAGCATCCCCCAGACCCAGTGCCACAAGGTGTGTACTGTACATACACAAAGAACACAGTCATAATTCACATTTACCATATAGTTTCTGTTGTGTAAGTCTGTCTTCTGAACTCAATTCCACTCACAGCTTATAATGAGAAGATAGTGGTCTTCCTGCGTCAGCCTGGAATACTAGAAGTTCTAACAGAGCGCCAGCCAGCCCTGTCCAGGAACCATTCCCTGAGGTAGATAAACACTGGGGGATAAATTGGATTTGTTTTTCAAATAAGGACCTTGTAGATTCAGAGAATCTGAATATTTCTCACTCACTACTGTATTGGTTCCTTTGGGAGAAATAAAGGGTAACGCCTTACATTAGTGCCTTTATTACTGTGTAACTACTCATGTAATTACAGTGTAACAAGTCTTGTAATTACTCATTATTACTTATAGCAGTAACCATAACCTTACCCCTAGCATTATATCCACATCCTGGTTCAACCCTAACCCAAGCCTCAACCCTAACCCTAACCCTAGCTTCATGTCCACATCCCGGTACAACCCTAACCCAAGCCTCAACCCTAACCCTAACTCTAACCTTAACCCTAGCTTCATGTCCACATCCCGGTACAACCCTAACCCAAGCCTCAACCCTAACCCTAACCTTAACCCTAGCTTCATGTCCACATCTCGGTTCAACCCTAACCCTAACCTTAACCCTAGCTTCATGTCCACATATCGGTTCAACCCTAACCCTAACCTTAACCCTAGCTTCATATCCACATCTCGGTTCAACCATAAGCCTAACCTTAACCCTAGCTTCATATCCACATCTCGGTACAACCCTAACCCTAACCTTAATCCTAGCTTCATGTCCACATCTCGGTACAACCCTAACCCTAACCTTAACCCTAGCTTCATGTCCACATCTCGGTTTAACCCTAACCCTAACCTTAACCCTAGCATTAATGTCCACATCTCGGTTCAACCCTAACCCTGAAGTAACCCTAAGTACGGTGTATTAATGAGTACTTGTTACACTGTAATTATAGGAATAGTTACACAGTAATAAAGATGATAAAGTTATTCTATTCTATGTCAGATTTGATAAAACACACCTACCCAGTCTAGTCCAGATTATAGTGTCATGTGTGCTTGCAGGGAAAAGATCCACTACATCAGAACAGAGGGTACCCAAAGACTGGAGAAACTGGCATGTGATGCAGACCTGGTTATACTATTGAGGTAGGATGCAACTGTACATATTACCCCTGAAAAAAAAACTGTTGTAGTATTGTAATTATTTTCATTTTTGTGACTTTTTGTTCTCTATGCAGCTTGTTTGAAGAGGAAATCATGTCATATGTTCCACCCTCCTTCCATCCTGGCTTCAGCTTCTCTCCTCGTTGTTCACCTGGGTCTTCACCACAGAGTTCTCCAGGTGGGTTTGCACTAATGACAAATGGAGAGATAGTGGGTTGAAAATGTACACACATTTGGTTAATTCACAAGAATTGGTCAAATAAAAATGTCACAGATAGTTATCCTGGTGTGGTCTGTGTCTCATGTCATGGAGTTGAATGCGCTTGTCAACAGGAATGTCAAGAGCGAGAGCACCTGCCCCGTACCGGAGAGACTTTGAGGCCAAACTACGCAACTTCTACAGGAAACTGGAGGCTAAAGGCTATGGCCAGGGCCCAGGAAAAATCAAGTAAGGAAAACTGTCCAGCAACATGATCACTCACACCTTTTTCAGGTATAGTTACAGCTCTATACAACCCTACTTTTTCTTTTCTCTTTAAATTTTACCCTGTTTTTCTCCCCAATTTCGTAGTATCCAATTATTAGTTACTATCTTGTCTCATCGCTACAACTCCCGTACGGGCTCGGGAGAGACGAAGGTCAAAAGTAATTTGTCCTCCGAAACACAATCCAACCAAGCCGCACTGCTTCTTAACACAGCGCGCATCCAACCCGGAAGCCAGCCGCACCAATGTGTCGGAGGAAACACCGTGCACCTGGCGACCTTGGTTAGCGCGCACTGCGCCCAGCCCGCCACAGGAGTCGCTGGTGCGCGATGAGACAAGGATATCCCTACCGGCCAAACCCTCCCTAACCCGGACGACACTAGGCCAATTATGCGTCGCCCCACGGACCTCCCAGTCGCGACCGGCTGCGACAGAGCCTGGGAGCGAACCCAGAGTTTCTGGTGGCACAGCTAGCGCTGCGATGCAGTACCCTAGACCACTGCGCCACCTGGGAGGCCACAACCCTACTGTTTCTAAGAAACTTTAGGGTTGTGTGTGCAAATTAGCGCCATGTTGTATATCCATGTCTGTGTTGCTCAGCATCCTATGATGTTGTTGTGTTCCAGGCTTATTGTCCGGAGAGACCACCTGTTGGAGGGTACCTTTAACCAGGTCATGGCCTACTCACGCAAGGAACTACAGAGGAATAAGCTCTACATCACCTTCATAGGAGAGGAGGGGTAAGCCAAAGCTGCTTCTATTGACCTGAACACAGACATTACAACAAAGAGGGACTTTGATCTGTGGAGTTCAACCATTGCATGAAAGTGCATGTCTTTACAATTATGGAATTAAATTAAGTTACTTGAAAAAGTAATGCATGTGTCAAGAAAGAACCCCCTCTCGTCTTTTAAAGAATGAACTGCTAGTTTTTGGGCTATATAGAGGATAGTGCATGTCTGTTTCATTCTTCTAGCATCACTGACTGCTACTGACAGATAACTGGTCTCTTCTCTTCCCACGCCGTCAGGCTGGACTACAGTGGGCCGTCCAGAGAGTTTTTCTTCCTGCTGTCTCAGGAGCTGTTCAACCCCTACTATGGCCTGTTTGAGTACTCAGCCAACGACACGTACACCGTCCAGATCAGCCCCATGTCTGCCTTCGTAGAGAACCATCTGGAATGGTGAGAGGACATCTGTTCGTCCTGGGTTTAAACTTGTCCTGGGTTGTGTTCATTAGGCACCAAAGGGAAGAAAACTGACTAACTGTGAGGGACGACCTTGACTTGTCAAATGAGAAACAATCTTTGTTGTGTTCTGTTGCAAAGCGTTTTCAAGTGTTTTCCATTGTCCTAATGAACATGACCATGGGCTTGTTCTTCGTTTACTTATTGGAGACAGAAAATGAATGGGTTTCATGGAAGTCTCATGTGATGAGACCTAAACACTTTCATTGCATTGGATTTGTAATTGTGTGTGAGACCTGTCTCTGTGTGTTTTTGTGCAGGTTCCGGTTTAGTGGGCGTATTTTGGGACTGGCGTTGATCCACCAATATCTCCTGGATGCCTTCTTCACGCGGCCCTTTTACAAGGCTCTCCTCAGACTGTGAGTTTATGTCTGTCTGCCCGCACACCTGCCTGTCTGTGTTTCTGTCTCTGTCTGTCTGAATTGGCCTTTACAATTATTCTATATGGAAACATGTCTCTGCCACGTACACAAGAAAGAAACATTATCCAGAATTGATTAGTGCGCAATCAGGCATAAATGTTGCCAGTAGTTTTAGACTTAACACAGTCAACCCAGATTGACTTTCTAGCGTGATAACTAAAGACAAGTCTCTCCAGATTGGATGATGATGATGATAGACTACTGACAGAACAACTGACAGAATCAGCATCCTTTACATTTACACACAAAGAAAGTTAATCACTCCCCTTAATTGACTTTAAGACAATGGATTGCTTTGTGCAGTAATAGCTAGTGAACCCCACACACCCACACCTTCACACCCTCTTAGGTATGTGTTCATCTGTGAGATAAATATGTTTACCTGTGCAGAGCCACTGACCTGAGTGATCTGGAGTATCTAGATGAGGAGTTCCATCAGAGTCTACAGTGGATGAAAGACAATGACATCACTGATGTGCTGGACCTTACCTTCACTGTGAATGAGGAAGTCTTCGGACAGGTATGTGGGAAGTACTAATACGTACAATGTCTAAACACATACACCCATAGCAAGCTGAAGTACTGTATAACATGTTCTTTTTTTACAGTGTATATTTCAGTATACTGTACACTTTCATGGGGACTTTTCCTTTGTAAGATTTGTCTGTATTGTTATATGGATATTACTCTCTTTGTGGGCAGGTAACAGAGAGAGAGCTGAAGTCTGGAGGGGCCCACATTAATGTGACAGAAAAGAATAAGAAGGAGTACATTGACCGCATGGTGAAGTGGAGGGTGGAGAGAGGAGTGGTCCAGCAGACAGAGGCACTGGTCAGAGGCTTCTATGAGGTAGAGCAAACACTCTCAGGGCAACAACCATTGGCCATGGCATGATTTCCCCCCAATATTTCCAATTTGGTTTATTGTTTTTCCAGCCTTGCTATGATTTAAGAGGGTTTTCACTTTGCACTTCAAATAGGATTTCTTAAAGTTTCTTAGAATGCAATGACTATCAAATGAAATCACCAAATCAATGATGGGAGCAATGTGTCTAAATATGTGACCCGACCGGCTTGGGTTACATATTTGAAACAATTATTTGAAATTGTGATTTTTATATTGGATAAAAGTAGAAACTCAGAGCTAGAAAATGGTATATCATACACTGCAGTTGAGGAACACTGGGAAAGTAGTTCTGCTTTGAAAGTTAATAAACTTGTAACCACACTTTTGAAAAAATGGCCCTTGAATGTTTTGGTACACCAACTGGAGAGCTCTTCTTCACACCCTCTTAAGCCTTAGCCCCACCCATATCTTTAAGGATTCACATTTGAGACCATGTGCTAAACAGAGTGAGTAAGGTAGTGTAGTAAACTACCAAAGATTTCAAGAATAGAAGTGGTGAAAGAAGTAGCAAAAATACACTATCTATTCCTTGGCCAATATCCTAATCTGACTATGGTGCAGGTCATGTGGTTCTTCACATTCACACATCTGGCAAACAGAGACTATATCAAATAAAATCAAAGTTTATTTGTCACATGCACAGGATACAGAAGGTATAAACGGTACAGTGAAATGGTTACTTGCATATTTGTATAGTAGCAATATCAAAAATAGAAAGTGCCCAGATAAATATTTTATAAATATTAAATGATTCTTACCCAGACACACTTGTCTAAATTGATGGGTCGCGTGAAAGAAATGCTATAACCACCCCCCAGCCACATCTAAGTAGATGGGTCACTATTGTCTAGACCAGTGGTTCCCAAACGTGTTTTTTGTCCCGTACCCCTTCAAACTTTCAACCTCCAGCTGCGTACCCCCTCTAGCACCAGGGTCAGCGCACTCTCAAATGTTGTTTTTTGCCATCATTGTAAACCTGCTACACACACACTATACAATACATTTATTAAACATAAGAATGAGGGTGAGTTTTTGTCACAACCTGGCTCGTGGTAAGTGACAAAGAGCTCTCATAGGACCAGGGCACAAATAATAAAATAATAATAATCAATAATTTTGCTCTTTATTTAAACATCTTACATATAAAACCTTATTTGTTCATGTAAAATTCTGAATAACTCACCAGAGGTTAATGAGAAGGGTGTGCTTGAAAGGATGCACATAACTCTGCAATGTTGGGTTGTATTGGACAGAGTCTTAAATTATTTTACACACACAGTCTGGGCCTGTATTTCATTTTCATGCTAGTGAGGACTAGAATCCACTCTCACATAGGTATGTGGTTGCAAAGGGCATCAGTGTCTTAACAGCTCGATTTGCCAAGGCAGGATACTCTGAGCGCAGACCAATCCAGAAATCGGGTAGGCGCTTCTGATTAAATTCAATTTTCACAGAACAGCTTGTTGCAATTTCGATGAGGCTCTCTTGTTCAGATATCGGCAAGTGGGCTGGAGGCAGGGCATGAAAGGGATAACGAATCCAGTTGTTTGTGTCATCCGTTTCGGGAAAGTAAGTCACATTTGACATTGTCCGTAAGCTTGAGTTCATTTGCACACACAAAATCATGCAATGATGGAAAGACCTGTGTCCTTGTTAATGCAGACAGAGAAGAGCTCTGCCTTCTTAGTCATAGCTTCAGTTTTGTCCATAACATTGAATATATTTTCGGAGAGTCCCTGTAATCCTAGATTCAGATCATTCAGGTGAGCAAAAACATCACCCAGATAGGCCAGTCGTGTGAGAAACTCGTCATCATGCAAGCGGTCAGACAAGTGAAAATTATGGTCATTAAAGAAAACTTTGAGCTCGTCTCTCAATTGAAAAAAAACGTGTCAATAATTTGCCCCTTGATAACTAGTGCACTTCTGTATGTTGTAAAAGCCTTACATGGTCGCTGCACGTATCATTGCATAGTGCAGAAAATACATGAGAGTTCAGGGGCCTTGCTTTAACAAAGTTAACCATTTTCACTGTAGCATCGAAAACGTCTCTCAAGCTGTCAGGCATTCCCTTCGCAGAAAGAGCCTCTCGGTGGATGCTGCAGTGTACCCAAGTGGCGTCGAGAGCAACTGCTTGCACACGCGTTACCACTCCACTATGTCTCCCTGTTATGGCTTTTGCGCCATCAGTACAGATACCAACAGGAGCAGCAGCTACATACGGACCGTTAGTGGAATTCCCATGAGAGAGTAACGGTTAATGTGATTGGATGTTAATTATTTGACTAGGCTACCTGTATGTGACATTGTGTTGTTATTTCGCTGAACACTAGACGGTAAAATGTTTATTTTAGCAGTAAAACGAGGCTACTCAGGCGGGGAAAAAACACACCTAAATGTACAGCCCCGTTGGAAAATATAAATGGACTGTTTGAAAATGTGAAGGAAAAAAAATGTAAAAATCACATTTTTATTTGATGTACCCCCAACGGCATTGCGCGTACCCCTGGGGAAATGAATACCTGGTCTAGACATATACACATGTTCATTAAATAAAATAGATGACCGTAATCAACCCTAGACACAACTGGCTAACTTGATGGGTCATGTAATCATCTGGCAAAGGGGAGTCTTTTGTTTAGACATGTAGCTTAAAAAATCTAATCAAATGTATTGGTCTCATGCTCTGAATAAAACAGGTACCTTACAGTGAAATGCTTACTTATGAGCCCCTAACCAACAATACAGTTTTAAAAATATGGATAAGAATAAGAGATAAAAGTAACAAGTAATTAAAGAGCAGCAGTAAAATAACAATAGCGAAACTATATATGGGGGGTGGGGGGTGGGGTACATGTAGGTAGAGTTATTATAGTAACTATGCATAGATGGCAACAGAGTAGCAGTTGTGTAAAGAGGGGGGGGGGGGGGCACTGCAAATAGCCTGGGTAGCCATTTGACTAGATGTTCAGGAGTCTTATGGCTTGGGGTAGAAGCTGTTGACTAGAATTGGCGCTCAGGTACCACTTGCCGTGCGGTAGCAGAGAGAACAGTCTATGACAAGGGTGGCTGGAGTCATTGACAGTTTTTAGGGCCTTCCTCTGACACCGCCTGGTATAGAGGTCCTGGAAGGCAGGAAGCTTGGCTCCAGTGATGTACTGGGCCATTCACAATACACTCTGTAGTGCCTTGCGGTCGGAGGCCGAGCAGTTGCCATACCAGGCAGTGGTGCAACCAGTCAGGATGCTCTCGATGGTGCAGCTGTAGAACCTTCTGAGGACCCATGCCAAATCTTTTTCAGTTTCCTGAGGAGAATACGTTTTGTCGTGCCCTCTTCACGACTGTCTTTGTGTGCTTGGACCATGTTAGTTTGTTGGTGATGTGGACAACAAGGAACTTGAAGCTCTCAACCTGCTCTACTGCTGCCCTGGCAATGAGAATGGGGGCGCGCTCAGTCCTCTTTTTCCTGTAGTCCACAATCATCTCCTTTGTCTTGATCACGGTGAGAGAGAGGTTGTTAACCCGGCACCACACGACCAAGTCTCTGACCTCCTCCCTATAGGCTGTCTCGTTGTTGTCAGTGATCAGGCCTACCACTGTTGTGTCATCTGTAAATGTTATGATGGTGTTGGAGTCGTGCCTGGCCGTGCAGTCATGAGTGAACAGGGAGTACAAGAGTGGACTGAGCATGCACCCCTGAGGGGCTTCTTTGTTGAGGATCAGCGTGGCAGGTGTTGTTATCTACCCTTACCACCTGGGGGCGGCCCGTCAGGAAGTCCAGGATCCAGTTGCAGAGGGAGGTATTTAGTCCCAGGATCCTTAGCTTATTGATGAGCTTTGAGGGCATTATGGTGTTGAATGCTGAGCTGTAGTCAATGAATAGCATTCTCACAGATGTTCCTTTTATCCAGGTGGGAAAGGGCCGTGTGTGGTGCAATAGAGATTGCATCATCTGTGGATCTGTTGGGGCGATATGCAAATTGGAGTGGGTCTAGGGTTTCTGGGATGATGGTGTTGATGTGAGCCATGACCAGCCTTTCAAAGCACTTCATGGCTACAGACGTGAGTGCTACGGGTCAGTAGTAATTTAGGCAGGTTACCTTAGAGTTCTTGAACACAAAGACTATGGTGGTCTACAGACTCAGACAGGGAGAGGTTGAAAATGTCAGTGAAGACACCAGTTGGTCAGCGCATGCTCACAGTACACGTCCTGGTAATCCGTCTTTCCCTGCGCCATTGTGAATGTTGACCTGTTTAAAGGTCTTACTCACATCGGCTGCGGAGTTCTTGATCACACAGGCTTCCGGAACAGCTGGTGCTCTCATGCATGTTTCAGTGTTGTTTGCCTCGAAGCAAGCATAGAAGTAGCTCATCTGGTAGGCTTGTGTCACTGGCCAGCTCTCGGCTGTGCTTCCCTTTGTAGTCTGTAATGGTTTGCAAGCACTGCCACCTCCGACGAGCATCAGAGCCGGCATAGTACGATTCGATCTTAGTCCTTTATTGACCCTTTGCATGTTTGATGGTTTATCGGAGGGCATAGCGAGATTTCTTATAAACGTCCGGGTTAGAGATCCGCTCCTTGAAAGCTGCAGCTCTAGCCTTTAGCTCAGTGCAGATGCTGCCTGTAATCCATGGCTTCTGGTTGGGGTATGTACTTATGGTCACTGTGGGGACGATGTCATCAATGTACTTATTGATGAAACCAATGACTGATGTGGTGTACTCCTCAATGCCATTGGAGGAATCCTGGAACATATTCCAGTCTGTGCTAGCAAAACAGTCCTGTAGCTTAACATCTGCTTCCTCTGACCACTTTTTTATTGATCTAGTCACTGGTGCTTCCTGCTTTAATTTTTGCTTGTAAGCAGGAATCAGGAGGACAGAATTATGGTCAGATTTTCCAAATGGAGAGCGAGGGAGAGCTTTGTATGCGTCTCTGTGTGTGGCGTATAGGTGGTCCAGAGTTATTTTTCCTCTGGTTGCACATCTAACATGCTGATAGAAATTTTGTAAAACGGATTTAAGTTTCCCTGCATTAAAGCCCCTGGCTACTAGGAGCGCCACCGCCTCTGGGTGAGCGTTCTCTTGTTTGCTTATTGCGGAATACAGCTCATTCACAGTGCCAGCCTCTGACTGTGGTGGTATGTAAACAGCTACGAAAAATCTAGATGAAAACTTTCTCGGTAGGTAGTGTGGTCTACAGCTTATCATGAGATACTCTACCTCAGGCAAGCAATAGCTCAAGACTTCCTTAGTTATCGTGCACCAGCTGTTGTTTACAAATATACATAGTCTGCCTCCCCTTGTCTTACAAGACGCTGCTGTATTATCCTGCCGGTACATCGCATAACCAGCCAGCGGTATGTTGATATTGTCGTTGTTCAGCCACCATGAGGCATAAGATGTTAAAGTTTTAATGTCTCGTTGGTAGTTTAATCTTCCACGTAACTCATCGATTTTATTCTCCAAA
This sequence comes from Oncorhynchus mykiss, assembly GCF_013265735.2. NCBI lineage: Eukaryota > Metazoa > Chordata > Actinopteri > Salmoniformes > Salmonidae > Oncorhynchus > Oncorhynchus mykiss. The sequence continues at coordinate 66,192,276 of NC_048572.1, forward strand.
GATTGCACGTTTGCAGGTAGGTTTATTCGATCGCCTATGAATTCTCAGAAGGCAGCCTGACCTTCGGCCCCTCTTTCTCCGCCTCCTCTTCACGCAGATCAAGGGGATCGGGGCCTGTTCCCGAGGAAGCAGTATGTCATTCGCGTCGGGCTCGACAGAGTCATGAAAGGGAAAAAAAGGATTCTGCTAGTCCGTGGTGAGTAATCGCAGTCCTGATGTCTAGAAGTTATTTTCGGTCATAAGAGACAGTAGCAGCAACATTATGTACAAAATAAGTACAAAAATAAGTTACAATCAACGCGAATAAACGAACAAGAAAACAATCGGCTGGGGGCACGCAAAACGTTAGCCTTCATCTCCGGCGCCATCTTATCAGGTAGCTAACATTAGCTACCTGATAGCTTGCTAGCTAAACAATTAACCTTATGGTGCTTTCAAGACAACAGGGAACTTGGAAAAATACCAGGTCAAATCATGACATCAGTGATCTTCAGGTTGGAAAGCCTGGGCTCTAGAAAGAGGCCCGGGTTCACGGACTTGGCATTCCGTGTTGGATGACTGTTCAAAATTATTTTTCCCAGTTGGAGCTTGTTTTGTCTGAGTTCCTAGTTGTCTTGTACGCACTGAAGTTGTAAGTCTGAGATTTCCCGAGTTCCTAGTTTCGAGTTCCCAGTTGTTTTGAATGTGGCAATAATATCAACCCATACTGATTGTCATAGCTAGCCACCATGCATAGCTAGCTAACATTAGGCTATAACTAGCAATGCAAGTAGATTTCTGAGATGTGAATAATATTTCTACTCGAGCCAGCCAGCTAACGTTAGCTACCTAGCTAACAGTAAGCTTTAACTTGCAGTGAAAATGACTTGCTGACAAAATTAAAAACATATAATATCTGAAAATGTAGCTAGCTAGACTCTTACTTGTATACATGGATGAACGCTTCGCCCTCTCTGTCAGATGCCATGGTTGCCCTAAGTTTGAAGATGAAATTCGGAGACAGTTGTTTCATACAACAGCCTTCTGTGCTCTCTTTTCAACTCCCTCCGCATATTTGCAATCGAACAGCAGAACTTTTAACATCTCTTTAGCCATCATACTCTGTTTCCATCGGGAATTCCACAGATTTTCTTCCCTATCACTGTCCAGAAGACTCTACAATATCTGATTCAATGAAAATGTGTTTACCTACATCAGGGATTTCCTCATCATCTGATTCATTTTCAGAGTCAGAGAGTGTCAGCATGGCACTAGCTTCTTCCAGAAAGTGGAGAGCATTAGCAACGCTTTTGTACTTCTTCATGATATCTTTCAAAAAAGCTGCGGTAGAAAGGATTATCTGCACAAGTGGCGGTCAGTGCCAAGGGAGTATGGTTATTTATTTTATTAGCATGACCTTATTTCTATTACAGCATATTGGATGACTGTCATTCATATTCCATTCGCCCAGCTCAATGCAACATCGCTAGGTTTAGGCTACTACATGATACTCACATTTTCCTTGTACCCATCATGAGGCTGCTAAAATCTACAGAAGTATATGAATTAAAGTTTACAAGCTTACAAAGTTTAGTCAACATAGCTACTAGAGCTAACACGTTAGTAAAAATCATGCGGTACAGTGTACAGTCAGAAAGCAGTTTAGCAGTTTCACCGGCAGGCCCGGCTGGCAATCTTTCTCTCTGTCTTTCTCTCTCTCGTTCAAATGCCTCTCCTGTGAAGTAGTGATGTGCAACATAGTTACCTGAAACAAGTCACATACAGTATGTACACTCCTACATCGTTTTTAATGTTCTATGTTCCTGCAATATTTCTCCAGGTGGTGGACTCACGGCTGGTGTCAGTGTTCGATGCCAGAGAGTTGGAGCTGGTCATTGCTGGGACAGCTGAGATAGACCTCAATGACTGGAGGAACAACACAGAGTATAGAGGAGGTGAGCAGACTGCAGTGAAGCACATCACTGGACATTAGCTAATGGAGAATCTTCAATGAACATGCCTAGTTAATTAAAGGTTCAATTAAAAAAATTAAAAAACGTGTAGGACTATGGTGAATGTAGTGGGTATCTAGCCCAACATGTTTTTATGGGTAATATGTGTTTGTGAAGTTGACATACACCTTAGCCAAATACATTTAAACTCAGTTTTCACAATTCCTGACAGTTAATCCTAGTAAAAATTCCCTGTCTTAGGTCAGTTTGAGTCACCACTTTATTTTGAGAATGTGAAATGTCAGAATACTAGTAGAGAGAATTATTTATTTCAGCTTTTATTTCTTTCATCACATTCCCAGTGGGTCAGAAGTTTACATACACTCAATTAGTATTTGGTAGCAATGCCTTTAAATTGTTTAACTTGAGTCAAACGTTTCAGGTAGCCTTCCACAAGCTTCCCACAATAAGTTGCGTGAATTTTGGTCCATTCCTCCTTACAGAGCTGGTGTAACTGAGTCAGGTTTGTAGGCCTCCTTGCTCGCACATGCTTTTTCAGTTCTGCCCACAAGTTTTCCATGGTATTGAGGTCTGTACTTTGTGATGGCCACTCCCATGCCTTGACTGTGTTGTCCTTAAGCCATTTTGCCACAACTTTGGAAGTATGCTTGGGGTCATTGTCAATTTGGAAGACCCATTTGCAGTCAAGCTTCAACTTCAATATATCCACATAATTGTCCTGCCTCATGCCATCTATTTTGTGAAGCACCAGTCCCTCCTGCAGCAAAGCACCTCCACAACATGATGCTGCCACTCCCGTGCTTCACGGTTGGGACTGTGTTTTTCGGCTTGCAAGGCTCCCCCTTTTTCCTCCAAACATAACGATGGTCATTATGGCCAAAAAGTTATATTTTTGATTCATCAGACCAGAGGACATTTCTCCAAAAAGTATGATCTTTGTCCCCATGTGCAGTTGCAAACTGTAGTCTGGCTTTTTTATGGCGGTTTTGGAGCAGTGGCTTCTTCCTTGCTGATCGGCCTTTCAGGTTATGTCGATATTGGACTCATTTTTCACACCAAAGAACGTTCATCTATAGGAGACAGAACACGTATCCTTCCTGAGCGGTATGATAGCTACGTGGTCCGATGGTGTTTATACTTGCGTGCTATTGCTTGTACAGATGAACGTGGTACCTTCAGGCATTTGGAAATTGCTCCCAATGATGAACCAGACTTGTGGAGGTCTACAATTTTTTTTCTGAGGTCTTGGCTGATTTTTTTTGATTTTCCCATGATGTCAAGCAAAGAGGCACTGAGTTTGAAGGTGGCTTTGAAATACATCCACAGGTACACCTCCAATTGACTCAAATGATGTTACTTAGCCTATCAGAAGCTTCTAAAGCTATGACATAATTTTCTGGAATTTTCCAAGCTGTTTAAAGGCACAGTCAACTTAGTGTATGTAAACTTCTGACCCACTGGAATTGTGATACAGTGAAAGTGAAATAGTGAAATAATCTGTTGGTAAACAATTGTTGGAAAAATTACTTGTGTCATGCACAAAGTAGATGTCCTAACCGACTTGCCAAAACTATAGTTTGTTAACAAGAAATTTGTGGAGTGGTTGAAAAACGGGTTTTAATGACTCCAACCTAAGTGTATGTAAATTTCCGACTTCAACTGTATGTTGTATGTTGATTGACATTTAATTGTCAATCTTGTTAGATGGACTGAACACACATGCCACATTCCCTTGTTGAACCAGCCCCCCTGTAGCCCCTGGTCCTAAACTGTATATGCTGTAGCCAACTTTTCTATGGCATTGCAACAATAAAGGAGTTGGCTACTGCACATCCGGTATGGGACCAGCTACCACCTCCGTTGGCCTTCTCCATTGCAGGCTACCATGACAGCCACATAGTGATCCGGTGGTTCTGGGGGGCAGTGGAGCGCTTCAACAACGAGCAGAGGTTGCGTCTGCTGCAGTTTGTGACGGGCACCTCCAGTGTTCCCTACGAGGGCTTCACCGCACTACGGGGCAGCAACGGCCTGCGACGCTTCTGTATCGAGAAGTGGGGCAAGATCACCGCTCTACCCAGGTAATATACAGTAAACTCTTTACCCAAGACTAGAATTGTATGATTAAATTATAGGCTATTATAGGTCTGTACATGCTTTGGATTCAAACTTTCCTAATTATGTTATCCTTCAAACCCCTGCATAACTTTCACATACAACGCATTTGGCAAAAAACTATTCAGTTGATGTGGTTGTCTAATGCTGATGATCTACAGCATATCTATCTTCCAGGGCACACACATGCTTCAACCGGCTGGATCTCCCTCCGTACCTTTCCTACACCATGCTCTATGATAAACTGCTTATCGCTGTGGAGGAGACCAGCACCTTTGGCCTTGAGTGAAGGAGAAAGACATTGTGCATCCCAAATGGGACCCTATTACCTGTATAGTGCCCTTAGTATTGCACTAGGGCAGGGATCATCAACTAGATTTAGCCGCGGGACAATTTTTTCTTGAGGGGATGGTCAGGGGGCCGGAACATACTGTAATTACAAATCATTTGTAGACTGCAAATTGACCACAAGAATCCCAAACAGATATAATATTTCACTAAAACAATCACTTCAAACGTTACTTACATTTGTATATGATCACAATATCTCGTTATTATGCGTGGGAATACTTTGGAACAGATTTCCAAAGTTAAAATTACTTGGAGCTGATTTGCTGGTGTTTTTACAGTCTTTTATGTCCATGTAAATAACATCATGTGCGGAACCCTGCACTAGGGAATAGGGTTCCATTTGGAAAGCAGTCAAGATCTTACTGTCGAATCCTGTGCCTCAGGACCGGGGATTCTACTGTATGCAACGCTCCCTTTTTACTGTACATTTCAATACAACAACCAGAGGACTGTACATTTATCTTTTTTAACAATCTATGTACAGTGTACAAGAAAAAGGAAAAGCCAACCACCACCGCATGCATTACTCACCTATTACAATGTACCTTTGTAAAGGGGATATTGCATAAAGTAACCAAGCTGTATGCAATAGCTCTTATTTGGCCTCAGCCTATAACAGTACTCAGGGCCATGACTCAACAAATCACACCAACGAATCGGCTAGTCCATCTCTGCACCAACAGCCTCAGCTAGCATCGTCACAATCTATCACCAATCACAACCACAATTATCACTAAAGAAATGCCTCAATTCACATAATAAGAGGGAGAAAAATGCCTCAGAAACTGTCACGTGAAGAACCACTACAACCAACATTATATCAAAACGTTGTGTTCCAACTTCAACAATTCCACTTCAAATACTGCTGCGACTGGGATTATCCCAGGATAGGACATCAGCAAAGGACTGGCTCATCATCAGCTCTCAAGGACAAAATGGCTGCTGAAGGGTATTACTACTAAAATAATAACCAAAGCATATTGTCCATAAAGAACTTCAAGTAAATATGATTTTTACCAAGATTTTGTGAACATTGTGATATATCAAGAGAGATTCCAAAATATAGCAAGACCCTCCCACAATTCGCAAAATGACTGTTGGAAGATTCTAAGGATATTAGTTGTTATACTGCACTGTAACTGAAGTCAAAACGATGTGTTATCACTAAATATGTGGAATTGATGTAAACCTTGATGTTGATTGGGAAATTAACACAAACCACAGTTTCACTGTAAGTGATTAGAGTGAAGGGAGGTGAAGAAACACACTTTATTACCAATGTCTGATCAGAAGAATAACTGTTTTGATGTGTTCCATGTGAAAACTTATTTTCCCCTCTTGATTTTGAGAACCATTTGATGTTTACATGAGATGTGTTTTCTCTTGTTTCAACACAATTCAGTCAGGATATTATGAATGTTTCATTATCACAAAATGTATTTGTTTCATCTGTATATGGTAGACTGGGAATAACACCACACATTATTTTGGAAATTTAAAAATATATATTTTAATGTGTTTTTTACAAGATCTTTTCAAGCATGGAAAACACAACAGGAGATATTGAAGTTTTTTGTTATCATTTTCAAACACCAAGAGAGAGATGATTTGAAGTAAATTTGCGGGTATTGTGTTTAGATTGTACTGGATCTTATTCTTCCTGAATAATTGTTGCACTTGTAAGGAGTTAACACTTAGTAAACTCACCTGAAATAGGTATACCACTATTCAAACAAAAATCAATTATATTTTTAAATCTAACATCACTTGCAAATATAGTTTTTGCTGAAATAAATACAGTAGCATACAATGCTGTTGACCTGTTACCGCTTGTGTTTTAGCAGAGTTAACATGTTTGCTTTTGTTTCAGTGTATGCCTGTATGTCTACCCTTGCCCACAGCCATATGTGCTATGACATGATGAAAATGTAATTGACTCAAAATGGACGTCATGTTGGAGTGTCTTTTGTCCGTTCCAGGTTGCCATGCCACATCCTTTAGGACAGACCCCACAGGGTTGCTTTATTAATTTACATTCGTGTTGACATTTAATGCACATATGCTATCGCGACTTTATCACAATAGGATATGACAGCTGTTATAGTCTGCAAATGCCATGCCTTAACATGAAAACACTGTATATGACAGCATGCCACTGTCACACAGACATAAGCCTATAACTGAGTTGATTGCAGACCAATTCATTAATTGTATATGTCCCATCTTCTCATGTGCATCGTTATAGTAGTTTGATATTAGAAGAGAGACACCAGAAACTTACATTAAACACTACTGTACTTACATGACCTATGTTTCTGATCCAATCTGTTCACTTTATCTCGTGTTCCTTTCCTTGGACAACTAAGATTCTGGAATGTATAGTGAGTGCATTTACAGTTGCTATTATAAAATTGAAAGGCTGTAAGATATACAGGAAATGTATAACAATTTCTAATATACTCAGTAATATGTTCCTGAAATCATTTTGAAATGACAAACTGTCAGATATACAGTACAAGATTGAAGGGAGTTATTCATGTATTTTTATTTATTTATTTTCTACACTATGTTTTTATGCAGTATGTTTAAGTTACTGTTGAAAATGTGTCTCATGCTATGCACATTTTGTGTGGTTGAAGATCAAGCAATGCAATTTTCAAACATCAATCTGTTGCCTATTTTGAAAATATCTCACATGATATTTCCTCTTTAAGAGATGGCAGCTAGTGAACGTTTTAAAACCATTATTTTGTTCTCAGAAACCCTCTGAGGTATATATGTTTCACTGTCTGTCCCCACTATGTCCTCCTTGATTTTCTTGGCCCGACAGTATTCTTTGGTTGTCTGTTGGGCTCAGTAATTCTCAGGCTGCGCTTTCAATTCAAGCAAATATACTGTTAACGAATGTCAATAAAAAAATCACTTCGTTAAGCACCTACTTTCTTCCATTAGTTTTATGAGTGTCAAAGAATAGTGCTATGTTCCCAGGATATGTTAACTTGTCACGACTCCCGTTCAGAAAGGGTCCTGTCAGTTCCACCTCCTAGCCCTCCCGCTCCCATTCCTATGGAGTTAGGGGGGGCCGCTTCGAGGGGTACCGGAGGAGGAGGCTCCTCCTGCACCAGCTGTGGTCGGAGAGGACACACGGCCCGACCGGTGCTGGAGGAGCCCGTCTGGGAGTTGAGAGGGCAGGCAGAACACTTCTCGGTCACCCCAGGTGAGTCAGCATCAAACTCACCCAGAGCCCCCTGTTGGTCACATGTTTGTATACATTTTTTTCCTTGATTTTTCACCCTCTTCCCAGCATAAGGCGCTAGTCGATTCAGGCGCAGCTGGGAACTTTATGGATCGTGGACTCACCCTCAAGCTGGGAATTCCGCTGGTGCCGATAGATCCCCCCCTTCCCCGTGCACACCTTAGATAGCTGGCCATTAGGGTCCGGGCTGGTCAGGGAGGCCACGGTTCCACTGGACAAGTTAACGCAGGGGGATCATAGGGAGCGGATTAGTCTCTTCCTTATCGATTTACCTGCGTTTCCAGTGATGCTGGGGGTTCCCTGGCTGGCCAGTCACAATCTCAGGATTTCGTGGAGACAGGGGGTTCTCCAGGGGTGGTCAGAGGAGTGTTCAGGTAGGTGCATGGGAGTTTTCATCGGTGCCACGTCGGTGGAGAGTCCAGACCAGGTTTCCACTGTGCGCATTCCCTCTGAGCATGCCGATTTATTATCGCCTTCTGTAAGAAGAGGGCGACTAAATTACCACCTCATCGACAGGGGGATTGTGCGATAAACCTCCAGGTAAACGCTGTGCTTCCCAGGAGTCACGTGTACCCATTGTACAGGAGGAGACGTTGGCTACGGAGACATGTCACGGAATCTTTGGGACAGGGGTACATTCAGCCCTCCATCTCACCCGTCTCCTCAAGTTTATTTTCCGTGAAGAAAAAGGAGGGAGGTCTGCGTCCGTGCATTGATTATAGAGGTCTCAATTCCATCACAATGGGGTTTAGTTACCTGCTACCTCTCATCGCTATGGCGGTGGAATCATTTCACGGAGTGCGTTTTTTCATGAAACTGGACCTCAGGAGTGCATAATCGGGAGGGAGACGAGTGAAAAAACGCGTTTAGTACCACATCGGGCCATTGTGAGTACCTCCTCATGCCGTATGGGTTAAAGAATGCTCCAGTCGTCTTTCAATCCTTTGTAGATGAGATTCTCAGGGACCTGCACGGGCAGGGTGCGGTTGTACGCGCATGTGTCTCTGGTGCGCAAGGTGCTTGATAGAGTGCTGGAGCATGACCTATACGTCAAGGCTGAGAAGTGTGTGTTCTCCAAACGAGCCGTCTCCTTCCTGGGTTATCGTATTTCCACCTCGGGGGTGGTGATGGAGTGTGACCGCGTTAAGGCTGTGCGTAATTGGCCGACTCCAACCACGGTGAAGGAGGTGCAGCGTTTTTTTAGGGTTTGCCAATTACTACCGGAGGTTTATCCGGGGTTTTGGCCAGGTAGCGGCCCCCATTACCTCACTGCTGAAGGGGGTGCCAGTGCGTTTACGGTGGTCGACAGAGGCTGACAGAGCCTTCAATCGGTTGAAGGCGCTGTTCACTGATGCGCCCGTGGTGGCGCATCCGGACCCCTCTTTAGCGTTCATAGTGGTGGTAGACGCATCCGAGGCTGGGGTGGGTGCTGTGCTATCACAGCGCTCGGGGGTACGCCACCGAAACTGTGCTTTCTTTTCGAAGAAGCTCGGTCCGATAGAAAAACAAAACTGTGTGTGAGTGGCGTCAATGTGCATGTGTGTGTGTTGGAGAGTCAGTGTAAGTATCTGTGAGTGTGTGGGTTGCAATAATCATTTAGACAGGTTACCTTGGCGTCCTTGGGCACAGGGACTATGGTGGTCTGCTTGAAACATGTAGGTATTACAGACTGGGTCAGGGAGAGGTTGAAAATGTCAGTGAAGACACTTGCCAGTTGGTCGGCGCATGCTCCGAGTACGTGTCCTGGTAATCCGTCTGGCCCACGGCCTTGTGAAGGTTAACCTGTTTGAAGGTCTTGGTGCTCTCATGCATGGTTCATATTTGCATGCCTCGAAGCGGGAATAGAAGGTATTAATCTCGTCTGGGCAGCTTTGTAATCCGTGATAGATTGCAGCGCTGCCAAGTCCGACGAGCGTCAGAGCCGGCGTAGTTTGATCCAATCTTAGTCTTATATTGACGTTTTGCCCGTTCGATGGCTCGTCGGAGTTCGTAGCGGGATTTCTAATAAGCATCCAAATTAGTGTCCCGCTCCTTGAAAGCTGCAGCTCTAGCCTTTAGATCAGTGCGGATATTGCCTGTAATCCATGGCTTCTGATTGGGATACAGTGCATTCAGAAAGTATTCAGACCCCTTCCCCCTTTCCACATTTTGTTACATTACGGCCATATTCTAAAATTGATTAAATAAATGTTTCCCTCAATCTACACACAATACCCCATAACGACAAAGCGAAAACAGGTGTTTGCAAATGTAGTAAAAAAAATACAATTGAAATGCCTTATTTACATAAGTATTCAGACCCTTTGCTATGGGACTCGAAATTGAGCTCAGATGCATCCTGTTTCCATTGATCATCCTTGAGTTGTTTCTACAACTTGATTGGAGTCCACCTGTGGTAAATTCAATTGATTAGACATTATTTGGAAAGGCACACACATATCTACATAAGGTCCTACAGTGACACCGTGCATGTCAGAGCAAAAACCAAGCAATGAGGGAGGTTGAAGGAATTGTCCAGAGTTCTGAGACAGGATTGTGTTGAGGCACAGATCTGGGGAAGGGTACCAAAACATTTCTGCAGAACTGAAGGTCCCCAAGAACACAGTGGCCATTATTCTTAAATGGAAGATGTTTGGAACCACCAAGACTCTTCCTAGAGCTGGCCACCTGGCCAAACTGAGCAATCGGGGGAGAAGGGCCTTGGTCAGGGAGATGGCCACTCTGACAGTGCTCCAGAGAACCTTCCAGAAGGACAACCATCTCTGTAGCACTCCAACAATCAGGCCTTTATAGTAGAGTGTCCAGATGGAAGCCACTTCTCAGTAAAAGGTACATGAAAGGTCGCTTAGAATTTGACAAAAGGTACCTAAAGGACTCTCAGACCATGTGAAAAAATATTCTATGGTCTGATGAAACCAAGATTGAAGTCTTTGGCCTGAATGTCAAGCATCACACCTGGAGGAAACCTGGCACCATCCATACGGTGAAGCATGGTGGTGGCAGCATCCTGCTATGGAGATGTTATTCAGCGGAAGGGACTGGGAGACTAGTCAGGATTGAGAGAAAAATGAACAGAGCAAAATACAGAGAGATCCTTGATGAAAACCTGCTCCAGAGCACTCAGGACCTCACACTGGGGTGAAGGTTCACCTTCCAACAGGACCATGACCCTAAGCACACAGCCAAGACAACGCAGGAGTGGCTTCAGGAGAAGTCTCTGAATATCCTTGAGTGGCCCAGCCAGAGCCCGGACTTGAACCCGATTGAACAGCTCTGGAGACCTGAAAATGGCTGTGCAGAGACGCTCCCCATCCAACCTGACAGAGCTTGAGAGAATCTGCAGTGAAGAATGGGATAAACTCCCCAAATACAGGCGTGCCAAGCTTGTAGCATCATACCCAAGAAGACTCAAGGCTGTAGTCGCTGCTTCAACAAAGTATTGAGTAAATGGTCTGAATACTTGTGTAAATGTGATATTCCATTTTCTTTTATACACTTGCAAAAATATCTAAACTGTTTTTGCTTTGTCAATATGGGGCATTGTGTGTAGATTCAGGCTGTAATGTAACAAAATGTGGAAAAGTCAACGGGTCTGAATACCTTTCACGAATGCACTGTATATGTACGTTCACTGTGGGGATGACGTCGTTGATGCAGTTATTAATGAAGCCGGTGACTGATGTGGTAAAGAGCTCAATGTTATCAGATGAATTTGGAACATATTCCAGTCTTTGCTAGCAAAACAGTTTGGTAGCTTTGCATCTGCTTTGTCGGACCACTTCTGTACCACTCTGGTACTTCCTGCTTGTTTGAGTTTTGCTTGTAAGCCGGAATCAGGAGGATAGAGTTATGGTCAGATTTGCTGAAGGGAGGGCAGGGGAGAGCTTTGTATGCATTTCTGTGGCTGGAGTAAAAGTGGTCTAGAGTTTTGTCGCCTCTGGTTGCACAGGTGACATGCTGGTAGAAATGGGGTAAAACTGATTTCAGTTTCCCTTCATTAAAATCACTGGCCACTAGGAACACAGCCTTAGGATGTGCATTTTCATGTTTGTTTATGAGTTGATAGTAGTGGCTGCCTACACCATAGGATAATGCAAAACGATGATGCCCGACCCAGAGACTGTCTCAGGATGCGAAGGCCGTCTCCAAGCGATTCAGGTTCGAGGAGTCATTCAGCTCCCTACAGAAGATAATCTTCTGATAGATGGGTATGAGCACTTCTACTGTAGATGGACTCTTTACTGATTGTATATTGTTTACCACACCACACTGTCTGTACTCCACAAGCCAAACTATATATCTGTTTGCCTGCATTGCATTTCAATGAATTCAACTTCTGACGTTGTTTGTTTGGTTCCATTCTTTCACTTTCTGTTTAATATTGTGGTTCATGTTTAGCTTGTTTGCCATTCTTTTCCTAATGTTCATACAGTATGTTCAGAATTCACAAGTACAATTTATTTTGCTATCATAACTTGTATAAAGCCATTTGACTGTTTATTTCCACGTTTATTTTCCACGTTTTACAGATCTCATTTTCACTGTAAAATGTCACATCCGAATAAATCAATCTGAAAACATAGAACAATACCTCCTTGGGAGACAACATTTTTGGTTGTTCAGATACTGTACAGTACAACTGGAACCATTGCCTAAATGTTTCTCAAGTGCTGGATATTAAGATATGGCTTTGGACTAAGCAATTACCAGTGTTGGGGTGTACTGAACTTAATGTGGTTCAGTTAGTAATTAAACTACATTTTGCACATTGTGGTAGTGCAACTAAATTCAAATATTTGTAGTGTTTTCAATAGTTAATGACTTTATTGCCATCTAGTGGTGTAGGTAACTAATGGAATGAAACACTACTTTTTTTTGTAAAAATAAAATATGGGTGAGGTAGGCAAGAATTTCCTTAATTTTCAGACCTGGCTAATTCTCACCTGAAACAACATTTTTGTGTTTAATAGGATAAATTACACGTTCTCTTAACATCTTATTACAGAGTTATCTGTTCTTGCTATTTATATTCTATGTCATTGCAGATTGAGTAATATAGTTTACTTAACGTAATTGGTGGCTGGTAATCTCTTTTCAGAGTAGCTTCCCCAACACTGCCAATTTACATTGTTAATCTGGAGAAATGTTCATCAGATGCATTGTATTATACTAGGAATATGTTGTTGTTTTTTACCACTGCATATGACACAATTGCTGCTCTGTTATTGTCCTTTCATTCTCACCAGTAGGATGAACATTTTGCTCAGGACAGCGCTGAGCAAAATGAATATGCATGACATTTTATGGACGTAGCACTTTTTTCATTTTCCCTGAATGTAAATGTTATGTACACAGTAGCATTGATAAACATTGGTCAAATCATCAACATGACTGTGGTTATTCCAAACCAAGAGGCAGCTTGTGTATGCCCTTTTGTCTAAATAAGTGTCCAGCACTGCACTCTGGTGCTTTTTTCAAATATGACTATGACACTTCAATTCATAAAGCTATGGCGACACCATGCCTGATGACATGGGGACAATTGTAGCAGTTCTACCTTCATCACACTGTAGTTTTGGTGACTGGTGAGCAGATCAGGAGGACCAGTTGCCTGTCTCAAGTCCTTCTGTCTTATTTGGCGGTGGTGTGAATGTGAGAAGGTCAATACGCTGACCCTCTCTAAGCTGCAGCACTGCCTGCGTTAAATTCCACCTAGTGGCGCCAGGGAAAGAGAGAAGGGTACTTACTGTATGATGAACAACAGCATTCAATTGCATTATATGGATCAATCAATTTCCTCTAATTTCCTCTGTATTTATATAGAATAATATTGATGAAGAGTACATACCCAAGTGTTTGGGGGTCTCTTACTGAGGATGTGTAGAGGTAGCCACCATCTTTAGATCCTGTCACTGGGATTTTGATCTGAAACATAAAAAGTAATATTAATATCTTGCACACAGTGATGGATAATGGTAATGCTGGTGATGCTCCTAGTTGGTTCCCATACAGGAGGAATATCCCCAGAGAGCTACCTCAGCCGTGTAAGGTTCCACCCGGTTGTGTCGGTCAGACAGGTGGATGTTGTGGACCTTCAGGGGTGGTGCTCCCAGACTGTCCATGGCTGTCTGGTTGGCTTTCAGCTGCTCCAGGGCTAGACGGTGGTAGTCCGACCGTGAGAAGTTCTCTAGCAAAGAAAACAAAGAGTGGCAGGCAGAAATACTTACATGAGCACATTTTGCTTTCATTCACTTTCTTACATTAAAGAACCATGAATTATCCATGGCAACACCTACACTGAGTGATACGTACTTTGCAGAAGGTAATACATTGTGCCGCATCCAGCACCAGTCAACAAGGTGGTGTAGATGGCCATCTGCTGGAGTTTGCTTGTGGAGACCCTCATGATTGTTGCTTAGAGTAGAAAACTCACAGTACCAGTGACAAGAATATCCTGGGGAGTGGACTGTTTGATGACAGACATACAAGTTATAAAGACGTTCTCCAAAATGTACAAATTCCACAAAACCATCCCACATTTCATCAGAATCTTTGAGTCAAAAGGAGCATACATTCAGATAATTTGCACAATTGATCATCCAACTCATAAAATAATAATATTTATTTTGGATCTGTTACTCTTTATTGTCGTCTTTATCAAATCTGTTTTGTTAAAGGGATAGTTCACCCAAATTACATTGGTTTCCTTACCTTGTAAGCAGTCTATGGACAGCAGTCCATGCTTTGGTTTTGTTTACTTGGCCACTGTTTTAAATGCTAGCTTTTTAGCATGTTTGGCACAAATCCAATGCAAATCAATGGTACCTACATTAACATTTCCGTGATTCATGTCCACATCATCTGTAAGTAACTTCATTGAGTTACACAATACATTTTTGTTGATACTTTAGTATGATTTTGACATGAAGCACAGATTAAATCAAAGCATTGATTTGTGTCCTACCTTGTCCATAGACTGCTTACAGGGCAAGGAAACCAATATATATCTTTCTAATTAGGGTGAACTATCCCTTTAAAGCTAAGATCTTTAGTTGAAACAATAACAAAGGGTCGCCCCGGCTGTGTTTTAGTAAAAAGCTGAGTGATGTGCCTGTAGAAATGTAACTACTCTCAAATGTATAGACATAGCTATGGATGCAAGGACTGATCATCCATGATAAACATAATTATAGATTTAACAATGTTTTGAGGCTATACAGCATTGACATTTACATTGCTTACAATCATTAGCCCTAAGCTTATATTTTAAGTTCTGATGGGCTACGACCATTAAGTAAGCTCATGAGGCATTTATTAGTCATATTCCTCAATAATCAATAGTACAAAAATGTGTCATGTATTGTCATGTTGTGTCTTTCTGTCCTTTCCTTTCACCCTGTCTCCCTCTGCTGGTCGTACTAGGTTACCGTTTCTGTCCCTCTTTCCCCCAGCTGTTCCTTGTCTTCTCTGACTACCTCATTCACCCCTTTTCCCACCTGTTCCCTTTTTCCCTCTGATTAGGTCCCTATATCTCTCTCTGTTTCTGCTCCTGTCTTTGTCGGATTCTCGTTTGTGTTACTCATGCCTGAACCAGACTATCGTCGTGTTTGCTGCAACCTTGTCCTGTCCTGTCGGAATCTGCCTGTTCAGCTAACCTTGTCCTGTCCTGTCGGAATCTACCTGTCCATCTGAGCCCACGTGTGTTCATCATTAAAGAAACTCTGTTTGTTAATTCGCTTTTGGGTCCTCATTCACGCACCGTGACAAAATGGATGTAGCAACTAAGGATTCTAATTTTAAGGGTAGGTCAGACATTGAAATGACAATTTCCTCTTTTACTGACCAAATTCTGTGTGACTGGGTGCAGTAGGCCTATAATTGTACAAGGAAAGAACGAGGTTTGGGTAGGGCATTAATTATATATATTTTAAAAAGTAGACAGGGAGAGAGTAACAGTCCAGTGTCTTGGAGCAGAGAAAGCCAAGACAAGACTACTTAAAACACAAGACTACCCTGAGAACCCACTTAAGACCTGTACACAGGTACAAATTTGCACAAAATACAGTGCCTATAGAAAGTCTACACCCCCTTGAGCTGTTTTCACATTTTTCTGCCTTTAATGAAATCTAAAAAGGGATTACATTAGATATTTTTCCTACAGGTCTACACAACCTGCTCCACATTTTCAAAGTAAAAGAAAGTTATGAAAAATGTTCCCCAGTTCCTGCCTGTGACAAGCTTATCCACAACAATACTTAAAAATACATAGGGATCAACAACTTTGCATTAACTCCATATTACTGGCCTGTATGACAAAGTGAAAAGAAAGACGCCTGTGCATCTTACATTACAAAGATATTCATGCCAAAGACACACCAGAATGGCTTTCCAATAGGTGTTGTGTGTTCCTGGGTGGTCTAGTCTCAGTACTGACTTAAATGTTCTTGAAAATAAAGAACAAGGTTTGAATATTGCCATCCATCAATGATTCCCAACCAAATTGAATGAGCTTGAGCAATTTTGACAAAAACAATGGATATATGTCACCCTAAGAGTTGTGCAAAGTTGGTGGAATTTTTATAAAAATTATTCACAGCTGTGACAGCTGCCAAAGGTGCTTCCACCAAGTACTAACTTAGGGGGGTAGAGACTTATCCAATTTGGAAAATGTTCTATGACTTTCTATCACTTTGAAAATGTAGAGTAGAGTAGGTTGTGTAGATCTGTATGAAAACAAATGTAACGTAATCCTTTTTAGATTTAATTTTCTGACAGCAAAATGTAAACAGTTCAAGAGTGTAGACTTTCTATAGGCACTGTATTTCTTAAAATGATCCCCTACAGTATATTCATATTAGTGTCAATCTATACTGATCAAAAATAGAAATGCAACTTATAAAGAGTTGGTTCCATGTTTCATGAGTTTACGTCCTGTTAGTAAGCATTTCTCCTTTTCCAAGATACTCCATCCACCTGACAGGTGTGGCATATCAAGAAGCTTATTGAAACATTATTATTACACAGGCTCACCTTGTGCTGGGGACAATAAAAGGCCACCTAACACAATGCCACAGATGTCTCAAGTTTTGAGGGAGTGTGCAATTGGCATGCTGACTGCATGAATGTCCACCAGAGCTGTTGCCAGACAATTTCATGTTAATTACTCTATCAAACGTTGTTTTAGAGAATATGGCAGTACGCCCAACCGGGCCTCATAACCACAGACCAGTGTAAGCAGGCCAGCCCAGGACCTCCACATCCAGCGATCACCTAACGCCTACGGGATTGTCTGAGAACAACCACCCGGACAGCTGATGAAACTGAGGAGTATTTCTGTCTGTAACGAAGCCCTTTTGTGGGGAAAAAACAATTCTGATTGGATGGGCCTGGCTCCAAAGTGGGTGGGTCTATGCCCTCCCAGGCCCACCCATGGCTGCGCCCCTACCCAGTCATGTGAAATCCATGGATTTGGGCCTAATGCATTTCAATTGATTGATTTCCTTATATGAACTGTAACTCGGTAAAATCTTTGAAATTGTTGCGTTACAATTTTTGTTCAGTAACGTTATAGATTACGCTTCTTGTGACATCGCCCTCTAGGGTATTCAAAGTGTAATTCATATTTTGGGGGTAAGCGCAACCAAGGATAGCACTGTAGCGCAGCCTTGGAAATTAATTCAAGCAAAACGTTCTTGTAGTCTGGTGTAGGCATTTCGTACGAAGACTTTTACGACCAAATTCAATTTAGAGGAAAATGCACTACTCTAAAAATATAATTCAGAATGTAATCTACAACAACAGTTCAATTAGAGACTGAACTGAGGACATTCATGCTGTATTTATGGGAGTCGCCATATTGCTACCTAAATCTAACCTAAAGCTGGCTTGAGCTGAAACCAGTCATTGGCTAAAACACATCCATACATTTTAAAATACATGTAAACGTTATGTAAATGAACGAAAATATAATAATTACCTAATGTCGTAATTTGTTTTTATAACAAAAAGTACAACCACATAAGAGGCGAGACGTCCATATCACGTGATGAGACTTCACGTTCTATGTACACGTCACACGCAAGCTGTCTTGAAAAAAAAATGTGTTATGAAAGTTGTTACACAGTTATATCACAGCGACAAGAGCTCGACAGTAGCAGTTTATTCACATAAGCGAGTCATCTGCGTCAATTTACTGTCGTCGAGGGCAATACAGAAAGTAGGTAAGGACATCATGCTTGTATGTAAACCAGTTTTAATTAGTGATGAATGCGGAACTCATTCAACAAGGACAGCATTGCAGCATTGTTTCCAGGAAATTCGTGAAGTTGTACGTGTGTTACTGTATTTGTTCTTGATGTCATGCAGAACATAGACTTACCATTTTCATGTCAATTATGAAATTCCTTGTCTAATCTTTAAGTTACTTGTGTAAATCAATGGAGACCTCGAATGTTCCTATTATTTGTAATGATTTGCATTTGTAATTTGTAATGATCAGCACCCCACCCTAGTTCTAGTTTATATATCTGTAATATGGATAGCTTGAGATGTATATAGCTATCGCGGGGTCGCGGGGCATCCCACCATGATAGCTAACGTTAGTGTACTCATTATTACACTGCACCATTTTAGGTCTGATAGGAAGGAAGCCTTTATCAACTGTGCACATTGCACAAAGACCCAAGATAAGTCCTGGACACACAGTGCATTCGGAAAGTTTTCGGGCCCCTCGACTTTTTCTACACGTTGTTAAGTTACATCCTTATTCTAAAATGGATTAAATACATTTTCCCCTCATCAATCTACACACAATATCCCATAATGACCAAGTGAAAACACGTTTTTAGAAATGTTTGCAAATGTATTCACACACACAAAAAAAACTTATTTACATAGGTATTAAGACCCTTTGCTATGAGACTCAATTGAACTCAGGTGCATCCCTTTTACATTGATCATCCTTGAGATGTTTCTACAACTTGATTAGAGTCCACCTGTGGTAAATTCATTTGAATGGACATGATTTCGAAAAAGGCACACACCTGTCTATATAAGGTCCCACAGTTGACCGTGCATGCCAGAGAAAAACCCAAGCCATGAGGTTGAATGAAGGAATTGTCCGTAGAGCTCCGAGACAGGATTGTGTCGAGATACAGATCTAGGGAAGGGTACCAAAACATTTCTTCCACATTGAAGGTCCCCAAGAACACAGTGGTCTCCATCAATTCTTAAAGGGAAGAAGTTTGGAACCACCAAGACTTCCTAGAGCTGACCAAACTGAGCAATTGGCAAAGAAGGGCCTTGGTCAGGGAGGTGACCAAGAACCCGATGGTCACTCTGACAGAGCTCCAGAGTACCTTTGTGGCGATGGGAGAACCTTCCAGAAGGACAACCATCTCTGCTGCACTCTACCAATCAGGCCTTTATGGTAGAGTGGCCAGACGGAAGTCACTCCTCAGTAAAAGGCACATGACAGCGCACTTGGAGTTTGCCAAAAGGCACCTAAAGGTGATTCTCTGGTCTCATGAAACCAATAACTATTTGGCCTGAATGCCATAACGCTTGAATGCTAAGCGTTATGTCTGGAGGACACCTGGCACCATCCCTATGGTGAAGCATGGTGGTGGCAGCATCATGCTCTGGGAATGTTTTTCAGCGACAGGGACTGGGAGACTAGTCTGGATCAAGGGAAAGATGAACGGTGCAAAGTACAGAGAGATCCTTGATCCCTGCTCCAGAGCGCTCAGGACCTCAGACTGGGACGAAGGTTCATCTTCCAACAGGACAACGACCCTAAGCACACAGCCAAGACAACGCAGGAGTGTATTCGGGACAAGTCCCTGAACAAGTCCCTGACTTGAACCAGATTGAACATCTCTGGAGAACCTGAAAATAGCTGTGCAGCGACGCTCCCCATCCAACCTCACAGAGCTTGAGAGGATCTGCAGAGAAGATGGGAACAAATTCCCCAAATACAGGTGTGCCAAGTTTGTAGCGTCATACCCAAGAAGACTCAGGCTGTACTCGCTGCCAAAGGTGCTTTAACAAAGTACTGCGTAAAGGGTCTGAATACTTATGTAAATGTGATATTTCAGTTCTGTATTTAATACATTTGCTAAAATTTCTAAACCTGTTTTCACTTTATCATTATGGGGCCACTGTGTTCTTGGGGACCTTCAATGCTGCAGAAATGTTTTGACATTACACAATCCTACCTCGGGGCTCTACGGACAATTCCTTCGACCTCATGGCTTGGTTTTTGCACATACGTGCACTGTCAACTGTGGGACCTTATATAGACAGGTGTGTGCCTTTCCAAATTATTTCCAATCAATAGAATTTACCACAGGTGGACTCCAAGTTCTAGAAACATCTCAACGATGATCAATGGAAACAGGATGCACTTGAGCTCAATTTCGAGTCTCATAGCAAAGGGTCTGAATACTTATGTAAATAAGGTTTTTTATTTTTAATACATTTGCAAACATTTCTAAACACCTATAATGTAACAAAATTAGGAAAAGTCAAGGGGTCTGAATACTTTCCGAACGCACTGTAGGTTGGCTTTGACAGAATTGAAAGGAGCAAGACACTGGTTTCTTTCTAACCATTTCCTTCCCAACTCCCTGTTTCGCTCTGCTGTCAGACATGTTTGGTTCAGTAGTGGTGGGCATCGGGACAGCAGGCTTTGTGAGGATCAGGGACATGCTAGCCCCTCTGCCTTCCAGTGCAGCTGAGAAGCTCAGTGTCAAAGGCTTCATTTCCAGGTGAGGCACCAAGACATCTCATTGTTTGCTGACAGTAAAAAATAAATAATTAAAAATAAAAAACAATGGTTGCAATATACGAAATAAATAAAAACCTTGTGCACAGCAGTGTGTCCAGGTGCTGGTTTTGGCAGGAACAACTAGTATTAACTTCTTGGCGCACCCATCCCTTTAGCGGGATAATTTTCGTCAACATGCGCTGAATTGCAGAGCGCCAAATTCAAATTAAATTACTAAAAATATTTAATTTTCATGAAATCACAAGTGCAATATAGCAAAACACAGTTTAGCTTGTTGTTAATCCACCTGGCGTGTCAGATTTCAAAAATGCTTTACAGCAAAAGCTATCCAAGCGTTTATGTTAGGACATCTCTCTCAGCAGACAAAACATTACAAACAGCTAGCAGCAAAGTAGAATGGTCACGAAAGTCAGAAAAGCAATAAAATGAATCGCTTACCTTTGATGATCTTCGGATGTTTGCACTCACGAGACTCCCTGTTACACAATAAATGTTCCTTTTGTTCGATAAAGATTATTTTTATATCCAAAAACCTCCATTTGGTTGGTGTGTTTTGTTCAGAAATCTACAGGCTCGTGCATGTCATGACGGGCAGACGAAAATTCCTAATAGTATCCTTAAAGTTCGTAGAAACATTTTAAATGTTTTTTTTTATAATCAATCCTCAGGTTGTTTTTACAATAAATAATCAATAATATTTCAACCGGACCGTAGCTTTTTCAATAGGAGAGAGAGAGAAAATGTCTGCTCCAAGCTGTCCATGTCTCAAGGCTTAAAAATCCTTATTTAATGTGTCTTCCCCCACTTTCATCTACACTGATTGAAGTGGATTTAACAAGTGACATGAATAAGGGATCATAGCTAGCTTTCGCCTTCATTTCACCTGGTCAGTCTGTTATGGAAAGAGCAGGGGTTCTTAATGTTTTGTACACTCAGTGTATATTTGCAGTGCAATGACCTTTGTTGCACTGAAAATATGAAATAAATAAGCACTGAAGTCAAGGTCAGTCACCTGTCATTTTTCACTGTGCGCTTTTTAACTTTTGTAATACTTCAATATTGTAGAGTGAAGCTCCAGGCGATTAAAATCATATTACGTGATCTTGTTTAATGGTGATATATAATCACTGACCTGTCCTGTACTCGATCACAGAGGCAGCAGCTGGGATGTGTGGATGACCATGTTGCCTGGGTCGTGCACACTGTTTACACAACGGAACAATTCAACTGTGCTGTTGACAAGTTCATGTTTTTTCAAATCACTTTCCCCCTACTGAATACAACTCTAGTGCTGTCTTCCCATAGGAGGACCCTAGAGGAGCAGCAGGGAGTGAAACAGATCACTATCGAGGATGCCCTGAGGAGAGATGACATAAAGGTGGCCTTCGTCTGCACTGAAAACGCTGTGCATGAGGAAAACATCAGGTAAAACTCTCTCACTGACCCCATGTCTCTGACGGTCCTCTGTGGTAGTTGTTTAGTTATCCCGTCATCAGTTTTGTTTTTGTCTGAAGTGCTCTTACACAACAGAGCTATAGTTTCACCATGTTACAAATCACCACTAGGAGTCAGCACTGGAACACGTGTCAAGCTTCAGTACACTGTTGCTTTTCTTTCTCAGTCCACTGAGGCTCTGTAGGTTAATTAACCATTCATTGAGCCTGGTCCATTTACCAGGCCCTCAGACAAACTGTCTAACAGTTGTAGTTTATAAGCTATGTATTATACAACGTTGGGACACACAGAAACACGACAGTTTAGCAAGTTGTTCAAGATATCGTCCTTGACCCTCATAGGTGCTTCATTGTAAATTGATCAGGTAACATCTGAGGCGGTTCCGGAGCTGTATCAACAAATGTCGCCCGGGGGGCTCCTCTGGCATTCACATTATCCTGAGCAGTCTCCTCCCTCTCCCACAGCTGATTACAATATGTGTAGCTGTTTGATGTCTACCTCTCAAACCCTAGAGAGCATGACCAAGGCTACTGCTCTCTAAGGGCCCTCATTATGACTGCAAACTGTAGCGAAAACACACTCTTAAATTATGCTTTCTACTCTCCCTCTCACTGCTAAATGTTAGGAGTGTACAGAGAGGCTTAGACAGGCTGTTAAAGAATGGATAGTTATTTTAGGCTGGTTAATGAGGGGTGTTGAGAACATAGTCATCATGTTTCACTGCTAGACAGTTCCAGGCTAACGGTCTAAATGGAACAGCAGGTACTGCCCTTCATACTGTAAAGGAAACGAAAAGTAAAGGGGGGGGGGGGGGGGGCCCTGAAATGTTCTTGAACGACTTTTTCATACAGGATACTTCATTATCTTCTTTTGTTGTCAATTTAATTGGAAACAATGTTTTTGAGAAAGTTACAAGGAGTTTAAGAGTGGTCAATGTGAAGTTTTCCAAACTCTGAACACCCTGGGTTATTGAAACATTGACCAATGGCTCTTACTGGAAAGTTTGGGATATTAAGTTACATTTGAGTTGTGCATCTCCCTAGTACAGAAGTCTTTTTAAATCGTCTTCATAATTTTTTATTAATGTTCTGTTGAAGCAAGGTCTCTTTGACACCCTTCTTGGCTACTCAAACAAACACAATTATCCTATACTATTTTGCATGTTCTAACGGAGCACAGGACATTTCTGGAAGCTGGGAAGCATGTCTGTGTGGAATATCCTATGGCCATGACATACAAGACTGCCGTGGACCTCTGGGACCTGGCTCAGGAAAAAGGTGAGCTGGACATAATCATTGGGAGAGATTTATTTTGGTTAATTCGAAGTGTATAGAGAAGACAGGGTGAAGTATTGATTACATTATGGGGATGATGTAGTAGACGCGTATCTTAACTAGTATTGATCACCTATGTATTTAATGTTCTATGTCTACTATGTACCTAGGAGTGGTCCTGCATGAGGAGCACATAGAACTCTTGACAGCCGACTTTAAGCAGCTGAAGAAGGACATAGCAGGGAAAAAGCTGGAGGAAGGATCCCTTCACTTCACAGGTGAGAGACAGACTGGGACAGGGAGTAAAGCACAAATACACAAAAATCCCAGCACCACTGATGCATCACCTCAAATACAACACTGATACATCACCTAAAATAACTGCATAACGTATCAATTTGATGTACATCGTCCAGGTCACAGGGTTCGGAATGAATATTTAATTCCAGAGCTTTTGATATAGTATAGCTCCCATCAAAGTGACTTGTAAAATGTTGTTTTCTCAGTCTCCACAGTACACCCATTTAGGTTGATGTGAAAGAGAGCCAGCCTGTGGAGTGAGGCAGGCAGACAGGTCTCTGGTGTGAAATACAGCAGGGTGTTATTGATGAAGTCTAGAGGTGCATGTCAAACAGCACCCTATTCCCTACATAGTGCACTATTGTCATCGGTAGTGTACTACATAGCGAATGGGGTGCCATTTGGGATGCAGACTAGCTCTGTTCTATTCATCAGAGCACTGCTGGGGAACAAGTTAGTTAATGCATATGAATGGGCTTCTCCTAAAGCAGCCGTGACTGAATAATAAATCATAGTTCTCAACTTGAAACGCTCCACACAACCTCAGATGACAGACAATATTTTATAGCGGCTGACTTTTGACTAAGAATCGTAGCGGAGAGCGAGTCGAAGAGCCAGAGGGAGTAGTGTCTGACATTTGAGTCAGGGCAGTTTTAGGAGTTGGACTGTACGAGGCAGCAAGCACCAAATGAAATATAACTGTATCTGTTGGGAAATTCACTTCAATGTTCATGTTCCTTTTATGCTTTATGGTGTGATATATATATATATATATATATGCGCACCACAACAGTGTATGTACTGTAATGTGATGAGTACAAAATCAATGCAAAATGTGTGCTAACCAGTCCTAAATGTAACCAGATGATGATTGACAATGAGCCAATGGATTACATGTCCCTTTACAACTACTTCTGACTGTAGTGTTCCTATGTGTCGTCTGATAGGAGGTCCTCTGAAGCCGGGCTTTGGGTTTCCAGCTTTCAGTGGCATCGCCCGGCTTACCTGGCTGGTGGATCTGTTTGGAGAGCTGTCTGTCACCACTGCCAGCATGGAGGAAGACCAGGAGAACAAGTACATGAAGATGACCACTCAACTCATGACTAAAGAGCAGAAGTATGCACTGTACATTAGGATCAAGTAATAATATCAGATAACGTGTCCTTCACAACACCTCAAACCTAGCTATTCGGCCAGCCTCAAACATAATTGCCTTTATTACATCTAAAGAAAATACTGGTAGTCCAGCCCTGAAACTTTGGGTTAACTATAACCTCCTTGTAACATATTATGGTTTTAATACAGGCCTCTCACATGGATTGAGGAGCGGGGTCCTGGCCTGCCCAGAGTGAAGAATATCAACTTCCGCTTTGACTCATGCACCATGACCCAGCTTCCCCCGGCTGCCAGGGAGCCGGTGGGTCTCTTCATGCAGGACCTGGTGCTCTTCAGTCAGAAGCTTCTGGGCCAGGTCCCCCGTGACCAGCTCCATGCCGAGCGCCACAGGGTCCTCCACTGTCTGGAGCTGGCCGACCGCATCCAGCAGCTGAGCCAGCAAGGCCAGGGATCAGCCCAGGACGCCTAGAGACACAGTGGGGTCCCAGCCTACCGGGGGGCCCCAGCAAAGTTACAGTAACTTTTCCAAAATTCCCAGGTTTTCTAGAAATTATGTTTTTTTTCTTCTCAGCCTACTGGTAGATGTCCAAGCGCACAAGATCCGGCCATAAATAAGCCTTCTACAGTACAGCTACTGTAACCTGCTGTACTACTGACAGACGCACTCGCAACGTCTTTGCAATGTTAAGGGATTTTATTCATAAATGAGGGAAAGGAGACGTGCAATGCCTTTCAGAAACAGATAGGTCTCTAAGGCATGTCAGCTTATTATATTAGGGTTAGGCTGTTACTCACAACAGACCTCCGATGTACTACATCTTCACATTGATGAAAGGTCCATTAATAGTTTGATGTTTGCATTGTGTTACTTATTCAAGTTAATCTACATTACATGTACTATAACATTCTGGTAGTTGAACACAGCTCATGATGCTTTAGCATTAGCTGGTGGTGCTTTTATATGTTCATTACTTATTTATCTCATGACATTTATTGACTTATGTCGTTTAGCTACGTGCACTCAGAAGTGGAAAGCAAAACAGTGTCATACTGATCCTTGCATGTTCAAATCATTCACTCTCTACAATAGGTGTTTGCCTGATACCCCAGCTAAATATTGCACGGATGAATATTTAGATAGCTCTGGGAGGTGAAAGTGTGTTATTTACACTGCAACTTCAGTTGTCAAAATGTTGTTAGACTGCAATTGGCACATCTGTTTTAAAGTATTATTTGATTCATGTTCATTCCTTGGAGAGGGAGTGTATTGTCATGTGTTGACAAATTGACAGTGTTGCTTTATTCTATTTATTCAACCATAAAGCGCCATTTTCATTTACAAAGACGTGACGCCACGGCTGAAAACACTTCCCTGGTGTTAGCACTAAATAAATCACTCTTGTGATTGTTCTTGCAACACGCTTCCCTTCTCCTTTTCTCTCTTTTTCAAAACTACTTCTGCATGGCTGATGGTGATGAAACTTAAAAGAGGTTGCAATTCGATGGTAGAATAAGTCCTCCTGTTCTTTGTCTCCCCAGTGACTATCCCTCTGAATGGGGCCACAACAGAAACCAGTATTTCAATGGTCTCCAAATTAGTGTTGTATTTAATTCCGGGATGCTGACAGACTGAATTGGTGCCTTATTGGCCTGCTCAGTTCTCTCCATTGTTAACATCCATGTCAGTCCCATCTATTGATATCTATCGTCGCATCCCGTGTCACACAAGTACACACTACCCAGTGTGGTTTGGACACTTAACTGGGTGTCACTGTAGTGTTATTAGCAATTTATAGGGAGAGGAAATGACATTTCTTTATCAGTTGAGGAGGGAGAATTGTGCTGTTATATTGGATTATAATGCCTGAATGTTTACATGTTTTGAGTGTATTGTAACGGTATAGTTTGCTATAAGATTCATAATTTGCTGGTATCCATATTAATAAAGTGTGCCTGATTGATCATCTTCCTGTATGATTCTGGCTTTTCATCCTTGATGAAATAGTCACCGTGTGTCATAATAGTACATGGTACTTATAGAGCGCTTTTCAAGGACCCAAAGTTACTACAAAAACAAACAAATTAACAGGAGTCAAAACATCAGACTAAACAAGAACATGAATAAAGAGAGGGGTGGGCTCAAGAAAGGGATAGAGTGTGATGTAGGGTTGGGATTTGGATATGAACACAGTTTAGGGTAAGGCTTTGGGTTAGGTGCTGCTCAGTATGGTGAAGAGAGTAGTGTATTTCTTTGTGTGTGTGTGTGGGTGGGGGGGGGGGGATTAAGGATAGGCTTTGTCAAAGCGGTGGGGCTTCAGGATGGACTGAAAGATGGTGATGGACTTAGAACCACAGATTGCTGGAGGGAGGAGCGACCCTGGAGAAGGCCCTGCCGCCCAAGCTTAGCCCTGGAGCTTTGCCATGGGGATGACAAGGTGGCCTGCTGTGATTCACACAGGAGTGCACGTGTAGGTTGGTAGGGGAGAATCAAATCAAATGTTATTTGTCACATACACCTGGTTAGCCGATGTTAATGGGAGTGTAGCGAAATGCTTGTGCTTCTAGTTACGACCATGCAGTAATATCTAACAAGTAATCTAACCTTACAATTTCACAACAACTATATTATACACACAAGTGTAAAGGAATGAATATGAATATGTACATAAAAATATATGAATGAGTGATGGCCGAACGGCATAGGCAAGATGCAGTAGATGGTATAGCGTACAGTATATACATATGAGATGAGTAATGTAGGGTATGTAAACATATAAAGTGGCATTGTTTAAAGTGGCTAGTGATACATTTATTACATCAATTTTTCCATTATTAAAGTGGCTAGAGTTGAGTCAGTATGTTGGCAGCAGCCACTCAATGTTAGTGATGGCTGTTTAACAGTCTGATGGCCTTGAGATAGAAGCTGTTTTTCAGTCTCTCGGTCCCTGCTTTGATGCACCTGTACGGGCCTCGCCTTCTGGATGATAGCGGGGTGAACAGGCCGTGGCTCGGTTGGTTGTTGTCCTTGATGATCTTTTTGGCCTTCCTGTGACATCAGGTGGTGTAGGTGTCCTGGAGGGCAGGTAGTTTGCCCCTTGTGATGCGTTGTGCTGACCTCACTTCCCTCTGGAGAGCCTTACGGTTATCATCGGAGCAGCTGCCGTACCAGGCGGTGATACAGCCCGACAGGATGCTC
The DNA here is from genome assembly GCF_013265735.2 of Oncorhynchus mykiss. Taxonomy (NCBI): domain Eukaryota; kingdom Metazoa; phylum Chordata; class Actinopteri; order Salmoniformes; family Salmonidae; genus Oncorhynchus; species Oncorhynchus mykiss. The sequence goes on from NC_048572.1 coordinate 66,220,075, forward strand.
TCGATTGTGCATCTGTAAAAGTTTGTGAGTGTTTTTGGTGACAAGCCAAATTCTTCAGCCTCCTGAGGTTGAAGAGGCGCTGTAATTTTCCTAAATCCCTCTTTGTGGCACCTGACCACACAACTGGACAGTAGTCCAGTTGCAACAAAACTAGGGCCTGTAGGACCTGCCTTGTTGATAGCGTTGATTAGAAGGCAGAGCTGCGCTTTATTATGGACAGACCGGTGCCCGTCTTAGCTACTGTTGCATCAATATGTTTTGACCATGACAGTTTAGAATCCATGGTTTAGTCTCCTCAACTTGCTCAATTACCACATTATTCGTTACAAGATTTTGTTGAGGTTTAGGTTTTAGTGAATGATTTGTCCCAAATATAATGCTTTCAGTTTTTGAAACAAACATATTTCTAACTTATTTCTTTCCACCCATTCTGAACCTGACTGCAGCTTAAGTGTTGCAGTGATTTCACTTGGTGTGGATTACAACAGCATGTTCCAGTTCCCACCAATATTCAGCAACTTCTCACAGCCATTGAAGAAGAGTAGGACAACATTCCACAGGCCACAATCAACAGTCTGATCAACTCTACGTGAAGGAGATGTGTCACGCTGCATGATGCATATGGTGGTCACACCAGATACTGACTGGTTTTCTGATCCACAACCCTACTGTACCTTTTTTTATTTTTAAATTTGCCCAATTTTGTGATTACGATCTTGTCTCATCGCTGCAACTCCTCGGAAGAGGCGAAGGCTGAGACTTGACAAGATCACAATTGGATATCACAAAATTCGGGAGACAGTCAGCTTTAATTTGCGGGTATTTTTTATCCATATTGTGTGAATAGTTTAGCAATTACAGCACATTTTGTACATAGTCTCCCCATTTTAAGGCAGCAAAAGTATTGGGACAAATTCACTTATACAGTATGTGTATTAAAGTAGTAAAAAGTTAAGTATTTGGGTCCCATATTCATTGCACGCAATGACTCTACAAATTTGTTGGATTTATTTGCTGTTTGTCTTGGTTGTGTTTCAGATTATTTTGTGCCCAATAGAAATGAATGGTAAATAATGTATTGTGTCATTTTAGAGTCACTTTTATTGTAAATAAGAGTAAAATGTTTCCAAACACTTCCACATTAATGTGAACGCTACCATGATTACAGAAGGTCCTGAATGAATCATTTATAATGATGAGTGAGAAAGTTACAGAAGCACAAATATCATACCCCCCCCAAAAAAACTTCCCCTGTTATTGTAATGGTGAGAGGTTAGCATGTCTTGGGGGTATGATATTTGTGCGTCTGTAACTTTCTCACTCATCATTATTCCCAATTCATTCAGGATTATCCGTAATCATGATAGCATCCACAGTAGTGAAGAAATATTTAGAAACATATTCTTATTTATAATAAAAGTGACTCCAAAATGACAGGTGAGACTCACGAACACGCACGTGTTTGTTGTTTTGCTGTAGGATGCTCACAGGCCTCACAAGACTGGTCTGAAGGTCCCCCAGTACCGGTTGAAAAATGAATGGAAGTATATATAGAGACTGTTAAGTGCCAAAAAGAAGAAGTTAAATACATGTAAAAAATAATAATTAAAAAGTGTTTCCTAATCGTTCTTATTTCTCTCAGATATAGAACAGACTCTTCCGAACAAACTTCCTTCAGATTTTTTTGGGGGGGACTATCTGTTGTTCCATGTAGTGAATCTGTTATTCAATGCGTTTGCATGGGCAGTAAGGCCAAAAATAATTTGTAATCAAACACATTTTTTATACAGTACATATATTTCTTAAAACAATTCCATATAGCTATGTAGTACCAGCCACCCATCCTTACAAACCCATGCTCCCACAAGCCAAGATTATCACCACCTCCCATCCTTGCCTTCTCTTACCCACCCAGGCCTAGTTTATCCCAACCTCCGCCCCCCCCCCTTCTTCTCAGACACATTTACACCCCTCTATACATTTACTTATACATTCTTCTTCAATCACACACAACATACACCCTATACCTCCGCACACCCATTCTCTCCCGCCCGCACTCCTACACATATTCATATTCACCCCCCTTCACTCTCCCATTCATATGCACATACATCACCTACACATACACCCACTCATACAAACACCCACTCACATATTGTCTCAATTTACGATAAGCTGGTCTTGGGAATCACTGTATGTAGCCTAGTATACTTATCGCTTTTTATGTGTTCCCTTTCATACCCATAGTACTGTCGTGAATCGGAGTTGAGACTTGATACCTTTTTCCTCCAGTGACTGTCTGATCAGAATGAATCTCTTGTGTTTTTTCCTCAGTTTAGCAGACAGGTCCTGGAGGAATCGAATGTACTGACCATGGATTTTGATTTCCTTTCCCTCCTGTGCCTTCAGAATGTTGACTTTGGTCTTATAGTTCCACAGCTTAAAGGTGACCATGCAAGGATATTTAGCGTTCTTCTGTTTGACGCTGATCCGATGGCATCGCTCCAGATCCTACGTTGATACATCAATGTCAAGCTCCTCCGATATCAGCATGATCACGTAGCTGGAAAGGTCTCATTTTTCCTCATCTTCCAGTAGGAACAATATTCTCATATTATTTTGTCTCATTCTGGTTTTAGAGAATTTGAAGTTAGGATAACCTGAACGTTTTAAAGTTGATCTTGTAGCTTGTAGGGGCAGGGCCATTTAGAATAGCAACCACTGTATTCCTATGATTCTCATTCAAACCCATGTTAATTTATGCCAATTTAAAATGTATAGTTCCAAAAGTATCATATATCCTTTGACAAGAAATCTAAGTTGGGCCAGTCTGAACATCTCAATGTCGGTTTGGTGTTGACAGCTTAAACCGTGTATGAGAAAGGTCTAGAATTGTAGCTTTTTTTTGACCATTCAAGTCTATAGGCCTTTTTATGCCATTGAAATGCATTGGGAGATAATTTAAATATTGTTATAGTTAAAAAAGTATAAATTCTATAATAAAATCCTCAAGCAATCTGAGTTGGGGCAGTCTTAAATATTTAAACTCCAGAGATTTAAGCTCTAGAGCTGGCTAAAGAAATCTAATAATGACTATGTAAGAAATCAAGAGTTGTGCTTTGTGTTCAGCAAGCACACCTAATGAGTAAACACTGTTTACTCATCAAGCATGATGCCAGCAGACACTCTTGCCCGGAAATGACTTTGCCTGTGACAATCTCAACTGTGAAGAACAGATCAGCTCCAATTGCTTGACTGTCTGAAGCTGCACCGATTGACAGCTTAAGATTTCAGGCAGGCAACCACCAATAATAAAGCATTGTAGAGGCATGCATGAGAACTATTCTGTATTGATGTTTCACAAGCACACAAGCACACAAGCCGTTGCAACCCGGACCCAGGGCCATGATACTGGTCTGTTCTGAAGGATATATGGTTGCCAGGCGATGGACATGAGTGTTGCTCCTGCCTGTGTCATCTACTTCTGTTGTGAGACTCACAGACAGTAACTGATGGCGATCAGAGAGAACACTATGGGCTACTCATGAAACATTTAGACAACATGTAGACAACATTTAGACACACCCACACCAATAAGATCAGAAAATATATTAATGTATTAAATCCTTCATTCATTACTCATTACTCTTACAAATGACAAAACCTCTATAGCAGGGGTATTCAACTCTTTCCCTACAAGGTTCCGAGCCTGCTGGTTTTCTGTCCCAGGTCTAAATCAGCCCCTGATAAGAAGCGAACAAATAAAAAGCGCAGTGGAACTGGCTTTGAGGTCCAGAGTTGAGTTTGAGGGCTCTATAGCATTGCGTTGCATACTGCATATGATTTGTGTGATCTAACTGTTGTTACACAGAAGTTGTGACAGTGTGGAGTCATAGCCTGTCATGGGTTAAAAAAAATTGTTCTGAATGAATGGTCTGTCAGCGCTTTCAAGCAGTGCTTCTGCGTCTTGAGTGCAGTGTTCCTAGGGATACTGTAGGGGCGTGTCGTGTGGATCATGATCATCTTTACGCGAATGTGTGCAGAGGGAAAACACGTACGTTTGTAAAAAATAATATGTACAATACGATTTGATGCTAAAGCTAATTGCCAGTGACGAACTCAACTGTGAAGAACAGATCAGCTCCGATTGTTTGACTGTTTGAAGCTGCACCAACCAATGGCACCGATTGACAGCGCGAAATAAACATAGAACAGTCGTGGCCCGTGGCTCGCCAAACTGCAAACGCACTATGCGACGAGATGGACAAAGAATGATTTCTATGTCTGATGAATTTTGGATTATCACGGTGTTTAGGTGAACAAGGCTACTGTCCGGTGTTGACATCTCGTGAATTATGGCAGTTCTGTGTGGAATCATATTTCTGTTTTGGTTAGTGGATGAGGTGAGTATCTGATATTTATAGTCAGTAATTCAATCAATATGAAAGTGAATAATTATTGCCCTCTTTTTGCTTCTGACTCGTTGGTCTCTCAAATATGAATTAAAGCCAATTAAATGTCAACATAACAATGTGCCTTGCTGCTGCAGAAATTGTAGGCTATTGAAAACTATTAAGGCGTATGAAAGTTAGGCAGTTATGTAAGGTTACATAAGTCAGTGGTATATCGAAGGCTATTCTGTAGTAATGTATTAAGATCTATTTTATGTTCTTGAAATTAAACATTCTTTTGAAAAATTCAGCATTCATAACAATCTTACTGGGCTCATATTTACATCAGCCTGGATCATATCATACCACAATATGAATTAGTTTGGCCTTGTCTTGCCGCTGATCATTTGGTTCCATCAAATAAGAGACAACACACACCAGTGGTGGTTGGTGACGTTTAAGATGAGGAAGGATGATTTTTGTTTTATGAACATGTCCTATTACAGCATATTGGATGACTGTCATTCATATTCCATTCACCCAGCTCAATGTAACATCGATAGGTTTAGGCTACTACATGATATTCGAATTTTCATGAGGTTGCTACAACCTAGCATATGAATGAAAGTTGACAATGTAGGTAATTCGGGTCGAGAGAATTTTGAGTAATCAAGGTGACAGACAGTGCCACATTCAATGCCGCCTTGCACACTCTTGCGTGCATCTAGCTGATCTAGGGTGTAATCAATAGTCCAACATCTGCAAACAAGTTTTGAGTGGACAAATTCAGATATGGTTATACATGTTTCGTTCCGTTTGCTTCCGTTTAAGAAAAGTTTTTCAACAGAAAAGGCACAATGAAAACACCCCTGATCACGCACAAATTCTTGTATATATAATTCCATCTATCTAGGTGAAGAAACCTTTCCAAGCCAAACCTTCATATCATGACCACTATCCACTACACACAGCCTACATCATTGTCACGTCATAGTCAACATAGCTACTAGAACAAACACTTTAGCACTTTAGCAGTTACACCGGTGGGCCCCGGTGGTAATAAATGAATAAAACCAAAACGTACCTTAACTTGGAAGAGTTCCAGTGTTGGATACCCATAGCCAGCTAGCTAACATAGCATCCGACCCTGTTTGAGCCGGGTGTTTGAGTAGGCTAAATTAGCTAGCTGCATTTGACGCTAGCTAAGTAAGTGAAAGTGAAAAAAATATATACTGTGAAATATAGTTAACTCTCTTTCGCTCTCTTGCTTCTCCTTAATTTTGAAAATTATTTATTTATTCAAAACTGTTCAACTATTGTATTTCTCTCTCATTTTATACACTGCAGTGCTATCTAGCTGTAGCTTATGCTTTCAGAACTAGATTAATTATCTGATCCTTTGATTGGGTGGACAACATGTCAGCTCATGCTGCAAGAGCTCTGATAGGTTGGAGGACGCCCTCCGGAAGTTGTCATAATTACTGTGTAAGTCTATGGAAGGGTTTGAGAACCATGAGCCTCCTAGGTTTTGTATTGAAGTCAATGTCCTCAGAGGAGGACAGAAGCTAGCTCTCCCCTGGCTACACCATTGTGCTAGCCTAAAGAGTGCTGCTGAGACTACTGTAGACCTTTATGGCAAAATAGTGTGTTTTAATAAATTATTTGGTGACATAAATATATTTAGTATAGATTTATCTAAAAACGATCACCTTTTTTAATGTTTCACAATGTTATTATTATGAAATTCGCTGAGTCGGATGGTCTTCCCTTTCCTCCTCTGAGGAGCCTCCACTGACACACACACACACACACACACACACACACACACACACACACACACACACACACACACACACACACACACACACACACACGAGGCAGCTCTTCCTCTGCTAACCATTGTTAATTGTCACTGAGCTGAAGCAGTGACAAACAGCTCTTTGTGGTCCTTTCCGTGACCACAAAGGCAGGCTCCAGTCCTGCTCAGGGGCTGCCTTTGTGTCCCCCTGCCATGACTGTATTTGGAAGGGACACCCTGCTAGCTGCAATTGACCGTGGACACAAACATCCACCTGGCAGGCTGGTGTGGAAAAAAGGCTGGAGTGTTTCCCACAATTACTCCCATTACACAAGGGCGAATGCTAGCTGGCTCGCCTCACAGGTCACACATGCTTTAAATGGTGATGGAAGGACATCAAACAGAGTGGACGTCTCATCATCATACAAGCCAGAGCCTCAGAAAAGAACACAGTGGAATAGCTTGTGATTATGCCCAGTGAGGGCAGTAATAGTGAGTCCACAGCCTGTTTTTCTCCAGTATCTCATTTAGAGGCTTGTTATACACAAAGCCCTGGGCCTGGTCTGACAGAGGCTGCATTGTATGTGTGCAGAGTGGGTTCTGGTCTCGTCTGGACTTTGCAGTCAGCGGTTCACAATCATCTTGAGTTGGCCTCTGAACACAGAGCATGAAATAGAAGCTTGGTTCATGAAATATGAACTTTGCTTAAGTAAGTGATATTTATAATACCAATGTTTATGACAAGACAACCAAGTCCTGTTTGGTGGTCACATTTGGCACATCACAGAGAAATTCAACTACAAGGAATTCCCATGGTTGACATGTTTACATGCCCAACACAATGGCCATTCAACATGTTCTCTCATTTCTTCTCTGCCTTTCAAGATTATTTTATCATGATGCTTCATTTTCCCTCTGAGATTGGTCTTTGATTTCCTACCAGCAACTATAAATCAATGACCAGTTTTCCTCTTCTCATATACAGTGCACAGCTTCCAAGAAGTACTGCTGGTATTTTGAAGGAGGCTACCCAATCTATTTCATGTAAGTATAGTGTACATATAGTGTAACATAATTCATCTGGGCACAGACAAAATTACATTGCAGCATACTGTATATTAATTGTTAATAGTAAGACATGAATATTTTATAAGACACATTTATTTGTTTTCAACCTTCTGCCATTCAGATTAAACTGTGAATTTAAAGAGTGCAGTCTATTGATTCCCTCTGGCTTGTTTGAAGGCCGGGTGGTGTTTGGTTAAAGAAAATGAATACAGAGAAATAACCCAGGTTGGTAACGTTATTATGAGTCAATACCAGCCTTTGACTCACTCCACTATCATAGCAGACTCATTTTGGCAGTCATTCAAAAAGCATGCTGTCGAAGCGGCGAAGGGAAATAATGAATAAGCTGTAGCTTTTCCAAATCCAATCATCAAATCCAACACAGCATCTAGTCTCGAGGACCTGACCCTAGGCATCACAGTGATTAGGGTTTGGCTTCTACGATGGACTCTTTTGGCATAGAATACCTACGTCACTGCCTACATTGATAAGGTGAAAAAAATCTGGGGACTCCCAACAAATTACCAGGCAGATATGCCAGAATGTCGGGATTCAAAACCAAAGTTTGCAGACAAAACCTTTGCAGTGGTTTTAGTTAAGGTAGTTGATGCAAACGAGCCACTTGCGAAATGCACTCATTAAAAATAAGCTTTGTGATCTCCATCTTGCTAGCTACTATTTCGTATTTTATTTAAGTGGAAAGGTAGTGACGTAGGCTGTGACGTAGTTCCTCTATGCCTAAAAACTCCATCAATGAAACCAGACCATAGTCACTGTGTTGCCGAGGGTCTGGTTTTTGAGACTACACAGCATCCACTGGGTTGAGAAATTACATTGGAGAAGCTCTTTGACTTCTATCTAAATCATTGAACTAATGGACTAATAATTAGTCTTCAGACAGAGTCTTTGCAATTATAAAAACATGTTAGCCACTAGGCTGGCTGCAGAATTCGAGCACTTGCTTTTTAGAAAGGCCTCATTTTCAATGTATGAGGAGCTTTTAAAAATGCACTACAGTGGTGGTGCATCAGTAGGAGTTATAAAAAATGTAAAGCGTAAGGATGGAGTTGGAGTTATGGTAGGAGAGAGAAGAGAGCATTACTGGGAGTTAGCATGCTGCAGTGACTGGGGGATTTGGATTGAATTGCCTCTGTGAAATAGTGCACACACAGATCTAATGAAATACAGTATATTGCAGGGCGACTGTGGAATTGAAATAGTGCACTATTAAGAGAATGCTGGCTCAGCTCTATGCCCTCTCCTAGCGGTGTGCTGCTAATGACTTGTGTAATGGATGGCCTTAATGCTGAAAGCCGGAAATTCAGCTCTCACACTTATAGTACTGCTGGTTTTAAAATGCAGTACAAAATACTGACAGAAGGAGAGGGAGTATTTCAAATGTTGTGGAGGATTTGTCATGGAAGTGGATTGCCGTTGATTTAGCCAGAGGATTTGGATGTTCAGTGCAGATCAGTGGATGATGAACATTTCTCTGAAATCTGTAATGATGCCATAGATCATATCTCTTCTATGTTTAAAACTGAAACTGCTATCTGCCCTTGAAAAACATCAGATACCGCGGCTCTCTGCGCATTGCAGATCTGAAGCCTGGAACTGCCAAATCACGTCTCTGCCTCATACAATAAGCACTGCCCCATCGACATAGAAAAAACTAGAAAAGTAATTTGTTAAAATCAATGAGTTTCTACTTACTTCAATGACTAAGTATGATTCATTCTTACCTAAAGGTTCCTATATTTGACATATAAAACATTTTGTGTGTGTGCGCGCGTGCGTGCGTGCCTGCGTGTGTGTGTGTGTGTAGAGTAGTCAAGTCACAATGAGAGCATGTAGCAAAAAAAGGAAGGGAAGTGCTGCCAGGGTAAACAATAGTAGGTCTTTGTAGATAGGTGTTCTTTGGTAAAATGGGTAAAAAAAATAATCAAAGAGAAAGGAGGACCAAGGCACTCTTCGTATCATTAATTAAAATGCCTTTATTTACATGGCATGTTCAATGGAACCAAGACTTGAAAACTCTTGGTTCCGTTGAACCTACCATACAAATAAAGGCATCACAATGAGAGCCATTCATCATCAGCTCTCCTGCATACAGATGCTGACAATTGATCAGCAGGGGGTTCAGATAGAGTTGAAGTCGGAAGTTTACATACACCTTAGCCAAATACATTTAAACTCAATTTTTCACAATTCCTGACATTTAATCCTAGTAAAAAATCCCTGTTTTAGGTCAATTAGGATCACCACTTTATTTTAAGAATGTGAAATATCAGAATAATAGTAGAGAGAATTATTTATTTCAGCTTTTATTTCTTTCATCACGTTCCCAGTGGGTCAGAAGTTTACATACACTCAATTAGTATTTGGTAGCATTGCCTTTAAAATGTTTTAACTTGGGTCAAACATGTCGGATAGCCTTCCACAAGCTTCCCACAATAAGTTGGGTGAATTTTGGCCCATTCCTCCTGACAGAGCTGGTGTAACTGAGTCAGATTTGTTGGCCTCCTTGCTCGTACAAGCTTTTTCATTTCTGCCCTCAAATCTTCTATGGGATTGAGGTAAGGGCTTTGTGATGGCCACTCCAATACCTTGACTTTGTTGTCCTTAAGCCATTTTGCCACAACTTTGGAAGTATGCTTGGGGTCAATGTCCATTTGGAAGACCCATTTACGACCAAGCTTTAACTTTCTGACTGATGTCTTGAGATGTTGCTTCAATATATCCACGTAATTTTCCTACAACATGATGCCATCTATTTTGTGAAGTGCACCAGTCCCTCCTGCAGCAAAGCACCCCCACAACATGATGCTGCCACCCCCGTGCTTCAAGGTTGGGATGGTGTTCTTCGGCTTGCAAGCCTCCCACTTTTTCCCCCAAACATAACGATGGTCATTATGGCCAAACAGTTCTATTTTTGTTTCATCAGACAAGAGGACATTTCTCCAAAAGTACGATCTTTGTCCCCATGTGCAGTTGCAAACCGTAGTCTGTCTTTTTTTTATGGCGGTTTTGGAGCAGTGGCTTCTTGCTTGCTGAGCGGCCTTTCAGTTTATGTCGACATAGGACTTGTTTTTACTGTGGATATAGATACTTTTGTACCTGTTTCCTCCAGCATCTTCACAAGGTCCTTTTCTGTTGTTCTGGGATTGATTTGCACTTTTCGCACCAAAGTATGTTCATCTCTAGGAGACAGAACGCGTCTCCTTCCTGAGCGGTATGACGGCTGCGTGGTCCCATGGTGTTTAGACTTGCGTACTGTTGTTTGTACAGATGAACGTTGTACCTTCAAGCATTTGGAATTTGCTCCCAAGGATGAACCAGACTTGTGGAGGTCTACAATTTTTTTTCTGTGGTCCTGGATGATTTCTTTAGATTTTTCCATTATTTCAAGCCAAGAGGCATAGAGCTTGAAGGTAGGCCTTGAAATACATCCACAGGTACACCTCCAATTGACTCAAATTATGTCAATTAGCCTATCAGAAGCTTCTAAAGCCATGACATCATTTTCTGGCATTTTCCAAGCTGTTTAAAGGCACAGTCAACTTAGTGTATGTAAACTTCTGACCCACTGGAATTGTGATACAGTGAATTATAAGTGAAATAATCTCTGTGTAAACAATTTTTGGAAAAATTACTTGTGTCATGCACAAAGTAGATGTCCTAACCGACTTGCCAAAACTATAGTTTGTTAACAAGGAATTAGTGGAGTGGTTGAAAAATAAGTTTTAATGACTCCAACCTAAGTGTATGTAAACTTCCGACTTCAACTGTAGATATCCAACTTCAGCTCAGGGACTCAAGACAAACTGAAATTAAATTGGAACAAATTCTAGTGCTCCCTCAATAGTTTACTTAATATTCACCTTAGACTGCAGAGCGTTTGTCATCTGCTTGATATGTCTATTCTCCTGGGCCTCTTGGTATTTGTCTCAGACATTTATCTCAGTACTGTGCATATGAGAACTGCCATTTGTCTGAATGTGTTTTGAGAGGGCTGTACTGTTTGTAGAAAAGCCTTCTCTCTCAGTTTTCTAGATGCTGGTGATTGTAAGGATTCCTCTCTCTCTCTCTCTCTGTGTGTGTGTGTGTGTGTGTGTGTGTGTGTGTGTGTGTGTGCGCGCGTGCGCGTGCACGTTGTAGATGCCGGTCGTATGAGGACTGTTGTGGGACGCGGTGCTGTGTCCGAGCTCTCTCCATCCAGAGACTATGGTACTTCTGGTGAGTTCCCCCAAGACTAGCTTGCCAGTCTAGCTTCTCATCCTACTCTATTTAATATACTCCCTCCTACTCCCCTCCCTGCTCTATCTCTCTCTTTTCTCTTTGTCTCTTTCGCTTTCTCTCTCTTACTCTTGATTTGATAGTGCTGGGCCAGGGTAAGACTTGCTGCGCTGTGTTAAAAAAAAAAACACGGGGTGACTGTGACTAGCATCCAGTTGTCTCTTTCTCCTTCCTCCTGCAGCGAACACCACAGAACATCAAAGTGTTTATTGCGCTGTCCATGTGGCTGAAGGTGCAACATAATTAAAGCTATTTCTGACTGAAAAGTTATGTTTCTGAAATCCCTAATTTGTTTAGGAAAAACATTCCCTATTCCCTCATCCCTTGCTCTCTTTAGACCAAAGACCTATTCTCACAGGACTAGTATTACTAGAGAACGTTGGTTATGTAACTATTAGTCCAGAATGTCAGTTATTCCAGAAGATGATTCGGACAGGATTATTATTTTTCAAACTGCTCCCTATAATTCTTTATTTTTTCCGAATAAATTGGCAGTTAGGATGCAAGCCTGGAGGTTTTTATTCTAGGCGTGAATATACAGTGGGGCAAAAAAGTATTTAGTCAGCCACCAATTGTGCAAGTTCTCCCACTTAAAAAGTTAAGAGAGGCCTGTAATTTTCATCATAGGTACACTTCAACTATGACAGACAAAATGAGAAAAGAAATCCAGAAAATCACATTGTAGGATTTTTAATGAATTTATTTGCAAATTATGGTGGAAAATAAGTATTTTGGGGCTGTTGCTGGGCAACACGGACTTTCAACTCCCTCCAAAGATTTTCTATGGGGTTGCGATCTGGAGAAAAAAAAAAACAAAAAAAAAAAGAGAGTCTATATACATTGTGTGCAAAAGGCATGAGGAGGTAGGCGAATAATTACAATTTTGCAGATTAACACTGGAGTGATAAATTATCAGATGGTCATGTACAGGTAGAGATACTGGTGTGCAAAAGAGCAGAAAGGTAAGTAAATATAAACAGCATGGGGATGATGTAGGTAAATTGGGTGGGCTATTTACCGATAGACTATGTACAGCTGCAGAGATCGGTTAGCTGCTCAGAATGCAGATGTTTGAAGTTGGTGAGGGAGATAAAAGTCTCCAACTTCAGCGATTTTTGCAATTCGTTCCAGTCACAGGCAGCAGAGAACTGGAACGAAAGGCAGCCAAATGAGGTGTTGGCTTTAGGGATGATCAGTGAGATACACCTGTTGGAGCGCGTGCTACGGGTGGGTGTTGCCATCGTGACCAGTGAACTGAGATAAGGCGGAGCTTTACCTAGCATGGACTTGTAGATGACCTGGAGCCAGTGGGTCTGGCGACGTATATGTAGCGAGGGCCAGCCGACTAGAGCATACAAGTCGCAGTGGTGGGTGGTATTAGGTGCTTTAGTAACAAAACGGATGGCACTGTGATAAACTGCATCCAGTTTGCTGAGTAGAGTATTGGAAGCTATTTTGTAGATGACATCGCCGAAGTCGAGGATCGGTAGGATAGTCAGTTTTACTAGGGTAAGTTTGGCGGCGTGAGTGAAGGAGGCTTTGTTGCGGAATAGAAAGAAGACTCTAGATTTGATTTTAGATTGGAGATGTTTGATATGAGTCTGGAAGGGTGAAAGGTATTTTCTGTATGTTCAAATGTATATTTTCTAGGACGCTGAAAATACTAATTTTCCAGATGTTGAAAATACATACTTTACAGACGGGGGTGTTGAAATCAGGCTCATATTTGGTTCTGAATGAAAGTTGAATACGTCATTTATAGATGTCTATATTTAGACCAAAAACCAATGTCAGTGGATGTGGAAATCAAGGCCGGTCTGGAACTGCACCAAGAAAATATGTCCAAAAGGCGTTGGTGTTGGTCCATGTTTATTGAGGTGTAGCCTACAGTGTTGCCTGAAATGTAATTTTATGAATGCCCATCTATGTGGTAAGCCTACCATTTGTAAAACACCAAAAAACAAAGTCCGGACAATATCAAAAAAAGACATCCAAAAGATGTCTGCTTGTGCTTACTTGGTTGTAGCCTACCATGTCGGCCCAAGGGCATTTTATGGATGCCCATCCATGTGGTAGGCCCACCATTTGTAAAACAGGCCATTGCGTTGGCTTTATTTGTCCTGATTCCTGTGACTAATCAATTTGGCTATTTATGCACTGAGTATCAGTTACCCAACTTTATAAGGATTTATAGTGAGCCTATTCGCAATGTGTTTACACAGCGGTTAATGCAGAAGCAATTTTTTCTTGCTGTAATCAGCTTGTCAAATTTTTTTACAGAAACAAACTTGAAACCACTGATCATGGCAATGGGGTGAAACACCTGGACAACAGTGATTGTCCATTCCATAATGTCCATTTTACTTTGGCCTGTTCTGATTTTAGGATATGTTGTTTGTTAACATGACAGTTCACATTTTATTTGATTGTGCCCATATAGGTTAGGCTGTTTGATCTGAGGAACCTGCATGATGTAAAAAGCGTCCTTCTCATTACATTGTCATACATTTTATCTCCAGCCTGTAGGCCACATACTCTTTATACCAAGCTGCTCTGACAGCTGACGCTTAAAGTTAGTGAGGGAGATATAAGTCTCCAACTTCAGCGATTTTTGCAATTTGTTCCAGTCATTGTCAGCAGAGAACTGTAAGGAAAGGTGGCCAAATGAGGTGTTGGCTTTGGGGATGACCAGTGAAATATACCTGCTGGAGCGCGTGGGTGTTGCTATGGTGACCAGTGAGCTGATATAAGGCGGAGCTTTACCTAGATGACCTGGAGCTTCGAATATGTAGCGAGGACCAGCCAACGAGAGCATACAGGTCGCAGTGGTGGGTAGTATATGGGGCTTTGGTGACAAAATGGATGGCACAGTGATAGACTGCATCCAATTTACTGAGTAGAGTGTTGGAGGCTATTTTGTAAATTACATCCCCAAAGTCAAGGATCGGTAGGATAGTCAGTTTTCGAGGGTATGTTTGGCAGCATGAGTGAAGGAGGCTTTGTTGCAAAATAGGAAGCCTATTCTAGATTTAATTGTGCATTGGAGATGCTTAATATGAGTCTGGAAGGAGAGTTTACAGTCTAGCCAGACACCTAGGTGTTTATATTTGTCCACATATTCTTAAGTCTGAACCGTCCAGAGTAGTGATGCTAGTAGGACGTTTGGGTGCGGGCAGCGATCGGTTGAAGAGCATGCATTTAGTTTTTACTAGCATTTAAAAGCAGTTGATGGCCACGGAAGTAGTGTTGTATGGCATTGAAGCTCGTTTGGAGTTTTGTTAACACAGTGTCCAAAGAAGGGCTACATGTATACAGAATGGTGTCGTCTGCGTAGAGGTGGATCAAAGAATCACCCACATCAAGAGCGACATCATTGATATACACTGCTCAAAAAAATAAAGGGAACACTAAAATAACACATCCTAGATCTGAATGAATGAAATATTCTTATTAAAAACTTTTTTCTTTACATAGTTGAATGTGCTGACAACAAAATCACACAAAAATTATCAATGGAAATCAAATTTATCAACCCATGAATATTTTGGATTTGGAGTCACACTCAAAATTAAAGTGGAAAACCACACTACAGGCTGATCCAACTTTGATGTAATGTCCTTAAAACAAGTCAAAATGAGGCTCAGTAGTGTGTATGACCTCCCTACAACGACTGGGCATGCTCCTGATGAGGTGGCGGATGGTCTCCTGAGGGATCTCCTCCCAGACCTGGACTAAAGCATCCGCCAACTCCTGGACAGTCTGTGGTGCGACGTGGCGTTGGTGGATGGAGTGAGACATGATGTCCCAGATGTGCTCAATTCGATTCAGGTCTGGGGAACGGGCGGGCCAGTCAATAGCATCAATGCCTTCCTCTTGCAGGAACTGCTGACACACTCCAGCCACATGAGGTCTAACATTGTCTTGCATTAGGAGGAACCCAGGGCCAACCGCACCAGCATATGGTCTCACAAGGGGTCTCGGTACCTAATGGCAGTCAGGCTACCTCTGGCGAGCACATGGAGGGCTGTGCGGCCCCCCAAAGAAATGCCACCCCACACCATGACTGACCCACCGCCAAACTGGTCATGCTGGAGGATGTTGCAGGCAGCAAAACGTTCTCCACGGCGTCTCCAGACTCTGTCACATGTGCTCAGATGAACCTGCTTTCATCTGTGAAGAGCACAGGGCGCCAGTGGCGAATTTGCCAATCTTGGTGTTCTCTGGCAAATGCCAAACGTCCTGCACGGTGTTGGGCTGTAAGCAAAACCGCCACCTGTGGACGTCGGACCCTCACACCACCCTCATGGAGTCTGTTTCTGACCGTTTGAGCAGACCCATGCACATTTGTGGCCTGCTGGAGGTCATTTTGCAGGGCTCTGGCAGTGCTCCTCCTTGCACAAAGGCGGAGGTAGCGGTCCTGCTGCTGGGTTGTTGCCCTCCTACGGCCTCCTCCACGTCTCCTGATGTACTTGCCTTTCTCCTGGTAGCGCCTCCATGCTCTGGACACTACGCTGACAGACACAGCAAACCTTCTTGCCACATCTTGCATTGATGTGCCATCCTGGATGAGCTGCACTACCTGAGCCACTTGTGTGGGTTGTAGACTCCGTCTCATGCTACCACTAGAGTGAAAGCACCGCCAGCATTCAAAAGTGACCAAAACATCAGCCGGGAAGCATAGGAACTGAGAAGTGGTCTGTGGTCCCCTCCTGCAGAACCACTCCTTTATTGGGGGTGTCTTGCTAAATGCCTATAATTTCCACCTGTTGTCTATTCCTTTTGCACAACAGCATGTGAAATTTATTGTCAATCAGTATTGCTTCCTAAGTGGACAGTTTGATTTCACAGAAGTGTGATTGACTTGGAGTTACATTGTGTTGTTTACCCTAGGAACCAAAGGTACACTACTGATGATGCGCTCCCCAAATTTCACCAGGCTCACTGTTCATTAACTCTTGGAAGTGCTTGCACAAAGGATAGTAACATCTCATCCTGTGTTCTTGGAATCTAAGTGTTCCCTTAATTTTTTTGAGCAGTGTATAACAGAGAAAAGATTCAGCCCGAGGATTGAACCCTGTGGCACCCCCAGAGGTCTGGACAACAGGCCCTCTGATTTGACACACTGAACTCTATCTGAGAAGTAGTTAGTGAACCAGGCGAGGCAGTCATTAAAGAAACAAAGTCTGCCGATAAGAGTCGAAAGCCTTGGCCAGGTTGATGAAGATGGCTGCACAGTACTGTCTTTTATCGATGGCGGTTATGATATTGTTTAGTACCTTGAGCGTGGCTGAGGTGCACCCGTGACCAGCTCGGCCGGCAGGGATATCCTTGTCTCATCGCGCACTAGTGACTCCTGTGGCGGGCCGGGTGCAGTGCCTGCTGACACGGTCGCCAGGTGTACGGTGTTTCTTCTGACACTTTGGTGCGGCTGGCTTCCGGGTTGGATGGGCATTGTGTCAAGAAGCAGTGTGGCTTGGTTGGGTTGTGTTTCGGAGGATGCATGGCTCTCGACCTTCACCTCTCCCGAGTCCGTACAGGAGTTGCAGCGATGAGACAAGACTGTAACTACTACTAATTTGATACCACAAAATTGGGGAGAAAAAAGGGGGTAAAAAAAAGAAATTCTCGATTATTGTGAACTTATCGGTGATGACAGTGTTTCCTAGCCTCAGTGCAGTGGGCAGCTGGGAGGAGGTGCTCTCATTCTCCATGGACTTTACAGTGTCGCAAAACGTTTTGGAATTAGTGCTGCAGGATGCAAATTTCTGTTTGAAAAGCTAGCCTTTGCTTTTCTGTATATTGGTTCCTGACTTGCCTGAAAAGTTGCATATCGCGGGGACTATTCGATGCTAGTGCAGTATGCCACAGGATGTTTTTGTGCTGGTCAAGGGCAGTCAAGTCTGGAGTGAACCAGACTTTACTTTTTTTTCAAGGGGCATGCATATTTAAGAAAGCACTTTTAAAGAACAACCAGGCATCCTCTACTGACGGGATGAGGTCAATATCCTTCATGGATACCCAGGCCAGGTCGTTTGACCATGGACCCATAACGGACGCAGGCAATGAGGCAGTGATCGCTGAGATCCTGGTTGAAAACAGCAGAGGTGTATTTAGAGGGCAAGTTGGTCAGGATGATATCTATGAGTGTGCCCATGTTTACGGATTTAGGGTTGTACCTGGTAGGTTTCTTGATCATTTGTGTGAGATTGAGGGCATCTAGTTCAGATTGTTGGACGGCCGGGTTGTTAAGCATATCCCAGTTTAGGTCACCTAACAGTATGAACTCTGAAGATAGATGGGGCAATCAATTCACATATGGTGTCCAGGGCACAGCTGGGAGCTGAGGGGGGTCTATAACAAGCGGCAACAGTGAGAGACTTATTTCTGGAGAGATGGATTTTTAAAAGTAGAAGCTCGAACTGTTTGCGCATATACCTGGATAGTATGACAGAACTCTGCAGGCTATCTCTGCAGTAGATTGCAACTCCTCCCCCTTTAGCAGTTCTATCTTGATGGAAAATGTTGTAGTTGTGGATGGAAATTTCAGAATTTTTGGTGGCCTTCCTAAGCCACGATTCAGACACGGCTAGGACATCAGGGTTGGCGGAGTGTGCTAAAGCAGTGAATAAAGCAAACTTAGGGAGGAGGCTTCTGATGTTAACATGCATGAACCCAAGGCTTTTACGGTTACAGAAGTCAACAAATGAGAGCGCCTGGGGACACACAGGGCCTGGGTTAACCTCTACATCACCAGAGGAACAGAGGAGGAGTAGGATGACGGTATGGCTAAAGACTATAAGAACTGGTTGTCTAGTGCGTTGGGAACAGAGAATTAAAGGAGCAGATTTCTGGCCGTTGTAGGATAGATTCAGTGCATAATGTACAGAGGTAGAGTGCGAGTACAGTGGAGATAAACCTAATCATTGAGTGACGATGAGAGAGGTTGCATTTCTGGAGGCACCAGTTAAGCTAAGTGAAGTCTTCACATGTGTGGGGCGTGGTACAAAGGAGCTATCTACGGCGTGTTGAGCGGGACTAGGGGCTCCGCAGTAAATAAAACAATGAGAGCTACCCTAAACAACAGTATACAAGGCATATTGACATTAGAGAGAGGCAGAAAGCAATCACAGGTTTTGATTGGGAGAGCTATGACAACAAGGGTTAAGACAACAACGGGAAAACAGCTAAGACAACAGCAACGATTAAAAGGCTGATGAATGGGCAGAGCGGGTCAGTTAGCTACACACAGGGCCTGAGTTCGAGGCTGGGGCCGACAGATAAACAAAATGAAGTACCGTGTTAATGAACAGTCCAGTAGGTGATGAAACAGGGAGCCGTTCGGTAGTCGTTACTACGCTAGGCGAGAGGGAGACACGGCGTTCAGAAAGCTAGCGGGCTGGGGCTAGCAGATGGGTCTTCACTGACATCCACGACGCAGAGGCCGGTTGAGAGCCAAATTACATCAGCAGACCAGTCGTGATGGATCGGCAGGGCTCTGTGTCGACAACGGGTCCAGGCCAATTGGCAAGAGAGATATTGTAGTTGGTTTACATTGTTGGCTAGCCGGGAGATGAGGCTAGCACAAGGCTAACTGGTCTTATTTCTGTATATACAGTGCCTTGCGAAAGTATTCGGCCCCCTTGAACTTTGCGACCTTTTGCCACATTTCAGGCTTCAAACATTTTTGTAAAGAATCAACAACAAGTGGGACACAATCATGAAGTGGAACGACATTTATTGGATATTTCAAACTTTTTTAACAAATCAAAAACTGAAAAATTGGGCGTGCAAAATTATTCAGCCCCCTTAAGTTAATACTTTGTAGCGCCACCTTTTGCTGCGATTACAGCTGTAAGTCGCTTGGGGTATGTCTCTATCAGTTTTGCACATCGAGAGACTGAAATGTTTTCCCATTCCTCCTTGCAAAACAGCTCGAGCTCAGTGAGGTTGGATGGAGAGCATTTGTGAACAGCAGTTTTCAGTTCTTTCCACAGATTCTCGATTGGATTCAGGTCTGGACTTTGACTTGGCCATTCTAACACCTGGATATGTTTATTTTTGAACCATTCCATTGTAGATTTTGCTTTATGTTTTGGATCATTGTCTTGTTGGAAGACAAATCTCCGTCCCAGTCTCAGGTCTTTTGCAGACTCCATCAGGTTTTCTTCCAGAATGGTCCTGTATTTGGCTCCATCCATCTTCCCATCAATTTTAACCATCTTCCCTGTCCCTGCTGAAGAAAAGCAGGCCCAAACCATGATGCTGCCACCACCATGTTTGACAGTGGGGATGGTGTGTTCAGCTGTGTTGCTTTTACGCCAAACATAACGTTTTGCATTGTTGCCAAAAAGTTACATTTTGGTTTCATCTGACCAGAGCACCTTCTTCCACATGTTTGGTGTCTCCCAGGTGGCTTGTGGCAAACTTTAAACGACACTTTTTATGGATATCTTTAAGAAATGGCTTTCTTCTTGCCACTCTTCCATAAAGGCCAGATTTGTGCAATATACGACTGATTGTTGTCCTATGGACAGAGTCTCCCACCTCAGCTGTAGATCTCTGCAGTTCATCCAGAGTGATCATGGGCCTCTTGGCTGCATCTCTGATCAGTCTTCTCCTTGTATGAGCTGAAAGTTTAGAGGGACGGCCAGGTCTTGGTAGATTTGCAGTGGTCTGATACTCCTTCCATTTCAATATTATCGCTTGCACAGTGCTCCTTGGGATGTTTAAAGCTTGGGAAATCTTTTTGTATCCAAATCCGGCTTTAAACTTCTTCACAACAGTATCTCGGACCTGCCTGGTGTGTTCCTTGTTCTTCATGATGCTCTCTGCGCTTTTAACGGACCTCTGAGACTATTACAGTGCAGGTGCATTTATACGGAGACTTGATTACACACAGGTGGATTGTATTTATCATCATTAGTCATTTAGGTTAACATTGGATCATTCAGAGATCCTCACTGAACTTCTGGAGAGAGTTTGCTGCACTGAAAGTAAAGGGGCTGAATATTTTTGCACGCCCAATTTTTCAGTTTTTGATTTGTTTAAAAAGTTTGAAATATCCAATAAATGTCGTTCCACTTCATGATTGTGTCCCACTTGTTGTTGATTCTTCACAAAAAAATACAGTTTTATATCTTTATGTTTGAAGCCTGAAATGTGGCAAAAGGTCGCAAAGTTCAAGGGGGCCGAATACTTTCGCAAGGCACTGCACATTGATGATTTATAAATCCAGGGACATTTAACAGTTAGGCTATTGATTACATGTTCAACTAAAGAAATCTTGGTCGACCAACAGCCTATCGACCAAACAATCGACTAGTCGACTAAATGGGGTCAGCCCTAGCATACATGCATGTTAGTGATGCGCAAGTTGACTCAAACTGCAGTCCCCGCAGTTATATCCACAGGTCAGGCGTGTTTAGGGTCATTAAATATTGTGTGTTTGAAGCGTGGGTTGAATAAAGAGGAAACAATAGCCTACCTACAAAAAGCCATTAATTTTTATTCATTATTCTAGGCTATCTGGCATTAGTGCGTAAGCCTAAGCTTTAGGGTCTAACTGTACGTTTGTCTACACGCCATGGCTAAATGGTTTTAGGAACAGGCAGAAAAAATTTACATCGATCCACTGAGGCAAAAAGGACAATGTCGGAGTTTAATTCAAATATAGAGTTGGAAATAAAGAGAAGGGAGGGCCAGAAAAGTAATGTTTGGGAAAGAGTATGTGTGATGATTATGAGGTGTTATACAAATTCGACAGTCACAAGAAGGTGACTTCAAGTAGGCATATGAGATGTCAAGGAAACTGTATGTAGCCTACTCTTCAGATCAGACACTGACTGTAGGGCCTATAACCTATTATTTTTTATTGATTAACCTTTATTTAACTAGGCAAGTCAGTTAAGAACAACATGTTGGGGCTAGGGGGCAGCATTTTCACTTTTGGATGAAAGGCGTGCCCAGAGTAAACTGCCTCCTACTCTTTCCCAGATAGGAATATATGCATATTATTATTACTGGTGGATAGAAAACACTCTGAAGTTTCTAAAACTGTTTGAATTTTTTCTGTGAGTATAACAGAACTCGTGTGGCAGACAAAAACCCGAGAAGAAATCCAAACAGGAAGTGAGAACTCGATTTTGAAAACAGTGCCATTTGATGTCCATTTTAGATATGGATGTGCATGCACTTCCTAGGGCTTCCACAAGATGTCACCGTCTTTAGATTCTGGTTGTATGATTCTACTATAAAGGAGGGGCTCATAACCCCCTAGGGGAACGCTAGCCATAACAAGCTAGAACACTTTCTTATTTACAATAACCTTTATATTAACTCCTTCAGAATTAAGCATTTCTCGCAGTAAAATTATACATTTTGGCTACATTTTGACTCTGGAACAGGAGTGGAGAAATATGATTTATTTCTTTCAGCATCCTGAGAGAATGCAAATGCACAATTAGATACCTTCTGTAAAAGGCATTATCTGTATCAGCATCATTAAAGCTGATACTATTTAATCCAAATAAAATATGCATTCAAGCCAAACTGAAATATTATCAGAAACATGGATTGTTTTCACAGCTTTCTATTTCCAATACAAGCCGGTCAAACTGGTGTCATTTGGAAAATTTGCACAGAAAATCTTTACATTTTTTTGGGTAGAGTTATTGCATTCTCTCCCCGGTCCCTAAACGCCTTTGCTCTGCGAAAGTAGAGATGACAGAGAAAAACTTTACTGATGTCAACTATATATACCGAACAAAAATATAAACGCAACATGTAAATTGTTGATCCCATGTTTCATGAGCTGAAATTAAAGATCCCAGAAATGTGAGCATTTTTCCTTTGCAAACATAATCCATCCACCTGACAGGTGTAGCATATCAAGAAGCTGATTAAACAGCATGATCATTATACAGGTGCTCTTGTGTTGTGGACAATAAAAGGCTACTCTAAAATGTGCAGTTTTGTCACGCAACACAATGTCACAGATGTCTCAAGTTTTGAGGGAGCAGGCAATTGGCATACTGACTGCAGGAATGTCCACCAGAGCTGTTGCCAGAGAATTGATGTCAATTTCTCTACCATAAACCGCCTCCAATGTCGTCTTAGAGAATTTAGCAGTAAGTCCAACCCGGGCAAAAATTCACAGACCATGTGTAACCAGGCAAGGCCAGGACCCCCAAACCGGCTTCTTCACCGGCGGGATTGTCTGAGACCAGCCGCACAAACAGCTGATGAAACTGAGGAATGTTTCTGACTGTAATAAATCCCATTAGTGGGGAAAAACACATTCTGATTGGCTGGACCTAGCTCCCATTCCAGGCCCACCCATGGCTTCCCCCCTTCCCAGCCATGTGAAATCCATAGATAACCATAGATTAGGGCCTAATGAATTTATTGCAATTGACTGATTTCCTTATACGAACTAAACTCAGTAAAATCTTGATAAATTTGCATGTTTCGTTTATATTTTTGTTCATCCTAGATTGAAGTCCAGGGGCAGGCAGAAGGTCATACACAGGGGGTCCAAAAAGGCAACAGTACATGCAGGGAAAAGGCTAGTAACGTCGTCTGGGAGATCAGGCAATAGGTTGATAACAGGAAATCCGATAGGCTAAAGTACAGGCAGGGAATAGGCAAAAGGTGTCTTAGTGAGGTATGCAAAAACAATCATACACGGGAGGATTAAATTACAGGAAAACCAGCGTGCCGACTAGAAGTGTGTCACAAAACAAACTATCTCACAATGATGGGGTGCAAAGAATTGAACTAAATACTGTGTGATAATGACATACAGGTGTGTGAACAGGTGATTAGAATTCAGGTGATTGGGATCTGGAGAGTGAGCTGCGTTCAGGGGATCTACGTTTTTGAGAGTGTTAGCTGGAAGCAGATGTACCAATATTCTGGTGAGCTAGGGTTTATTTAGTCTTCTTTTTTTTCCCCAAGATGGCATAGCAGTTCAGACGTATTTTTGTCCTCGTCCTGTCGTGTCCCGTATATATACAGTATATATTTACAACTTTTTTTTCACATACATTTTTAATTTTCCAAAAACTCATCTTCAGAACACTCTCCTGCAATCCGCTTCACCAATTTATATTTATATAAAAAAGTATTATTTACCTCAGATCTGTGATCCTCCGAGAGGCTAGCCAGAAATTAGCCAGAAGCTATCCGGGAGCTAGCCAGAAGCTGGTCCAGAAGCTACTCTGAAGCTGGTTCAGGGGCTAGTTCAGAAGCTAGTTAGCTTATTTACTGGCTAATCGTTGGTACTCAGCTGACCACGGTTTGTGGTCATCGGCTGTCCTTTGGCTCGAGAATCTATCGCCAGTTTTGTACGGCGCGGTGCAGCGCAGCGCGGCTCGGAGCGGAACATATCGGACCAATTTTTCTCTCCATGTCCCTGGATTTCGACCGCTGGCTCTGGACGTCCATGCCTGGATCTCGCAGCTAGCTAGCTGCTATCCGTGTGACTATCGGCTTTCGTCGATTCCGGAGCTAACATCAATTGTTCCGGAGCTAGCCAGCTGAAGAGTTCCATCAATCACTCCTGGGCTGCAGTCACCTATCCGGACCCGTTTTGCTGCCTACGCGGAACCCCACCGGGCCTTCACGGCTAGACTGCCGACGTTGTCTACCCGAGGGAATTGTCCGGCTGACTCCTCCGGCGCAACGTTGCCTGGGCGCCCATCTGCGGCCTGCTAGCCGTTGGCTATCTTATCGGCTGCTATCTGAATAGACAATCGGACAATTTTTATTTTATTTTATTTTAATTTATTTATTTATTTTTCTTCTTGGGCCTCTATAACTATATCTATTGTTTTTATTTTTGTTGTTGTTGTGTGATTTGGATTAATCCCCTCTACCACACGGAAACCCACTAATCTACTGACGGAATGCAAGAGTTGGCTAATAACAGACCTCCATCCTATGCTAGCTTGCTCCTATGCTAGCTTGCTACCGATTTAGCTGTCTAAATCGCCGTGACCCCCAACCAACCTCTCCACTCACTGGACCCTTTTGATCACTCGACTGAGCATGCCTCTCCTTAATGTCAATATGCCTTGTCCATTGCTGTTCTGGTTAGTGTTTATTGGCTTATTTCACTGTAGAGCCTCTAGTCCTGCTCATTATACCTTATCCAACCTATTAGTTCCACCACCCACACATGCAATGACATCTCCTGGTTTCAATTATGTTTCTAGAGACAATATCTCTCTCTTCATCACTCAATACCTAGGTTTACCTCCACTGTATTCACATCCTACCTTACCTTTGTCTGTACATTATACCTTGATGCTATTTTATCGCCCCCAGAAACCTCCTTTTACTCTCTGTTCCAGACGTTCTAAACGACCAATTCTTATTGCTTTTAGCCGCACCCTTATTCTACTCCTACTCTGTTCATCTGGCGATGTAGAGGTGAATCCAGGCCCTGCAGTGCCTAGCTCCACTCCTATTCCCCAGGCGCTCTCTTTTGACGACTTCTGTAACCGTAATAGCCTTGGTTTCATGCATGTTAACATTAGAAGCCTCCTCCCTAAGTTTGTTCTATTCACTGCTTTAGCACACTCTGCCAACCCGGATGTTCTAGCTGTGTCTGAATCCTGGCTTAGGAAGACCACCAAAAATTCAGACATTTTAATTCCAAACTACAACATTTTCAGACAAGACAGAACTGCCAAAGGGGGCGGTGTTGCAATCTACTGCAAAGATAGCCTGCAGAGTTCTGTCCTACTATCCAGGTCTGTACCCAAACAATTTGAACTTCTACTTTTAAAAATCCACCTCTCTAAAAACAAGTCTCTCACTGTTGCCGCCTGCTATAGACCACCCTCTGCCCCCAGCTGTGCTCTGGACACCATATGTGAACTGATTGCCCCCCATCTATCTTCAGAGCTTGTGCTGCTAGGCGATCTAAACTGGAACATGCTTAACACCCCAGCCATCCTACAATCTAAACTTGATGCCCTCAACCTCACACAAATTATCAATGAACCTACCAGGTACCTCCCCAAAGCCTTAAACACGGGCACCCTCATAGATATCATCCTAACCAACTTGCCCTCTAAATACACCTCTGCTGTTTTCAACCAAGATCTCAGCGATCACTGCCTCATTGCCTGCATCCGTAATGGGTCAGCGGTCAAACGACCTCCACTCATCACTGTAAAACGCTCCCTGAAACACTTCAGCGAGCAGGCCTTTCTAATCGACCTGGCCGGGGTATCCTGGAAGGATATTGATCTCATCCCGTCAGTAGAGGATGCCTGGATATTTTTTTTAAATGCCTTCCTAACCATCTTAAATAAACATGCCCCATTCAAGAAATTTAGAACCAGGAACAGATATAGCCCTTGGTTCTCCCCAGACCTGACTGCCCTTAACCAACACAAAAACATCCTATGGCGTTCTGCATTAGCATCGAACAGCCCCCGTGATATGCAGCTGTTCAGGGAAGCTAGAAACCATTATACACAGGCAGTTAGAAAAGCCAAGGATAGCTTTTTCAAGCAGAAATTTGCTTCCTGCAACACTAACTCAAAAAAGTTCTGGGACACTGTAAAGTCCATGGAGAATAAGAACACCTCCTCCCAGCTGCCCACTGCACTGAAGATAGGAAACACTGTCACCACTGATAAATCCACCATAATTGAGAATTTCAATAAGCATTTTTCTACGGCTGGCCATGCTTTCCACCTGGCTACTCCTACCCCGGTCAACAGCACTGCACCCCCCACAACAACTCGCCCAAGCCTTCCCCATTTCTCCTTCTCCCAAATCTGCTCAGCTGATGTTCTGAATGAGCTGCAAAATCTGGACCCCTACAAATCAGCCAGGCTAGACAATCTGGACCCTTTCTTTCTAAAATTATCTGCCAAAATTGTTGCCACCCCTATTACTAGCCTGTTCAACCTCTCTTTCTGAGATTCCCAAAGATTGGAAAGCAGCTGCGGTCAACCCCCTCTTCAAAGGGGGTGACACTCTTGACCCAAACTGCTACAGACCTATATCTATCCTACCATGCCTTTCTAAGGTCTTCGAAAGCCAAGTCAACAAACAGATTACCGACCATTTCGAATCTCACCATACCTTCTCTGCTATGCAATCTGGTTTCAGAGCTGGTCATGGGTGCACCTCAGCCACGCTCAAGGTCCTAAATGATATCTTAACCGCCATCGATAAGAAACATTACTGTGCAGCCGTATTCATTGATCTGGCCAAGGCTTTCGACTCTGTCAATCACCACATCCTCATCGGTAGACTCGACAGCCTTGGTTTCTCAAATGATTGCCTCGCCTGGTTCACCAACTACTTCTCTGATAGAGTTCAGTGTGTCAAATCGGAGGGTCTGCTGTCCGGACCTCTGGCAGTCTCTATGGGGGTGCCACAGGGTTCAATTCTTGGACCGACTCTCTTCTCTGTATACATCAATGAGGTCGCTCTTGCTGCTGGTGAGTCTCTGATCCACCTCTACGCAGACAACACCATTCTGTATACTTCTGGCCCTTCTTTGGACACTGTGTTAACAACCCTCCAGGCAAGCTTCAATGCCATACAACTCTCCTTCCGTGGCCTCCAATTGCTCTTAAATACAAGTAAAACTAAATGCATGCTCTTCAACCGATCGCTACCTGTACCTACCCGCCTGTCCAACATTACAACTCTGGACGGCTCTGACTTAGAATATGTGGACAACTACAAATACTTAGGTGTCTGGTTAGACTGTAAACTCTCCTTCCAGACCCATATCAAACATCTCCAATCCAAAGTTAAATCTAGAATTGGCTTCCTATTTCGCAACAAAGCATCCTTCACTCATGCTGCCAAACATAACCTTGTAAAACTGACCATCCTACCAATCCTCGACTTTGGCGATGTCATTTACAAAATAGCCTCCAATACCCTACTCAACAAATTGGATGCAGTCTATCACAGTGCAATCCGTTTTGTCACCAAAGCCCCATATACTACCCACCATTGCGACCTGTACGCTCTCGTTGGCTGGCCCTCGCTTCATACTCGTCGCCAAACCCACTGGCTCCATGTCATCTACAAGACCCTGCTAGGTAAAGTCCCCCCTTATCCCTGCTCGCTGGTCACCATTGCATCTCCCACCTGTAGCACACGCTCCAGCAGGTATATCTCTCTGGTCACCCCCAAAACCAATTATTTCTTTGGCCGCCTCTCCTTCCAGTTCTCTGCTGCCAATGACTGGAACAAACTACAAAAATCTCTGAAACTGGAAACACTTATCTCCCTCACTAGCTTTAAGCACCAACTGTCAGAGCAGCTCACAGATTACTGCACCTGTACATAGCCCACCTATAATTTAGCCCAAACAACTACCTCTTTCCCTACAGTATTTAATTTATTTATTTATTTTGCTCCTTTGCACCCCATTATTTGTATTTCTACTTTGCACATTCTCCCATTGCAAATCTACCATTCCAGTGTTTTACTTGCTATATTGTATTTACTTTGCCACCATGGCCTTTTTGCCTTTACCTCCCTTATCTCACCTCATTTGCTCACATCGTATATAGACTTGTTTATACTGGATTATTGACTGTATGTTTGTTTTACTCCATGTGTGACTCTGTGTCGTTGTATGTGTCGAACTGCTTTGCTTTATCTTGGCCAGGTCGCAATTGTAAATGAGAACTTGTTCTCAACTTGTCTACCTGGTTAAATAAAGGTGAAATAAATAAAAATAAATCAAATATGGAAACATAATGACAAGAAAAGCTACATGTATCTAATTATAGACAAGTTGACTAAGAAATAGCCTACCAAAATGTCTGGTTTTATAAGCAGAAACTTAGCAGATACTGATTGTACAAAACATTAGGAACACCTTCCTAATATTGGGTTGCACCCACTTTTGCCCTCAGAACAGTCTCAATTTTCGGACCATGGACGACAAGGTGTTGAAAGCATGCTGGCTCATGTTGACTCCAATGCTTCCCACAGTTGTGTCAAGTTCGCTGGATGTTCTTTGGGTGGTGGACCATTCTTAATATACACGGGAAACAGTTGATCATGAAAACCCCAGCAGAATTATAGTTCTTGATATACTCAAACTGGTTCGCCTGGCACCTACTATCATACCCCATTCAAAGGCACTTAAATCTATTGTCTTGCCCATTCAGGGATGGGTTATTAGCAATTACAAGCGGGTGTGGGTGGACAAACTAGTGCATGCATGACTGTTCATGCTTCAGCGTAGAGGTTCATCTTGACTTTGGTTGGTTCTTTAGTTCAGTACACCTGTTTGAGAGAAAGGTCCTTATACTATATTTTACAACAAATCCTTCACCTCAAATCAAATGTTATTGTCACGTAAAACAACAGGTGTAAACTAACAATGAAATGCTTACTTATGATATCTTCCCAACAATGCAGAGAGAAATAATAGAACAATTATAGCATGATAACTAAATACACAATGAGTGGGCTAACGATAACTTGGCTTTATACACTGAGGACCAGTACCAAGTCAATGTGCAGGAGTATGAGGTAATTGAGGTAGATACAGTACCTTCAGAAAGTATTCACACATTTTGCTGTTACAAATTGGGATTAAAATTGATTGACTTGACTTTTTATCAACCATCTACACAAAATACTATAACATTGAAGAGATTTCTAACATTTATAAAAAATGTATGAAAAATAAAACACTAATATATCTTGAGGAGATAAGTATTCACCCCCTTTAGACAATATATGTTAAACACCTTTGGCAGAGATTACAGCTGTGAGTCTTTTTGGGTAAGTGTCTAACAGCTTTGCACACCTACAATATTTGCCCATTACTCTTTTAAAAATTATTCAAGCTCTGTCCAGTTGGTTGTTGATCATTGCTAGAAAGCCATTTTCAAGTCTTGCCATAGATTTTCAAACCGATTTAGACAGAACTGTAATTAGGACACTCGGGAACATTAAACGCCATCTTGGTAAGCAACCCTAGTGTAGATTTGGCTTTGTGTTTTAGGTGATGGTCCTGCTGAAAGGTGAATTAGTCTCCCAGTGTCAGTTGGAAAGAAGACTGAACCAGATTTTCCTGTAGGATTTTGCCTTTTGCTTATCTGTATTCTGTTTATTTCTATCAACAACAACAAACTCCCTATTCCTTGCCGATGACGAGCATACCCATAACATGATGCAGCCACCACCATGCTTGAAAGTATGAAAAGTGGTAGTCAGTGATGGGTTGTGTGGGATTTTCCCCAAACATAATGCTTTGTATTCAGGACAAAACATTTTCTTTGCTGTATTACTTACAGTAAGTGCCTTGTAAACAGTATGCATGTTTTGAAATATTTTTTATTCTGTACAAGCTTCCTTCTTTTCACTCTGACATTTAGGTTAGTATTGTGGAGTAACCTCAATGGTGTTGATCCATCCTCAGCTTTCTCATTTCACAACCATCAAACTCTGTAACTGTTTTAAAATCACCGTTGGCCTCATGGGGAAAACCCTGAGCAGTTTCCTTTCTCTCCAGCAAATGAGTTAGGAAGGATGCCGGTATCTTTGTAGTGACTGGGTGTATTGATACACCATCCAAAGCCTAATTAATAATTTCACCATGCTCAATATTTTTTTAACACACATCTACCAAATTCACTACTTGATTGAGCGACCTTACAGATAATTGTGTGTGGTACAGAGATGGGGTAGTCATTAAAAAATCATATTAACCAATATTTTTGAACACAGAATGAGTCCATGCAACTAATGGGATTTTTTAAGCACATTTATTCTCCTGAATTTATTTAGGCTTGCCCTAACAAAGGGTTTGAATACTTATTGCCTCAAGACATTTTTATTTTTTAATTTTTTTTATGAATTTCCCCAAAATTCTACAAACAAAATTCCACTTTGACATTATGTGGTGCAGAGAAGTGACACAACATCTAAATGTAATCAATTTTAAATTCAGGCTGTAACCCCAAAAAATCTGGAAAAGTAAAGGGGTGTGAATACTTTCCGAAAGCACTGTATGTACATATACAGTGGATATTGTTAAGATAATTTTGTTCTCAATGTTCATAAACTGAACTTCAATTAAAATACTCTGTCTGTTACTAAGAATTTGTAAGGTTCTTATTAAAATGAAACAGACAGAGGCCAGTCTACCATAGTCAGCATGTTTATTTACAAGAGCTCTGCTTATCATTTCCTGTACATTGGTCTATATACCTCACATTTCGTCATAAATGTCCCTCCTCCTCTCAGAGACAATGACAATATAGTTCACAAGTCTTCTCCTACTCATACATTGTCTGCCACCTGTTATACAATCTACTACAAGCCCAAGGTCTTTCCCCTCCCTGGGTGGGGACAGAATGTCCTGTAAGGAACACAGTAGAACAGCTTGTCTGTCGATAGCTCTTCTTATCATTTGTTTCACACTTGCACCCTGCTTTCATATTAAAAAGGAACAAAAAGTCCTTGTTCTAATTCTGACTAGAACTACACACATCAGATTTAGATTTATGATTCTGATATATATTTCATACAATCATACAGTGACAGGGTAGAATTATGTTAGTTATAGTTCTATGTTATATTTATTTAGTCATTATTCATAAAATTCATAACAGGTATAGAAAGTCACCACCCCCTTTCAAAATGTTCACATTTTGTTGCCTTACAGCCTGAAATGAAACACATAAAAGCTTTATTTACACACAGTAACCCACAATCGCCTGGTAAATAATTATTTTATTTTTTTATCTGAAAATTAATTCAAATTAAAACAGCAAAATACCCTATTTGGATAAGTGAACACCACCCTGAGTTATTCTTGGTGGAACCACCTTTTGCTTGAATTACAGCCATGAGTCTCTTTGTTTTTGTCTCTACTAACTTTGCACACCTAGACTGTGCAATGTTTGTCCATTCTTCCTTGCAGAATTGTTCAAGCTCAGTCAAATTGCATGGTGACTGCACTCTTTAAGTCATTTATGTCGGGGCTCTGACTAGGCCACTCAAGGACATTCAAGGCTGCAGGTTCTCCTCAAGAATCTGTCGGTATTTTGCACTGTCCATTTTGCCTTTTATCCTGACAAGTGCTCCAGCCCCTGCTGAATAGAAACAACCCCACAACAGGATGCTGCCACCGCCTTGCTTTAGGCATGGTGTGTCAGGTGCGTGAATGAGGACCCAAAAGCGAATTAACAAAACAGAGTTTCTTTAATAACGAAACACACGTAGGCTCAGATGGACAGGCAGATTCCGACAGGACAGGACAAGGTTAGATGAACAGGCAGATTCCGACAGGACAGGACAAGGTTGCAGCAAACACGACGATAGTCTGGTTCAGGCATGAGTAACACAAACGAGAATCCGACAAAGACAGAAGCAGAAACAGAGAGAGATATAGAGACCTAATCAGAGGGAAAAAGGGAACAGGTGGGAAAAGGGGTGAACGAGGTAGTTAGAGAAGACAAGGAACAGCTGGGGGAAAGGGGGGAAGAAAAGGTAACCTAATACGACCAGCAGAGGGAGACAGGGTGAAGAGTAAGAACAGGAACAGGACACAACATGACAATACATGACATTACCCCCCCACTCACCGAGCGCCTCCTGGCGCACTCGAGGAGGAAACCTGGCGGCAACGGAGGAAATCATCGATCAGCGAACGGTCCAGCACGTCCCGAGAGGGAACCCAACTCCTTTCCTCAGGACCGTACCCCTCCCAATCCACTAGGTACTGGTGACCACGGCCCCGAGGACGCATGTCCAAAATCTTGCGGACCCTGTAGATAGGTGCGCCCTCGACAAGGATGGGGGGGGAGGGGGGGGGGGGGAAGACGAGCGGGGGCGCGAAGAACGGGCTTAACACAGGAGACATGGAAGACCGGGTGGACGCGACGAAGATATCGCGGAAGAAGAAGTCGCACTGCGACAGGATTAATGATCTGAGAAATACGGAACGGACCAATGAACCGTGGGGTCAACTTGCGAGAAGCTGTCTTAAGGGGAAGGTTCTGAGTGGAGAGCCAAACTCTCTGACCGCGACAATATCTAGGACTCTTAGTTCTACGCTTATTAGCAGCTCTCACAGTCTGCGCCCTATAACGGCAAAGTGCAGACCTGACCCTCTTCCAGGTGCGCTCGCAACGTTGGACAAAAGCCTGAGCGGAGGGGACGCTGGACTCGGCGAACTGAGATGAGAACAGCGGAGGCTGGTACCCGAGGCTACTCTGAAAAGGAGATAGCCCGGTCGCAGACGAAGGAAGCGAGTTGTGGGCGTATTCTGCCCAGGGGAGCTGTTCTGACCAAGACGCAGGGTTGCGAAAAGAAAGACTGCGTAAGATGCGACCAATAGTCTGATTGGCCCGTTCTGCTTGACCGTTAGACTGGGGGTGAAAGCCGGAAGAGAGACTGACGGAAGCCCCAATCAAACGGCAAAACTCCCTCCAAAATTGAGACGTGAATTGCGGACCTCTGTCCGAAACGACGTCTGACGGAAGGCCATGAATTCTGAAAACATTCTCGATGATGATTTGTGCCGTCTCTTTAGCAGAAGGAAGCTTAGCAAGGGGAATAAAATGAGCCGCCTTAGAGAACCTATCGACAACCGTAAGAATAACAGTCTTCCCCGCTGACGAAGGCAGTCCGGTGACAAAATCTAAGGCGATGTGAGACCACGGTCGAGAGGGAATGGGAAGCGGCCTGAGACGGCCGGCAGGAGGGGAGTTACCGGACTTAGTCTGCGCGCAGACCGAACAAGCAGCCACAAAACGACGCGTGTCATGCTCCCGGGTGGGCCACCAAAAACGCTGGCGAATGGAAGCAAGCGTACCCCGAACGCCAGGGTGGCCGGCTAACTTGGCAGAGTGAGCCCACTGAAGAACGGCCAGACGAGTAGGAACGGGAACGAAAAGAAGGTTCCTAGGACAAGCGCGCGGCGACGGAGTGTGAGTGAGTGCTTGCTTTACCTGCCTCTCAATTCCCCAGACAGTCAACCCGACAACACGCCCCTCAGGGAGAATCCCCTCGGGGTCAGTGGAGGCTACTGAAGAACTGAAGAGACGAGATAAAGCATCAGGCTTGGTGTTCTTAGAGCCCGGACGATAAGAAATCACGAACTCGAAACGAGCGAAAAACAGCGCCCAGCGCGCCTGACGCGCATTAAGTCGTTTGGCAGAACGGATGTACTCAAGGTTCCTATGGTCAGTCCAAACGACAAAAGGAACGGTCGCCCCCTCCAACCACTGTCGCCATTCGCCTAGGGCTAAGCGGATGGCGAGCAGTTCGCGGTTTCCCACATCATAGTTACGTTTCGACGGCGACAGGCGATGAGAAAAATACGCGCAAGGGTGGACCTTGTCGTCAGAGAGGGAGCGCTGAGAAAGAATGGCTCCCACGCCCACCTCTGACGCGTCAACCTCGACAACGAACTGTCTAGAGACGTCAGGTGTAACAAGGATAGGTGCGGATGTAAAACGATTCTTGAGGAGATCAAAAGCTCCCTGGGCGGAAACGGACCACTTAAAGCACGTCTTGACAGAAGTAAGGGCTGTGAGAGGAGCTGCCACCTGACCGAAATTACGGATGAAACGACGATAGAAGTTCGCGAAGCCGAGAAAGCGCTGCAGCTCGACGCGTGACTTAGGGACGGGCCAATCAATGACAGCTTGGACCTTAGCGGGATCCATCTTAATGCCTTCAGCGGAAATAACAGAACCGAGAAATGTGACGGAGGAGGCATGAAAAGTGCACTTCTCAGCCTTCACAAAAAGACAATTCTCTAAAAGGCGCTGGAGGACACGTCGAACGTGCTGAACATGAATCTGGAGTGACGGTGAAAAAATCAGGATATCGTCAAGGTAAACGAAAACAAAGATGTTCAGCATGTCTCTCAGGACATCATTGACTAATGCCTGAAAGACAGCTGGAGCGTTAGCGAGGCCGAAAGGAAGAACCCGGTATTCAAAGTGCCCTAACGGAGTGTTAAACGCTGTCTTCCACTCGTCCCCCTCCCTGATGCGCACGAGATGGTAAGCGTTACGAAGGTCCAACTTAGTGAAAAACCTGGCTCCCTGCAGGATCTCGAAGGCTGAAGACATAAGAGGAAGCGGATAACGATTCTTCACTGTTATGTCATTCAGCCCTCGATAATCTATGCAGGGGCGCAGGGACCCGTCCTTCTTCTTAACAAAAAAAAACCCCGCTCCGGCGGGAGAGGAGGAGGGGACTATGGTACCGGCGGCAAGAGCTACAGACAAATAATCTTCGAGAGCCTTACGTTCGGGAGCCGACAGAGAGTATAGTCCACCCCGGGGGGGAGTGGTTCCCGGAAGGAGATCAATACTACAATCATACGACCGGTGTGGAGGAAGAGAGGTGGCCCTGGACCGACTGAACACCGTGCGCAGATCGTGATATTCCTCCGGCACCCCTGTCAAATCACCAGGCTCCTCCTGTGAAGAAGAGACAGAGGAAACAGGAGGGATAGCAGACATTAAACATTTCACATGACAAGAGACGTTCCAGGAGAGGATAGAATTACTAGACCAATTAATAGAAGGATTATGACAAACTAGCCAGGGATGGCCCAAAACAACAGGTGTAAAAGGTGAACGAAAAATTTAAAAAGAAATGGTTTCGCTATGATTACCAGAGACAGTGAGGGTTAAAGGTAGCGTCTCACGCTGAATCCTGGGAAGAGGACTACCATCCAAGGCGAACAAGGCCGTGGGCTCCCTTAACTGTCTGAGAGGAATGTCATGTTCCCGAGCCCAGGTCTCGTCCATAAAACAGCCCTCCGCCCCAGAGTCTATCAAGGCACTGCAGGAAGCTGACGAACCGGTCCAGTGTAGATGGACCGACAAGGTAGTGCAGGATCTTGAAGGAGAGACAGGAGTAGTAGCGCTCACCAGTAGCCCTCCGCTTACTGATGAGCTCTGGCTTTTACTGGACACGAAGTGACAAAATGACCAGCGGAACCGCAATAGAGACAGAGGCGGTTGGTGATTCTCCGTTCCCTCTCTTTAGTCGAGATGCGGATACCTCCCAGCTGCATAGGCTCAGCACCCGAGCCGGCAGAGGAAGATGGTAGTGATGCGGAGAGGGAGGCAACGGAGAACGCGAGCTCCTTTCCACGAGCTCGGTGACGAAGATCAACCCGTCGCTCAATGCGAATAGCGAGTTCAATCAAGGAATCCACGCTGGAAGGAACCTCCCGGGAGAGAATCTCATCCTTTACCACTGCGCGGAGACCCTCCAGAAAACGAGCGAGCAAAGCCGGCTCGTTCCAGCCACTGGAGGCAGCAAGAGTGCGAAACTCAATAGAGTAGTCTGTTATGGATCGATTACCTTGACATAGGGAAGACAGGACCCTGGAAGCCTCCTCCCCAAAAACAGATCGATCAAAAACCCGTATCATCTCCTCCTTAAAGTCCTGATACTGGTTAGTACACTCAGCCCTTGCCTCCCAGATTGCCGTGCCCCACTCACGAGCCCGTCCAGTAAGGAGAGATATGACGTAGGCGATACGAGCAGTGCTCCTGGAGTAAGTGTTGGGCTGGAGAGAAAACACAATATCACACTGGGTGAGGAACGAGCGGCATTCAGTGGGCTCCCCAGAGTAACACGGCGGGTTATTGATTCTGGGCTCCGGAGATTCGAAAGCCCTGGAAGTGGCCGGTGGATCGAGGCGGAGATGGTGAACCTGTTCTGTGAGGTTGGAGACTTGGGTGGCCAGGGTCTCAACGGCATGTCGAGCAGCAGACAATTCCTGCTCGTGTCTGCCTAGCATCGCTCCCTGGATCTCGACGGCTGAGTGGAGAGGATCCGAAGTCGCTGGGTCCATTCTTGGTCGGATTCTTCTGTCAGGTGCGTGAATGAGGACCCAAAAGCGAATTAACAAAACAGAGTTTCTTTAATAACGAAACACACGTAGGCTCAGATGGACAGGCAGATTCCGACAGGACAGGACAAGGTTAGATGAACAGGCAGATTCCGACAGGACAGGACAAGGTTGCAGCAAACACGACGATAGTCTGGTTCAGGCATGAGTAACACAAACGAGAATCCGACAAAGACAGAAGCAGAAACAGAGAGAGATATAGAGACCTAATCAGAGGGAAAAAGGGAACAGGTGGGAAAAGGGGTGAACGAGGTAGTTAGAGAAGACAAGGAACAGCTGGGGGAAAGGGGGGAAGAAAAGGTAACCTAATACGACCAGCAGAGGGAGACAGGGTGAAGAGTAAGAACAGGAACAGGACACAACATGACAATACATGACATGGTGTTCTTTGGGTGGAAAGATGTATTGTGTTTTCACCAGACAAATCGTTTTGCGTTCAGGCCAAAAAGTTAAATTTTGGTCTCATTGTAACGGCCGTTGGTGGAAGAAGGTGAGGACCAAAGCGCAGCGTGGTACGTGTTCATAATTTTAATGGTAAAGCTGAACACTAAACAACAAGCAACAAAAGAACAACCGAAACAGCTCCGTCAGGTGCAAAACGCACTAAACAGAAAATAACTACCCACACCACACAGGTGGGAAAAGGCTACCTAAGTATGGTTCAACATCAACTGTTCAGAGGAGACTGCATGAATCAGGCCTTCATGGTCAAATTGCTGCAAAGAAACCACTACTTAAGGACACCAATAATAAGAAGAGATTGCTTGGGCCAAGAAACACGAGCAATGGACATTAGACCGGTGGAAATCTGTCCTTTGGTCTGATATTTTTAGTTCCAACCGCCGTGTCTTTGTGAGACGCAGAGGTCGCCTGTGTGGTTCCCATCGTGAAGCATGGAGGAGCTTTGCTGGTGACACTGTCAGTGTTTCTGCAGCGATACGCCACCCCATCTGGTTTGTGCTTGGTGGGACTGTCCTTTGTTTTTCAACAGGACAATGACCCAAAACACACCTCCAGGCTGTGTAAGGGCAATTTTACCAACAAGGAGAGTGATGCATCAGATGACCCGGCCTCCACAATCACCTAACCTCAACCCAATTGAGGTGGTTTGGGATGAGTTGGACCGCAGAGTAAAGGAAAAGCGGCAAACAAGTGCTCAGTATATGTTCTTCAAGACTGTTGGAAAAGCATTCCAGGTAACTACCTCATGAAGCTGGTTGAGAGAATGCCAAGAGTGTGCAAAGCTGTCATCAAGGCAAAGGGTGGCTACTTTGAAGAATCTCAAATATTAAATATATTTCGATTTGTCTTTTTTGATGTCTTCACTATTATTCTACAA
This sequence comes from Oncorhynchus mykiss, assembly GCF_013265735.2. Classification (NCBI taxonomy): domain Eukaryota; kingdom Metazoa; phylum Chordata; class Actinopteri; order Salmoniformes; family Salmonidae; genus Oncorhynchus; species Oncorhynchus mykiss. The sequence goes on from NC_048572.1 coordinate 66,257,862, forward strand.
TGTAGAAAATAGTAAAAATAAAGTAAAACCCTTGAATGAGTAGGTGTGTCCAAGCTTTTGACTGGTACTGTACATGATTGTCCAATTTATATCGATACTGGGCTATTGGGATATTATTTTACTTGTGTAATAAGAGTCCAGACTGTCAAGGATGAACTCTCTAACTCCATTAAATTGAGCATGTAAGGTCTTTCAAAGACTACCATTGATGTCAGAGGACTCAATGCATGGAGGTCTCTTTCCCTCGTAAGGTCAGAAAATCTTCCAGCTCTCTCTTTCTTTCATGTATCCCATTCTGGCTGTAAGGCGATATACATATTACATTGGAGTTGACGATGCTCGTAGAAAGTTCTGAATAAACGTTCAAGTTTTGCTGTCTGTGTTTGCAGGCTCCTGCTGATGATGGGCGTATTGTTCTGCTGTGGGGCAGGGTTTTTCATCCGCAGACGCATGAACCCCTCCCCACTTCCTGAGGACACCTTCAATGTGTCATTCACCAGACACCCAATGACAGCTTCAGGTGAGTCACAGTCACACCAACCGCCTTGTGCCATGTCCTCTTCCTCCACTTCCTCCTCTTCATATCATACTTATACATCCAATCCCTCTCCCATTCTCCCTACCCTCACTATATATCCTATTTCTTTCCAAGTACACCTCCTTCATTTTCTCATTCAACTACCCACTCCCACATCCTCTCTCCAGATCTCCTTCACTTTATCTCCCACTCCACCCGTCTACTCATGTCCTTGTCTCCTTCTCATTTCATTGCTAACTATTCCACAGTAATTTATACACAGCAGTACAAAGGAACTTTTCTCAGTTTGCTCCAGTCCTCAGTAACTTCTGATATCGGGACAGATGGGACCTGTGTTTCTGATCTCATACAGTACAGTGATTGACTGTACTACTGATTCTGGATCTCCATCCCAAATGGCATCCTCTTCCCTTCTCCTCTCTCTCTCATACACACACACTCTCCTCCAAGACCCTGCAGTCACTGACCTGGAAATATTGGTATTAATATTTAATATTCTGGCTCCGGAGGGAATTGGAGTAAAACATAATGGTGCTAATATTCCATATGTTATCTGTGTTGAGGTGTAAAATGTAATATGTTCTAGTTCAGTCCTGCACCATGGTCCATCCTTGTCCCTGAGTGGACCAATGGAAACTGAGCTGTTGGAGAGAAATGCTGCTTATTCATATTCATGCCTGTAACACATACTCTCTAAACCCAAACATCACTCATCATCATCATCAGTTCAGCTTTCACTATAGCAGTCAGGAAATGTAGCAGTCACAATGCAGAAGTCTAGAGGATAGTGGTATTGTGTGTTGTGTGTGTTGTGATCTGCCCTGTATTGCTGGCCCCGTTATTTACGTCAACCTTACGAAATAAAACTTGACACAATACATAGTGCATAGATGGTGACCATGGTAAATTCCATTAATTTCTCTACTCTCTTTGTCCTCTAGGACTGCAGCAGCCCGGCATGCAAAACTATGGAGCCTCAGGAGGGATGATACTCACACCTACATACCCCATACAAGCCCATCCCCACCCAGTCCACCCCTCCCACATGGCAGCACCCTACCCACACCCTCCCCCTCCCGCCTACTGCAACCTCCCTCCTCCACCCTACGAACAGGTGCTGCAGACCTCGGAAAAGAGGTAACCAGGAGGAAAAAGACATTGGAATTAATTAAATGATTTCAAACCCTTTAGAGTTCTCAACCCTGCCACAACTGAGTGCAGAGATGGGTCACTGGCCCACGTTCGAGTAGAAAGCGAGTCTGGTATGGTAATGGAATAGCATCTCGGTGGTTAAAACGTCCATGCTCATTAAGGGCTGGTTTCCTGGACACAGAATAACCCTGATCCTGGACTAAAAAGCATGCATTGAAACATGTATTATAATAGCTTTTTAGTCCGGGACTAAGCTTAGTCTGTGTCTGAGAGCAGCCTCAGTTTGAATCACAATGGGTTTGTCTCAGTGTTTGTTTTCATGTCACCTCTAAGATGTCGACCAGAGGTGAGACCCAATGGTATAAAACAGACATGGATCCAAACAGTTTGTCTATTAACAACTAGCCTGCCTGCCTGCATGGTGCTCTGTCAACAACACTGTGTCAGCTGGAAGAGCAGCATCTATCTGAGCATAACTCAGATCACCCACTCAGGATACTGTATTATTGCCCACTATATGTTATGTTTTTAATATCACTGCTGTCAGAGCATTTAGTATCTCTAGTACAGATCAGTAGATTAGATCAGTAGCATTTAGTATCTCTAGTACAGATCAGCAGCCTAGTACAGATCAGTAGATTAGATCAGATTAGTAGCCTATAATACTGTGGACATACTGTAGAAATACCAACTCTGTTTCCCTTTGTGTCCCTCAAAATTAATTTTGTGTATGTCTTCCAGTGGAGGCTGCGGAGGGGAAAACGGAAATGGAATGGCATCAAACACATGGAAACCATGTTTGATGTATTTGATACCATTCCACTGATTCCACTCAAGTCATTACCACGAGCCCGTTCTCTCCAATTGAGGTGCCACCAACCTCCTGTGATGTCTTCTATATTTTATTAAAGTAGTGTTGCCAATAATCTATGCAATTTGCTAATGAATTCAGATGTAGATTGTGGTTGTTGTTTCTCACAATGTTTTCACGGTATCCTGAATTAGCATAGTACACAGTTAACATGTATCACCAGCTTGCCTAATAAAGTTTGGCTCTGGGGTAAGTGATTAATCTGGAAATGTATTGTGTTCCTTCCAAATGGTTCAAGATAATGTCACTACAATGCTCTGTACACAGATTCCAAATCTAATATTTCTCATCACAAGTTTCTGGTGTTCACTTTTCTCATTCAACAATAATCCTAATACATTACTTTAAACCACCAGGTGTCAGTCAACATCTGTGTAACATGTCTGATTTTCAAGCATGATCCAGCTCTTATATTCTGTACGTGAGGCAAGCTGTTGGGCTGTACTGATGTAGAACACAAACCATTGATTTCAGTATCCCATTAGTTCACTCATTTCCAATGGATTTTCATTTTAAATGGATGCCACACATCAAATCCTATAAATGGGTGTTTTGTACACGTCCTGCAGAGCTTTTTTTAATCGATTCATTTAAAAAGCTTAAAACATGTTAAATGAACCCTTTGTTTATTTCCAACAACTGTTAATACAGAACTAAATTAAATTACTGTAAGCCACACTCGTTACAGAAAACGGTTCTCTGAATGGAGAACTATAGTGAGTGTACACTATAGACATTGCAAGCACTGACAAGCTGACTTTCTAGAGATGTATTTTCCTGGTGTGAAGCAGCAGCACAGCAGCAGTCAGTGGCTCACAGGATTACTCTCTTCACTGAATACAAAACCCTGAGGATATTAGCATAACGTCCCCAATTGCTTAATGACGCGATTACATGCTATTTATCCAACATCCTAAATGTAATCCACCGACTCAAAATATTTGTTCACAGTAAGAGCTCTCTGTATCACAAGATACTGTTACACAATGATGCTCAGTAGTCCATACAACTTGTGTGTGTGTGCGCGCGTGTACCCGCACTACATGATTCACCTCATCCACTTTCAAACCTTACCTGAAAAATGTGCTCTGACTGAGGCACCTTCAATCTAGATATACTGGTTTGTTGCGAGTGCACTTTGTTCCGGGTCAATTCTCAGTTTTCTGAGAAAGCTATCGCTATACAGTGGCTTGCGAAAGTATTCACGCCCCTTGGCATTTTTCCTATGTTTGTATCATTTGATTTACACAACATGCCTACCACTTTGAAGATGCAAAATAGTTTTTATTGAAAAACAAACAAGAAATAAGACAAAAAAACAGAACTTGAGCGTGCATAACTATTCACCCCCCCAAAGTCAATACTTTGTAGAGGCACCTTTTACAGCAATTCTATAAGCTTGGCACATCTAGCCACTGGGATTTTTGCCCATTATTCAAGGCAAAACTGCTCCAGCTCCTTCAAGTTGGATGGGTTCCGCTGGTGTACAGCAATCTTTACCACAGATTCTCAATTGGATTGAGGTCTGGGCTTTGACTAGGTCATTCCAAGACTTAAATGTTTCCCCTTAAACCACTCAAGTGTTGCTTTAGCAGTATGCTTTGGGTCATTGTCCTGCTGGAAGGTGAACCTCCGTCCCATTCTCAAATCTCTGGAAGACTGAAACAGGTTTCCCTCAAGAATTCCCCTGTATTTAGCGGCATCCATCATTCCTTCAATTCTGACCAGTTTACCTGCTGATGAAAAACACCCCCACAGCATGATGCTGCCATCACCATGCTTCACTGTGAGGATGGTATTCCCGGGGTGATGAGAGGTGTTGGGTTTGTGCCAGACATAGTGTTTTCCTTGATGTTCCAATATGCTAAATTTTTGTCTCATCTGACCAGAGTACCTTCTTCCATATGTTTGGGGAGTCTCCCACATGCCTTTTGGCAAACACCAAACGAGCTTGCTTATTTTTTTCTTTGAGCAATGGCTTCTTTCTGGCCACTCTTCCGTAAAGCCCAGCTCTGTGGAGTGTACAGCTTAAAGTGGTCCTTTGGACAGATACTCCAATCTCCGCTGTGGAGCTTTGCAGCTCCTTCAGGGTTATCTTTGGTCTCTTTGTTGCCTCTCTGATTAATACCCTCCTTGCCTGGTCTGTGAGTTTTGGTGGGCGGCCCTCTCTTGGCAAGTTTGTTGTGGTGCCATATTCTTTCCATTTTTTAATAATGGATTTAATGGTGCTCGGTGGGATGTTCAAAGTTCCAGATATTTTTTTATAACCCAACCCTGATCTGTACTTATCCACAACTTTGTCCCTGACCTGTTTGGAGAGCTCCTTGGTCTTCATGTTGCCCCTTGCTTAGTGGTGTTGCAGACTCTGGGGCCTTTCAGAACAGGTGTATATATACTGAAATCATGTGACAGATCATGTGACACTTAAATAAAGTCCACCTGTGTGCAATCTAACTAATTGTGTGACTTCTGGAGGCAATTGGTTGCACGAGATCTTATTTAGGGACTTCATAGCAAAGGGGGGAACACATATGCACGCACCACTTTTTTTTGTTGTTGTTTGAAACAAGTAATTTTTTAATTTTCACTTCACCAATTTTCACTATTTTGTGTATGCCCATTACATGAAATCCAAACAAAAATCCATTTAAATTACAGGTTGTAATGCAACAAAATAGAAAAAACACCAAGGGGATTAATACTTTTGCAAGGCACTGTATTACTAGAGTATAAAAAGTGTATTTACTCATGCCTCAGGACAGCTGGCAGTGTAGTTTTGGGATGGCTATGTGTTTATTCATGTGTCATCCTGCATCCTCCACTACACATAATATTACCCAGGTTAAAAAGGGAGTGATAACATTTTACATAGCTTATATTTTTCACTCTTGATGTACTCATGCCTTTTGGTGAGTTGATCCACTGTTACATGATTGAACAGAGATGGGCAGTATTTCTGTTACCGTACATGTTTTTGAAATACAAAATACTCAAGAGCAATTGAAATGTGTATTTCACTGGCTTGAACTACAATGCAATGTATTTTGTAATTAGTTACAATTTAAATAAAACATACAGTACTTTTCTATAACATTTTAATAGTATCTCACAATTTTGTGGCCCTCTATCACCCCAAATTTACTGTGTGATGGAAGTGTGATGCCACTATGGTGTGATAAAAATGTCTGCTAAATGACAAATGTGTCAAACATTGGGTATTATTCTAATGATCTCCATCCCCAAAACAATATAAATGATACTGAACAAAAATATTAACGCAAGATGCAACAATTCATGATTTTACAGGAGTTATAATTCATATAAGCAAATAGTAAATTGAAATAAATAAATTAGGCCCTAATCTATGGATTCCATGGGTGGGCCTGGGAGGGCATATGCCCACCCACTGGGGAGCTAGGCCCAGCCAATTAGAAGGGCTTTATTACAGACAGAAATACTCATCTGTGGCATTGTCTTGTGACAAAACTGAACATTTTAGAGTAGCCTTTTATCATGCGGTTTAATCAGCTTCTTGATATGCCACGCCTGTCAGGTGGATGGATTATCTTGGCAAAGAAGAAATGCTAACAGGGATGTAAACAAATGTGCACAAAATTTGAGAAATAAGCTTTTTTGTGCATGTGGAAAATGTAAGGGATCTTTTATTTCAGATCATGAAACATGAGAGCAACATTTTACATGTTGCGTTGATATTTTTGTTTTTTGTGCCAATTTTGATTGAAATTGGTTCAGTGGGGACTGAGGGAGCACAGGGCCCAGGGAACATAGGGTGGACCCCGCTGGGGAAGAGCACATGATGTGATAGAATTGACTTGCAGTCGATCAATTTGTCAAGGAGAACAGAGACCATCTGTTTGGCTTTTTAAAAAAAACAAGGATTCTTGTTGCACAAAGTCTTATGAAAATGAAGTGCATTTGTGGTATACAGTGCCTTCGGAAATTATTCAGACCCCTTGACTTTTTCCACTTTATAACATTACAGCCTTATTCTAAAATTGATTAAATAAAAAAAATCCTCAGCAATCTACACACAATACCCAATTATGACAAAGCGAAAACAGGTTGAGAAATGTTAGCAAATGTATTACAAATAAAAAGCAGATACCTTATTTATATAAGTATTCAGACCCTTGAGCTCAGGTGCATCCCGTTTTCATTGATCATCCTTGAGATGTTTCTACAACTTGGAGTCCACCTATGGTACATTCAATTGATTGGACATGATTTGGAAAGGCACACACCTGTCTATATAAAAGGTTCCACAGTTGGCAGTGCATGTCAGAGCAAAAACCAAGCCATGAGGTCGAAGGAATTGTCCGTAGAGCTCCGAGACAGGATTGTTTTGAGACACATCTGGGGAAGGGTACCTAAACATGTCTGCAGCATTGAAGGTCCTAAAGAACATGGTGGCCTCCATCATTCTTAAATGGAACCACCAAGACTCTTCCTAGAGCTTGCCACCAGGCCAAATTGAGCAATCGGGGAGATGTCAGAGATGTGACCAAGAACCCAATGATCCCACTGACAGAGCTCCAGAGTTCCTCTGTGATGAGAGAAACTTCCAGAAGGACAACCTTGTCTACAGCACTCCACCAATCAGGCATTTATGGTAGAGTGACCAGATGGATGCCACTCCTAAAGAATCTCAGACCACGAGAAACAAGATTCTCTGGTCTGATGAAGCGAAGACTGAACTCTTTGGCCTGAATGCCAAGCATCATGTCTGGAGGAAATGGTGGTGGCAGCATCATGCTGTGGGGATGTTTTTCTGCGGCAGGGACTGGGAGACTAGTCAGGATCGAGGGAAAGATGAATTGAGCGAAGTACAGAGAGATGCTTGATGAAAACCTGCTCCAGAGTGCTCAGGACCTCAGACTGGGGTGATGGTTCACCTTCCAACAGGACAATGACCCTAAATAAACAGCCAAGACAACGCAGCCGTGGCTCTGGGACGAGTCTCTGAATGTCCTTGAGTGGCCCAGCCAGCAGTGGTGGAGAAAGTACCAGCCAAGACAACGCAGCCGTGGCTCTGGGACGAGTCTCTGAATGTCCTTGAGTGGCCCAGCCAGCAGTGGTGGAGAAAGTACCCAATTGTCATACTTGAGTAAAAGTATAGATAAAGTGAAGTAAAGTGTAAATCATTTCAAATTCCTTATATTAAGAAAAGCAGAGAGCAACATTTTCTTGTTTTTTAAATTTGCAGATAGCCAGGGGCACACTCCAACACTCAGACATTATTTACAAAAGCAAATGCATTTGTGTTAAGTGAGTCTACCAGACCATAGGCAGTAGGGGTGACCACGTGTTCTCTTGATAAGTGGTTTAGGCTGTATAACAACTGGCTGTGATTGGGAGTCCCATAGAGCGGAGCACAATTGTCCCAGCGTCATCCGGGTTTGGCCGGTGTAGGCCGTCATTGTAAATAAGAATTTGTTCTTAACTGACTTGCCTAGTTAAATAAAGGTTAAATTGAAAAATAAAAAAAATATATAATAAGTGCGTAAATTTCACAATGTCCCTGTCCTGCTAAGCATTCAAAATGTAGAGTACATTGGGTTGTCAGGGAAAATGTTTTCTTCAGGAATGTAGTAAAGTAAAAGTTGTCAAAAACATAAATTGTAAAGTAATGTACAGATACCCCCCAAAACTGCTTAAATAGTAGTACTTTATTTTTGACTTAAGTACTTTACACCAATGTCAGCCAGAGCCCGGACTTGAACCCGATCAAACATCTCTGGAGAGACCTGAAAATATCTGTGCAGCGACGCTCCCCATCCAACCTGACAGAGCTTGAGAGGATCTGCAGAGAAGAATGGGAGAAACTCCTCAAATACAGGTGTGCCAAACTTGTAGCATCATACCCAAGAAGAATTGAACCTGTAATCGCTGCCAAAGGTGCTTCAACAAAGTACTGAGTAAAAGGGTCTGAATACTTATGTAAATGTGATATAATTTTTTTTTCATAAATTTGCTAACATTTTCTAAAACGCTTTTTTTGCTTTGTCATAAAGGGTTATTGTGTGTACATAGATGTTTTTCCATTTTTCCCTCAATTTCAGAATATGGCTGTTACATGACTTTTTCCAACTATTAAGGGTTCTAAATACACTGCTCAAAAAAATAAAGGGAACACTTAAACAACACAATGTAACTCCAAGTCAATCACACTTCTGTGAAATCAAACTATCCACTTAGGAAGCAACACTGATTGACAATAAATTTCACATGCTGTTGTGCAAATGGAATAGACAACAGGTGGAAATTATAGGCAATTAGCAAGACACCCCCAATAAAGGAGTGGTTCTGCAGGTGGTGACCACAGACCACTTCTCAGTTCCTATGCTTCCTGGCTGATGTTTTGGTCACTTGAATGCTGGCGGTGCTTTCACTCTAGTGGTAGCATGAGACGGAGTCTACAACCCACACAAGTGGCTCAGGTAGTGCAGCTCATCCAGGATAGCACATCAATGCGAGCTGTGGCAAGAAGGTTTGCTGTGTCTGTCAGCGTAGTGTCCAGAGCATGGAGGCGCTACCAGGAGACAGGCCAGTACATCAGGAGACGTGGAGGAGGCCGTAGGAGGGCAACAACCTTGCAGCAGGACCGCTACCTCCGCCTTTGTGCAAGGAGGAGCAGGAGGAGCACTGAAAAATGACCTCCAGCAGGCCACAAATGTGCATGTGTCTGCTCAAACGGTCAGAAACAGACTGACTCCATGAGGATGGTATGAGGGCCCGACGTCCACAGGTGGGGGTTGTGCTTACAGGCCAACACCGTGCAGGACGTTTGGCATTTGCCAGAGAACACCAATATTGGCAAATTCGCCACTGGCGCCCTGTGCTCTTCACAGATGAAAGCAGGTTCACACTGAGCACGTGACAGACGTGACAGAGTCTGGAGACGCTGTGTAGAACGTTCTGCTGCCTGCAACATCCTCCAGCATGACCGGTTTGGCGGTGGGTCAGTCATGGTGCGGGGTGGCATTTCTTTGGGGGGTCACATCTGGGACATCATGTCTCGCTCCATCCACCAACGCCACGTTGCACCACAGACTGTCCAGGAGTTGGCGGATGCTTTAGTCCAGGTCTGGGAGGAGATCCCTCAGGAGACCATCCACCACCTCATCAGGAGCATGCCCAGGCGTTGTAGGGAGATCATACAGGCACATGGAGGCCACACACACTACTGAGCCTCATTTTGACTTGTTTTAAGGATATTACATCAAAGTTGGATCAGCCTGTAGTGTGGTTTTCCACTTTAATTTTGAGTGTAACTCCAAATCCAGATTTCCATTGATAATTTTTGTATGATTTTGTTGTCAGCACATTCAACTATGTAAAGAAAAGTATTTAATAAGAATATTTCATTCATTCAAATCTAGGATGTGTTATTTTAGTTTATTTTTTTGAGCAGTGTACTTCCCGAATGCACTGTTTGTAATAAAATCAGCGGAAGTAGGCCAAGCCAAGGCATGGAGAACTAGAACAAACCGGAAGGGAAATCAGACCAACTGTCAGAACATAACTTTTCCCAGAATGGAAATAATGCAGAAAATTTAATCCCAGAGTGAATTACCTCTGAGAACTATCATATCACCAGAGCATGTATAAGCACACATTTTTCAGATGGTAAATGTGTCTCCCTGTGCTCACTGTATTCCCACTGACCACCATTATCAAGCTTTCTAGAAATATAGCAATGTGGAAATGATGAATGGATGAAGTGAGGACAGAAGAGGGATAAAGAGATTAACTTGCCCAAATCCAGAAGGGTGATTTTATTTCATTCCAGACTTGATTTATTCTCTCCCGGTTTTGAAAATGTTCTTCCCTTTCAAATAGCATGTAGTCATTGTTAAATCTGTTACAATTAAAATGCTCAGCACCTATAGAAACCCATCATGCTCATGTCTTCCCCCTTCAAGAGTCCAATTACTGATTTTTCAAGTTTCACACTATAGAATTCCAGAACTCACCACCTTGGAACCCTCAAATTGGATTTGACAAATGAAGGAACACTGCATTGATGTCTGGATGAATTGTCAAGAGGTAAGAGATGGCTTGATGTTCTCAGTCTGGCTCCAATGGGTCAGAACAGAAGGATCTCCTACAGCCAGACAGGGTCTCCAGGGAATGTCTAGACTCTATAGACAGTCAGACCCTTCCTTATTTCCCCCTGAACACATTACTTATTTACATCCCAGACGTCATAAAAGTTTGAACACCTGATGGATTACATTGAGAAACAAGGAAACCCAACCCCCAATGCCATGGAAACCCAAACCCCTAATGTCATATCAAATGTTAGGAAATCAAAGTCAAATGGATGCATTTACAGTACTAGAATCTTTGAATGTGCTATCAGGTATGGGAGTAGTGTAAAGCTGGCAACTCATCACACTAGATGCAAGAATCCCTGTGGCCGTGTACTTTTAGGCAACACCACCATCTGTTGGTGGGAGCAGCATGGAAGGGGCAAATGTGGTCGACGTTACAATAATTTCATAACACATACACCACTTATATTAAAGCATTTATATTCAAACTGTTGGATACTTCTATATTGCAATACCAATTGAATGACTTGGCTGCAGTGCCTTATGAATTCACCAACAACAGAGCACCTTTGAAAGAGGGGGAAAAAAAGTCAGGTAATAAAATGTGTATATATTTATTCACAAAACATCTTACTTCACTATACATTATCTTCAAATAATAGTCAGTGTCCTCTGAATTCCTATGTCAAGCGCTCATTCTTTTAAACACTTTGTAAAAGGTAAATACAACATACTGTATCTTGAGGAGAAAATGCCGACCTCACAATTGGCACAAATCATCGATATACTGCCTTTCTATAAAACTCTGCAGAATTCTCAAGATGAAACATTCTCAGATTCTGGTTCAGGCAATAGGATTACTTCTTACACATATGGGACAAACAGTACACCGACTACCACTCTCAAATAAAGAAATATACTTTTTTGATTAGACATTTCATAAAAATAAAATGTAAAACGTGGTAGATAAAGTATTATGTACATTGAGGTAAATTATAATTGAAAAAAACATTGGTCTGTTGAGGTATAGTTAACATTTTTCGATTGTGTTTTTACTTTTTAGCCAAACTTCACTTTGTTCCATTTCCTCCCTTTTCAGCAGAATCATGGGAGCACATATGGTGTACTTTGAATATGGTTCCATATAATATTCTACATAAGTGAAAAGTAGGCATTGCTAGAAATAAGAAGGCTATTTTGTACTGGAGCCAGCATGTAGTAGCACATACTGCAGCTAATTGACACTTAAAAGCTACTGTAGAACATGTGATAAAGATGTCAAGGGAACTGTAGTGGAAATTCTAACCATAAGGGAAGAGAGACAAAATTGTTGTTTGAAGAATTTAATTATAAGATTTGCAAAAATGGAGCGGTCAACAATCCACTCAACAGTGCAGTTAAAAGCCCAACGAACAGTGGCTCTCATCTTTTAGAGAAATGTCCATCCTCTTTGTCTGTTGCAGTTAGCAGATGTGTGCAAACAGGGGTGGGGAACATGGTGTATAAGAGGCGTTTAGCTTGTCTGTGCAGATTAAGACAGCTGACGTTGCCACCATTGTCTGTTACTTCCTGCAAGTTTACACACAGAGGAGTTCTTGCAGATAGTACAAACGGGATGTCACATACTGCGGTTGCACCCAGCTCTTATCTGTACGCCCAGACTTATGACTAAGTCACACAAGACAAGGCTGCATCAGCAAGAAAAACACTAGCATTAAACACAAGAACAATTCTCTAAGTAAAACACAGGATAGCATGACTGATTTTGTCATTTTCCACAACAGAACTTTCAGCTTGGATCCCATTTATCAAATACTGTACGTTTCACAATGGCTTGCTTACCAGAAACATTTTTAAAATTCTTTCACAATCTGTACTACACAGCAGAGCTTAAATATCAATTTCCAATTTTGCGGTTGCATCAGAAGCCCACTACTAAATATGAATGCCTTGCTGCCTGCCTGCCTCACTGGTCGTTTTCCCCTTCTGCTAATCAGAGCATCTCATTCAGTACACAACTGCGGGGCACTTCCTCGTTTAGTGCTTGAGTTCAGGTCAGTGACAGCAGTAATCATGCCTGTATAATGATGGCTACATACTGTATCACTGGCAGAATGGGGAATTCAGTGACACACACTAGTTAAACTAAACTAATGGGGAATGGTACAGTATACAGGTATAAAGCACCATGCATGACATAAACAACACACCACATTTGTAGATTATAGAACAATTGGGAAAGGAAATATCGTAAAACATTGACATTGGAGGGGGTAAATACAAAGTTCCTGGTGAACACTACACTAGCAGATAGTGAGCATAGTTAGTGGAGTCCATAGTTAGTGGAGTCCTGCTGCTAGGGACTCAGAGGTGGTTGATGTTGCTGAGAGGAGTACCTGGATGTTTCTAGCTTCAGAAAAGTCAAATGCTGCTTCAGAAAGTGAAAGGCTGCTGGTGATTTGAGACAGAAGAATGCGGTAGAAAGTAACATTTTTTGATGAGTAAATGAGAACGGTTGCATCTTGTGTTCCACTGTAAAATAATAATACTTTTTTGGTTCAACACAAACAGTATATTATAGCAGCAATATTCTTCACCTCAAGTCTGATGAATGTGACCAAAAAACACAATCTATTGTTTTTCATCCACATGATGCCCGGTTGACCAGTTCCGCATTCATGTATGGCACAACATTTAAAGGGTGTTTTGGTTGGTTAAAGCAGGTTATGCTGTAAACGTGCTGAAAGACAAAAACCAACACAACACAGTAGCAGATATGAATACATGTGCCTTTGTCAAAAAATATATATTAAAAAATAGCACTACTCGTCAAACAAAATGCTATGGCACTTATTGAGGAGCATCCATCTGAACTCTCTTCATCGTACTGTAGCCTACTCCTATTTGGGATTTTTTTGGGGATCATGTAAGACAACAATGCCAAAAAGTGCATTCCTTACTGCTGAAGCGATACGAAACAATGTCTACAGAATTTCCTTTACTCGCTTAAATTCATGTTTACTGTGTTTTGTCCTATTGGAAAATAAAAAGTGAGGTCACATGATCAAATCTATAAGTTTAAAAGCATAAGGATATTACCAACTAATAAATTAACATTTCGTTTTTTCTTTCATGCCAACAACGAAAGATCCAACTACAGGACCTGTATAGGTCTCAAGGGGCTTTCTCACTGTCAAGGTAGAGCTGTACACATCTCTAAGATATACAAAATGTACATTCTTGTTTGAAATGTTATGCCCATAGATATGTGAAAACTCATTGACATAAAAGCAATAAAAGTATGCAGGAAATAAAAAAGCCTACATAATGTAGCTCCATCAATGCTTTCCCTTAAAACTGTACAGGATGCATTACTGCTGAGAAGAGTGACAGGTAAACTGGTATCATGGTGTTGCTTAGGCCTAATGGCAACCCTGGGTTTTATTCATTCGTGCACACCTTAGCAAAATGTTTAAAAACATTTATCTTATTAGATACATTTAGTCCAGGTAGACCCACCCTGTTTCAGTCCATTTCCTTCCGTTTGGTGCCTAATGAATATGACCCTGATCTCCACTGCTTCATTTCCTATGGCAGTGGGAGGAGCCATTTGTTCAGAGAACCTCCTACTACCACATTAACATATGATTGGATGACTGATTCAGAGAACTTCCTGGTTGTGGTTGAAATAACAAAAGAGCAGTTTGTATAAAATAGAGGTACATGTATATCTATCAGCGTAGATGTACTGCAAGTACACATGCATACAGAATGTACACCTGTATACACACACACACACACCAAATGCATTGGAATTGAGTACACCCATATACAACCACTCATATACAGTGCATTCAGAAAGTATTCAGACCCCTTGACTTTTTCCACATCTTGTTACGTTACAGCCTTATTTTAAAATGGATTAAATACATTTTCCACTAATCAATCTACACATAATACCTCATAACAACAAAGTGAACACAGCTTTTTCAAAAGTTTTGCACATTTATTAAAAATAAAAAACAGAAAAACCTTACTTACATAAGTATTCAGACCCTTTGCTATGAGAGTCGAAAATTGAGCTCCGGTGAATCCTGTTTCCATTGATCATCATTGAGATGTTTCTACAACTTGAACGGAGTCCACCTGCGATAAATTAAATTGATTGGAAATTATTTGGAAAGACACACACCTGTCTATATAAAGGTGACAGTGCACGTCAGAGCAAAAATGAGGTTGAAGAAATTGTCCGAGCAATCTGAGCAATCGGGAGAGAAGGGCCTTGATCATGGATGTGGCCAAGAACCCAATGGTCACTCTGACAGAGCTCCCGAGTGGTGCAGTGGTCTAAAGCTAGCTGTGCCACTAGAGATCCTGGTTCGAGTCCAGGCTCTGTCGCAGCCAGCCGCAACCGGGAGACCCATGGGGTGGCGCACAATTGGCCCAGCGTCGTCAGGGTTAGGCAAGGGTTTGACTGGCAGGGATGTTCTTGTCCGATGAGCCCTCTAGCAACTCCTGTGGCGGGCCAGGCGCAATGCACGCTGACACAGTCGCCAGGTGTATGGTGTTTCCTCCGACATATTGGTGTGGCTGGCTTCCGGGTTAAGTGGGCATTGTGTCAAGGGCAGCTTGGCTGGGTTGTGTTTCAGAGGACGTACAGCTCTCAACCTTCACCTCTTCCGAGTCTGTATGGGAATTGCAGCAATGAGATAAGACTAACTACCAATTGGATGCCATGAAATTGGGGAGAAAAAAGTTGTAAACTTTTAAATTATAAAAAAATATAGATATCTTTGCAGGAATCCACCAAATCAGGCCTTTATGGTAGAGTGGCCAGATGAAACCAAGATTGCGTCACATCTGGCGGAAACCTGGCACCATCCCTACGGTGAAGCATGGTGGTGGCAGTATCATGCTCTGGGGATGTTTTTCAGTGGCTAGGACTGGGAGACTTGTCACGATCAAGGTAAAGATGAACAGAGCAAAGTACAGACAAATCCTTGATGAAAATCCTTGATCCTTGATGCTCCAGAGTACTCAGGACCTCAAACTGGGGCGAAGGTTCACATTCCAACCGAACAAGGACCCTAAGCACAGAGCCAAGACAATGCAGGAGTGGCTTCGGGAAAAGTCTGTGAATATCCTTGAGTGGCCCAGCCAGAGCCCGGACTTGAACCCAATCAAACAATTCTGGAGAGACCTGAAAGTAGCTGTGCAGCAACACTCCCCATCCAAGTTTTTTTCCCCTATACATTTGCAAACATTCATACAAAAAATTGCTTCGTCATTATGGGTACTGTGTGTAGATTGATCAGTGGGGAAAAAATAATTTAATCAATTTTAGAATACGGCTGTAACGTAACAAATGTGGAATAAGTCAAGGGGTTTGAATACTGTCTGAATGCACTGTATACACTTTAAGGAACATATATATACATAGCAATGAACAAGATATTGCATATTTCACTGCATTTTGACAAAGCTTAATGAGGTCATGTTCTGTTTTGCTTGACAAAACACATAAAAAAATATGGATCTGGCATCTGTAAAATAAACATTTGAAGGTGAAAGATATTAAGTGAAATAAAGAAATTCATATAAGTAACACTTAATCATGTTTAAACAAAACACTTAAATAGACACTGACCTTGGTACTTTGAGAAATGACCAGAGAGAGGTATATCAAAATTTAGAATTTCTTTCAATGCATATTTTCTTTGATTCAGAATATTTGCAATGGAATTCCTACAGGAGGTCCCAATAAAGTCCAGCATTTCTTGCATGGGGTAAGAAAGAAGGGATGGATACAGTCAGGCAAAACAACGGGAGGGACAGGAGGTTGTGTCTCTGCATCCAGAGTCTAGAATGTTATTCAGAATCCACCCATGTCCTGATGCAATATCAGAGGAGAACAGAGAAGAGCAGAGAAGCAATCTCTCCAATCAGCCTTGAAGGAATGAGACATTGAAAGGTACACACACACACCTGAATTGTACTATCCCCTCCCTTCCTCTTCAGAGAAAGAGATGTCGAAGAGAACAGCACATAGCGATGGGGACAGAAAGAAAGTCCAGACAGACAGGTAGTCTTGACCCTCTAGTCTACATCTTGATGCCCTCTTGCTGGCTGAGCTGGGACAGGGACTTCTTGATGCGCAGCGCGGTGAGGCGGGCCGCCCCGTTGGAGTACCAGCACTCCCTCATGATCTTAGCCATCACTCGCAGCACCTAGGGAGGGGACAGAGGCAGGGGAGACAGTGGGTCAATATCACAAGCAGCAATAACACACCCACATTTTGTTTTGCAAGTTGTTGAGCACGGAGATAGTAGCTGCCCCCACCAATCGTTGAGTATACACCATGTCTGTAGCAATGTCACAATTAGAGTTACAAAGCTACTGGTAATTTACCAGAATCTTCAGTATTTTTGGTAATTAACAGAAGTTCTATGGCAACCTATCATAACTTGGTAATTTGTCATTTAAAAAAAAACAATGTTTTATTCATATTTGGTGTTAATTTTTTATATCTGTGTCCACATCGACTATGAATTTCTAGTAGATAGACCATATGGTTCCAGAGAAAATAGCCTAATTAATGAAAAAAAAAACATTAATTATAAATGGGATTATTTTCAATTACCTCTGAAACTTGTCCAACTATTTTCATAACTGCCACCAGTTTGAAACCAAAACATTGACAAATACATATTGACAACGTAAAATTAACAAGTGTCTAAAAATATTAAGCATATTTCATGCGGAATCTATCATATAAAACATAAATGGTATTCACTAAATGTATAGTTTTACAGCCTTTTCATTTTAATCATCTTGTTTAATTATTTCATATATTTTACCTGTGATAAAGCCACAGAGGGACAGAGATAATTACCTGTGATAATCTAAAGTACAACAAACAACCACTAGATGTCTTGTGATAGATTTCATAAAATCCTTGGAAGATACCAAAATGCTGGTAATTTATTGGTAAACTTCTGAATGTATACCCAGTAATATACCCTCCCTTTGCAACCAAAGTCAATGTCATTCTTTGAAGTAGAATCACTGTTGTTGTGCAAGAACTCATGAGCGTGAGAGAGATAAACAGTGACAGAGACTCAGAGGCATGGTGTTGAACCTGCAGCAGAAGTCTGAACTAAGACTTCAACCCATAGTGCGCACGTCTCAGCAATGACAACGTTACCCTGTAAGCAATGGAGACACAATGGAGCTCTGACGTGAAGAGGCTGGTCAGACTTACAACATCCAGGCCACAGCCACAAGCCTGAATACCAATCCACAACATCCCTATTTATCAATCCCCCGATCGCCGCCAAAGGTCCTGGCGGTCCTGTTGATGTGTCAGTGATTCTACGGTGTTGAATGCAGGGCTGTAATCAGCAGTATGCCCGGACACTGAACACCTACTGTGAAGCATGAGCCGAGGCAGCGGATCGGACAGTGACGACGGTGCAGGACGAATTGGCCAATAGACTTTGTGCAAAAAATAACAGACAGGGCATTGACATAACGATTTGGATAAATCAAATATATTCTCAGTAGCTAATAGACAGAGTTGATGCCTGAAAAGTTTATAACAAAACTTCAGTATGGCTCTACTATTGCCAACCTGTTACCTGCCCCACCTGCTCGCTCTCGGGAAAAGGCCAAATAAGCACCTAAGTAGGCCTAAGCAATAGCCCAAAATACATTTAAACCATAAACGCATCATTTTCCATGGAAATTTCAACACATCATAAACAACGTTATTCCTATCAACCAATACATATTCCTTGAAGACTCGCACATCACGCAAATGATTCTGCAATGGCACGTCAACAGGGATACAGTGCAGTGTTTCAAACAAACACATCTTTAAATTAAATAAACACTATAATTATTCTTCAATCAAGACTTTGATTGTTCTTCTAATAACATATTTCAGTTTGCTAGAGCATGTACTATTAAATGGGCAGCTTTAAACACAGTAGAAACATTGGCTGTGTGCTTAGGGTCGTTGTCCTGTTGGAAGGTGAACCGTCACCCCAGTTTGAGGTCCTGAGCACAACCTGGAGCAGGTTTTCATCAAGGATATTTCTGTACTTTGCTTCCTTCATCTTTGCCTCAATCCTGACTAGTCTCACTGCCGCTGAAAAACATCCCCAGAGCATGATGCTAGGCATTCAGGCCAAAGAGTTCAATCTTGGTTTCAACAGACCAGAGAATCTTGTTTATCATGGTCTGTGAGTCTTTCAGTGCCTTTTGGCAAAGCGGGCTGTCGTGTGCCATAAAGGCCTGATTGGTGGAGTGCTGCACAGATGGTTATCCTTCTGCAAGGTTCTCCCATCTAAACAGAAGAACTGCAGAGCTCTGTCAGAGTGTGACAGTCAGGTTCTTGGTCACCTCCCTGACCAAGGCCCTTCTCCCCCGCTTGCTCAGTTTAGCTGGGAGGCCAGCTCTAGGAAGAGTCTTGGTGGTTCCAAACTTCTTCCTTTTAAGAATGATGGGAGTGTTCTTTGGGACCTTCAATGCGGCAGAATATTTTTGGTTCCCTTTCCCAGATCTGTGTCTCGACACAATCCTGTCTCAGAGCTCTACAGAGAATTCCTTCGATCTCATGGCTTGCTTTTTGCTCTGACATGCACTGTCAACTGTGGGACTTTATATAGACAGGTGTGTGCCTTTCCAAATCATGTCCAATCAATTGAATTTACAACAAGTGGACTCCAATCAAGTTGTAGAAACATCTTAAGGATGATCAATGGAAACAGGATGCACCGGAGATCAATTTCGAGTCTCATAGCAAAGGGTCTGAATATTTAAGTTATCTGTTTTTTATTTTTAATACATTTGCAAATGTCAAAAAATTATGTTTTGGCTTTGTCATTATGGGATATTGTGTGTAGATTGCTGAGGAAAAATATGTATTTATCAACTTCATAATAAGGCTTTAACGTAACAAAATGTGGAAGAAGTCAAAGGGTCTGAATACTTTCCGAAGCCACCTTTAATGAACGGGAGTCGGCATTTAGCATTCAACTTCTTCTAAACTTGAAAAGGGACTACTTCTAAATGTTATGTAGCAAAAACAGCCAAATATCAAAATCTAACACTGGTAACCACATTGTGGGCCTGTTACAATACATCAATGGTGATGGATGACCAATAAACAGTTGTGTAAAGTACTTAAGTAAAAATACTTTAAAGTACCACTTAAGTCGTTTTTTGGGGTGTCTGTACTTTACTATTTATAAATTATTGACAACTTTTACTTTACACTACATTCCTAATGAAAATAATGTACTTTTTACTCCATACATTTTCCTTGACACCCAAAAGGTACTCGTTACATTGTAAATGCTTATCAGGACAGGGAAATGGTCCATTCACACACTTATCAAGAGAACATGTGGTCATCCCTACTGCCTCTGACCTGGCGACTCACTAAACACACAAGATTTGTTTGTAAATGATGGCTGAGTGTTGGAGTGTGCCCCTGGCTATCCGTACATTATAAAAACCAAGAAAATGGTGCCATTTGGTTTGCTTAATGTAAGGAATATGAAATTATTTATACTTTTACTTTTGGCACTTAAATATATTTTAGCAATTACATTTACTTTTGATATTTAAGTATATTTTACTCAAGTAGTATTTTACTGGGTGACTTTCACTTTAGTCATTTTCTATTCATCTTTATTTTGTACTCAAGTATGAAAATCGGACACTTTGTCCACCACTACCAATGTCCCATTTGTTAGATCAGATTTGTTGAATGTGCACCAATCCGACGTCTTTCTATCCCCACGGTCTCTGTTCCATTGACGTCTTTACCGCATCTTATAATAAACATAGTTCCTGAACCAACATTGCGTTTCATTGTCGAGATGTCACGGACATGTGCTCCGCCTCAGAACCAGCGGTCTGTGTGAATGCTTTGCTTATTAGAGGAGACCGCTAAACAACATGACCCTGGCTGGAACAGACCTGTCTAGACATCCAGATAAACTCATTCTCTTAACTAAAGGCTGCTGCTACGTGTATGTATGTATGCCGGCGGCTCACACCCACGCAGCCGAGCTGTGGAAATGTTTATGACTTTTAACATTGGCAACATTAGAGACAGAGAGAGAAAGCTCAGCACTGCTGAACGAACACCAGTCCATCTCCAGATTTAAAGTGACGAGCAGCATAGACAAGGGCAGAGAGATGGTCTCCTATTCATCTCTTTGAACGTGTCCCTGATGTGCTCTTCGTGTCAATTTAGCATATCAGCTTTGAGTGATTTAAAACCGCTCATATCTGCCTTGTTTCTCCAACTGCAGACAGAGTGAACAGAACAGACTGATGGGCCAGTTAGACTGATGGACTATAGACTGATGGGCCATTTAATATTCACAAGCTTGGCCATCAATCCAGTGGTTTGCTTTACAGCTGACCTGGGATGCTGATGCTCTGGCAGCAGCCATTGTAACCTTGCAGGGGATGATGATTTGATTAGGAAGCTTTATTACTGCAAATTGGATGTAATCTAATTGTCTGTTCTCCAGCAATACAAAGTGCATCAATAAAGACAGAGGAGAGGGAGAGTGGATCTAGTGATGATGAAGTGGGAAGGCTGTTTGCAGGAGACCGAAAGGAGAGTAGAGACAAAACAATGGAGAAAGATAGAGAGAGGGGGAGAAAGCAAGAGATGGAGACAGAGCAGAGGTAGACAGACCAACCGAGAAACAGAGAGTGGGAGCGAGAAACAAAATGGATGATATTCCTAAGGGCAGTGCCTAAAGGTAAGAAGTGCATGGTGTCATACCTCGCAGCTCTGCCACCTGTTGGGGATGTTGGCCCGTAGTTTCTGGTCACACACCACCCTCCTCATCTCCTCCACCGAGGGGTCTGGCTGGACCAGGTCATAGTAGGGCAGCTGGTAGTCCTCGTGGATACCTAGGGGGGCAAAAGACACAGGATTGGCTTAGACAAAGGCTTACACAGAATAAAGGCCAATGCCAATCTAAGAACACAAGCCAATGGCAATCTACGATACAATTCTGACAGAAAATGTTGAAAATATCAGAGAATGACAAATGTGATGACACCAAGCCTTAAAGGGACAGGTGAGAGAAGAGTCAGAGTCCCACAGATCCAAAGCCTTGTGTCAGTGGCTGGCTGCTCTGTGTAATGGACTTGATGCTTCAGAATTAGCCAAGGTCCTTGGGGCCAAAACAACTCGGAGCATAGTGTTAACTCACCTCCTATTGAGCATCTCCGTGCGATCTCCCAAAACACCAGGCCCATGGCGTAGATATCTGCCCGCTTGAATGACTCAAAATGCTTCATGTTTATGGAGTCATCCAGGACTTCAGGGGCCATGTACCTGAGGAGACATTCACCAGACAGTTCCCTTTAGCCTCTCAGACAGTGTGACAACATGATCTCATTATTCTCAGAGTATCTTGAGTGACCCATGTGTACACTCTCAAGTCTATTGTCCAATCCTTCACTACATGATGATCTGATCGAGGCGAGCCTTGCAGTGTTGTCAGGAGAGTGGGAGAGCAGGAGAGGGAAAGCGGGAGAGAGAGAGCGAGAAATAGCGCAAGAGAAATAGAGCGTGCGAGCAAGACCGAGCGAGAGAGAGGGGCTGTAGTAGGTTAGAGTTCACGGTCCATCACAGTGTACATGAAAGGACA
The DNA here is from genome assembly GCF_013265735.2 of Oncorhynchus mykiss. Lineage (NCBI taxonomy): Eukaryota > Metazoa > Chordata > Actinopteri > Salmoniformes > Salmonidae > Oncorhynchus > Oncorhynchus mykiss. The sequence continues at coordinate 66,280,185 of NC_048572.1, forward strand.
GGAAGGGCAGAGTGTGGCAAGAATACAAAGCCAGGCGACACATTAGCACACTGTCACTGACTGCAGCGCCGCCTGGTGGGGGGAACATGTCGTTGGAGGCCCCAGGGGACAGTGGTGGTGAGATGGGGGGGGGGGGGGGAAGGGACGTTGTGTGTGTGTGTGTGTGTGTGTGTGTGTGTGTGTGGGTTCTTCTGTCCGTGTGGGGACCTAAAATCCTCAAAACAAGGAACATTTCCATGTCCCCATGAGGACAAAGGCTATTTTAAGCTTAGAGGTTAGGTTTAGGTTATGGGTTGTTAGGGTTAGTTTTGGGGTTAGGGAAAATAGGATTTTGAACAGAAATTTAATTTTAGGTCTCCACAAGGACAGGAGAACATAATGTGTGTTTGCACACGTCAGTGTGAGTGTGCATGTGCATGTGTGTATGTGTGTGTGTGAGCTTGTGTGTGTGTTGAAGTGGGGTTGACAGCACGCACAGAATGACCGCATCAGTGAGGCGGATTAGCTGCTGCCTGCTGGTGACCGCTGTGACCAGCCAAGCCCCCCAGCACTGCTCGACATGCCCCGCGCTGCAACACTTCAGCTTCAACCTTCCTCCCTCACACTCTTCCTTTCACACTTCCCCTCACACCCCCTTCTTCCATCCCTCTGTATAGCATTAGCCTGACACATTGTTGTACACGTAACCATTTTCACATCCTCATCTACTCTTTTACACATCCTTGTCCATTCCTTATATCATTGTGGGAACGACACTGGACACGGTCCTCTTAATTATGATACCTACAGTTGAAGTCGGAAGTTTACATGCACCTTATCCAAATACATTTAAACTCAGTTTTTCACAATTCCTGACATTTAATCCCAGTAAATATTCCCTGTTTTCGGTCAGTTAGGATCACCACTTTATTTTAAGAATGTGAAATGTCAGAATAATAGTAGAGGGAATTACTTATTTCAGCTTTTATTTATTTCATCACATTCCCAGTGGGTCAGAAGTTTACATACACTCAATTAGTATTTGGTAGCATTGCCTTTAAATTGTTTCACTTGTGTCAAACATTTCAAGTAGCCTTCCACAAGCATCCCACAATAAGTTGGGTGAATTTTGGCCCATACCTCCTGACAGAGCTGGTGTAACTGAGTCAGGTTTGTAGGCCTCCTTGCTTGCACAAGCTTTTTCAGTTCTGCCATCAACTTTTCTATGGGATTGAGGTTAGGGCTTTGTGATGGCCACTCCAATACCTTGACTTTGTTGTCCTTAAGCCATTTTGCCACAACTTTGGAAGTATGCTTGGGGTCAATGTCCATTTGGAGGACCCATTTGCGACCAAGCTTTAACTTCCTGATTGATGTCTTGAGATGTTGATTCAATATATCCACATAATTTTCATCCCTCATGATGCCATCTATTTTGTGAAGTGCACCAGTCCCTCCTGCAGCAAAGAACCCCCAAAACATGATGCTGCCACCCCCATGCTTAACGTTTGGGATGGTGTTCTTCGGCTTGCAATCCTCCCCATTTTTCATCCTAACATAACGATGGTCATTATAGCCAAACAGTTCTATTTTTGTTTCATCAGACCAGAGGACATTTCCCCAAAAAGTACAATCTTTGCCCCCATGTGCAGTTGCAAACCGTAGTCTGGCCTTTTTTAGGGAGGTTTTGAAGCAGTGGCTTCTTGCTTGCTGAGCGGCCTTTCAGGTTATGTTGATATTAGACTCGTTTTACTGTGGATATAGATACTTTTCTACCCGTTTCCTCCAGCATCTTCACAAGGTCCTTTGCTGTTGTTCTGGGATTGATTTGCACTTTTCGCACCAAAGTACATTAATTTCTAGGAGACCGAACGCATCTCCTTCCTGAGCGGTATGAGGGCTGCTTGGTCCGATGGTGTTTATACTTGCATACTATTTTTTGTTCAGATTAACTTGGTACCTTCAAGCATTTGGAAATTTCTCCCAAGGATGAAACAGACTTGTGAAGGTCTACAATTTGTTTTCTGAGGTCTTGGCTGATTTCTTTTGATTTTCCCATGATGTCACACAAAGAGGCACTGGGTGTGAAGGTAGGCCTTGAAATACATCCACAGGTACACCTCCAATTGACTCAAATTATGTCAATTAGCCTATCAGAAGCTTCTAAAGCCATGACATAATTTTCTGGAATTTTCCAAGCTGTTTAAAAGGCACAGTCAACTTAGTGTATACAAATGTATGACTCACTAGAATTGTGATACAGTGAATTATAAGTGAAATAAACTGTCATAACAATTGTTGAAAAGATGACTTGTGTCATGCACAAAGTAGATGTCTTGCCAAAACTATAGTTTGTTAACAATACATTTGTGGAGGGGTTGAAAAACTAGTTTTAATGACTCCAACCTAAGTGTATGTAAACTTCCGACTTAAACTGTAAACAATGAACATTAGTGATAAATGGCGATACTAACGCAAATAAAAGTAATGCAGGCGATACCTTAAAGCGGTAATCAGCAGTAGAAACAATAACAAAGGGGCCGTCTCACCCCTGGTTCAGTAAACAGCTGAGGGATGGGGCTGGAGAAATTGAATCACTCTCAAATTCATAGACCGAGCTATGGATGCAAGAATTCACCATTCATGATATCAAAATGATCGTTTTAACCATGTTTTACACTGTTACCCGAGAAGTGTAATGGATCAATCGGATCAGATAGCGATCCTTTGCCAACCCGCTCCTTCCACTGAGCGGATTAAGATTTCAGAGATAACGCTGTATCCACTCAGCAGTCTCTCTCGTCATCACTCCTCCGCTCTCTCTATCACTCACAGGCATCCAATGTCAACAGGCCCAATGACTCAGATGTCATTTTCCCTGAGCCTCAGCCCAAGACAGACTCAATACTGACAGCACTCCAATGAGGGCATACACAGCCGTGTGGATTAAGGGACCCGAGCAAAATAATGCAACCTAATTGAGTTCTACCTAATCTTAAGTAGTTGTCGCATTACGTGAGGTTTCTCTCTCTTTATCTGTCTGTGTGTGTGTCCATTTCTGTGTTTTCAGTGTATGTGTGTTTCTCCCTCTGTGTGTATTGCAGACACTTGTTTCTCTGGCCGTGCAGGCAGTCACCTCTTGGTTCCAACTCTGTGATTGGGGGCGATGTCGATGGTGTCAGTGGCAGAGTCATGCCGGACAGCCAAACCCAGGTCAGCGATGCAGCAAGTACCATTCTTCTTCACCAGGATGTTCTTAGACTTCAGGTCGCGGTGGGCGATGGCAGGTTTACCTGTGGGGAGGAGAACAGGGGGAAGTGGGTAAATGGAGAGAGAGCGCGAGAGCGAGCGGGGGAGAGAGAGAAGAGGAAAAGGAAGAGAGATGCAGAGAAAGGAATATCTGAGTGCAGAGTAAAACCACTACATTTCATAACTATGTACATGTTATGTGGATACATATGCTATACGAAGTACATTAAGAGCCACATTTTGATTGGTCCTCCTCACCTTGCGTGCCAACAATCTCCATGTGCAGGTGAGCCAGGCCGCTGGAGGTGGACAGGGACAGCTTGATCATGCCCTCCACTGTCACCGTGTACCTGTTCAGGTAGTCAAAAAGGGAGCCGTGCTCATGGTAATCTGATACCAGCCACAATTGGGTCCACGTGCCGTTATCTGAGAAGAAAGGAGAGAGAGAACAGTGAGAGAGAGAACAGTGAGTGAGAGAGATAAGTTAGGTGAGCTACACTTTACACAATGCCTGCATTTACAACAGATCATCAGAGAAACTCAATGAAACGCTAGTATCCTGACTATACTATCTTGGTCCCAAATACACAGTTCCAACTTCTTGTCAAATTAAGAGCATCATTGGTCATAGAAAATAGGATCAATACAGTCATGTGCAGTAGGGCACACTATCAAAACATTTTCCTACAGAAAATGAAAATCTGGGCTCTTAATTGGACAAGTACCTCCCTGTTTCAAAAATGTTTCTCCCTACTGAACACTACCCTGTTCCAATATTCCCTCGGACCTTTGTTGTCAGCGGCAATGAAGCCCAGGATGTTTTCGTGGCGAAGCATGACTGTCTGGTAGATCTCGGCCTCACGGAACCACGAGCGCTCCTCCCGGGATGAGAAGATCTTAACGGCCACCTCCTCTCCTCGCCAGCGGCCCCGCCACACCTCCCCGAACCTTCCCTTTCCGATGCTCTCCTGCAGGATGATGGTCCTGGCTATGGTCCTCTGCACCAATAGGGGCAGACCTGTGGAGGGGGGGGGGGGTGGGGGGTTGTATGGAGAGGGAGCCCAGTTATTAGGAGGCCAGGGTTTTAGGAGAAGTTTGAAAGCAGTTCTATACAGCAAGGTGAGAGGAACTTGCAACTGTGATGGTGGTTGTGTGGAAGAGACACTGAAGACACGGATTAAAAGCAGACCATTGGATCCAAAAATGGAATGACTCCTTCTGTCGACAAATCCAATGTATGCACAAGGCCAGAAGAACACTGAAGGAGACAGAGGTACAGTAGGAAGACTTCAACAGTCAGACCTGTAGCTACTCTCTGTTTCAAAGACGTCAAACAAAATATCTTCGGAAAATAGAGCAAATTAGTCACTGTCTGAAGAGTGTCTGTACCTTGGTCCTCTGTCTGTCTGGTTTCACCTGGTGTAGACCGTACATGTATATAAAACAGTCTAGAACCCTCAAACTCAACTCTGCTTTGAAGCCAGAGTTGGGGGGGGGGGGGGGGGGGGGGGGGGCAGGACAGTTTGGTTTCCCCCCCCCTAGTACTACACGGATTATTTAAATAACCAACTCATCATCAAACTTTGATTATCTGAATCAACAGTGTATTGCTAAGGCAAAAAAACAAAAGGTGCCTGTTAAGGGAATTTTTATCACTAATGACTAATTATGTATACATTTCAATCAGGACTGACTAATCAGAATACTATTATGTTACTGTATATGTACTAATCAGAATACTATTATGTTACTGTATATGTATGAATTTTCTTTTTAATCCTAGTACTGAATATAATGTGTGTAAATATAATCAAGAATTAGAACAATGACTGTCTGTTCCTTGGTAGAAATGAATGAACTATATCGCCAGACTGGCTAGAATGCTTATCTACACTGGCTGACCTTGGCTCTAGGCGAGGTGGGAAGGCTTGAGAACTATAGAGCCTTTCTACCAGTGTCAAGAAGAGACGGAACATTTAGAAAACGCTGACATCATTTTCAGTTTATAACCTGTGGTAAAATGTGTAAGGAGCAGTACTCTCGTGAATAAAATCTGCTGTTTGACTTTAAGACTGGGCTCTGTCCATTGTGTGTTTAATTTTAATTGGGTATTGAAACAGAGGAATTTAATTCCTGCAACAATTGGTCCTTCGAGCCGGATCTAAATATCCGTCCCTGCCATCTGGAGGTCGTACGCCGAATAAATCGTGCACGAGCGGGTCTGGTCCCGTTATTTAAGACCTGGCCTCTGAATTGAGGGAACGACTAGGCCGATGTACACCCCAGACCGACAGGAACGGTGACTAGATCCAACGAACAGTGCTTTTCCCAGTCGGCAGCAAGGTCAGTAGCCTTTATTCTCGAATTTGGGAGGGATTATTTGGGATATTTTTGATTGAATGTTCTAAAGGAGTTTGGATTTAATCAATGATAGGTGCTTGAATATTCTGAACAAATACAATGGGTTTCTACTTTGTGTTTTAACCAAAATCGATAGGAAGGAAACAGGTCTGAAATTGACCTGTGGTAAGGTGCACTACCATAAATAAACTAGAGCTTAATAAATCCTGGTTTTGCAAGCCGGAAGGTTATTAAGGAGAGATATAGTACGTATTGTTTGATGGGACGCTTGTTCTGTACAAATAGGATAGCCATTAATTCAAAAAACATACCTAAATAAAGTTTTAACCTGAGTAGTCTATCTGTATATGGGAAGTAGTCTGACTATGAAGAAGTAGCAGATAGATATATTAAAACAGGTGAGGATAAATTAGGCTTGGTGAGAAGGCAGGGTAATTCTAGGTGAACAGAATAATTGAACCTGTACAATGCTGAAAGAAATTAATATCTAAGGGGAGGAGAGGGAAACTTAGTCTAGAGTAGTGAGATATGAGATATTAACGTTGAAAGTCCCAAGGAGAATATCCTACGGGTAACGGTAAGGATTAAGTGTTTCATTTTAATTGGGTATTAAAACAGAGGAATTTAATTCCTGCAACAGTGCCCCTGGGGGGAGAGGCAAGAGAGGTGTTTGGAAAACCCTGTTCTAGAGCGTGCTTTTGCCCACGTTCCAGCTGCATGGGTGGTCTGAATTATTTTACCTTCTCTTCAACCTGGACATTAAACTCAATGAGCAAAGCGAATAACCAGTAAGTTGGTGCCAGGGCAGGGAAAAACCAAATACTGTCACGACCCCGCCATCAATAGAAGGCTGATATCAAGTTGCTGAATAACTTTTCATCTCCAGTTCTATGGACAGTTCATGTTAAAGCCATTATGGAATGATGGCCACAATTCTATTTTTCTGATTTAATTAGATTAATACGATTCTGTTTCCATGATTGAATGATGGTCCTTGACTGGTAGCTAGCTGTATGTCACAGTCTCACCGGCTGCTAAACGGATGTATTACTGATGAAACACTCAGGTCTCAATCATTCGCTGAAACATTCATAGCCAAGAACATTTCATTTACATCTTGCGGACCGCTCCATAGAAAACCACAGAATTGAAGAACTTCTTTAATACAACCCATTTAGTATGAGAAACTGTAAGCGTTCCCAAGGTCAGTATTGCAGCTCTATAGAAACAACTTCTAGGCATTTTCAGAACAACTTACATAACCCTGTCAGTAAATGTCATTTGAAAGTGCCTACAGTCAGACTTTGTGCATTGGGCTGATATAGCATCCCAATTTAAAATAGATGGAATAGGTAAATCTATCCTAAGGGAGATTCTAGCACCCCGAGGTGCTAAAACTGCATTGGTAGGGAGAAGGGACACTGTTATGTTAACTTTAGGAACATATGTACGAAGATAAAGCTTTGTACAAGATGTCCGGTTTTATCGGTACCATAGTAGAGCATGCTACACCTCCTCCATTAACCTCTTAGAGCTCTAGGGGCGCTATTTCATTTTTGGATAAAAAACGTTCCCGTTTTAAGCGCGATATTTTGTCACGAAAAGATGCTCGACTATGCATATTCTTGACAGTTTTGGAAAGAAAACACTCTGAAGTTTCAGAATCTGCAAAGATTTTGTCTGTAAGTGCCCCAGAACTCATTCTACAGGCGAAACCAAGATGATGCATCACCCAGGAATTAGCAGAATTTCTGAAGCTCTGTTTTCCATTCTCTCCTTATATGGCTGTGATTGCGCAAGGAATGAGCCTACACTTTCTGTCGTTCGCCCAAGGTCTTAGCAGCATTGTGACGTATTTGTAGGCATATCATTGGAAGATTGGCCATAAGAGACTACATTTTCCAGAGGTCCGCCCGGTGTCCTTTGTCTAAATTTGTGCGTAATCTTCAGGTGCGGTCATTTTCTCCTGGGATTCAGGAGAGAAAGCATGTGTCCAAGAACGATGTATCAATGAAGAGATATGTGAAAAACACCTTGAGGATTGATTCTAAACAACGTTTGCCATGTTTTCAGTCGATATTATGGAGTTAATTTGGAAAAAAGTTTGCGTTTTGAGGACTGAATTTATGGATTTTTTTTGGTAGCCAAATGTGATGTATAAAACGGAGCTATTTCTAATACACAAGGAATCTTTTTGGAAAAACTGAGCATCTGCTATCTAACTGAGAGTATCCTCATTGAAAACATCAGAAGTTCTTCAAAGGTAAATGATTTTATTTGAAGGCTTTTATGTTTTTGTTAATGTTGCGTGCTGGATGCTAACGCTAATGCTAACGCTAAATGCTAACGCGAAATGCTAACTCTAGCTAGCTACTTTTACACAAATGATTGTTTTCCTATGGTTGAGAAGCATATTTTGAAAATCTGAGATGACAGTGTTGTTTACAAAAGGCTAAGCTTGAGAGATGGCATATTTATTTCATTTCATTTGCGATTTTCATAAATAGTTAACGTTGTGTTATGCTAATGAGCTTGCTGATAGATTTACACAATCCTGGATACAGGGGTTTTTTCATAGCTAAACGTGACGCAGAAAACGGAGCGATTTGTCCTAAACAAATAATCTTTCAGGAAAAACTGAACATTTGCTATCTGAGAGTCTCCTCATTGAAAACATCTGAAGTTCTTCAAAGGTAAATGATTTTTTTGAATGCTTTTCTGTTTTTTTGTGTAAATGTTGCCAGCTGAATGCTAATGCTAAATGCTACGTTAGCCATCAATACTGTTACACAAATGCTTGTTTTGCAATGGTTGAGAAGCATATTTTGAAAATCTGAGATGACAGTGTTGTTAACAAAAGGCTAAGCTTGAGAGCTAGCATATTTATTTCATTTCATTTGCGATTTTCATGAATAGTTAACGTTGCGTTATGGTAATGAGCTTGAGTCTGTATTCACGAACCCGGATCCGGGATGGGGAGATCAGAAAGGTTAAACTCAATCTGTTTAAAACGTATCTCCCAAAGGGTGTGATGAATGTACAGTAGTACATAGAACTACAAAACCCACCTGATCCGGAGCCTGAGGTGGTCATGTCGTAGATGAGGTTTTTGAGGGTATGGCCGTCGGCCAGGAAGGGGTGGTCCATGGCAGGGTCTTCCTCGTTAGGCACGCGGTGGTGGATAATCGAGCGGCTGTGGCACACATAGAACACCAGCAGCAGCACGAAACACAGCATACACACCGGCCCCGCAATGACGGCCGCCAGGGTCACTGGGCTCATTGGAGGGGTACGGGCTGTGGGGACTGGAGGGGGGACGAGACTGGGGTTAGTGTTGTGCCATACTAACACACATGCATGGGACAGTGATAAAAAAAAAGCAGGAACTGATAAGAGTTCCTTCGAAAACATTGCAACGGTCCGGTTTAAATTCAAATGCATTTCCTGATACTGGCTAGACTTTCTCTAATTGATTTGGCTGAGAATCAGAGGAGTGTGATCTGAAACGTGAGGGTGATCAAATATTAATGGAACTTTAAGTCAGACACTTTCAGCTCTCAGAATAAGAGCTGTCGTGGAATTCCATTATGAAGCCTCAAAAGTCGCTTCTGGAGCTTTTCAAATCATCCAACTGCCTGGTGACTGCAACCTGTCAAATCTTTCCAATAGTCACAGCTGCACACAGAGGAAGGCTTAAGAACGGCCTTGCTATTACTGAATGACAGTATGGTGAGAGAGGATATCTGCTGACTACCATACTGAGAAGCACAGCATGGAGGCAGTTCCAGACCCATGATCAAGAATGGGAGCAGTGAGGTGCTTCTTTCTGACCACAAGAGCAGAACCCGACAGCGTGTCCAAGCAGAGACATTGCTTCAGATATATTCAGTGACATATAGTGCCAGTTTCCTGAACACAGATTAAGATGGTCTTAAACTAAAATGTTTGTTCAATGGAATGTGTGTCCGTGTCCAGGATACTGGGTTTCTAAATTGTAATTGTGACTCTCCCGCATGAGTGAGAGTGCTATAAAAGAAACAGGAAGAGCCTTGCGGGGAGAAAGTAAATAACTCATGAAGAAACATGGGTTGTTGCTGGGAGAATAGTATCACTAACAATCACCCCCTGTTCTTATAAAAATGACCTAACATCCAATAAATCAGAGCTGAAAAATGACTTGGGCCTGTATGTATGGGTTCATATTTAACAAAGCAGGTGACAGAAACTGAAAGAGGAGCAGAATGGGGGAAAAATTCAATTGTACTTATGCAGAGCGCGCACACACACAGTAACACAGACAATTCTGTGACATATTTCAAGGTCCATGGTCCTTGAAAGTACAGGGAATGCTTTGTGCAGGAGATATACCCTTATTCTATTGTAGAATAGTGAATGGAGGATCAAACATGCTTTAGAAATATATTGTCTCGCCATCAGTTCTCTGCTTTGCTGTTTAGATTGAGTCACCCAATACCACATATATACACCTAGCACCTACCCCCAAAACATGTTTTGTACATCTGAAATGATTAGGAAAGTATATGGTAATATGATGGGCAACATTTTCATATTATGACTTCCTCCTTTCAGATCTACACAGATGCAGTGCACATTAGGTAATTGCCTATGAGCTAGTAGCCAATTTAGGACATGTCATGCATGTGAAAGATGATAGAGACCTGAGACATATCAGACACTTACATGTCTCTGAGTAGTCTTCTGGGTTGAGGTCTTTGTTACACATGTCTCTGTTGCAGCAGACAGGGACAACACCGGTGTTCTCCTTCTTGGAAGGGGCGCAGAAGAACGGCCTGTCTTTAGGGATGAGGTCTGCTTCCAGTAAACACCTGCTCCCCTGTGCCACCATCTTACTGCCCGACTTGACGAAGGACACAAAGCACAGGCCATCCGTGTAGCAGGTACTGTTACTACACCACTGGCAGTCGCACTGCAACGCTGAGAGAGGAGAAAGGGGATGGGTTTTAGTGAATATACAGAATATAGAAACAAAATCTGATAAAAAGAAAGAAGTGCTTGTTCTGATAAAAGGAAGAAGTACATCTGATAAAAAAGAAACGCATAGCCAAGTCAACACATTAACATTTTCAATATGTCTGGAATATACACCAGTTCTGTCATATGAAAATTGTCACTCTTAGTGCACAACAGGTAGGGATGTTTTTTCAGAACAGTAATTGCAGGATAAATGTGATAAGAGCGGATGTGGTTTGTAAGTACACGATGTGGTTGATACTGGGTTGCAACTGAAGACACCATAGAACACAGTAAGGGCTCAGACACACCAATAGCGGTTTCTGGCCAAGAGGAATTAGCACCTCAGGTCTTCTGAACATAATGTGCGGCGAGTGAGCAACAATTTTACATGTAGAATCAGGTGAAAAATGGCATCAGTCAGACGTCTACAGAGGGGTGTCACTAAAACACTGAACAATCGGCAGATGAAGGCTCGATCAAAATTCTGTGCGTTGTGTGTGACCCTTAAGTAGAAGGAAAGACTTGCTAATGCCTTCACAGCAACAGGAGAATCCAGACTAGAGGGTTGTTATTGGTCAGCCTTTGGCCCCATAGCTCAGGTTACACAGGGATGGCTGGGGGAGGGGTGTGTATAGTTGTGCATGTGCACAAACGTGCCATCATGCAGAGCAGCAGCCAACACAAGCCAGATGTAGTGGGCCTGCCAGATGTAGTGGGCATGTAAATTCTGCCCAAGTGAATGTGTTTGAATGAGCCACATCAGACCTGCAAGTCACAATATGCTGGCTATAATTAAATGTATAATATATATAGTCAAAGAGTTAACGGAAATGAACTCAACACAGTCGAGTAACACCACCATGCAGAGGTGATTCCACTGGGATTCAAATAACGTGTACATTTCAATCTCACTGATGTTAACCAGTTAGAGCTCTAGGGGCGCTATTTCATTTTTGGATAAAAAACGTTCCCGTTTTAAGCGCGATATTTTGTCACGAAAAGATGCTCGACTATGCATATTCTTGACAGTTTTGGAAAGAAAACACTCTGAAGTTTCAGAATCTGCAAAGATTTTGTCTGTAAGTGCCCCAGAACTCATTCTACAGGCGAAACCAAGATGATGCATCACCCAGGAATTAGCAGAATTTCTGAAGCTCTGTTTTCCATTCTCTCCTTATATGGCTGTGATTGCGCAAGGAATGAGCCTACACTTTCTGTCGTTCGCCCAAGGTCTTAGCAGCATTGTGACGTATTTGTAGGCATATCATTGGAAGATTGGCCATAAGAGACTACATTTTCCAGAGGTCCGCCCGGTGTCCTTTGTCTAAATTTGTGCGTAATCTTCAGGTGCAGGCATTTTCTCCTGGGATTCAGGAGAGAAAGCATGTTTCCAAGAACGATGTATCAATGAAGAGATATGTGAAAAACACCTTGAGGATTGATTCTAAACAACGTTTGCCATGTTTTCAGTCGATATTATGGAGTTAATTTGGGAAAAAGTTTGCGTTTTGAGGACTGAATTTATGGATTTTTTTTGGTAGCCAAATGTGATGTATAAAACGGAGCTATTTCTAATACACAAGGAATCTTTTTGGAAAAACTGAGCATCTGCTATCTAACTGAGAGTATCCTCATTGAAAACATCAGAAGTTCTTCAAAGGTAAATGATTTTATTTGAAGGCTTTTATGTTTTTGTTAATGTTGCGTGCTGGATGCTAACGCTAATGCTAACGCTAAATGCTAACGCGAAATGCTAACTCTAGCTAGCTACTTTTACACAAATGATTGTTTTCCTATGGTTGAGAAGCATATTTTGAAAATCTGAGATGACAGTGTTGTTTACAAAAGGCTAAGCTTGAGAGATGGCATATTTATTTCATTTCATTTGCGATTTTCATAAATAGTTAACGTTGTGTTATGCTAATGAGCTTGCTGATAGATTTACACAATCCTGGATACAGGGGTTTTTTCATAGCTAAACGTGACGCAGAAAACGGAGCGATTTGTCCTAAACAAATAATCTTTCAGGAAAAACTGAACATTTGCTATCTGAGAGTCTCCTCATTGAAAACATCTGAAGTTCTTCAAAGGTAAATGATTTTTTTGAATGCTTTTCTGTTTTTTTGTGTAAATGTTGCCAGCTGAATGCTAATGCTAAATGCTACGTTAGCCATCAATACTGTTACACAAATGATTGTTTTGCAATGGTTGAGAAGCATATTTTGAAAATCTGAGATGACAGTGTTGTTAACAAAAGGCTAAGCTTGAGAGCTAGCATATTTATTTCATTTCATTTGCGATTTTCATGAATAGTTAACGTTGCGTTATGGTAATGAGCTTGAGTCTGTATTCACGAACCCGGATCCGGGATGGGGAGATCAGAAAGGTTAACCCCACTAGAATCACTCAGAACACTTACTGTATCTTAAAACCAAGACTGACACTTGCAAATTTACTGTGTAGGCTAGACACACTAAACACACCGCAAAGGCACGCACAAAACACACACACACACACACACACACACTGGATGCCCAACCTAGAATGGCCTCTCACCAAACCACAGGCTACAATTAAAGCAGTGTGGGACAGCAGGAAGTCTAGACGGACCTCTAGACCTCTGGCTTGAAACGAGCCCAGGAAGGGAGAGAGAGGGTGGCCATTAAAGGAACACTATCCGTAAATGAACTCTGCTGCATTCATAGAGAGAGGATCTGGGGTAGGGACTTGAGAGGGAGTTGTAATGGCAGGAGTACTGCAGAGAGAGTCAGGAGAGGAGAGTTGTTTGTGAGAGAAAATTGGCAGGGGCAGTCTAATCATTTATCCTGTAGCACTGACTGAAGCATCCATCTATCTACTGCTCTCTCCATCTGCTTGGCAGAGACTGCTGAAAACATAAAAACAAAAGTATCGACCTAAATCTCCAAGCCCAAAAGAGAAAAGTTAGGATAAGTTGTTTTTTTCTTCAAAATTGCTTTTTTCGATCCATTTATCAAACGCTTAACATTGTGTCATTATATGAAAGAGATGCACAGTGGAGTTGGGTTTCAATAAATATTGGGTTCTGTACTAGACCTTCAACTATTTAACAAAGGAGCTTTCTGAGGATCACGCATAGCCTTCAACATCTAATTGAAACACAGGCCTAGAGCATGCAACAGAATTTATCCAGCACAGCCAACTCCGCTTGATTTGGCCTGCATGCATGTCCTACACATGCCATGTAGCCTCTAAATTGGTTTGATCATTATCACACATCACACCGCCCTGGGTGTGAGGAATGAGGATGAACCCTGCATGGCTCGCTGAGTCCCACTTCATCCTAAAATGGCTCGATATTCCCTCATACGGGCCCTGGTCAAAAGTTGTGGACTACGGAGAAATATTGTACCATTTGGGATGCAACCAGTCCACTGGAACAGGCAGGCACCCAGGAGACCGATACGAGGTGGCAGGTACTCCGAGTCGCTCAAAGTATCGCTGCCTAGAGTGCTTGCCTAATTCATTCGTGAATCACCAGCCAGCTTCTCCTCCCTTCCTCAGACTCCTTCCTTCCACTCTGCACTCCTTGCCTTGGTTCTTTCACTCCCCCACAACCACCTTACTTACCCAATCTCTAGGGGTTATTAGACAAATCAGTCAAAAACTACTTATTCTCTCCCACAGCTTGTCCTCTATCTGTATTTCTGGCCAATCAATTCTCTATCAGCAGTGACAGGAGCTTCAACCTGGCTGGCCAATCAATAGATGGAAAGGCACCACTAATGTTTTGACACCCCTGATGTCAGCGCTGATCAAAACGAGTTACACTTCAAAGCAAGCAGCTGAAAAGCACCAAAAGATCTGAAAAAGGTGACTAGCATCAAAATATCTTTACGGAGCTGCTTTCTAGCTTCAAAGTAGCCCATCTTTCCTACTGTTTACAAAAAGGTAGCTGGCATTGGAGATTCACATATGTAACAGTCAGACAGTGGGCTTGGCAGACAGAGTGAGTTGCTCCATATAACCGAATGGCATAGAATTGAAGCCCCCACTGTGCCATCCAATCATCATAGAATAAGAACACCCTATTTATATCTCAATGGTGGAATGAAAAGAAACCCAAGGTAGAACTAGACATTTACAATCTAGAGACCAGCAGACGGAGAGAAAACGTCTACTGGACACACTGTACATGGGGATGTGTACAGGTTACAGGGGAGGCTACAGCAGAATAGAGCCAGGACAATAAATAAAGAACAGGAGGACAAAGAAACAACGATTCTCTAGGAGGTGTTCTCATAGGACTCAGAGCATTGGAAAAGCTCATCAGTATGGTCGCTGTAATACTGTGATCAGCAGAAGAAACCGGAGAGAGATCAGAGCTAAAGGGAATGAGAGGAGTGAATGATTGCCTGTTCCTTTCCCCCCAGGCACCTGCAGCCTTGATGGTCTTACAATCGCTCTCCTGCTCCCCTCATATTCTGGAGGCATACCTGAGGCTGTGGGTGGCGTGACATGGCTTGGGAGCAGGATGACTGACAGACAGACGGCCATAAGGCCTAACAGTATCAGACAGCACCACTGGCAACACCCGGCACCCACTACCCTGCCCCCAAGCCAGAAAGAGCAAGGCCTGCCAATAGGCGGGAACAGAATCTTAGAGAATGATGATTGACAGCCTCACTGGAACAGGATAATCACTACAACTCAGCTACAGCATCACTAAAAATTCTTTAACTCCAAAACACACAATGAACAAAACCCAATACCAGCAGGATTCCTCAAAAAAATGACAACCCAATTCATCCACTGCATGCTTTTATCACTAAAAAGTCATTCAAGGACACATTTTTTTTTCCACAAAATTGTATCCATAGAATGGTCCTTTGAAGGAAGAATTGTTGACATACCTAAAATCATAATAGAGAAATAATTCATCAAAGTTGGCATATTTATGACACTTTGGCCTTACCCAGGCCTGTAAGACTCCATAATGCTTCATCTGTAGGTGCTAAAAAGCTCAAATGTGGCATATGAAGCTTTACTGCATGCTCCGTTTGAGATCAGTAAAACAAAATATTTTACATTCAATTTATGAATATAGAAAATTAGAAACATGAAGAACAAAATATGTCAAATCAAAATTGTTTTTATCTTAATATACCTCCACACTCATATCAAAGTTCCAGGTTGGAATATCTGCACATGTTTTTGTTACATCCCATTTCATACAGAAAACATTTGTGTGTATGTGTGCAGAAATTGCTCTGCCATTTCCTTGTTGCTAAAATTCTAACAGTTCGCTTAATTTCAGTTTGTGACAAAACAAGCACGTATAGTGTAAAGAATAATTGTAAAACGCTGTGAAATATATTTTCCATAAGCGAAAATATTGAACTTCCAGCTGTTTTAAGCTGGTGTACAAAACAGAAAGTAAAAGATGCAGAAACAAAAATTCAGCAATGGAAGTGTAGAAATAAATATTGCACATAGAACAGATCTACAACTTCTTAGAGAATTCATTGAGAATGACAGATCTATAATTCACATTTCTAAGCGAATTTGGTCAGGTCACCCTCAAAGTTATATATTGCAGCTTAAAAAAGGAAGCCTGAGTAAGGCCAAAAATATAAATATGCCAAATATAAATATGCAAACTTTGATAACCATTTTCATCCTATGGGTACAATTTTGTGAAAATTCTCAAAATCATAGTATTTTTTTGTTGTGCTGGTTTCATATGGAATCACTAAAAGGCTTTAAGAGAGAAAATAAAATTGATTGTGAGCAGCAGCAGGTTGGAGCACAGAGAGACAGATGGAAATGCCTGGGTCTAAGCACACAGCCAGAGGAAATTATGGAGTGGGGAGCGGTAGAGAGCGGGAGTGAAAGGAAAGGTATGCGAGACGTCTCCACCAGCTGAAGGGTGAGGTAGGGCCTGTAGAGCCAAGGGCCCTGTTGCTGCAGAAGCTCTACCTCTAGTGACTCCCCGTCCCGCATGAGGGGGCGTAATCATCGACTGACACTAATTAGCATAACGCAACGGGCATAAATATTCATAGAAAATATTCCTATTCATGAAAATCACAAGTAAAATATATTGAGACACAGTTTAGCCTTTTGTTAATCACCCTGTCATCTCAGATTTTCTAAATATGCTTTATAGCCAAAGCTAGACAAGCATTTGTGTAAGTTTATCGATAGCCTAGCATAGTATTTTGTCCAGCTAGCAGCAGGTAACTTGGTCACGGAAATCAGAAAAGCAATCAAATTAAATAGTTTACCTTTGATGAGCTTCGGATGTTTTCACTCACGAGACTCCCAGTTAGATAGCCAATGTTCCTTTTTTTCCAAAAAGATTATATTTGTAGGCGAAATAGCTCCGTTTGTTCTTCACATTTGGCTAAGAAATCGCCCGGAAATTGCAGTCACGAAAACGTCGAAAAATATTCCAAATTAGCTCCATAATATCGACAGAAACATGGCAAACGTTGTTTATAATCAATACTCAAGGTGTTTTTCAAATATCTATTTGATAATATATCCACCAATTGGTTTTTCAGTAGGACGGATTGGAATAATGGCTACCTCTGTATTTTATGCGAGAATCACTCTGGGAGCATCAGGTGACCACTTGCGCAATGTAGCCACTTACGGGTATTCTTCACCATAAATGCGTAAAACTACGTCACAATGCTGTAGACACCTTGGGGAATATGGAGAAAAAGTAATCTGGTTGATAGCCCATTCACTGGTCAATAGGGACGCATTGGAACGCAGCGCTTTCAAAACATGAGGCACTTCCTGATTGGATTTTTCTCAGGCTTTCGCCTGCAATATCAGTTCTGTTATACTCACAGACAATATTTTTACAGTTTTGGAAACTTTAGAGTGTTTTCTATCCCAAGCTGTCAATTATATGCATATTCTAGCATCTTGTCCTGACAAAATATCCCGTTTACTACGGGAACGTTATTTTTCCAAAAATGAAAATAATGCCCCCTAGTCACAAAAGGTTGTAATAGTCATTGGCCTCGCTGGAAAAGGCTTCTCTCAGGTCCAAGAGAACACTTCGGGGGCCCTAAACAGTGGACAACGGTCACACTAAGGACACTAGCCAGCTACCACCAGATACTCTACCTTGCACCTTAGAGACTGCTGTCCTATGTACAGTGCCGTGAAAAAGTATTTGCCCCCCTTTCTGATTTTCTCTATTTATGCATATTTTTGATACTGAATCAGATCTTCAACCAAAACCTAATATTAGAAAAAGGGAACTTGAGTTTACAAATAACCTATTTTATTTATTAAATTAACAGAAGTTAAGCAACACTCAATTCCCCTGTGTGAAAAAGCAATTACCCCCTTACACTCAATAACTGGTTGTGCCACATTTTTTTTTTTAATTGAACCTTTACTGAACTAGGCAAGCCAGTTAAGAACTAATTCTTATTTACAATGACGGCCTACTAAGGCCAAACCCTAACGATGCTGGGCCAATTACGCGCCGCCCTATGGGACTCCCAATCACGGCTGGTTGTGATACAGCCTGGAATCAAACCAGGGTCTGTAGTGACGCCTCTAGCACTCAGATGCAGTGACTTAGACCGCTGCACCACTTGGGAGCTGCAATGACTATGGAGGAATTTTGGCCCACTCTTGCATGCACAACTGCTTTAACTCAGCGACATTTGTGGGTTTTCAAGCATGAAATGCCACAACATCTCAATTGGAATTAGGTCAGGACTTTGACTAGGCCATTCCAAAAGGTAAAATGAGCTGCTTTTTAGCCAATTTCATGTAGACTTGATTGTGTGTTTTGGATTATTGTCTTGCTGCATGACCCAGCTGTGCTTCAGGTTCAGCTCACAGACGGATGGCCTGACATTCTCCTGTAGAATTCTCTGATGCAGAGCAGAATTCATGGTTCCTTTTATTAAGGTAAGTCATCCAGATCCTGAGGCAGCAAAGCATCCCCACACATGAGGGGACCCATGTCATCCAAAAAGTTGACTCAAGTTTACCTAAAAGCACCTGGAAGAACATCAAGACTCTTGAAAGAATGTTCTATGGACAGATTATTCAAAAGTATCATTTTTGGGTCACGGGTCACGGCACTATACAGTCATTGAACACTCGTCACTTTAATAAACTTTTTTACCACTTTATATATATAAACTATATTCTAGTCATGGCTCATCCTATACAGCTTAGTGTTTTCCACAAGTACATAGAGTGAAACTGCTACTGCTGAAAACATAAAAACAAAAGTATCGACCTAAATCTCCAAGCCCAAAAGAGAAAAGTTAGGATAAGTTGTTTTTTTCTTCAAAATTGCTTTTTTCGATCCATTTATCAAACGCTTAACATTGTGTCATTATATGAAAGAGATGCACAGTGGAGTTGGGTTTCAATAAATATTGGGTTCTGTACTAGACCTTCAACTATTTAACAAAGGAGCTTTCTGAGGATCACGCATAGCCTTCAACATCTAATTGAAACACAGGCCTAGAGCATGCAACAGAATTTATCCAGCACAGCCAACTCCGCTTGATTTGGCCTGCATGCATGTCCTACACATGCCATGTAGCCTCTAAATTGGTTTGATCATTATCACACATCACACCGCCCTGGGTGTGAGGAATGAGGATGAACCCTGCATGGCTCGCTGAGTCCCACTTCATCCTAAAATGGCTCGATATTCCCTCATACGGGCCCTGGTCAAAAGTTGTGGACTACGGAGAAATATTGTACCATTTGGGATGCAACCAGTCCACTGGAACAGGCAGGCACCCAGGAGACCGATACGAGGTGGCAGGTACTCCGAGTCGCTCAAAGTATCGCTGCCTAGAGTGCTTGCCTAATTCATTCGTGAATCACCAGCCAGCTTCTCCTCCCTTCCTCAGACTCCTTCCTTCCACTCTGCACTCCTTGCCTTGGTTCTTTCACTCCCCCACAACCACCTTACTTACCCAATCTCTAGGGGTTATTAGACAAATCAGTCAAAAACTACTTATTCTCTCCCACAGCTTGTCCTCTATCTGTATTTCTGGCCAATCAATTCTCTATCAGCAGTGACAGGAGCTTCAACCTGGCTGGCCAATCAATAGATGGAAAGGCACCACTAATGTTTTGACACCCCTGATGTCAGCGCTGATCAAAACGAGTTACACTTCAAAGCAAGCAGCTGAAAAGCACCAAAAGATCTGAAAAAGGTGACTAGCATCAAAATATCTTTACGGAGCTGCTTTCTAGCTTCAAAGTAGCCCATCTTTCCTACTGTTTACAAAAAGGTAGCTGGCATTGGAGATTCACATATGTAACAGTCAGACAGTGGGCTTGGCAGACAGAGTGAGTTGCTCCATATAACCGAATGGCATAGAATTGAAGCCCCCACTGTGCCATCCAATCATCATAGAATAAGAACACCCTATTTATATCTCAATGGTGGAATGAAAAGAAACCCAAGGTAGAACTAGACATTTACAATCTAGAGACCAGCAGACGGAGAGAAAACGTCTACTGGACACACTGTACATGGGGATGTGTACAGGTTACAGGGGAGGCTACAGCAGAATAGAGCCAGGACAATAAATAAAGAACAGGAGGACAAAGAAACAACGATTCTCTAGGAGGTGTTCTCATAGGACTCAGAGCATTGGAAAAGCTCATCAGTATGGTCGCTGTAATACTGTGATCAGCAGAAGAAACCGGAGAGAGATCAGAGCTAAAGGGAATGAGAGGAGTGAATGATTGCCTGTTCCTTTCCCCCCAGGCACCTGCAGCCTTGATGGTCTTACAATCGCTCTCCTGCTCCCCTCATATTCTGGAGGCATACCTGAGGCTGTGGGTGGCGTGACATGGCTTGGGAGCAGGATGACTGACAGACAGACGGCCATAAGGCCTAACAGTATCAGACAGCACCACTGGCAACACCCGGCACCCACTACCCTGCCCCCAAGCCAGAAAGAGCAAGGCCTGCCAATAGGCGGGAACAGAATCTTAGAGAATGATGATTGACAGCCTCACTGGAACAGGATAATCACTACAACTCAGCTACAGCATCACTAAAAATTCTTTAACTCCAAAACACACAATGAACAAAACCCAATACCAGCAGGATTCCTCAAAAAAATGACAACCCAATTCATCCACTGCATGCTTTTATCACTAAAAAGTCATTCAAGGACACATTTTTTTTTCCACAAAATTGTATCCATAGAATGGTCCTTTGAAGGAAGAATTGTTGACATACCTAAAATCATAATAGAGAAATAATTCATCAAAGTTGGCATATTTATGACACTTTGGCCTTACCCAGGCCTGTAAGACTCCATAATGCTTCATCTGTAGGTGCTAAAAAGCTCAAATGTGGCATATGAAGCTTTACTGCATGCTCCGTTTGAGATCAGTAAAACAAAATATTTTACATTCAATTTATGAATATAGAAAATTAGAAACATGAAGAACAAAATATGTCAAATCAAAATTGTTTTTATCTTAATATACCTCCACACTCATATCAAAGTTCCAGGTTGGAATATCTGCACATGTTTTTGTTACATCCCATTTCATACAGAAAACATTTGTGTGTATGTGTGCAGAAATTGCTCTGCCATTTCCTTGTTGCTAAAATTCTAACAGTTCGCTTAATTTCAGTTTGTGACAAAACAAGCACGTATAGTGTAAAGAATAATTGTAAAACGCTGTGAAATATATTTTCCATAAGCGAAAATATTGAACTTCCAGCTGTTTTAAGCTGGTGTACAAAACAGAAAGTAAAAGATGCAGAAACAAAAATTCAGCAATGGAAGTGTAGAAATAAATATTGCACATAGAACAGATCTACAACTTCTTAGAGAATTCATTGAGAATGACAGATCTATAATTCACATTTCTAAGCGAATTTGGTCAGGTCACCCTCAAAGTTATATATTGCAGCTTAAAAAAGGAAGCCTGAGTAAGGCCAAAAATATAAATATGCCAAATATAAATATGCAAACTTTGATAACCATTTTCATCCTATGGGTACAATTTTGTGAAAATTCTCAAAATCATAGTATTTTTTTGTTGTGCTGGTTTCATATGGAATCACTAAAAGGCTTTAAGAGAGAAAATAAAATTGATTGTGAGCAGCAGCAGGTTGGAGCACAGAGAGACAGATGGAAATGCCTGGGTCTAAGCACACAGCCAGAGGAAATTATGGAGTGGGGAGCGGTAGAGAGCGGGAGTGAAAGGAAAGGTATGCGAGACGTCTCCACCAGCTGAAGGGTGAGGTAGGGCCTGTAGAGCCAAGGGCCCTGTTGCTGCAGAAGCTCTACCTCTAGTGACTCCCCGTCCCGCATGAGGGGGCGTAATCATCGACTGACACTAATTAGCATAACGCAACGGGCATAAATATTCATAGAAAATATTCCTATTCATGAAAATCACAAGTAAAATATATTGAGACACAGTTTAGCCTTTTGTTAATCACCCTGTCATCTCAGATTTTCTAAATATGCTTTATAGCCAAAGCTAGACAAGCATTTGTGTAAGTTTATCGATAGCCTAGCATAGTATTTTGTCCAGCTAGCAGCAGGTAACTTGGTCACGGAAATCAGAAAAGCAATCAAATTAAATAGTTTACCTTTGATGAGCTTCGGATGTTTTCACTCACGAGACTCCCAGTTAGATAGCCAATGTTCCTTTTTTTCCAAAAAGATTATATTTGTAGGCGAAATAGCTCCGTTTGTTCTTCACATTTGGCTAAGAAATCGCCCGGAAATTGCAGTCACGAAAACGTCGAAAAATATTCCAAATTAGCTCCATAATATCGACAGAAACATGGCAAACGTTGTTTATAATCAATACTCAAGGTGTTTTTCAAATATCTATTTGATAATATATCCACCAATTGGTTTTTCAGTAGGACGGATTGGAATAATGGCTACCTCTGTATTTTATGCGAGAATCACTCTGGGAGCATCAGGTGACCACTTGCGCAATGTAGCCACTTACGGGTATTCTTCACCATAAATGCGTAAAACTACGTCACAATGCTGTAGACACCTTGGGGAATATGGAGAAAAAGTAATCTGGTTGATAGCCCATTCACTGGTCAATAGGGACGCATTGGAACGCAGCGCTTTCAAAACATGAGGCACTTCCTGATTGGATTTTTCTCAGGCTTTCGCCTGCAATATCAGTTCTGTTATACTCACAGACAATATTTTTACAGTTTTGGAAACTTTAGAGTGTTTTCTATCCCAAGCTGTCAATTATATGCATATTCTAGCATCTTGTCCTGACAAAATATCCCGTTTACTACGGGAACGTTATTTTTCCAAAAATGAAAATAATGCCCCCTAGTCACAAAAGGTTGTAATAGTCATTGGCCTCGCTGGAAAAGGCTTCTCTCAGGTCCAAGAGAACACTTCGGGGGCCCTAAACAGTGGACAACGGTCACACTAAGGACACTAGCCAGCTACCACCAGATACTCTACCTTGCACCTTAGAGACTGCTGTCCTATGTACAGTGCCGTGAAAAAGTATTTGCCCCCCTTTCTGATTTTCTCTATTTATGCATATTTTTGATACTGAATCAGATCTTCAACCAAAACCTAATATTAGAAAAAGGGAACTTGAGTTTACAAATAACCTATTTTATTTATTAAATTAACAGAAGTTAAGCAACACTCAATTCCCCTGTGTGAAAAAGCAATTACCCCCTTACACTCAATAACTGGTTGTGCCACATTTTTTTTTTTAATTGAACCTTTACTGAACTAGGCAAGCCAGTTAAGAACTAATTCTTATTTACAATGACGGCCTACTAAGGCCAAACCCTAACGATGCTGGGCCAATTACGCGCCGCCCTATGGGACTCCCAATCACGGCTGGTTGTGATACAGCCTGGAATCAAACCAGGGTCTGTAGTGACGCCTCTAGCACTCAGATGCAGTGACTTAGACCGCTGCACCACTTGGGAGCTGCAATGACTATGGAGGAATTTTGGCCCACTCTTGCATGCACAACTGCTTTAACTCAGCGACATTTGTGGGTTTTCAAGCATGAAATGCCACAACATCTCAATTGGAATTAGGTCAGGACTTTGACTAGGCCATTCCAAAAGGTAAAATGAGCTGCTTTTTAGCCAATTTCATGTAGACTTGATTGTGTGTTTTGGATTATTGTCTTGCTGCATGACCCAGCTGTGCTTCAGGTTCAGCTCACAGACGGATGGCCTGACATTCTCCTGTAGAATTCTCTGATGCAGAGCAGAATTCATGGTTCCTTTTATTAAGGTAAGTCATCCAGATCCTGAGGCAGCAAAGCATCCCCACACATGAGGGGACCCATGTCATCCAAAAAGTTGACTCAAGTTTACCTAAAAGCACCTGGAAGAACATCAAGACTCTTGAAAGAATGTTCTATGGACAGATTATTCAAAAGTATCATTTTTGGGTCACGGGTCACGGCACTATACAGTCATTGAACACTCGTCACTTTAATAAACTTTTTTACCACTTTATATATATAAACTATATTCTAGTCATGGCTCATCCTATACAGCTTAGTGTTTTCCACAAGTACATAGAGTAGCCCCCCCCCCCCCCCCCCCCCCCCCCCAAAAAAAGTAGACAGCCAGGCATCCCCTGTTAAACCTTTAACATGTCTTCTCTTGAAACCAAAGTCTTATTTACAGCTTTACTGCAAGATATGAATTACCACCATGGTTTGTTATTCAAATTATAAAACAGATAAATGAAGTAAATAGCCCACATTATCTTTATTTTTTTATGTTTATTTTTTTTCCAGTTAAATAACAAAACATGTATAGAATTTCATAATAATTGAAAGAACATCCAATTTTGTTGTTTAAGTCCCCAACAATGTTTACACAATCAGATGACCACTGAGGTCTGGAAAAATCTAAGACATTTGGATTTTTGGATGTAGTTAGCCTTAAAATGCACACCTAGCAAGAGGCTGTTGTTTAGCTGTGTTTTTGTAGTGCACGTCATGGTAGAGTCTGCAAAACAAATACCCACTGGATTCATGAAAATAATCATGATATCATTCTGCCAGGTAAGCATAGGCTACTTTGAAGTTAAGGCCCACCTCAGAGGAAGTTGCCGCACAAATTTCAAGCAATTCCTGTCAGAGCAGAAATTCTCATTTAGGTTCAACCTCAAAGACTGATGCAGGCTGTTAATACATTTTTTTAAATTATTAAACATACCTTCCGGCAAACCGCCTCACCCAATGTGAAACGGATCTGCTATTTTTAAACGTCATAGCCAGAACCTCCATCAGGAGCTAGCCATAAGAAGCTAACCTGCTACTAGCTATTTAGTCATTGTTTGCCACTGCTAGCGGCCTTTACCTTTTGCACAGACACCAGCCACTTTTGGAAGCCAGCCTGGAAAATACTGGACAGCCTGCCAGTATCGGGGTGTTTTCTCCACTACAACACCAGATTCCTGCCGTAAGCCCTGGACCATTACCCCTGATCTTCACAGCTAGCTAGCTGGCACCGAGAGGCCCAGCCCTGAAGCTAGCTTTGAGCCAGGTCCACCTGCCGGCATGCTCAGTGATCACTCAGCTACACAGCTGAGCTCTTCACTAACACGACTAGAATCCACTACGCCACTGGATTCTTGCCGTAAGCTCTGGACCTTAGCACCGAATCATAGCTGCTACCGAGTGGCTATAGTGGCTAACGCCCATGTCCTGAAGCTAGCACCAGTTAACCGCGAGCCAGGCATATCTCCCGGCTAGCAAACTAAATTACTCTGGCTACAATACCTAGTTTGCCAACTGGCCTGGACCCTTTGTCAACACGGAGCCCCACCGTTCCATCACGACTGGTCTGCCGACGTAATTCCATCCGTTGTGCCCTCAACCGGCCTTTGCCGGACATCGGAGCAGAGGCTTCTACTCGCCTCGGCCTGCTAACTCTTTTTTTTTCAACGCTGTGTCATTCGCTTGCTAGCGTAGTAAAAACTACCCAGCGGCTTCCCTGCTTCATCTATTGCTGTCACTGGAACCTATGATACCTTGGCTACATAGCTGAAGCCTGCTGGACTAATTCATTAATCACGGTAATACATTTCGTTTATTTTTGTTTTCTGTCGGCCCCAGCCTCGAACTCAGGCCCTGTGTGTAGTTAACTGACCCTCTCTGCCAATTCATCGCCATTTTACCTGTTGTTGTTGTCTTAGCTGATTAGCTGTTGTTATCGTACCCATTGTCTTAGCTAGCTCTCCCAATCAACACCTGTGATTGCTTTATGCCTCTCTCTAATGTCAATATGCGTTGTATACTGTTGTTTAGGATAGTTAGCATTGTTTTAGTGTACTGCGGAGCCCCTAGTTCCACTCAACATGCCTCAGATACCTCTTTTGTCCCACCTCCCACACATGCGGTGACCTCACCCAGCATAACTAGTGCATCCAGAGATGCAACCTCTCTTATCGTCACTCAATGCCTAGGTTTACCTCCACTGTACCCGCACCCTACTATACCAGTCTGTACATTATGCCCTGAATCGATCCTACCACGCCCAGAAATCTGCTACTTTTATTCTCTGTCCCCAACGCATTAGACGACCAGTTTTGATAGCCTTTATCCATACCCTCATCCTACTCCTCCCTCTGTTCCTCGGGTGATGTGGAGGTTAACCCAGGCCCTGCGTGTCCCCAGGCACTCTCTTTTATTGACTTCTGTAACCTTAAAAGCCTTGGGTTCATTTTTTATTTTTATTTTATTTTTTATTTTACCTTTATTTAACCAGGTAGGCTAGTTGAGAACAAGTTCTCATTTGCAACTGCAACCTGGCCAAGATAAGGCATAGCAGTGTGAACAGACAACACAGAGTTACACATGGAGTAAACAATTAACAAGTCAATAACACAGTAGAAAAAAGGGGAGTCTATATATACACATTGTGTGCAAAAGGCATGAGAAGGTAGGCAAATAATTACAATTATGCAGATTAACACTGGAGTGATAAATGATCAGATAGTTATGTACAGGTAGAGATATTGGTGTGCAAAAGAGCAGAAAAATAAATAAATAAAAACAGTATGGGGATGAGGTAGGTGAATATGGGTGGGCTATTTACCAATAGACTATGTACAGCTGCAGCGATCGGTTAGCTGCTCAGATAGCAGATGTTTGAAGTTGGTGAGGGAGATAAAAGTCTCCAACTTCAGCGATTTTTGCAATTCGTTCCAGTCACAGGCAGCAGAGAACTGGAACGAAAGGCGGCCAAATGAGGTGTTGGCTTTAGGGATGATCAGTGAGATACACCTGCTGGAGCGCGTGCTACGGATGGGTGTTGCCATCGTAACCAGTGAACTGAGATAAGGCGGAGCTTTACCTAGCATGGACTTGTAGATGACCTGGAGCCAGTGGGTCTGGCGACGTATATGTAGCGAGGGCCAGCCGACTAGAGCATACAAGTCGCAGTGGTGGGTGGTATAAGGTGCTTTAGTGACAAAACGGATGGCACTGTGATAAACTGCATCCAGTTTGCTGAGTAGAGTGTTGGAAGCAATTTTGTAGATGACATCGCCGAAGTCGAGGATCGGTAGGATAGTCAGTTTTACTAGGGTAAGTTTGGCGGCGTGAGTGAAGGAGGCTTTGTTGCGGAATAGAAAGCCGACTCTTGATTTGATTTTCGATTGGAGATGTTTGATATGGGTCTGGAAGGAGAGTTTAGAGTCTAGCCAGACACCTAGGTACTTATAGATGTCCACATATTCAAGGTCGGAACCATCCAGGGTGGTGATGCTGGTCAGGCGTGCGGGTGCAGGCAGCGAACGGTTGAAAAGCATGCATTTGGTTTTACTAGCGTTTAAGAGCAGTTGGAGGCCACGGAAGGAGTGCTGTATGGCATTGAAGCTCGTTTGGAGGTTAGATAGCACAGTGTCCAAGGACGGGCCGGAAGTATATAGAATGGTGTCGTCTGCGTAGAGGTGGATCAGGGAATCGCCCGCAGCATGAGAAACATCATTGATATATACAGAGAAAAGAGTCGGCCCGAGAATTGAACCCTGTGGCACCCCCATAGAGACTGCCAGAGGACCGGACAGCATGCCCTCCGATTTGACACACTGAACTCTGTCTGCAAAGTAATTGGTGAACCAGGCAAGGCAGTCATCCGAAAAACCGAGGCTACTGAGTCTGCCGATAAGAATACGGTGATTGACAGAGTCGAAAGCCTTGGCAAGGTCTATGAAGACGGCTGCACAGTACTGTCTTTTATCGATGGCGGTTATGATATCGTTTAGTACCTTGAGCGTGGCTGAGGTACACCCGTGACCGGCTCGGAAACCAGATTGCACAGCGGAGAAGGTACGGTGGGATTCAAGATGGTCAGTGACCTGTTTGTTGACTTGGCTTTCGAAGACCTTAGATAGGCAGGGCAGGATGGATATAGGTCTGTAACAGTTTGGCTCCAGGGTGTCGCCCCCTTTGAAGAGGGGGATGACTGCGGCAGCTTTCCAATCCTTGGGGATCTCAGACGATATGAAAGAGAGGTTGAACAGGCTGGTAATAGTGGTTGCGACAATGGCGGCGGATAGTTTCAGGAATAGAGGGTCCAGATTGTCAAGCCCAGCTGATTTGTACGGGTCCAGGTTTTGCAGCTCTTTCAGAACATCTGCTATCTGGATTTGGGTAAAGGAGAACCTGGAGAGGCTTGGGCGAGTAGCTGCGGGGGGGGGGGGAGCTGTTGGCCGAGGTTGGAGTAGCCAGGCGGAAGGCATGGCCAGCCGTTGAGAAATGCTTGTTGAAGTTTTTGATAATCATGGATTTATCGGTGGTGACCGTGTTACCTAGCCTCAGTGCAGTGGGCAGCTGGGAGGAGGTGCTCTTGTTCTCCATGGACTTCACAGTGTCCCAGAACTTTTTGGAGTTGGAGCTACAGGATGCAAACTTCTGCCTGAAGAAGTTGGCTTTAGCTTTCCTGACTGACTGTGTGTATTGGTTCCTGACTTCCCTGAACAGTTGCATATCGCGGGGACTATTCGATGTTAGTGCAGTCCGCCACAGGATGTTTTTGTGCTGGTCGAGGGCAGTCAGGTCTGGAGTGAACCAGGGGCTATATCTGTTCTTAGTTCTGCATTTTTTGAACGGAGCATGCTTATCTAAAATGGTGAGGAAGTTACTTTTAAAGAAAGACCAGGCATCCTCAACTGACGGGATGAGGTCAATGTCCTTCCAGGATACCCGGGCCAGGTCGATTAGAAAGGCCTGCTCACAGAAGTGTTTTAGGGAGCGTTTGACAGTGATGAGGGGTGGTCGTTTGACTGCGGCTTCGTAGCGGATACAGGCAATGAGGCAGTGATCGCTGAGATCCTGGTTGTAGACAGCGGAAGTGTATTTGGAGGGCCAGTTGGGCAGGATGACGTCAATGAGGGTGCCCTTGTTTACAGAGTTAGGGTTGTACCTGGTGGGTTCCTTGATGATTTGAGTGAGATTGAGGGCATCTAGCTTAGATTGTAGGACTGCCGGGGTGTTAAGCATATCCCAGTTTAGGTCACCTAACAGAACAAACTCTGAAGCTAGATGGGGGGCGATCAATTCACAAATGGTGTCCAGGGCACAGCTGGGAGCTGAGGGGGGTCGGTAGCAGGCGGCAACAGTGAGAGACTTATTTCTGGAGAGAGTAATTTTCAAAATTAGTAGTTCGAACTGTTTGGGTATGGACCTGGAAAGTATGACATTACTTTGCAGGCTATCTCTGCAGTAGACTGCAACTCCTCCCCCTTTGGCAGTTCTATCTTGACGGAAGATGTTATAGTTGGGTATGGAAATCTCAGAATTTTTGGTGGCCTTCCTGAGCCAGGATTCAGACACGGCAAGGACATCAGGGTTAGCAGAGTGTGCTAGAGCAGTGAGTAAGACACACTTAGGGAGGAGGCTTCTGATGTTGACATGCATGAAACCAAGGCTTTTTCGATCACAGAAGTCAACAAATGAGGGTGCCTGGGGACATGCAGGGCCTGGGTTTACCTCCACATCACCCGCGGAACAGAGAAGGAGTAGTATGAGGGTGCGGCTGAAGGCTATCAAAACTGGTCGCCTAGGGCGTTGGGGACAGAGAATAAGAGGAGCAGGTTTCTGGGCATGGTAGAATATATTCAGGGCATAATGCGCAAACAGGGGTATGGTGGGGTGCGGGTACAGCGGAGGTAAGCCCAGGCACTGGGTGATGATGAGAGAGGTTGTATCTCTGGACATGCTGGTTGTAATGGGTGAGGTCACCGCATGTGTGGGGGGGGTGGGACAAAGGAGGTATCAGGGGTATAAAGAGTGGAACTAGGGGCTCCATTGTAAACTAAAACAATGATAACTAACCTGCACAACAGTATACAAGGCATATTGACATTTGAGAGAGACATACAGCGAGGCATACAGTAATCACAGGTGTTGAATTGGGAGAGCTAGCTAAAACAGTAGGTGAGACAACAACAGCTAATCAGCTAGCACAACAACAGCAGGTAGAATGGCGATTGATTAGGCAGAGAGGGTCGGATTAACTACACACAGAGCCTAAGTGCGGCTGGGGCCGACAGATAAAACATAAACAAGCAGAATGGATTACTGTGATTAATGGACAGTCCAGCATGCATCAGCTATGTAGCCAAGTGATCAGTGTCCAAGGGGCAGCGGTGGATGGGGCAGGGAAGCTGGACTGGCGAGTGTTATCCAGGTTAGAAAACTAACAATGACTAAATAGCTTGTAGCCAGTTAGCTGGTTAGCTTCTGGAGGTTCTTGAGTGTGTTCTAAAAATGTAAAGATAATAGCGGTTCCGTATCACATTGGGTGAGGCAGGTTACCGGAAGGTATAAACAAATTAAAAATCGAAAAGGGATAGAAAGTAAATATGCATGTTAACATCAGAAGCCTCCTCCCTAAGTTTGTTTTACTCACTGCTTTAGCAGTCCATCATCCCTGATGTCCTTGCCGTGTCTGGCTTAGGAAGGCCACCAAAAATTCTGAGATTTCCATCCCAAACTACAACATTTTCTGTCAAGATAGAACTGCCAAAAGGGGGAGGAGTTGCAAGCTACTGCAGAGATTGACAGAACTTTGCAGGCTTACTTTCCAGGACTATGCCCAAACAGTTCGAGCTTCTAATTTTAAAAATGAATCTTTCCAGAAATAAGTCTCCCTGTTGCCACCTGTTATAGGCCCCCCTCAGCTCCCAGCTGTGCCCTGGACACCATATGTGAATTGATTGCCCCCCATCGATCTTCAGAGTTTGTTCTGTTAGGTGACCTAAACTGGACATGCTTAACAATCCGGCAGTCCTACAATCTAAGCTAGATGCCCTCAATCTCACTGAAATGATCATGGAACCCACCAGGTACAACCCTAAATCCGTAAACATGGGCACTCTTAGATATTATCCTGACCAACTTGCCCTCCAAATACACCTCTGCTGTTTTCAAATCAGGATCTCAGCGATCACTACCTCATTGCCTGCATTCGCTATGGATCCGCAGTCAAACGGCCACCCCTCATCACTGTCAAACGCTCCTTAAAACACTTCTGCGAGCAGGCCTTTCTAAATCGACATGACCCGGGTATCCTGGAAGGATATTGACCTCATCCCATTGGTAGAGGATGCCTGGTCGTTCTTTAAAAGTAATTCCTGACTGACTGCGTGTATTGGTTCCTGACTTCCCTGAAAAGTTGCTAGTGCAGTCCACCACAGGATGATTTTGTGCTGGTCGAGGGCAGTCAGGTCTGAAGTGAACCAAGGGCTGTATGAGGACACCATCTTAAATGAGCATGCCCCTTTCAAAAAAATATAGAACTAAGAACAGATACAGCCCTTGGTTCACTTCAGACCTGACTGCCCTCGACCAGCACAAAATCATCCTGTGGCGGACTGCACTAGCAACTTTTCAGGGAAGTCAGGAACCAATACACACAGTCAGTCAGGAAAGCAAAGGCTAGCTTTTCAAACAGAAATTTGCATCCTGTAGCTCGAACTCCAAAAAGGTCTGCCCACTGCAGCTGGGAGGCTAGGAAACACTGTTACCACTGATAAATCCACGATAATCGCAAATTTCAATAAGCATTTTTCTATAGTTGGCCATGCTTTCAACCTGGCTACCCCGACCCTGGCCAACAGCTCCGCACCCCCATAGCTACTTGCCCAAGCCTCCCCAGATTCTTCTTCACCCAAATCCAGATAGCAGATGTTCTGAAAGAGCTGCAAAATCTGGACCCTTACAAATCAGCTGGGCTAGACAATCTGGACCCTCTCATTCATAAATTATCCGCCGCCATTGTTGCAACCCCTATTACCAGTCTGTTCAACCTTTTTTGTATCGTCTGAGATCCCTAAAATTGGAAAGCTGCCGCGGTCATCCCCCTCTTCAAAGGGGAAGACACTCTAGACCCAAACTGTTATACTCCTATATCCATCCTGCCCTGCCTTTCCAAAGAATTCAAAAGCCAAGTTAATAAACAGATCACTGACCATTTTGAATCCCACCGTACCTCTCCGCTGTGCAATCTGGTTTCTGAGCTGATCACGGGTATACCTCAGCCACGCTCAAGATACTAAACGATATCACTAAACGATAAAAGACAGTACTGTTCAGCCGTCTTCATCGACCAGGCTTTCGACTCTGTCAATCACTGTGTTCTTAACGGCAGACTGAACAGCCTTGGTTTCTCAAATGACTGCCTCGGCTGGTTTACCAACTACTTCTAAGACAGAGTTCAGTGTGTCAAATCGGAGGGCCTGTTGTCCGGACCTCTGGCAGACTCTATGAGGGTGCCACGGGGTTCAATTCTCGGGCCGAATCTTTTCTCTGTATACAGTGCCTTGCGAAAGTATTCGGCCCCCTTGAACTTTGCGACCTTTTGCCACATTTCAGGCTTCAAACATAAAGATATAAAACTGTATTTTTTTGTGAAGAATCAACAACAAGTGGGACACAATCATGAAGTGGAATGACATTTATTGGATATTTCAAACTTTTTTAACAAATCAAAAACTGAAAAATTCGACGTGCAAAATTATTCAGCCCCTTTACTTTCAGTGCAGCAAACTCTCTCCAGAACTTCAGTGAGGATCTCTGAATGATCCAATGTTGACCTAAATGACTAATGATGATAAATACAATCCACCTGTGTGTAATCAAGTCTCCGTAGAAATGCACCTGCACTGTGATAGTCTCAGAGGTCCGTTAAAAGTGCAGAGAGCATCATGAAGAACAAGGAACACACCAGGCAGGTCCGAGATACTGTTGTGAAGAAGTTTAAAGCCGGATTTGGATACAAAAAGATTTCCCAAGCTTTAAACATCCCAAGGAGCACTGTGCAAGCGATAATATTGAAATGGAAGGAGTATCAGACCACTGCAAATCTACCAAGACCTGGCCGTCCCTCTAAACTTTCAGCTCATACAAGGAGAAGACTGATCAGAGATGCAGCCAAGAGGCCCATGATCACTCTGGATGAACTGCAGAGATCTACAGCTGAGGTGGGAGACTCTGTCCATAGGACAACAATCAGTCGTATATTGCACAAATCTGGCCTTTATGGAAGAGTGGCAAGAAGAAAGCCATTTCTTAAAGATATCCATAAAAAAGTGTCATTTAAAGTTTGCCACAAGCCACCTGGGAGACACACCAAACATGTGGACGAAGGTGCTCTGGTCAGATGAAACCAAAATTGAACTTTTTGGCAACAATGCAAAACGTTATGTTTGGCGTAAAAGCAACACAGCTGAACACACCATCCCCACTGTCAAACATGGTGGTGGCAGCATCATGGTTTGGGCCTGCTTTTCTTCAGCAGGGACAGGGAAGATGGTTAAAATTGATGGGAAGATGGATGGAGCCAAATACAGGACCATTCTGGAAGAAAACCTGATGGAGTCTGCAAAAGACCTGAGACTGGGACGGAGATTTGTCTTCCAACAAGACAATGATCCAAAACATAAAGCAAAATCTACAATGGAATGGTTCAAAAATAAACATATCCAGGTGTTAGAATGGCCAAGTCAAAGTCCAGACCTGAATCCAATCGAGAATCTGTGTAAAGAACTGAAAACTGCTGTTCACAAATGCTCTCCATCCAACCTCACTGAGCTCGAGCTGTTTTGCAAGGAGGAATGGGAAACAATTTCAGTCTCTCGATGTGCAAAACTGATAGAGACATACCCCAAGCGACTTACAGCTGTAATCGCAGCAAAAGGTGGCGCCACAAAGTATTAACTTAAGGGGGCTGAATAATTTTGCACGCCCAATTTTTCAGTTTTTGATTTGTTAAAAAAGTTTGAAATATCCAATAAATGTCGTTCCACTTCATGATTGTGTCCCACTTGTTGTTGATTCTTCACAAAAAAAATACAGTTTTATATCTTTATGTTTGAAGCCTGAAATGTGGCAAAAGGTCGCAAAGTTCAAGGGGGCCGAATACTTTCGCAAGGCACTGTATATCCATGATATCGCTTCTTTGGACACTGTTAACTAACCCCCAGAAGAGCTTCAATGCCATACAACTCTCCTTCCGTGGCCTCCAACATCTCTTAAATGCTAGTAAAACTAAATTCATGCTCTTCAACTGTTCCCTACCCGCAACCGCCCACCCGACTAGCATCACTACTCTGGACGGTTCTGACTAATAATATGTGGACAACTACAAATACCTAGGTATCTGGCTTGACTGTAAACTCTCCTTCCAGACTCATATTAAGCATCTCCAATCCAAAATAAAATCTAGAATCAGCTTCCTATTTCACAACAAAGCCTCCTTCACTCACGCCGCCAAACATACCCTCGTAAAACTGACTATCCTACCGATCCTCGACTTCAGCGATGTCATTTACAAAATAGTCTCCAACACATTACTCAGCAAACTGGATGAGGTCTATCACAGTGCCATCCATGTCACCAAAGCCCCATGTACCACCCACCACTGCGACCTGTATGGTCTAGTCGGCTGGCCCTTGCTACATATTCGTCGCCAGACCCACTGGCTCTAGGTCATCTATAAGTCTATGCTAGGTAAAGCTCCGCCTTATCTCAGTTCACTGGTCACGATAACACCCACCGTAACACGCACTCCAGCAGGTATATCTCACTGGTCATCCCCAAAGCCAACACCTCCTATGGCCGCCTTTCCTTCCAGTTCTCTGCTGCCAATGACTGGAACAAATTGCAAAAATCGCTGAAGCTGGAGACTTATATTTCCCTCACTAACTTTAAACATCAGCTATCTGAGCAGCTAATCGATCGCTGCAGCTGTACATAGCCCATCCAATCTACCTACCCTTATCCCCATATTGTTTTTATTTACTTTTATGCTCTTTTGCACACCAGTATTTCGACTTGCACAGACTCATCTGCACATCTATCACTCCAGTGTTAATTTCCTAAATTGTAATTACTTTGCCTATTTATTGCCTTAGCTCCTCACGCCATTTGCACACACTGTATATAGACTTTTTGTGTTATTGACTGTACGCTTGTTTATTCCATGTGTAACTCTGTGTTGTTGTTTGTGTCGCACTGCTTTGCTTTATCTTGGCCAGGTTGCAGTTGTAAGTGAGAACTTGTTCTCTCCTGGACTACCTGGTTAAATAAAGGTGGGAAAAAATGGGGGTGGAAATGTTGTGGTGAATTCCATGTGTGGCAGAGAACTGGGGCACTGACTGACAGCTGTCAGTGTAACTAGCTAGCATGCTAACCTTAGCCAGCTAATGAAAGTTATGGGAGCACCACTTCAGTTTAAAAAAACTTGTTAGGGCTAGGGTCCTCTTTACTCAATTTCCGCCTGACTGACGTACTCAAAGTAAACTGCTTTTGCTCCGGACCTGAAGCCAGGATATGCATATAATTGGTACCATTGGAAAGAAGACAAAATAATGTAGGAGACTATAACACAATAGATATGGTAGGAGAAAATCCAAAGAAAAGCCCATGCTTTACAATGGAAAGTATAGGG
This sequence comes from Oncorhynchus mykiss, assembly GCF_013265735.2. Classification (NCBI taxonomy): domain Eukaryota; kingdom Metazoa; phylum Chordata; class Actinopteri; order Salmoniformes; family Salmonidae; genus Oncorhynchus; species Oncorhynchus mykiss. Next base: position 66,315,718 of record NC_048572.1, read on the forward strand.
GCATTCTGAAATCTAGCTCTCAGGATGCAATTCCTATGGCTTCCACTGGGTGTCAGTACTCAATGTTCAAGGTTTCAGGCTTCTTCTAAAACGAGGAAGAATATTGAGTTTTAGTACAGGGACACAGACTTGGAAATGTGTGCATGTTCGCGTGAGGAAGAGGACACACCTGCTAATATCGTTTTCCTATTGAACATACTTCTTTCCGTATAAAATATTATAGTTGAATTACATTTTATAGTATCTGAGGATTTATTAGAAACGTATTTTTACTTGTTGAAACAAAGTTTAGGGGAAGATTTTCAGAATCCTATCTTGGCATGTTGAACGAGTGGATTACTCAAATTGATTGCCATACCTAAACAGACTTTTTGGGATGTAAAAATGATTTTATCTAACAAAATGACACTACATGTTATAGCTGGGACCCTTTGGATAACAAATCGGAGGAAGATTTTCAAAAAGTAAGTGAATATCTAATTGCTATTTGTGAATTTATGAAACCTGTGCCCGGTGGAAAAATATTTTGATGTGAGGTGACGTCCTCAAACAATTACATGGCATGCTTTCGCTGTAAAGCCTACTGTAAATCGGAGAGTGCAGTTAGATTAACAAAAAGTAAATATTTTAACCTATATAAGACACTTGTATGTTCCTAAATGTTTAATATCCATAACTTTAATGATTATTTATTTGAATTACACGCCCTCCAGTTTCACCGGAGGTTGCCTAGCCTGAAGAAGCTTTTAGTGTGCAAAGCTGTCATTGAGGCAAAGGATGGCAACTTTTTTGGTTACTATATGATTCCATGTGTTATTTCATAGTTTATGTCTTCACTATTCTACATGTAGAAAATAGTAAAAATAAGGAAATATGAATGCATTATCGAAATAGGGCAGCGAAATTTCATTGCATTATCAAAATTGCGGCCGCAAATCTGCCATAGAAATAAAAATTATATAAGCTCCGGTAAAATGGATAGTATAACCACTAAACGGTTTGGAGCATGTATTGAAATAATGGGCGAGTTTGTTTTGCATGGACTGGTCCCCCGGATGGGTGGAGATTTTTCTTTAAGATCAATGGAATGAGCCAACTCTGCACACCCGGCCATGCAAAAGGAATTTGCCTAAAACATTATTGGTCAAAACCATTCATCTTGGGGTGACAGGGGGAGCGGCATTCTAAAATGCAGTCAGATCACACAATTTTACCATTTATAAAAATAAAAATATGCAGACTTCCTAAAAACAAAGTGAAATTTGATGGATCATGAATTATGATAATTTGCATGTAAAAAAGGAGGTGCCAAAACAGTTTGCACACCCTATTTTAATTGGCTCCATGGCAAGGTGGCAGACACAAAGTAATACACTTCTACATTTTCTCTTAAAAATTGGATTTTAAACCTAACTCAACCGCACTGCTAACCTTAGCACAACCTTTTTCTTTTCATAAAATGTGTATGATATAGCGAATTTTGACTTTGTGGTTGTTTTAAATTAAGGCTACAGATGACTTGCGAATAGGAAGAACTTTGCAGCAGGTGTTTCTGATTAATATATAAAACCCAACCCTGAAACATGGGCTGAAAATAATTTGCACATCTCATTGAAAAAGACAGGCAAGACTCCCGGAAACATCCGAAGTCACATATTTGGATTTAGCACTTCAAGCCTGAATATATCACACTTTTACTAAAACTATGACTTACTGAATTACATCGTTGTGCAACATTATGGGTAAGCTCTGGCCATCGTCTTTCAGCTCGAAAAAGTACTGCACTGTCAACTGTGGAACCTTATCTAGACAGGTGTTTATTTTAGGACTGTCCCTGAAAAAAATATATATTGCTCAACCGAAAGTCGCCTGCTCTTTCGACCAATCGTTTGGTAGATAAAAATGGTATGTGTATTTTTCCATATATTGACACACCTTGTGTTTTAATAAAATCAACTATATGCATTGAGCTTATCTGATGCTTTAGGCTTACTGTTTGATGAAATAAGATTAAAGCCAGAGATCTAGATAACCAGAAGAGAAAAAAAAAACTTAACCTGACCAACCTGACCAAAACAAACAAACAAACAAACAAACATTCTCCTCCCTCTCCTGCTGGATTTCACAGATTCTGTCACTACTCTCCTGAAGTTACCGGTAATAGGCTACAAGAGGAGTCGGCAAACTTTCTCATGTGGAATACCAATTTATGTTACCATTTTTACCAATCTGCGTGCCAGATATAGTTTTAATATGCACATTTATAATAGTCTTCATATCTCAAAATCATTGTCATGTGGTTAATCAAAATTCTATCCAAATCTAAATTAAAATGATAAACCTAAAAAGCAACTTCTATTGCCAAATGTGTAAAATTAGCCTACATAAAGCCAACAAATAAAAACAGCAGCTTGCAGGTATCCTATAAATCACATTGGCTTTGCATGGCCTGAACTTGAAACATTGTATCAACTATTAACTTGAGTCCCTAAAGCTTGCGAGAATTTGCAACATTGTATAAAATATTGCTGAACTTGCAAAATTGTATAAAATATTCTGGGCCCTCAGTTTCCCACACCAGTGAGCTCGGGCCAGACACAGCTGTAGGCTATTTGTGCAAGGGATAAGAAGCAGTGCTTGACTTGGACAGGAGCTCACCGGAGCAGAGTACCAACACCTCAAATGTTCTACTGTTTGAGCTCCAGTTCCTCTTATATAATATTAGCTTAAAAGTATTGTGGAACTCCTGCACCTAAATAGAAACATTACCAGCACCCAAAATGAGTACCAGAACCTATTTCTCTCCAAGTTAAGCACTAATAAGAAATAGTCAGGTAGGCTTATTTTATTAAATTTCCACTGGATCAGAGTATGACATTTTTCCCTTTCACACTGAGTGGTTATAGAAAGGGGGAGAGCTGGAAAGATTTTACAACTACATTGAGGAGCTATTGTCAATCTCAATGGATGTAAAAACAGACTTAGTTTGTTTGCCGTTTGAGGTGAAGAAAACATTACTTTGAGAAGCTCCACAGCTCATTAGTGGTGGTGTGTTAAGTCAATCAGAAATACTATCAGATCCCCAAATTGGCACACGTATATGCCCACAATGGCACGCATGCCAGGTAGCCTATAGGCCTACTTCTAAGCGTTATCAGGTGAGCGTCCTTACTCAACATTGACAGGAGCGCTCCAAACAAAATAAAATGACAAAACTCGTCAAATGGAATTAAATAAACCGAGAGAGAGAGAGAGAGAGATTTAATCTTAATCTGACGCTGTTGTTGTGTTGGTCACACTGATCAGCTGCTTCTCCCTCCCTGTGTGTCTGACTCCGCTGAGCTGACAGCTCTACATTCATTTCCATAGTCAGGTCACAGCCCTGCTGCTCTGCTCCATCACCCTGATTGAAGCTCTTTTGTCCTCACGAGTGTGTGTGTGTGGTGTGGCAAGGCCTGATTTCAGCAGATGTCTGGTCGTGGCCTGTTCCTTGCCCATTCATGACTTTAGGGACCTCAGAGTAATTCAGTAGGTGTGAGCCTATTCGGACTAGCTGATGACAGTACACTGAGATTACCTAATTTAACACAAACCTAAATCGATTTTAGAGCTGGAACACAAAGCCAAGTGTATAGCTTTTGACTTGATGAACTTCAATGGAATCTGTTGGGCTTCTGCAGAATGTGTTTTCTGCTGAAGCATTATTCAATATGCCTGCTCTGCCTGTAGGGGAAGTGACAGACAGCAAAGTCTGGAGAAAATAAAATAAAAAGTCAGCCTGGTACAGCAACTGGTCTTCTCCAAATCCACCCTGTGAGTCACACTGAACTGGAAGACAGCCACACGTATGGAGAAGCCACTCCAAAACAAGCGTTCAAAAACACATGTTCCTCCATACACCCTCTAGACAGTGGTTTCGGGAAAAAACAATGTTTTTATAAGTATTATTGGGTGTTTGTCAATATGCATACTTCTGTCATGACTGTCCTGATCAGGTCAGGTTACAGGAGAACACAACAACCACAACAATTATCTCTCATTTCCAACAGAGGAGGAGAGATCTAGGGGTCTGAAGATGTGGGGGTTTCATGACCCCTCACACTCCTGGTAAATCTCAGGCCACAGACAAATTCCTTTGTCGTGGAGAACCAGCCTCAGAACATTACACATGAAATAAAGGGACTTTGGAACAATGGTTTCCGTCAGCCACAATGGTGGTCATGACGATAAATGGAATATGAAAATGTATGTCATTTTTGTTTTGTTATGAAAAGGTTAATAGATGACGTTATTACGAAAACATTGTAACGTGTAGAGTTTTCCTAGTATATGTTTGATGTTTATACATTGTACGTTGTATGGAAAAATGTCCAAATCAAAGAGAATGTTTTGGGGAAGATGAAATGTGAAGTTAGTTGTCTAAAATTGGATTTGAGTCAAATCTAGACCTTAACTTGGTTAACTTGGTACGCCCAGAGAATTGCCCTAAAGGCGGTTATGCCCACTTCTGACCAAGGATATAAAACCTGTGAGTAAAGAATTTCCAGAGAAGACTACGTAACCCAAGCTGCAGCCAAGGTCTAAAAAGTCAACAAACCCAAAACGCAATGCAAGTTTGAAGACAAAGAAATATTTTTCTACCCAAGCTATGGATAAGTAGCTGTGTCTAAGCGGGTGAATTCAAGTCGAACCACCTAGCCTTCATCTCCCATCGAATTGTGGTCTCTACACTGTTTCATTCCTACGCTGTGAGCTCTGAGCTGTCTGTCCTCAGAAGACCCCTTCCATAGCAAGGGTGAGGGAACAGACTCCTAAGCCAAAAGGACACTGACATCGTGAGGACGACCAGAAAGGCGCGCCGGAGAAGTGCATCATCGAGCAGCTGAACGGTCCCTTGAACGGTCCACGCAGAGAATCCTCGGAGACCTCCCCCACGTAATTACATCATTATATTCTGACCCATAAGAGCGGCAGTTTGGGGCAAGGCTAGGGTCAGAATAGTGTAGCTGACAAATTCACCCAAATGTATATTTCTCTCGTGTACTTTCTTTTTTGAAATCCCCATTTTGGGTAACACGCGCCATAGTGTGTTGGCCCGTTATACTAAGTTCTAATCAATAGCCTAAAATGTGTTTTGTCTATGTGTATCTTTTATCATCATTTTAGCTTTTTAGTAAATAAATATTCAACTAAGATTGGTGTGGTACGAACTCATCGGTGAGACCCGGGTCCGTGTAGATTCGGGTCCGTGTAGATGGAGTTAATGAAATGGTATCAACCACATCTTTGATACCTATCCATTGACACCATTCCAACCATTACTATGAGCCGTCCTCCTCTCAGCAGCCTCCACTGTTTGAGCAGCACCTACCATATTACCTCACACTGATCCTCCCAATTACTGAACCTTCTTATAGCCAAGACAATGGCAACAATGGAGATGAAACAAGATATATGCAAAACAAAAGTTCTACTGACCTAAAGCTAAGGTTATGCAAGGTAGATGTCAATTTTTTGTAGGTAGCTAGCTAACTAGCTAGTTAGCACTGTTGAGTTACTACGGACTTACACATTCACTGAACCTTCTTCCAGCCAGGAAAATGTCAATAAAGACTAAACATGATATACAATACACAAAGCAAACATTTTACTTCATAACTATCAGTTAGCTACAATATGACAATTAAAATATAGCTAACCAGATAGTTCAACAGGCAAAAATGACCTAAAACTAATGTTAGGCATGTCAAATCTTTGTGGGTAGCTAGCTAAGAATTATTCATGGTCATCTGGCTAGCTAACAGTAGGAGCTAGCCAGTTAGCCCTATAGACCTACTATGATTTGGACTCATACTCCGACTCTGCTGTACTCCAATTTGCGTGCTCGGAATACGGTAGTATGCATTTCGAGAAACACCAAATGTTTTGCCCTTAGCTTAGTGACTAATTGTGTTGTCAGTCTCTAAAGAGCAGTCTTTGCTCCTCTATAATTATTTTATATTAATCGATAATTCATATAAAATTGCTTTGCTCTAGGGTAAAAGGATATTTGAATATTGTGGAAACCTACAATGCCAACAATGTACTTCTGAGATCACGTTTGTGTTTTCACTTTCCCCTGTCTTGGCAAACCATATTGTCCTTATAGCACACCAACCAACACAACCAATTTCAGAGGAAACATTTCCCGAGTTGGTCCAAGTACAATAAAAACCCTAACCTGCTTAGTTTAATTCATTTTTTTGCGAGCGGAGAAATGCTGAGCTGTAAGGTACTTGTACACTTGTTTGGAAATGTGAAAATAAATAACATTTGTCAGTTTAACTTGTTATAGTTGTTGGCAGTGCACAGACGGACGGTCTCGATTCACAGGCACCACTTATGAATAAATCTGGAATAACATGATTAAATAGTTATCCAGCTGAAAAACTATGGCTACATTCCACTATCAAATGACACCATATTTCCTATAAGGAATAGGGTGCAATTTGGAATCTGCCTGCACACTCAGGTGAGCATTTCAACTGAGAACAAGAACAGGTCTTTGTAAATCAAAGACTATTACTGAGCTCAATGTAGATCTACACACAGAGAATTACCCTGAATATGGAATGTCCTGCCAGCTAGTCTTTTTCCTCAAGAGACAAAAGCTATTGAACAGAGAGAAACTAGATGAAAAGTAACTCCAGGCTGGGAGCAGTGTCAAACTATCCTGTCCTCTCTATTTGAATATTTAGAGACAGGGAAAGTCAATTTAAGGTTTTATCCAGAACAGGGATAGAGTATTAAAATGTCATGATGTGGAAAGCGAACGTTGAGTTGGGAACACAGGAGTTCTTCTCAGCCCACCGTTCTCTCCCCGGCTTTCTCATTTGCGTAACAATAAACATTCCTGGCAGCTCGGTTCCCCGTGACCTGCGCCATGTTTGAAAACACAATTCTTGAAAACAAAAACCAAGTGTGAAAATCTAACTAAGAGAATCACAATTCTGTGTCTAAAGCCATATACGGCAGTGACTGGATCACTTAGCGATGGATATGTGAATTGCTGCGTCAAGAAACAGCGCATTGTATCCATTGTCATTCCAAATTACTCTGGGCAATCAATCACGCTCAACTTCGTTAGTCTTTTGCGTTGAGGAAAAATAAAATGTCAGATTGGCCATCAACACAAATATACCCCACCCACATGGAACACCCCTAACCGCTCAGTCATACCAAACCCCTTCTCACTCACACTGGGTGTTCAAGCGGGCTGACTGTAGTTGAAAGTCGGTGAATATAGTCAGGGGAAGGGCATCTGCGACAGCCGAAAGTGAGAGACTGTAGTGGTTTTCTAATAGCAAGGCTCAGATCAACATATACTACATGATCAAAAGTATGTGAACACCTGCTCGTTTAACATCTCATTCCAAAATCATGGGCATTAATATAGAGTCGGTCCCCCCTTTGCAGACATAACAGCCTCAACTCTTCTGGGAAGGTTTTCCAATAGATGTTGGAACATTGCAGTGGGGACTTCCTTCCATTCAGCCACAAGAAAATCAGTAAGGTTGGGCACTCATGTTGGGCGATTAGGCCTGGCTTGCAGTCGGTGTTCCAATTCATCCCAAAAGGTGTTCAAGTTCTTACACACTGATCTCGACAAACTATTTCTGTCTGGACCTCGCTTTGTGCACGGGGACATTGTCATGCTGAAACAGGAAAAGACCTTCCCCAAACTGTTGCCACGAAGTTGGAAACACAGAATTTTCTAGAATGTCACTGCACGCTGTAGTGTTATGATTTCCCACCAAACTTTACAGTTGGCATTATGCATTGGGGCGGGTAGCGTTCTCCTGGCATCCTCCAAACTCAGATTCGTCCTTCAAGATGGTGAAGTGTGATTCATCACATTTCCACTGGTCCAGAGTCCAATAGCGGCGAGCATTACACTACTCCAGCCGACTCTTGGCATTGTGCATGGTGATCTTAGGCTTGTGTGCGAGTGCTCGGCCACAGAAACCCATTTTATGAAGCGCCTGATGAACAGTTATTGTGCTGACGTTGCTTCCAGAAGCAGTTTGGAACTCGGTAGTGAGTGTTGCAACCGAGGACAGAAGATTTTCAGCACTTGGCAGTCCTGTTCTGTGAGCTAGTGTGGCCTACCACTTCGCTGCTGAGCTGTTATTGCTCCTAGACGTTTCCACTTCATAATAACAACACTTACAGTTGACCGGGGCAGATTAGCAGGACAGAAATATGACAAACTGAAAGGTAGCATCCTATGACGTTGCCACGTTAAAAGTCTCTGAGCTCTTCAGTAAGGCCATTCTACTGCCAATGTTTGTCTACGAAGATTGCATGGCCGTGTGCTCGATTTTATACACCTGTCAGCAACGGTGTGGCTGAAATAGCCGAATCCACTAATTTCAAGGGGTGTCCACATACACTACAGTGTGTGTGTGTATATCTAGCAACAATGACAAGAAGCTGCCACGTGGGGAATGTAGGTGGCTCGTTTTCAGCTAGTTTCATCTTGTTCTTGATACCATGTCTTGTTTTGACTGATGTCACGTCTATGGTAATATGGCTCACATTTGCTGGCTAGCGAACCAAAAACTAACAATGTATTTGAGAGACAAGTGCTCATTGTGCAAATGTATTTATGTTTTCAATAAACATTAGAGATTAAATATTGTCAACACTAAGCCAACCTAGACAGTTTTGCCCCATAGTTGAGCATGCGCCTGTTTGTTGCTAAACAACAAACCCGTCTATAGCCTGTCATGAAAATGATAAGCACTACAGCGTAATCAAAACCTAGTCATGAACACACCCAACAGAAACCAAGGCTACAAGTGTTTCTGCCAACAGTTAGACCCAACAACATAATTCTGTCAGATAGTGGGATAAGCTTTTTATGTGGTCGGTCTGCATATGCCTAGTGCCTGTGCAGAATCCGAAGGCTTTACCCAGTCATATAGAATATCCATCTAGCCTATGGCTCTTGCTTAACCCATTGCCTGTCACCAAGGACATTGAACACTTACATAATGAATGTAGAGGTTAGCAGCACTCACAAATATAGTGCAGTGGCTATTTCTTATGTTTAGGCTATTTCATAACAGCAGTGTCAAGGATAGAACAGCCCAGACAATTCACAAAAAAAAGTTGGCTGAAATATTCTAGCTTTGTGGACAGCTAACAAAGCCTTTGTGACCAAAATATGTGTCCTTGAGGCTGATGTTACGAAATAAAATGTAAGAAATTCTATAAATTTGTGCTGGCCCGACCATTTTTATTCAATATGTGGAGCAGAAGCATTCATTAACAAAGCCTTTGTTGATGAGAAATATTGGTTGACAAAGTAGCTAAACGATGGTTGTGTCAATTGATGTGAAATCTGTGACGTTTTATCTGAAAAAAAACAAAAGAAAGGATTGACACCCACCATCTCATAGTTTATTATTATTTTGTAGACATTTACTGCATTGTTTACTAGGAAAATAAGCATTGCGCTGCACCTGCCACAAAACCTCCTAAATTATGTACACAACCAATAAAATTGTATTAGATCTCAGATTGTACTGAAATAATTTCTGTAAGAAATATAAGGTTAGCATTCTTGCAACATTATTTTGTTGAAATATAATTTCTCTCTGGTAAATGAAGCTAAATGATTGCACCCAAACTGGCCATTTTAAATTAAAGGATTCATATAATATTCAATAAATATTAAAGTACATAATATCTGATTTGGATCAACAAAAATGTCTAACAATAGATATGTTTCCATCCAGTTGACGACAGATTGATGTGAATATTCTAAAATCCGTATAAAGAATTTTACTGACACAAAAAGATCTCACCATGTAGAATCTGTCTGCATTACCGAAAATTCCTGTTTCCATCACAGCTGTTGTTTTTTTTAAATACAGTATGACGTGGATGGAAACGTGGTTAATCAAATCAAACTTTGTCACATGCGCCAAATACAACAAGTTTGGACTTAACAGTGAAATGGTTACTTACAAGCCCTTTACCAATAGTGCAGTTCAAGAAGAGTTAATAAAATATTTACCAAATAAAGCAAAATAACGAGGCTATATACAGGGGGTACCAGTACGGAGTCAGTGTGCGGGGCTACAGGTTAGAGGTAAGTTGTAAATGTAGGTAGGGGTGAAGTGACTATGTATAGATAATAAAACAGCGAGTAGCAGCAGTGTACAAAACAAATGGAGGGGGGGTAATAGTCCGGTGGCCATTTGATTAGTTGTTCAGCAGTCTTATGGCTTGGGGGTAGAAGCTGTTAAAGAGCCTTTTGGTCCTAGACTTGGCGCTCCGGTACCGCTTGCCGTGCGGGTGACTGGACTTTTATGGGCTTTCCTCTGACATCGCCTATTATATAGTTCCTGGATTGCTGGAAGCTTGGCCCCAGTTATGTACTGGGCCGTATGTAGTACCCTCTGTAGTGCCTTACGGTCAGATGCCGAGCAGTTGCCATACCAGGCAGTGATGCAACCGGTCAGGATGCTCTTGATGGTGCGGCAGTAGAACTTTGAGGATTTGGGGACCCATGCCAAATCTTGTGTCTCCTGAGTGGGAAAAAGTTTTGTTGTGCCCTCTTCACGACTGTCTTGATGTGTTTGGACCATGATAGATCATTGGTGATGTGGACACCAAGGAACTTGAAACTCTCAACCAGCTCACTACAGCCCCGTTGGTGTTAATGGGGGCCTGTTCGGACCGTCTTTTCCTGTAGTCCACGATTAGTTTCTTTGTCTTGCTCACATTGAGGGAGAGGTTGTTGTCCTGGCACCACACTGCCAGTTCTCTGACCTCCTCCTTATAGGCTGTCTCATTGTTGTTGGTGATCAGGCCTACCACCGTTGTGTCGTCAGCTGCCTTCTGGGTCTAAAAACTGGTGGATTTGGTTCCACATCATCTTCTAACACAGAGTGCCAATGACCCTCTGGCCCTCTTTCTGCAGGTTTCTCTCTTCCCCACCTCCTCTTCTTTGTCACAGACTTCACATCTCTAGATGGCCAGGTAGGTGAGGAGCAGTAAACAGCGGAGGTCCGGCTGGATGAACCAGCTTCAGAGGGAGATGGACACCTAGACAGTGGCGGCTCATAATCAGAATCACTGCCACTGTGAAAGATTACAAAAATCAGTAACAATACTTTCACGTATGAGCCCTGTATCAACACGTAAAATAAACAGATATATATATATCTGAGTACAGGGAACATAATCACTATGGTGAAGAGCTGTTCCATTCCATATTTTGTACATTTATTTTACATAAACATATCACACACACACAGTATTGCCAATGTGTACTTTACACATTTCATTACAGATGATATTTTTATATTGCAAATAAAATAAGAAAAACTAAAAAAATCTCAAATGAATAATATTTCATATTAATTTCAAACAATGACATTAGCATTAGAACTTACCAATCCAGCATGGCATCCTCGCCGTGCAGAAACATTTCTTCCGTCTGGGAGTCGAAACTAGCAAAACTAGCTTCGCTGAAAGATTCATCTTTCTGAAGATTTCCTCTATAATTTGGGTTAAATCTGTATACCTAGACTTTGTTTTAGCTTTTCCTGATTTACTCACCATAATTTAAATATATAAACTTGTTGAAAATGTTATTGAATATGTACTGCTATGCATAACACTCATAGCTCCGTCAAGTAGGATTTGCAATGGCGAATGAACCTCTTTTACGCCAGAGTTTACGACAAATGCTGGTCTTCGAACATATAACCATTACATATTGCCGTTTACCTTAGCTCATTGGCTATCTTCCAAGCTAGATTTCAAGATGATCAGTGGTCATTGGGCCAAAATACAGTCAATCAACAATAGACTGGTCCTACCATTGGTGCGCAATGAGGTCATTGATTGGTGTCTTCAAATCGGTTTGTTTCGGTCAATACATCCTGGGAAAAGAATCATCATGTATGGTTGTGTTAGTAATAACCAGAGGATTGCGTTAGTAACAACCAGAGGATTGCAATGAAACCAACCATGACTGGATAAACGTTTGTTTAGTGTGTGTAATTACCACGAATGCTTCGTCCAAAGTTGAATGAGACGGAAATCAAGACGCAACCGGTTTACAAATGTTTTGTGTTAGGCTATAATTTATTTTATCAAACAAAACAAACATTCACTGTGTAGTTAGGACACTTGGCATTGCCACCAGAGGAAGATCTTCAATGGTAAGCAATGTATTTTATTGTTATTTCTGACTTTCGTGACGCTAAGGCTTGGTTGGAACATGCTAATAATACTTGTGTGTGTGTGTGTGGGGCGCCGTCCTCAGAAAATCGCATGTTTGCTTTTGCAGTAAACCATTTTGAAATCTGACACAGCGGCTGGATTAATAAGACGTTCATCTTTTAAATGATGTAAGATACATGTATTTACAAGAATGTTTAATACAACGAATGGTGTATTTAAAATGTTAGCTCTCTGCAGTTTCACCGGATGTGGGGCCCTAAGAAATCAGAAAAATGCTCACCCAGAGGCACCGCTTCTAGAAGCCGAGGACTTTAACGCAGGGAAACTTAAATCTGTTTTACCTCATTTCTGCCAGCATGTATAATGTGCAACCAGGGGGGGGGGCTGGACCACCTTTACTCCACACACAGAGACAGCTACAAAGCTCTACCTCGCCCTCCATTTGGCAAATCTGACCATAACAAATCTGATTCCTGCTTATGGGGCGGCAGGTAGCCTGGTGGTTAGAGCGTTGGACTAATAACCGAGAGGTTGTAAGATCAAATCCCCGAGCTGACAAGGTAAAAATCTGTCGTTCTGCCCCTGAACAAGGCAGTTAACCCACTGTTCCTAGGCCATCATTGAAAATAAGAATTTGTTCTTAACTGACTTGCATAGTTAAATAAAGGTAAATTACAAGCAAAAACTAAAGCAGTGATTCGCTCAATAAGGAAGTGGTCAGAGGACACAGATGCTAAGCTAAAGGACTGTTTTGCTAGCACAGACATGTGCATCGATAAGTGCATCGATGACGTCGTCCCGACAGTGACCGTACATACCCCAACCAGAAGCCATGGATTACAGGCAACATCCACATTGAGCTAAAGGGTAGAGCTTCCGGTTTCAAGGAGCGGGACTCTAACCCGGACGCTTATAAGAAATCCTGCTATTCCTGCCAACGAACCATCAGTCAAAGCGTCAATACAGGCCTAAGATTGAATCGTACTACACCGGCTCAGATGTGGCATGGCTGTCGGGTCGGTATTTGCATACCGTCCCGATAGATCCACAGATGATGCAATCTCTATTGCACTCCACACTGCCCTTTCCCATCTGGACAAAAGGAACACCTACATGAGAATGCTATTTATTGACTACAGCTCAGCATTCAACACCATAGTGCCCTCAAAGCGTATCACTAAGCTAAGGATCCTGGGACTAAACACCTCCCTCTGCAACTGGATTCTGGACCTGGACTTCGACGGGCCGCCCCCGGGTGGTATGGGTAGGTAACAACACATATGCCACGCTGATCCTCAACACAGGAGCCAGTCAGGGGTGTGTGCGCTGTCCCCTCCTGTACTCCCTGTTCACCCATGACTGCATGGCCAAGTACGACTCCAACACAATCATTAAGTTTGCTGACGGCACAACAGTGGTAGGCCTGATCACTGACAATGATGAGACTGACCTCCTCCCTATAGGCTGAGACCTGGCAGTGTGGTGCCAGGATAACAACCTCTCCCTCAACGTGATCAAGACAAAAGAAATGATTGTGGACTACAAAAAAAGGAGGGCCGAGCACACCCCCATTCTCATTGACAGGCTGTAGTGGAGTAGGTTGAAAGCTTCAAGTTCCTTGGTGTCCACATCACCAACAAACTATCATGGTCCAAACACACCAAGACAGTTGTGAAGAGGGCACGATAACGCCTATTCCCCCTCCGAAGACTGAAAAGATTTGGCACGGGTCCTCACATGCTCAAAAAGTTATACAGCTGCACCATCGAGAGCATCCTGACTGGTTGCATCACCGCCTGGTATGGCAACTGCTCGGCCTCTGACCGAAAGGCACTACAGAGGGTTGTGTGTACGGCCCAGTACACCAAGCTTCCTGCCATCCAGGACCTCTATACCAGTCGGTGTCATAGGAAGGCCCAAGAAATTGCCAAGGACTCCAACCACCCTAGTCATAGATTGTTCTCTCTACTACCGCACGGCAAGCGGTACCGGAGCGCCTAGTTTAGGTCAAAAAGGCTTCTTAACAGATTCAACCCCCAAGCGATAAGACTCTTGAACAGTTATTCAAATGACTACCCTGACTATTTGCATTGTCCCCACACCCCATTTTTACACTGCTGCTACTCTGTTTATTATCCATGCATAGTCACTTTACCTCGACCTACATGTACATATTACCTCGCCTAACCGGTGCCCCGACACATTGACTCTGTACCGGTACCCCCTGTATATTAGCCTCGCTACTATTATTTTTTTGTTGCTCCTTAATTATTTGTTATATTTCTATTTTTCTTAACTGCATTGTTGGTTAAGAGCTTGTAAGTAAGCATTTCATTGTAAGGTCCACACCTGCTGTATTTGGCACGTGACATCAAATTGATTTATTCTAAAGTGGATTAAATATTAGGTCTGGTCTGGGCCAATTGAGGAAAGTCTCTGAATTAGCATATGAATCCTATAATTTAAAAATGGCCAATTTGTGTGGAATCAATTACCTTAATTTATCAGAGATGAAATTATATTTCAACCAAATTTAGCAGGAATGCTAATCTTGTCTCTTTCTAACTACAGATACAATCTGAGATGGTGGGCTTTGTGGATGGCTGAAATGACATGGAAAGACCCATCTTCAATTGGTTCACAGAACTCCATCCCTCTGTGCACATTGTGGAATGTGCTCTGAGGAGGGTTTATTCCCTATGGTAGACTATAGGTTCGTAAATCACATTATGGAAATTACATATAGACCTATTCACATCTCAGCACAGTACACTGATAGGCATTGACCAGATGAGATCTAACCATGCAAAATAACATTACTCATTTATGAACCTATGACATATTACAGCAGAAAACGAGATCATGTTTCTGATCATGTCCCTGCTTTTCTCTCCTCTAGTCATCCATTACAAGATGCTTGTGCTGGAACATTTGTGCTCTCTGTACATTGAAGGTATGTGTGGATGAGCCGTTCTCAGCTCTGCCCATCAGTGGACAAATGGAGCCAATCACCATTCCTCATACAGATGGGATGCTTTGTTTCCACGAGCCTACTCCGTAAATTGGATCGCGATTAAGATTAAACACGCTATGGCTTCGTTAACTATAACCTTCTCATCTCTAGACTACATCTCCTATCCATCCGTTATAAAAAATAAAATAAACTCACTGCACAATTTTAGAATTGGAACTCGAGATAATGACTATACTGTGAAAAGGTAATTTTGCTATAGCAAAGCTTCAATTGAGAAGCTGAAAAATATATAAATTGATGCCTCAGGCAACTACTCGTGGGTAACAATGTCAACGTAGGCTACATGCGCCCCCAGTATCCATGGATGCATCAGCAGGCACGTAGAGTATGTTTGGTAGGCTAAGTAATCATTCCTTGTTAGTCAATTATCAGAAACACCACGTATTGAATCGATACGTCTCCAATATTATGTAACAAATCGTATGCTTTGAATCTGGTAAACGGGTCATTCGGTAGTCAGTTATTTGCAACAGTGTATCTAACGTTAAATAGCCTAGGGGCTTAGCCTAGGCTACATATTGATATTCCTACGTGAGTCCTTATCAATAATCGACTATTTAGACATTTTAGATGATAATGTGCTCTTTGGACTAATGTCTTCAGATAACTTATTTTGTTGTATTCGACAAGTGCTATGACGAGCTTTTTAGATCTCTAGAGACACTACACATCCTCAGCAACGAAGCGGGAGCATTGTATGATCCAATGTCGCCACCCTATCACGCTTCCATGATAATTATCTGGACATTGTATCAAGTATAAAACTGTCACCTTTTCAACAGCTCATATGTGCCGATCCTATTCATTCGGTTCGGTTTGCTCGTTCTATGACTCAAACAACTGGTTACAAAAAATATATACAGGACACATCGACTTCACCAAGTACAGAAAGAGCAATTGTCGAGTCTCTCTTTTGCTAGACAACATATCAGCCACTTCAACACAACGGGATATAAATGTCTGGCCATGGCAATTCCTAGTCCTAAACTATAGGCAACTGAGGCCATTTTCGTGCAAGTGACTTTTTATTCGTTCTCTCACCCGCCTGGTCATTTGCTTGACAATAAACATTCTGTTTCACTTACCGATTGATATGTGAATTCCTGCTCCAAGAAACGTGACCAAAAATATGAAATAATAGCGTATTGTATCCATTGTCATAACAAATTACTCTGGGCAATTTCTCACCAACTTCTGTATTCTTTGCTTGGAGGAAAAAAAATGGTCTGATTGCCAACAACGCGAAAATACCCCGCCCACATGGAACTCCCCCAACCGCCCTTAACCTCTCTCTCATACCCAACCCCTTCTCACACTGGGCGTGTTCAAGCATGCAGACGGTAGTCGAAAATCAGTGAATGAAGTCGGGGGAGGTGCATCTGCGACAGCCGAAAGTCGGACACTGTAGTGGTTTCCCAACAGCAAAACTCAGATTAACATGGCAGCGTCAACATACGCTACATGACCAAACGTATGTGGACACCTGCTCATCTAACACATCATTCCAAAATCATGGGCATTAATATGGAGTTGGTCCCCCCCTTTGCTGCTATAATATCCTACACTATTCTGGGAAGGCTTTCCACTAGAATGTTCCACTGGAACAGTGTTGTGGGGATTTGCCTCCATTCAGCCACAAGAGCATTAGTGAAGTTGGGCACTGATGTTGGGCGATTAGGCCTGGCTCGCAGTCGGTGTTCCAATTCATGTTCGATGGAGTTAAGGTCAGGGCTCTATGCAGGCAGTCAAGTTCTTCCACAACGATCTCGACTAAACCATTTCTGTATGGATCTCGCTTTGTGTACAGGCACCACTTCTAAATAAATAATCTGGAAATAACAAGATTAAATATTTATCCAGCTGACAAAATATGGCTGCATCCCACTCCTAAATGAAACCCTATTTCCTATATAGTTCAAGTCCTTTGACCAGGGCCCATAGGGCTCAGGCAGTACATCTGCCTGCACTCCCAGGTGAGCAATTCAGCTGAGAACAAGAATAAGGTATTTGTAAATCAAAACACTATTACTGAGCTCAATGTAGAGAGAGAATAAAACCTGAATACAGAATGTCCTGACAGCTTGCCTTCTTCCTCAAGAGACAAAAGCTATTGAACAGAGAGAAACTAGAGTACAGAACATGATGAAAAGTAACACCAAGCAGAGAGCAGTCAAATTATTCTGTCCTTCACTCTATTTTAATATTTAGAGACAAGGAAAGTTATTCTCAGCCCACCATTGAAGTGAAGGGGGAGGGGGAGAAGGCCAGATGCATTACATGACCAAAGGTATGTGGACACCAGCTTGTAGTGTTCAATGGGGTTCAGGTCAGGGCTCTTTGCAGGCCAGTCAAGTTATTCCTCACCGATCTTGACAAACCATTTATTTTTGGAGCTTGCATTGTGCACGGGGGCATTGTAATGCTGAAACAGGAAAGGGCCTTCCCCAAACTGTTGCCACAAAGTTGGAAGCACAGAATCGTCTAGAATGTCATTGTATGCTGTAGTGTTAAGATTTCCCTTAAATGGAACTAAGGGTTTTAGCCCAAACCATGAAAAACAGCCCCAGACAATTATTCCTCCTCCACCAAACTTTACAGCTGGCACTATGCCTTGGGACAGGTAACGTTATCCTGGCATCCGCCAAACACAGATTTGTCCGTTGGACTGCCAGATGGTGAAGCGTGATTCATGCCTCCAGAGAACACATTTCCACTGCTCCAGAGTCCAATGGCGGCGAGCTTTTACTCCCCTCCAGCCAACACTTGGCATTGCGCACAGCTCTAAAGAAATTTGACAACCTGACTTGTTGGAAGTCATTGAGAAAGTCACTGAGCTGAGAAAGTCACTACTGCCAATGTTTGTCTATGGTGTGTGCTCGATTTTATACACCTGTAAGCAACGAGTGTGTCTGAAATAGCGGAATCCACTAGTTCAAAGGGGTGTCCAAATACTTTTGTATACGGTGTATTGTTTGTAAAAGTTTCTGTATAAACGTCTAAATAAACTTTTCTATACCCCATATCACAAACTGAAAACATATGTGCAAAAAAAAAATTTTTTTACCCCCCTTTTCAAGATATTCAATTGTTAGTAATTACTATCTTGTCGCTACAACATGGACTCCGAAACACAGCCCAACCAAGCCGCACTGACTGCGCTAGGCCAATTGTGCGTCGCCCCACGGACCTCCCGGTCGCGGCCGGCTGCGACAGAGCCTGGAGAACCCAGAGTCTCTTGTGGCACAGCTGGCGCTGCGATGCAGTGCCCTAGACCCCTGCACCACCCCGGAGACCCAATATGTGCACAACTAATTGGTTAGAAAGAGGTCTCAAATATAATTTTCAATTCTATCCCGATCATGTTTCAGTCCCATCTATGTTCATGTTCGAGTGGGTCAAACAAAAACACCCTAATGATTGGTTGACAAATATTGCCTCCAACAATGCAAGTGAGGGCTGCATTCATGGTGCAGTTAGTGAGAATAGAGGAAGAGGTGAAGCGAGAGGGATAACTGGGCCCAAAATCTGTCTTCTCCAGCAGGTGGCGATTTTTCATATTTTTTTATGGAGGTCAATGAGAGAGAGCGTCTAATTTGGTTAATGGGGAATTTCAATCTGGAGGAATCTGGGCATGTTTTCATCATGTCTGAGGCGTGCCTACGTCAGTGAGATGTGTTTCACACATAATTGCCCAGAAGTAGGGAAGTACTGGGCTTCGCGCGCTGAATGATACACCCTATGACGGCTTCTAGTCTATTGATATGGGGGTGTGATCTGAAAATAAATGTAGTCCTGCTTTGTGGCATTGCGCAAAGCCTGAGACAACCAAGTGTGGATAGTTCAAATCAAATTTTATTGGTCACATACACATATTTTGCAGATGCTAGTGTGGGTGTAGCAAACTTAATTATTATTAATTAGTGACCTTAAGTCATCAATCAAGAACAAGGGAGGAGTGAAAACCCGCAGACACACTGCCCTCCGTAGAATGAGTTTGACACCTGTGCTCTATGTGGTATTGATAACGCTATACGTTTTTGTGTGGGTAGATATGTTGTCCTAGTTCAGTAGAGCCATTGGACGTCTTTCAGCAATGTTTCTATCCCTGAATTCATTGCTAAATATACAAGCAGACACATTATTTCCAGTCTCTGAGACTACAACTCGTGTGGGGCGGTGCTTGGTGCTCTGGCCACATCCTCCCCCGAGGCAGGCTTTTTAAAAAGGGAGGCAGACATTAATTAACAACACAATCCTTTGGGCAAAACTGAAAGAACTGACGCAATGGCGTCAAGTGATTCCACCCAACGAATTTGACGATATACCATTTTTTGATGTTCTATTAGCTACATGGTGACATTCAACCATTGATGTTTCAACTGGAATATAGGAAAGAGGATTAGAAAGAAATACTTGGATTTAGCTATATCCGATGCCAGCACCAAGAGGGCAGATGACAAATACGGAGGCTAGCTAAGTAAGTAATTTTTCCTGCAAGCCACCTAGCTAGTTAGATCACTTTAGTTTATCTACTGAAACCTATTTTGTGTATTGCTGGCTAACAGACTGTTTCAGTGGAGGGAAATCAAAAAACAATTGTTTGCTAACTTAGATAGCTAGCTAAGTTAGCTAAACAACTACAGGTCTACAGTCTTAGATATGGCTACTAAACAGCAAGCTACAAAGTTACAACCAGCTACCTAAAGCTAGGTTTACCAACAAACATTAGCACATGACTGGAGTTGGCTGGTTGGTTAGCCTGGCGCCTGCTAATTTATGTGCCATGCCTCACGTTTAACTTGTTAGCAAACGTTTAACATCAGCAACTGTAAATCTACTAGCTAGTTATGTAACATAATTGCCGAGTTTTGAGATTGATTATGACAGTGGATGCATTTCAATCTCACAAAATTATAGGCATGACACAAGATAAGACTCCAAACAGATGTAAATAACAATTATTGCATATCCAGTAAACTAGCTAGCTAAGTTTACTAGCTAATAGTGATAAGATACAATAACAATTTACGGTTGTAAATCTCTAAAACTGATAAGCTGGTTTTACTATAAAAATATGTGCCTAAGCATGCCTGATAGACATGGCTGTAGCTAAAAACTAATTTTACTAAACTAAATTAATTTTAGTAAACTAAAATGTATTCTATATTTTTGGTGGTGGCAGCATCATGCAGTGGGGATGTTTTTCAGTGGCAGGGACTGGGAGACTAGTCCTAGTGCACTGGGTGCGTTGAGGAGTCCAAACGGCATGACCAGGTACTCAGTGTCCACTGGCAGGGTCGCAGGGTCTTGAGCTTCCCCACAAAGAAAAATCCTGCACTAGCAGGAGAGGCAGAAGGACGAACACTCCCAACAGCCAGAGAGTCCTCGATGTACTCCTCCATGGCCTTGGTCTCAGGACCAGACATGGAATTTAGCCGGCCTCGAGGCAGTGTGGTGCCCGGGAGGAGGTAAATAGCACAATCGGCAGGACGATGTGGAGGAAGGGAGGTAGCACGAGCCTTGCTGAAAGCCTCCAGGAGGTCATGGTATTCTGCGCGAATGGCAGAGCGATCTGAGGCTGTACTCAATCCTGGAGGCAGACATTCTGGGGAAGGCTGTGCCGCCTTCAGGCAATGTGAATGGCAGAATGGGCTCCAACTCAGGATTGAACCCGTGGTCCAGTCAATATCCGGGTTGTGCTTCTGGAGCCAAGAAAAGCCCAAAACAATAGTGATGTGTGGAGACTCAATGAGAAGCTGTATTGACTCACTGTGGTTTCCAGATATCCGCATATTAATGGGAACTGTGCTGTGTGTAACTCTTCCAATGGAGTGGCCGTCCAGTGCCCTGGCATCCATGGGAACGGAGAGGAGTTGAGGAGAGATACTTAGTTCCGATAGAAGGGTAGCGTCCATGAAACGCATCTGCACCAGAGTCAATGAGCACCCGGAGAGACTTAGGCTGGTCTCCCCACAGCAAGATCACATAAAAATCGAGTTTGGGTAATGGGAATTAAAGGGTTCCCAGTCAGGCTCACCAGTGTACTTGTACCTACTAAGGATTCAGGTCTCTTCACTGGGCAGGTGGCTATGTAATGCCCTACAGCACCACAATACGGACAACAATTAGAGCTTAGCCTGCGTGAACGTTCCCTAGGCGATAATCTCTCTTCCCAGTTGCATAGGTTCCGGTGTATCCGACTCACCTGTCATCGATGATTCTCAAGAGAGCTCGGGTGGCCTCGGATCCTCTCGGAAAAACAGCTTTTGGGGACTTCCGGATTCCTTCGGAGGTAAGCGAGCCGCAGCAAATGGATGAGTGTGACCTAGGCCAGACCTCGCACTCCTGCGTTCCCGTAGACATCCATCAATCCTAATGGTGAGGGCGATGAGGGAATCGAGGTCCACCAGAAACTCCCAAGCAGCTAGCTCATCTTTATCACCTCTGATAATCCGTGAAGGAAGGTATCGAATAGGGACTCCGGATTCCAGACACTCTCGGCGGCCAACGTGCGAAAGTCTTGCCGTAATTCAAGTAGTTCAGGCCACCTCTCTCCCGGATACCGGAGAATTGGAAACCTTCCTCACCTCTGTCATGAAGTCTTCCAAATCACAACAAATAGCGGATTGATGCTCCCAAACTGCTGTAGCCCAGGGGAGCGCCCTTCCCGACATTAGCGTAATAATATACACTATCTTCAACCAATCCAAAGGGAACGAAGATCGCTGCAGCTCAAAAATGAGGAAAGAAAACCCTGGGTTCCGGGATCCCTAGAATATCGCTCCGGAGGAGGTAAGCGGGGTTCTCGGGGAGCCGAGGTAGGCTGTTCAAACCCACCACTAATAGTGAAAAGCTCACTGGGTGTTTGGGGGGGGTGTGTCTCGGAGGTGGCAGACTGTCTATGAGCTAACTCCCTGATTTGCGCCATAATAGCCTTGAACCCTTTGTCGTGGCGAAGCCCTTCCAAAAGGTCTAGCAGTAGCTCCTCATGTCTCCCAATGGTGGCTCCCTATAGGGAGACAGCGTGGCGGAGCTGATCCAAGTCTGCTGGATCTGTCATGTCCAGTTCATACTATAAGGGCACAGGGCGAGACCCAGATGCAGACACGGGAGGCAGATGATTCGAGTCTATGATATTTATTATAACCCAATGGGCAGACAAGAGAATGGTCGTGGACAGGCAAAATATCATAAACACGGTCAGAGTCCAGGAGGTACAGAGTGGCAGGTAGGCTTGAGGTCAATGCAAGGCAGTATGGTCAAGCAGGCTGCTTCAGAGTCAAGGCAGGCAAGGGTCAAAACCGGGAGAACTAGTAAAAGAGAGATAAGAAAAAGCAGAAGCACGGAAAAACACGCTGGTTGACTTGACAGACAAGA
Source organism: Oncorhynchus mykiss (assembly GCF_013265735.2). Taxonomy (NCBI): domain Eukaryota; kingdom Metazoa; phylum Chordata; class Actinopteri; order Salmoniformes; family Salmonidae; genus Oncorhynchus; species Oncorhynchus mykiss. The sequence continues at coordinate 66,338,372 of NC_048572.1, forward strand.
CAAACTGGCAACAGACAAACGGAACACCTGAATAAATACCCAGGGACTAATGGGAAAAACAAGTGACACCTGGAGGTGGGTGGAGACAATCAAAGACAGGTGAAACAGATCAGTGCGTGGCAGTTTTAGATTCAGGGAAACAATGACACATTCAGAGAACACTGTTCACAAGAAGAACGTCTATATAATAAAATGACTGTGGTCAATGAATAATTCAAAACAGAAACATAGAAGTCTTCCATTTGCACTGAGGTGGTACTGTATCATTGCACATGTAAGAAACACCTAGTCAGTCATCCAGTAAGACCGATTTGATAACCCGTTGAGCCACAAACCAGAAATATGTTTAAATGTCACCACCCAGATTTATAAAGCTGTATCAGCGCTCATATCAAATTATGCTGAGGTGTTTTATTTGAGGTTCACGTCCCAATCCCACTTTCAACAACACTATCGGTAAAGTGAGATGGTGTGCTACCATCTAGTGCACATTTGGTGTAAATGCATTTATTGACACAAATTAAATTAAGCTCCACATTAAATTAATAGCCAAGACTTTTTAAAAAAAACATTTATTCACTGAGCACCAGTCAATGAGTACATAGTTTCTCTGAATCACTGTAACAGCTATTCAAATATCTAGTTCTCAATCATAGATTTGTTTAAAGTACATCTACAGTAAGTCAATTAGTGGAATACCGTACAAAAACAACTATTTCATGGTGATAGCGCAGGCAGATTGAACATATATATATATATATATATATATATATATATATATATATATATATATATATATATTTTGTTCAATTTAATTTTCAAAGTGAACCTATGTGCTGCCACATTTTAAGATTATGTGCTGTTACAGTATAAATAAAATACGAAACTTAGAATTCAACTTAAATACTAAGACAAAGTCGCTCGCAACAGAAAAACCCTTAATTTTCACAGACAAAAAGCCTTCATGGATATGGAAACCCCAAACTATTCAAATAAACTCAGTGCATCTAAATGACTTCAAGGCTTGAGGGAGCAACACATGGTTCCCTTGTCTGAATAGATCCTGGCATTTCATTATTCTTTTTTATCACGGAAAACAGAAAAATCAGTCGTCCTAATTTCATCATATTGTTTGTTTTGGGGTCTGATACAGTAAACCACAAAAGGTTAGAATGGTTGCTGTCTCTATGCAAACTACTCTACTAGGCACTTAAGAATAAGACTCGAATGAGCAAACCAACAAAAATAAACCGTGTTAAAGGCTACTCCTGCAGAAACAATGTGGGTTAGTCGGTTGGTTGCTGATCACCAGTTCTTTGGCATTCCTTCAGTCAAATTGAAACACAATGAATTGGAGTGATGCAGTGCTTTTGACAGGAAGTAATTTACATTATATTTACACCTTTCTTAAAGAAACAGTAAACATACATTAGTGACCAGTGCAATGTAGTGATGCTGTGTTGATGAGAGTTTAATATTGAGAGGTGAATGAACAGAGGGAGTTTCATCTGTGGTCAGTATGAAGCTGCTCTGTCTTTTTGTGGTAGAGATGTGAGTGCTGTGGTGTGTGATAGCGCCTCATGTTGTCCAGCACATAGCTGCTCTATGTTAATAGGAGACGTATGTGTGTGTGTTTGTGAGAGAGTATACTAGATGTATGTGTGTTGATGTTAATTAGACCTCCTGTGGTCAATGTAGCTGTTCTCGATACACAGCACTATGAAATGGTTGGAGCAGCTGCGGGTGTGTTGGCCCAGAAGTCTGCCTGTCTGGAGGAGCGAAGCCTGGCCCGTCACCGCCATGTCACCCGCCCGCCACGCCTCACAGTAGTTAGTGGTCATACGGATGCCCACCGTACTGGAGCCATGCCACACCAGCTTCTGAGGCCTGCATTCACAGAAAACACACACTGAGAGTTACACACAGACCTATGCCATTTTACATTTACAGACACTCCTATCCAGAGTGACTTGCATCAGTGTTCACCTAAATATCCCAATCTGTGATTGTTTTCTGTGTGTGTTTTAAGGGGTCAGCCAAAGCTGGTCACTCACCAAGTAGGGTCCGTCATGACGTTCCGTCCTTCAAAGGAGTAGATGGGGATGGATGGGTCAAACACGCCTCCGTTCCCAGAGAATATGTTCATCCAGCTGCTATAGATCACCTCTCCCTGTGGAAAAGATGTGGTTAAAGCCACATTTACAGTCACATACTTCCTGTAGTTCAGAAAGGAAACACCACGTATAAATATATTTAACTATTTATTAAAGAATGAATAATGCAAATCTTGGTAATATAGGCTCTGCTCCTTCAGGGTAGCTCACTGTGCAAGCAAAGTATCAATATTTAAAATGACCTACAAGCAGGGATGGCTATACCAATTCCCTAGCAGGAAAACAGAATCTAACATGTGGAGGCTGGGGTGGTGGGAGCAAAAGAAGCATATGCAGACTAGCAGCAAGCGGCAGCAGGATGTGTGAGCAGAACCGGTCAGATGAAATAGACCGCCAAATAAGGTAAGCGTGATTGTTACTAGCATCTAATTGGTGCAATCTCAGCTGACGCATCAGCTAGCCGGTTTTCGGTTTCCCTTTCTGAACTGGCTTCGCTTTAATTTCAACAACCGCATCATAACCAAAAAAACTCAGGACCTATCAGTCCATTGTTTATGTTTTAGTTGTCATAAGAGACAACAGCTGTACCTTGAGGTTGATGACGGGCATGTTGTAGCGGTCTCCCTTCTTGACGATGGTGGCCAGGTCCTGGAGGTGTGAGGACAAGAAGGCTCTGTAGGTGGCAGTGAGACCCATGGCTCGGGCCTGCTGGTAGCACTGGAAGTCTGCTCCCCGGATGCCACGCATGTCCCCAGAGAACGGAGCATTCAGGGCCACCAGGTGCAGCTGAGGGGGGCAAAAGTCAATGGAAGTAACCATTGCCAACAGCTCAAGCTAGTCCACGGTGACTGCAACTGAGAGGTATAAATGCGCAACTGAGAGGTATAAATTCCACCTTACCGCTGGTACTGAGTGTACTGTATGAGGTAGGACATTATAGTTGGGCACGTAGCTAGTTCCAACTAGTTCCTAAAAAAACAAGCGCAGATTGACACTGAATGAATAATGAAATCATAAATGAAATATTCATAACAAACTGAAGAGAGCAGATATAATGCGCAGTGTAACCACAGTACCTGGCTGTGTGGCCTGTGGGGTATGGTGCGATCTCCTGGTCTGCTCAGGGCCTGGGACACTGCAGAGGATGGGCTCTCTGCTGGGACGAGGATGAGCTCACCAAGCTGGGGAGACAGGACACACCACACTGAATAAGCACAGGCAACATCACATTTTATATTTTTTTGCTACATTTAGCCATATCAAAGGCTCTAATTAACTGGAGACATCACTGTGGGACTGTAAAGGCATGCAGTACCTGAACCTTGCGCCAGCCATCTCTAGTTCTAACGTAGAGTTCTCCCTTGTCTGAGACATATGCCATCGAGCCCTCTGCAGCACGGTGGCTCTCCCTTATCAAACTGTTGGTGTTCCTGTATGTGGACACCTGGTGCGAGAAGAGAGGAAGTTCACACTGAATCCTCTGGACATAGACAACGCTGCTCAAGCCAATCCATGGTGACAATGTGAGAACTAGTGCACACGCAAACCCACACACACAAGTCGGTAAACACATACACACATTTCTTTATGTTGACTTGGTGAGTATATAAGGAAGTACCCTACTGGTTGCCTTACCGGGTTTTCATAGCCAGTAATCCCAGGAGGACCGGGAGGCCCAGGTGGGCCGGGAATACTCACAGCTGAAAAATAGAACAGTCATACAAAGGTATCGCAGTGTACTGTAGGTCGACTAAACATACATTTGTGCTTTTCAAATGCATACATATGGAACTTGACAGCAACGCTAAGTTTAAGATGTTGTATTTTAGCGAGCACACCATGCACAGTTACCTGAACCATAGACAGGGGGTGGTCCAGGGGGTCCGGCAGGGCCAGGGGGCCCCCGAGAGCCTGGTCGTCCAATGCCAAGAACCCCTGGTTCACCAGGAGCTCCAGGATGACCAACGGTGCCAATGACGGACTCACCTTTTGGCCCCTACATAAGCATATACAAAATGTACATTTGACAGTGTCTCTGACCATTACTGAAATGTCTAAGTAATAGGTGTATCATGTATTTACATTGACTATAGTTTGTAAAATGTATACTGTACTTTTGAGTATTTTGAGCCTGGAATTACTCACCACAAGGCCTGATCTCCCAGGAAGACCTGGAGGGCCAGGCAACCCAGGTTCACCCTGGTCTCCTTTCATTCCTTCATAGCCCATGTCTCCTTTTTCTCCCTGAGGAACAAACAGTTTGGTTGAATCAGACTGTTAATGTATTATCACATGCATAAGATTTACATAACATACATTTCCACTACTTATACAGTGAGTTTTGAACTGGTAAATGTTCTTCAAAGAAGTTAAGGTAAAATACTCACTACAAAGCCTTCTGGTAGAATATCATCTGATGAGGGAGAACACACATCTTATATGTCATCTTGTATGTCGGTTGCAAACACGTCTGAGGACGCTCATGGAAACAGTTTCGGTTCTAATCAAGTGCGATTATTGCCAACAAACAAGTTAAATGGAGGAGAAACTGCACCCCTGGCTGCACATGCATACCTGGTTCTCCAGGCATTCCAGGAAGTCCAACATCTCCCTTTTCCCCTTTAGCACCTCCGTTTCTTCTCCTGCCACCTTCACAGAAATACAGTACAGGTGTATGAGACCACTGAGCTCATCTGTATGTATATGTTGAAAATATTTGTCCATAGACTAGTGATCATACGGTTATGATGATCACCCTGTATGCTCAGATTCATTTTCACAAGAGTATAATGTATGCCTTGCGCACAATGGAATATCTGATGACTTACCTTGTGACGACCCTTTGCTGCCATTAACCTACAAGTCAAAATGGTATGGTTATTGTGGAAGGATTTTACGGTTAAAATATGAAATTATACCCACAACCAGATCCACCACCAAATAATCAACAATAAAACAGCTTTACATCCTATACACAACAGGTATAGTTGTTTTGTTTCAGTCAAGATGGCCATTCAAAAATGTCTGAAAATCAAAAGACATGTTATAGGAGAGAGATTTGTAATTACATCCAAACATCCATGCCAGCCTAATTGGCATCCAAACATCCATGCCAGCCTAATTGGCATCCAAACATCCATGCCAGCCTAATTGGCATCCAAACATCCATGCCAGCCTTGCACACAAAAGTTAAACATAGAATGAGGACAAGGATGGCAAGAGGTAGTAAGGAACTCGGTTTAATGTTCTTATTTTGGTTGGTCACCTTGAATCACAGGAGTTAGCCTTAACATTTTAGCACTGTAAAGCTAAAAAACAACAACAGATAAAACCACATGCAACAGCAACATGCCGGGGGTAGAAACCTTCCACCCCGCCAAACCAGGGCTCAGAGTTAAGGAACAAGAACACTCGAGGGGAATTTTTACACCGTCAGCATAAAGCAGGCAGAAAATTGATTTTTTTCTTCTTCATAGATTCTAAAATGTATGTATTGAAGTCAATATGGCTAGTTAGTGTGGTTGAGATATATAAATATATGTAAAGTGACTATGATGTCACATGACCTTCTGACCTGCGGAGAAGCAGGAGCCAGCTTTATGCTATCGTGAGGACCACCACAAACCCAGGAAACACGGAGGGAGACAGCACGGCTGCAGACAGGAGGGGAGGGAAGGGAGGGGCTGCCTGTTAGGGGTAAGAGCCCACGGACTTACATGCGCCGCCACACCCAAAGAGCCTTAAAGGGGCTCAAACACAAACTTACTGGTGTTTTGCAGAACGGTCTGGGACGGACCGGAAAAACTGTCTTTAAGATTCAGAGGAAAATTATGACATCAGCATTGATATTGACGACATCTGGATATCCAATGAAAGCGAGTTCTTCATGTGTTGACATTAGATCATTACTGGAGACAAACTACCATTTTGTTGTTCTGTTTTGTTTGTCTCCGGTGTGTCTTGTTGCTTCTATATGAACATTGCTACTAAATCAAAGGACCAATCTCTTCCATAGCGCATACTAATTATAGTAGAGAAACAGCAATGACATCAATGTGTACTTATACAGCAATGACATCAATGTGTACTTATACAGCAATGACATCAATGTGTACTTATACAGGCATACTGTACTTACTCCATTGAGCCCTGTTACTGGTCCTGGGGGTCCGGGAGGGCCAGGAGGACCAGGAAGTCCCTACAAACACAATCACACAGATCAATCAATCACAGTCAATGACACCTCACTTTTCTGTCACTTAGTTGATTGTACTGTACTCGCATAAAATCATGTTTTAAGATGGCGATTCTTACTGGTTGACCAATGGCATCTCCCTGGTCTCCCTTCTTCCCTGCCATTCCAGGTCGCCCCTGCGGAGGTAAGAAGGCCAACACTTAAACAGGGAAAGTTACATTGACTCATCTTTTACTCAACCAAATTAAAACAGCAGAGGGTTGACAAAAAGCACTGACCGGTCGACCAGGGAACCCGTATTCTCCCTTTTGTCCAGTTGGTCCAATTGGTCCCTGAAAAATAACATGCTTTTCTATAATTTCACGTTCACCCACTACTAGACAGTAGATGTTTACAGTTGTTACAGATACCAATATGTATAATACAAGTGTACATTTCTATAGAGCATTATTTTATGCTTTTACAAGGCATCATTGACTTACCATGACACCATAAGCTCCAGGGAAGCCACGCTCACCCTGTGAAAAGCACACCGACATGGTCAGAGCACCTAATCATCAGAAAACCACTACCATACAGTGACCTTTAACCCTAGAGGTAGAGAGAGGAGTCACCTTGATTCCTTTTGGTCCCCGAGGCCCCCTGACACTTGTCAACACAGTTCCATCGGCAGCGATAGTGACACCAGCTTCCCCTTTCGCACCCTATGAGGAGGAAATACATAGCAGACACATAGACATGATCATCAGGTCTTGGTTAGGTTGTTAAAGTCCTATCTGATGTAAGATCCATGAAGTAGTACTTATCTGGCATGGAGGGACAGTAAACATTAACAGAGCTTCTGATCCTTACCTTCATTCCTGGTGGACCTTGAAAACCAGGAAGCCCACTGTCACCCTTTGGTCCTCTTGGGCCCTGGGCAAAGACCACAATAATAATTATGGACAGAGAAGATAAGCATATTAGAGCATATTTACTTATAGTGGCTGAGTCAAAATATGTTATATTCAGAACTACAGACTCTTATCATTATGATAAGGAACCTACCCAATTCCTTCCCATGGAAGCAAAGACAAAATTAAATCAGCATGGTATTTACAGTAGTACATAAATATACAATCCATCCTGAATGTTATATATGGGGTTGGGTTGTTCCACTAATTCGGTGCCTTTTGAGAAGTGTACCTTGGTCAAATTATTTTTTTGATTTCACCTAATTTGAACATTCTGTCATAAAGACCACATGTCTAATTTCATAAAAAACATGTTTTCCCATCTTAAGAGGTTAATAAAAAATAAAGTAACAGGGTTGACCGTTGACGATTTCTTCTTAAAGCAGCCATAAATCGCATTGTGACAGGGGGAATGGAAGCTTGTTGTGTGCAGCAGGGATTGGCAATTGAATGCAAGCTTCACCCCAAAAATCTAATTGTTAAATCATGTTATGCTCGACCCACTCAGTTTTCCACCACAAAACACCAGAAAATTGCCAAAAATAGTAGAACCAGCTCACCTGCTTTTACTCTATGATTTGAATATTAGATGTTCAATGTTTCTTTTGAAAAAAAAACTGTTTCACCATATTACGAGTTCAGTTCACGTAACAGCTTTGACCTTGAGGGACAGACGTACTGTAAATGAATCACTTGTCACATCAAATAAATAATAATCATCAGAAATGACTTTGTCAAAGCAACAAAATAACTAGGGTTTTACAATGCAGGTGAAACTTGGACGTTTTGGGATTAAGTGGGTTACAGGGTTGATGGAGGGACATGTCAAAATGCTGAATATTGGCACTTCAGCAAGACTTTATTCATATAAAAAAAACAGATTTATTGAATTCTCCATGTGGTCCATATTAAACAGCACAGACTTTTAAAATGCAATATTAGTGCACAATTTTTACTTAAAATATCAAAGAAAGGGCACTCTTTTCGTGGAACAACCCAGTAATCACATATTAAGTATGGAGTTGCTCTTACAGGGAATCCTGCTCTGCCAGGCTCGCCTTCAGGGCCCTGTGACATGCAACAAAACACACACAGGCAGGCAGCAGGACTGGGTCAGCATAGCTGTCAATCACATGCAATAATAAAGTAGCATGCAGCGTCTTTGCAGAATATACTAGCATGATAGCATCCATCTCACAAAATACAGCAGAAACATTTCCAAGGCTGTAATGTAAGAACAAGCTTTTAAAACTGATAACATCATAGTTAAGTGTATGTGTATGCATTATGTAAGTAGGCGAAGCATATGCATTGTATAAGTAGCCTGTGTTATGGATCAAGTATGCATTATGGTTGTTTGGGTGGTTAGGTTGACCCTTAGCTGAGTATCTCTAGTAAATAGGCATGGCAATTGAAAACAGGCCATTCTGGCTTCATACATGACAGATGTGAATGAATAATTAGCATCATTGCCCATGCATGAAATAGCAATAAATGCAAACTGCCCTGAGGCATATTGATATGTGCCATGCTCCAGCATCCAGACTATTTCATGTAAAGCATAATGGATATTGCCATTTAAATATAATGGGCGAGTTTCAGAAATACATCAAATTAACATTGTGCTACTTACCATTGGGCCAGGGGGCCCACGTATCTCAGTGATGTTAAACATGCCCTCTGTATTGTTCAGGAGGAGCTGAGGATAAACATATGACATATTGATTACAGTAGCAAATCTAATGTAGCTATACTAGCTGTAAGCTTTACATACTGTACAAACTATGAATATATTAAAACCATGTGGATGGTGACAGGCAACTCAAGTTACTTCCTGTTATGAATGCTCATGAAGTTAATAACCCTTAATAAACGACAACAGCTCTATTCCTGTTCAATGTGTGTGTGTGATTTGTGAAACAGCACTCAGACAGGGGATGAGAGGTGTGTGGGGTGGACGTACCTCCTGCAGATTGATAATTGGTCCTGGAGGGCCGGGAGGACCAGGAGGACCAGGTACATTGTGTCCATCAGGACCACACTCCCCCTGTAAGACACCGCACACAGGAGAGTTAGGACAAAGAACCCCCATGAACTCAACAAGCCATTTGAATGACACAACCAAAGATGGTCTATAATGTTGTAACAGGCTTTGATACAACCACAAGTATTATATGATGAACATATGATGAACAGAAGAACAGCCCACATCAGGGTTAGTTTGGAGTCGTTCTGCTGTCTAACACTAACATACCTTTGGTCCTGGATCACCTTTGTCTCCTTTCAATCCCTGCAGAGACAAGCACACACAACACAGTTAAAAATATTAGACAGGTAGTAGTTGAGGTTTAGCTAGCTACAAACTTTAAATTCATGGTTACTGCAGATGATGCTATACTTTCTGGTTCAATACTGACCCTGGCGCCTGGTAACCCAGCTAGCCCTTGGAGTCCCTCAGGTCCAGAAGCACCAGGCTCACCCTGAAAAGAGACAGAACAAAGGTGAAGACACATCCACCAATGTCCACTAATAATATTGTAGAAGATGGTGTAAGAGAGATGCAACCAACCTTCACTGACAACCCAGGAGCCCCATCCTTCCCATCTTCACCCTGTAGAAAACAGACAGGATATAAAACTGATCAGATTTCCATGTGAACCTAGTTTTTTCCACAGCCTAGTTATTTTCCTCGTTTGTAATCCTACCTTTGGTCCTGCAGGGCCAGGGAGACCAGGAGGTCCCTACAGAAGAGAGTAGATAACAACAGTTATTCCCATGGATCTCAAGGTGAAATACAATGTAAAATGACTTCAAAACTACAGGAGACACACACATATACCAATCTCAATCACCTGAGGGCCTTTGAGTTCTGTGCCAAGGACCATGTCATTCTTCCCAGACCCCTCCACATCCTGCAAGCACCAACACACAACATTATTGCATTCAGAATTAATAGAGACAAAACAAGACAACAGTATGATGGGAAACTGACTCAACAGTAAAATCAACAAAACAGCACCTCGACAAAAAATCCTCCTCCTGGGGGTCCGGGGGGGCCAGGCAGCCCCCGAGGTCCAGGGTCGCCCGTCTTCCCCTCTGGTCCCATTGGTCCTGTAGCTCCTGTCAGCCCTGGGTCACCTGATACACCCTGCGAGGAAGAACAGACCCATTTAACTGACTATGAAGAACAAAGTATAGTTTTGACTTAAAATGACAACACCTAAAGTAGATGCTTCTGCATGTCAACAGCATGATTAGGAACAAAGCTCTCATTGGTTGATTTATGCATTTTATAATTGATAACTGAGTTGTCAGATGGTTAAAATACCATTGGTCCGTTTGGTCCAGCTAGTCCTTGTTCACCCTATGTGAGGAAAATAGATAGATTTGAGCAAGCATTTGCAATGGACATGGTAATATGGGATCTAGCCAGCTAATTTCCCTTGTAAAATACAAACAATAGCCTCCTGAGTTACTGTCATCTTACCTTCAGACCTGTAGGCCCTGTCAACCCAGCATCCCCATCCAGACCAGTAGGACCCTTAAATCAACAGCAGAGAGATGTGATGTCACAACCGTCGCTCTCTGAATCTCCTACACATAAAGGTCACACAAGTGACTAGTCAACCATGACCAAGACTGTCTTGCTTTTCTTAGTGTCATAGTATCTACCATATGTACCATTGCAAAGATAACTTCCAAGTCATTTAAAAGGTTTCTCATAATTATTCATGATGAGATTATTTTTTCAATTACTTTAATCCAACAGAATTAGTTACTTTTCATCATAAAATATGATATTCTACTTTCTCAATAGGTTGAACAACATTTTTAATACATCTTAGCCAGCCGGTGCCACCATTTTCCCTTTGCCATTCCTGAAGGAACAACATGGCTCATCGACTGTAAAAAATAAAAGTGCAAGCTCCATCAATGCAGTTAGTGAAAGCACGCACGCAACAGACTTATATAAAAAGGAAGGTTCTCTCCAATGTAGCTGGACCATGTTTGATGTATGAAACACATACTGTAGCTCAAGCTCAATGTCCATCAAGGCAGTTAAAGTCAAACCTGGGTTGTTTCTCATTTAATGAGAGGATGGGGGATGAGCATAGAGCCTTGATGGTTTCATAGATGGGTAAACAACTATAAGCAGAAGCCAATAAGCGCGCGCGCACACACACACACACACACACACACACACACACACACAGTAAGTTAAATGGGCCAGGCTGTTAGAAAACATGGTTGGAGAGTACAGTCTTCCTTTTCAAGCCTACTGGTTCAGTAACGGAACCAGGGCAATACCTCGCCAGACCCAAGCCCAGAGCCGAACAACCCTGAGCCAAACTCAGAGCCAAATGCAGAGCCCGAACCAGAACCACTAAACCAATCCTCAATCACCTGAAACAATAAAGGCCAGGGACAGCCAGGTCAATAACAACAGAGAGTAGAGAGGAAACCACTGTCAGCTACAATGCATGCATACACATATAGACTATAAAATAACATTTACAATACAAAACAAAAGTGGGAACATCAACAGTTGGTAACCGGTGGAAACGGGGAACCATCCATAATGGATCTTAATAAGGATAACGTGGGACAGAGAGAGATCTCACCGGTGGTCCAGGTTTCCCAACAAGGCCGTCTCTGCCAGGTGGCCCTGGAGAACCTGGTTGTCCAGGGAATGAGCCCTCGGAGGCTTCGAAGAAACGGGTGGGACCAGGCGGGCCAGGTTGACCTGGAGGGCCGGGAGGACCAGGGGAACCCTAGGAGAGAGAGGACACCTCACTAAAATCACCACATCACTATAGTGGAGTGGTCTCAACTCTATGTGATCAGATGAAACACCCCTATCTGCTGGATATGGGATGCCATAGCACACATTTAACACAGAGAGGTAAATATGCTTAGCCTCTTACTACCAGCCTGATATCGCAAGTTTATTTAAATATGTGATTCCATGTAGTGAAACATATTTATGAGAGCTTGCGAGATCAGGCTGGTAATACGAGGCTCAAATACTCATCCTAGAGACGTTTTATTAGAGAGAAAAAACATAACAGATTGTGGAAGGACCACCAGAGGGCAGGCTGAGCTCACTGATAGTAGCCCAACAAGGCATGTGAGACAAGGTAACCAGAAGCAATTAAGCACAGCTGACAGTACTAATGACATATTCTCTTTCCCCTATAAGAGAGAGGAGGGAACCAGCAGGAAAGGGGAAGAAGATAAACTATCTAGAATGGCTACCAAGAGAGGGGAGCTATCCAAGAAGAGCCATTAAGACGGTGACAAATCTGTGATTGTTGTTATAGTTGAAAGATAATCGTCTCTTGTGTTCCTGTGTCATCTAAAGAAGAATGTGTATGTTGTTCCTTGGGAGACTCTCATTGATTGTGTTGGAGTGTTTGTATTGACAGAAATCTCTCAATAGAGAACTGTGTTCAATCAAGAGAACCTACTCCTGACTCGTTTATTCCACCTTTCCGCTTTAGAGTGACACCAAATGACTTGGTCCGCTCACAAGATAGACTGACAGCAGAATGACAGATTAGAAGAATGTTCTTACTCTGATAAATTCTGTATCGTCAAGGTCCCCAAAGCCAGAGCCGAGTGCATCTTCTCCATACTGTAATTCAAAGGAAAACAAGCAATTAAACAAATCCCCAGTTCAATCCAATGTTTCCAGGATGTTACACTGACACCCACCGGTACACTGTGAGATTTGAGTGGTCCGGGAGGGCCTGGAGGCCCCGGTAAGCCTACTCCTGTGTCCCCCTGTACAGAAGAGAACATGGTAAGACTAACTGCCTATCTCATACACAAATATATATAATTATTTAGTTGTAATTATTGTACCTTATCTCCTTTGACTCCAACCTCTCCTGCCAACCCTGGGAATCCATAAGGTCCTCTTTGTCCCTGTGGGGATTAACATAGGTCATATTTACATCATAGGTCATACAGTATATTTCTATAATAACATAACAAAACCATACACATTTGACACAAGACCAGATGTACTCACTGGGTCTCCATCTTCACCCTTGCTTCCCTGAAATGAGAACAGTCCTTAGATGTATCTGTTCAATCTTATCAAGTAAAGATAATAGAAAACATAATCAAACATGTACTAGTATCACAGAGTAATGGGAGATTATAATGAGGTAAAGCTTACAGGCTGTCCGTCCTTCCCTGGCACCCCAGGGGCCCCTGAAGGCCCCTGAGGGCCCCTTGGTCCTAGGTGGCCGTGTCCAGACCTATCCTCAGAGGGATTGGAAGGGCCAGGGGGGCCACGGGGGCCAGCAGGACCCATAGGCCCAGGCTCTCCTCGCTCTCCTTTCTGTCCGTAGCTAAGAGGCCTGCCCTGAGGATCAGCAGGAGAACATTGTGTAGAATCTATTAAATACTGAATAACTTAAGCTGAATAACTTAAGCATTTAAAGCAGATCAGGGTTTGAGGCACGTTACTTGTAATAATCTTAGCTATTACTTACATCCCCTGACCTCTCCCCTGGCTCCTCTGTTTGGTGGGGTCCTGAGAGGAAAAAGCGACACCAATAGGATTCACCAATGAGGCTTCAATTAATGCTAACCATTGAGGGATATTTGATATTTTCAAACAACAAACGCTCTAGCCACTAGACTACCTGGGGTGGCAGGTAGCCTAGTGGTTAGAGCGTTGGACTAGTAACTGAAAGGTTGCAAGATCGAATCCTGAGCTGACAAGGTAATAATCTGTTATTGTGCCACAGTTAACCCACTGTTCCTAGGCTGTTATTGAAAAAAATAAACATTGTCTTAACTGACTTGTCTAGTTAAATAAATGTAACCTTTAAAAAAAACTAGAATAGCCAATGAGAGACAAATAAGATTGATCAATGCAAAGGGAAAATCTAATAATTTACAGTCACCAGGTGAGTTAAATCAAGCTTGCCAATCAAGTTATTTGAAAGTGCCCTGTAATGCCATGACATGATTGGTTAAGATCAGAGTATGGTGAACCTGCCTTCCCCACCTTCGAGCAGCATCTCCTGATGTGCTTTGTTTGTGGGGGTCAGGTGAACAGTGTACTCATCTAGCTCCAACTCTGGAGACTCTGTGGGTGGAGCTCGCACTGGCACGCTTAGCATGTCCTCTGGCTGGAGGGAAAGAAAATCAGGGAGGGAGATATTGTAAAAAGAGGGAGGGAAGCAGGAATGAACAGTAAGTAAACTGATAAAACAATGTCAAATTTATTTGAAATAAATTATAATTGTCCAATTGTCCAATGAAATATCTAGCTAATTAAAACATCTGGACAAGATTCAAATAAGAACAGGCAGCTTATGTAATATATTTATTTGTAGGAATTGGGGTCAGGGCAGATTGTGCGTTTATTTAGGGGCAGAGTGAGATGACAAGTACAGTGTGTTACACGGCTAGTGATAGGAGGATGAAAGTGAATTTAGCAAACACACAGCCAGAATCTGGAGCAATCCAGCAAAGGAAGAGAAACGGACAACAACCAAGGGGTGTTCACTAGGTACATAAACAACCACTGCTACCCATAGCCATAACACACATGAAAGGCCAGTGTAGAGACTTATCTCTGGGTAGAGATGGAGGTACTGAATCTTCTTACTTGAACTTGAATATATCCCCCAGTGTTCACTTTTACATACTTGTGTTTTGTACCAGGACAAATTTCAACTGATGATACAGAAAAGCTGTTCTGCTACATGTAAGAGACGTCCAATGAAGTCTATCAGGGAGTGTTGCTCAGACAACAATGTGCCTTGTGCCCAAGCCAATCTTAGCTGTGCGGACGTTCCTTGTCTCACCAACGCTCACCCAACGTCTGCTGACATTCTGTTTCACCGAACACATTCCTCTCTTACACCCCGTGCTCACACCTCCCACTTTTACTTACCTGTGCTGTTTCCTTTTTTCGTTCCATGTTCATCAACTTGTCATCTGTTTCACGGTCATGCAACGTGTCATCCCCACTCCCATCCCCAGAAGCCTGGAATACAGGAGACATTACCACACATCTCTATTCAAAGAAGCAGGTATATCTCACTGGTCACCCCCCAAAGCCAATTCCTACTTTGGCCGCCTCTTCTTCCAGTTCTCTGCTGCCAATGACTGGAACGAACTGAAAAAATCACTGAAGCTGGAGACCCATTTCTCCCTCACTAGCTTTAAGCAACAGCTGTCAGAGCAGCTCACAGATCACTTCACCTGTACATAGCCCATCTGTAAACAGCCCATCCAACTACCTCATTCCCATACTGTTATTTATTTATCTTGCTCCTTTGCACCCCAGTATCTCTACTTGCACATGCATCTTCTGCACATCTACCATTCCAGTGTCTAATTGTAATTATTTTGCCACCATGGCCTATTTATTGCCTTACCTCCCTTATCTTACCTCATTTGCACTCACTGTATATAGATTTTTATTTTTGTCTACGGTATTATTGACTATGTTTGTTTATTCCATGTGTAACTCTGTGTTGTTGTATGTGTCGAACTGCTGTGCTTTTTCTTGGCCAGGTCGCAGTTTTAAATGAGAACTTGTTCTCAACTAGCTTACCTGGTTAAATAAAGGTGAAATAAAAATAAAATAAAAAAGAAGAGATTGACACCAGTAGTCTAGAAGTAGCATTTCTCTCACTAACCATTAGAGGAAACTAACTCTTCATTCCATCATTTAGGCACAGAAGGCCAGAGTAGTGGCAGCTTTGTACAGGCAAATGTTGTTACATAGTGAGTGATATGAGTGAGAGCCAGTGAAGCAATCAACCAGAAACAGTACTTCATATTTTAAACACAAGAGGGAGCCACCAGTATGCTCTATGCAGAGTCAAGTCATGTATAAATTAGTCTTGAGAGCCAGAAGCTTAACACGTATTAAAGAATCTGTACTGGCAAGGCCTTTAGAATATCAGGAGCTCAAGGCTATGGATGAATACATATCTATGGAACAGGCTGTGGTGTAGACACTCACATAGGGATCATCCTCTTCACACTGCTCCACTGCAGCCCTGGGGTCCGGCTTGATCACCAGCTGCTGGATAGAGCCCTGTACAGAGGGAAAGAGAGATGTGATAATGCTTTGGTGATGTATAATAGGGAGTTATTGTGCTGATATAGCTAATTGAATTGGCTAAATTGAGACGAGAGAGAGAAGCAAAAAGAGTCACACAGCAGGAACGTTTATTCTGAAGGCTTTCCTATACAGGTAGAAAATGCTTACATTTAGAGGCAAGAGGCCCTTTCTACAAGCAACACATGGTTACACACATTTTAATCTGTGAGCAGTATTTGACAGGGCTGGGCACCCACTCATTAACTGTCATTGTCACAAGCATTCCTTCCGCGTTATTAACCTAAAGCGTGTAATGTGCAACACGATGACGTCATTGGAGGACATTATAGAGAATACCAGTGATCATGAAAGAGTGTGGCAACAAAAGCATTGGCTAAGGCCCATGGACTAGAAGCCGACAGGATGAGTAGATTAACATCACGTACAGTAGCAGATTATGATCAGTAAAATACAGAGTACAGAACACAGCAAACTGCTGACTGAAACACATTTACTGTGAAATCATAAAATCATACCATAGGAGATAGAGAGAAACAGAGGCAGAACACAAGTCCAAAGACACAAAGACAGAGGGAGCGAGTGAAACTAATGAAGGCTGCATCAGAACAAAACCCAGAGCTTTGTCCAGGCTGGTTTTGAAGGGTGAGAGCCATCTCTTGGCAAGGCATTTGGCCCATCAGTATTGTATCTCCCAGCAAGACAGTCCACTGTGTTCTGTTGGCTGTGGGATCTCTTTCCCCCTGATTCTCCCCCTTTCACTCACCCCTCTACCCATCTCCCTCCTCCTCTCTCTGCCTCTCTCCTCTTCCTTCTCCCACCTACTCTCACCCCCCTCCACCTCTCTGCTTCCACTCCTCTCCTCTTCCCTCTCTCTCCCCCTTATTCCTCCCTCCCTCCCTCCCTCCCTCCCTCCCTCCCTCCCTCCCTCCCTCCCTCCCTCCCTCCCTCCCTCCACTCCTCTCCTCTTCCCTCTCTCTCCCCCTTATTTCCCCCTCTCCTCCCTCCCTCTCTGGCCCCTCTGCTCTGACTGACTGACACTGTCTTTACCCCTCCTGGACCGCTCAGGCCCCTGGCCGGCACCAAAGTGCCTCACAACAACAAAAGGAAAAGCTACCCACTTTGCTGCCATCGCCATGGAAACTACTTTCCCAAACACACACCACTACCACCACCGTCAGCACCACTCTTAAAGCACAGCCGCATGCTAATAAAGAACATTGCAGGACGGTTCATTTGGAGAATAAAGTCCCATTCACATTCACTCCATCATCAGTGTTTGTTGGACCATATTGAAGTGGCCAGGCTTTAAGGGAACTTTTGCTCTTATTGGGCTTGAAGTATGATATTAATATTTTCATTGACTATATTGAAACAGCCGTACAGTTGTCTCCATAGATAATCTAGATGAAATATCTCAATGGTCTCACTCTCTGTAACGTCACTGAAAGACAGTCAATGTGGGGGTAGAAGGGGAAGACACTGTTTAATAAATGGATCACTAGTCACTTTAATAATGTTTACATATCTTAAATTACTCATCTCATATGTATATACTGTATTTTATACCATCTATTGCATCTTGCCTATGACGCTCTGCCTTCGCTCATCCATATATTTATATGTATATATTCTTATTCCATCCCTTTACTTATATTTGTGTGCATTAGGGAGTTGTTGTGGAATTGTTAGATTACTTGTTAGATATTACTGCACTGTCGGAACTAGAAGCACAAGCATTTCCCTACATTCGCAATAACACCTGCTAAGCATGTGTATATAACCAATAAAAATTGATTTGATTTGAGTGAACCTCAGTCTCTCCTCTCAGGGAAGACTGGAACAGAGATCATAGGATACATTAACGTGAGGCCTTGAGCTGAGCTGAGTTGACCATGCAGAGGTGGTTCTGTTTATTAAACAAGGCTTACTGATATCTCTCCCTTCCTCTCTGAGAGACCGCCAAGACCTCCCGTTAGCCTTGAATCAGGTCTGTGTCCTATCGATGGCTGTCAAATACCAGAATGTTTGGAGCTGAGTTATACAACCATATATGAGCTGATTCTGAAAAACTGTGATCAACTGACTATAATCCATGACTGAGCACATTCATACAGTAATCACTATACATGATATAGCTAAACATTCTTGTTAGAATAGGATATTGTATGCTAAACAAGTGGTGCACAGCCAGGTGGAAGAATACCCATCTGTGGAGCTTTTAGTACAGTTGTTCAGAATAATTCTACACAGACGATCTTGTTATTGGAGTAATGTTCATGCTAACACAGACTGGGCAAACAGTAGGACTCACACTACACAGCGCAGAGACACACACACACACACACACACACACACACACCAACACAGACACACTATGCAACATGGTCAAATGAAACAGAAAACCAATAAGTGGTAGACATTACTTACCACAAACTTCTCCAGGCCAGTTCCTCCAGCATTGCCCACAAAGATGCCTGAGCTGGGTTCAAAGCTGAGCTGGCGGCTGCTCCTGTGGAAGGTCTCTGCTTGGAAGTCATCACAGTCCATATAGAGGCGTACCTCCTGGTCCTGCACCGACAGAGTGAAGCGCGTCCACTTATTCCTCATATCAGGCAACTTGAAGGACGCCACCTGTTGGCTGTGTGAGGACTCCTCGCCCCCCTCGGTGTAGTACAGCTGAATCCTCTGGGTCTCGTCCTCCACGGGCGTCAGTGCCAACCCCAGCTGCACCACCTTCTGCTGGGCATCAGTGATGGCGAACAGCACCCCTCCCTGTTTGCTGCTGGGCCTGATGGTGACAATGATGGCAAAGTCCCTGAAGAAAGGATCGGGCATGAAGGTCTTGGTGAGACGTCCGATGTTGGCGTCAGGCCCGAAGCCGTAGGCCGGGAAGCCCTCATAGCCGGTGATGAAGGAGACAGATGGAGGGAGTGGCACTCCGATCAACTCGGTCAGGTCTAGGTGTCCCGTAGAGCCACGGTCTGTAAGGAGGAGGAAACAACATATTCATGAGATCTAAACAAAATGAACAGAATCACATGTATGTGTCATGCCCTGAGAGCCATTGTTTCACTATGGTGAAGTGGGTCAGGGCGTGACTGGGGGTGATCTAGTTTATTTATTTCTATGTAGTGTTCTAGTTTATTTTCTACGTTGATGATTTGTATGATTCCCAATTAGAGGCAGCTGATTTTCCCACCTGTGTCCCACCTGTGTGTATGGGATATTGTTTTGAGTTAGTGCACGTAGCATCTCAGTAGTCACGGTTCGTTGTTAGTTTATTGTTTATTTGTTTTTGTCTTTGCTAAGTTCCTCATGATTTAATAATAAAGTGAAACTCAACATCCGCTGCGCCTTGGTCTGATATTTATTCCAGCGAACGTGACAGTGTGAGCCTAAAGCTGTATAGAAAACTCTATATTTAAATATTTCAAACTCTATATTAATTTATTTAATTTTATTTCACCTTTATTTAACCAGGTAGGCTAGTTGAGAAAAAGTTCTCATTTGCAACTGTGACCTGGCCAACATAAATACAGCATATAATACAACATATAAATACAGTATTGTGATGAGGTAGATTGGATGGGCTATTTACAGATGAGCTATGTACAGGTACAGTGATCTGTGAGCTGCTCTGACAACTGGTGCTTAAAGCTGGTGAGGGAGGTAAGAGTCTCCAGCTTCAGAGATTTTTGCAGTTAGTTCCAGTCATTGGCAGCAGAGAACTGGAAGGAGAGGCAGCCAAAGGAAGAATTGGCTTTGGGGGTGACCAGTGAGATATACCTGCTGGTGCGCGTGCTACGGGTGGATGCTGCTATGGTGACCAGTGAGCTAAGATGAGGCGGGGCTTTACCAAGCAAAGACTTATAGATGACCTGGAGCCAGTGGGTTACGAGTATGACGCGAGGGCCAGCCAACAAGATCATACAGGTCGCAGTGGTGGGTAGTATATGGGGCTTTGGTGACAAAACGGATGGCACTGTGATAGACTGCATCCAATTTGTTGAGTAGAGTGTTGGAGGCTATTTTGTAAATGACATCGCCAAAGTCGAGGATCGGTAGAATAGTCAGTTTTACGAGGGTATGTTTGGCAGCATGAGTGAAGGATGCTTTGTTGCGAAATAGGAAGCCGATTCTAGATTTAATTTTGGATTGGAGATGTTTAATGTGAGTCTGGAAGGAGAGTTTACAGTCTAACCAGACACCTAGTTATTTGTAGTTGTCCACATATTCTAAGTCCGAACCGTCCAGAGTAGTGATGCTGGACGGGCGGGCAGGTGTGGGCAGCGATCGGTTGAAGAGCATGCATTAAGTTTTACCTGCATTTATGAGCAGTTGGATGCCACGGAAGGAGAGTTGTATGGCATTGAAGCTCATCTGGAGGTTAGTTAACAAAGGGCCAGTGGTATACAGAATGGTGTCGTCTGCGTAGAGGTGGATCAAAGAATCACCAGCAGCGAGAGCGACATCATTGATGTATAAAGAGAAGCGAGTCGGCCCGAGAATTGAACCCTGTGGCACCCCCATAGAGACTGCCAAAGGTCCGGACAACAGGCCCTCCGATTTGACATACTGAACTCTATCGGAGAAGTAGTTGGTGAACCAAGCGAGGCAATCATTTGAGAAACCAAGGCTGTTGAGTCTGCCAACAAGAGTGTTGTAATTGACAGAGTCGAAAGCCTTAGCCAGGTCGATGAATACGGCTGCACAGTATTGCCTTTTATCGATGGCGGTTATGATATCATTTAGGACCTTGAGCGTGGCTGAGGTGCACCCATGACCAGCTCTGAAGCCAGATTGCATAGCGGAGAAGGTACGGTGAGATTCGAAATGGTCGGCAATCTGTTTGTTAACTTGGCTTTCAAAGACCTTAGAAAGGCAGGGTAGAATAGATATAAGTCTGTAGCAGTTGGGTCTAGAGTGTCTCCCCCTTTGAATAGGGGGATGACCGCGGCAGCTTTCCAATCTATGGGAATCTCAGACGATACGAAAGAGAGGTTGAACAGGCTAGTAATAGGGGATGCAATAATTTTGGCAGATAATTTTAGAAAGAGAGGGTCCAGATTGTCTAGCCCGGCTGATTTGTAGGGGTCCAGATTTTGCAGCTCTTTCAGATCATCAGCTATCTTGATTTGGGTGAAGGAGAAGCTGGGGAGGTTTGGGCGAGTCTCTGTGGGGAGCGCAGGGCTGTTGATCGGGGTAGGGGTAGCCAGGTGGAAAGCATGGCCAGCCGCAGAAAAATGCTTATTGAAATTCTCAATTATTTTGGATTTACCGGTGGTGGCAGTGTTTCCTAGCCTCAGTGCAGTGGGCAGCTGGGAGGAGGTGCTCTTATTTTCCATGGACTTTACAGTGTCCCAGAACTTTTTTGAGTTTGTACTACAGGATGCAAATTTCTGTTTGAAAATGCTAGCCTTAGCTTTCCTAACTGGCTGTGTATATTGGTTCCTAACTTCCCTAAAAAGCTGCATATCACGGGGGCTATTCGATGCTAATGCAGAACGCCACAGGATGTTTTTGTGCTGGTCAAGGGCAGGCAGGTCTGGAGTGAACCAAGGGCTATATCTATTCCTAGTTCTAAATGTTTTGAATGGAGCATGCTCATTTAAGATGGTGAGGAAGGCACTTTTAAAGAATAACCAGACATCCTCTACTGACGGGATGAGGTCAATGTCATTCCAGGGTACCCCGGCCAGGTCAATTAGAAAGGCCTGTTCACAGATGTGTTTTAGGAAGCGGTTGACAGTGATGAGGGGTGGTCGTTTGACCCCCAGACCCATTACGGACGCAGGCAATGTGCAGTGATCGCTGAGATCTTGGTTGAAAACAGCAGAGGTGTATTTGGAGGGAGAGTTAGTTAGGATGATATTTATGAGGGTGTCTGTGTTTATGGATTTGGGGTTGTACCTTGCAGGTTCATTGATAATTTGTGTGAGATTGAGGGCATCAAGCTTAGATTGTAGGATGGCCGGGGTGTTAACCTCTTGAAGCTAGGGGGCACTATTTTTATGTTTGGAGAAAAAAAAGTTAACGGCCTATTTCTCAGGACCAGATGCTACAATATGCATATAATTGACAGATTAGGATAGAAAACACTCTAAAGTTTCCAAAACTGTCAAAATATTGTCTGTGAGTATAACAGAACTGATATTGCAGGCGAAACCCTTAGAAAAATCAAACCAGGAAGTGGCTTCTATTTTGAAAACTCCATGTTCCATAGCCTCCCATTGCTCCATTTAAAGGCATAGACATAGTTTCAGGCTTTTATTTTGAAAAATGAGCCGGAAAGATAACATCTCGTCAGGTGGTCACATGGGTTTTGCTCGCACAACAGAGTTCGGACAGCCATTTCCTTTCCCTCTCCTACTGAACAAGACCGTTGCGGTTGATATATTATTGATTAGATATTTTAAAAACAACCCGAGGATTGATTATAAAAAACATTTGACATGTTTCTGTGGACATTACATATATTATTTGGAATTTTCGTCTGCGTTGTCGTGACCGCTCTTTCCTGTGGATTTCTGAACATAACGCGACAAACAAACAGAGGTATTTTGGATATAAAAATTATCTTTATGGAACAAAAGGAACATTTGTTGTGTAACTGGGAGTCTCGTGAGTGAAAACATCTGAAGATCATCAAAGGTAAACGATTAATTTGATTGCTTTTCAGATTTTTGTGACCAAGCTACCTGATGCTAAGTGTAGAGAGAGGAAAAGGGGGGGAAGAGGTATTTATGACTGTTATAAACCTTCCCCCAGGCCAACGTCATGACAGAAGGGTACGGTACTATTATAGATATCAGCAACATTTCTGATTTCAGCATTGCATAACTGTACAACGATAACATCCAATGCTCTCGTCAAGATATGTCACCATACGTCATAAAGATATGCCATTTCACCACTGAACATTTATGGATCTCCTCCAATGTATCTAATCCATTAGCAGATGTACTTCTGTGCTATCACCTGACTATCATCACAATCACTATTACATCATTGTTTGCATGAGAACACACAAAGCATAAGCACAGATGTAGAGAATATCTCATCTTGCGGTAACTGATGTGTCCATGGTCTATAGTTCTTTCACAAATTAATCTATCCCCATCACTGACAGTAACAAAACCCTAATGAGTTAGACATTCACCTATGGATCATTGCTCTCCCTCTTCTTCCTCTTCCCCTCTTCAGACCCTAATTCCCCCCAAATAACTCCAGAAACTAGGTGAAAAGCCTTTCATTGGCGTTGGTGGGCTTATCATCGTGGTGTAGGGAGAGTGCTTAGTGGAGAAAGATCGATCACATTCTCTCCATTCTCTCCCACATGGAGCTCGTCTCCCGTGACGACCACTCTCACCCCAACATTCCACTGAGGTAACCTCTTGGCCGTTAGTTTCACCTCAGTCTTGTCAAGTATTAACCCTCCTCTACACATCAGTGGACCTCGGATCTCTGCCACTAGGCTAGACAGGGTCTCTGATTGGGTCTGTAATTCATCAAATTAGCGAAGTGGAAAAATACATGACAATTAGGGAGGAGGGTCGTAGTGTTTGAACATCCTCTACTCGGAATGAATGCCTCCCACAATATGCTGCCTCACACAAACACTGACTGAGTCACACAACCCAGACTGCCACAGAGAAGCCAATCTATAAGTGGGATCAGAGAGAGAGAGAGAGAGAGATCCATTAGAATTTCATGTATAACATTTGGTCGAAACATGCACATCCAATGTCCTCAATGAGGACCCTGCCTTAGTATATCAACATAGTAATGCTAATAACATACAGGTGAAGGGTGTGAACCTGTGTAAAGTTCTTTAAGTAGCTTGTCATACTGAGTGAGCGGATATCTGGGAGCAGAGCTACTGTTTATGGAGGCTGGAGCGACAGACAGCTGTTGTACATTACCATGGTGGATAAAGCTCAGACAGAAGAATAGACATGAGAGCCTTCATCATGAAGCTCATGTTTTTACTATAAATGCGAACATCACATTTTGTTCTGAGAGAGTTTGTCCTCTTTGACTTGTGATTTACTTAAGAGTCTACTGGACGATCATTTAGCACCCAATTCTTCTAGTCAGTTAAGACATCAGACATATAAACCCAGCAAAAAAAACAAATGTCCTTTTTTCAGGACCCTGTCTTTCAAAGATAATTCATAAGAAATCCAAATAACTTCATAGATCTTCATTGTAAAGGGTTTAAACACTATTTCCCATGCTTGTTCAATGAACCATAAACAATGAATGAACATGCACCTGTGGAATGGTCGTTAAGACACTAACAGCTTACAGACAGTAGGCAATTAAGGTCACAGTTATGAAAACACGAAAGAGACCTTTCTACTGACTCTGAAAAACACCAAAATAAAGATGCCCAGGGTCCCTGCTCATCTGCGTGAACGTGCCTTAGACATGCTGCAAGGAGGTATGAGGACTGCAGATGTGGCCAGGGCAATACATTGCAATGTGAGACGCATAAGACAGCGCTACAGGGAGACAGGACGGACAGCTGATCGTCCTCGCAGTGGCAGACCACGTGTAACAACACCTGCACAGGATCGGTACATCGGAACATCACACCTGCGGGACAAGTACAGGATGGCAACAACAACTGCCCGAGTTACACCAGGAACGCACAATCTCTCCATCATTGCTCAGACTGTCCGCAATAGGCTGAGAGAGGCCTGTTGTTAGCCAGGTCCTCACCAGACATCACCGGCAACAATGTCGTCTATGGGCACAAACCCTCTTCACTGACCAGTTGAAGTTTTGTCTCACTAGGGGTGATGGTCGGATTCGCGTTTATCGTCAAAGGAATGAGCGTTACACCGAGGCCTGTACTCTGGAGCGGGAGCGATTTGGAGGTGGAGGGTCCGTCGTGGTCTGGGACGGTGTGTCACAACATCATCTGACTGAGCTTGTTGTCATCCTCCTCCCTCATGTGGTACCCTTCTTGCAGGCTCATCCTGACATGACCCTCCAGCCTGTCAATGCCACCAGCCATACTGCTCGTTCTGTGAGTGATTTCCTGCAAGACAAGAATGTCAGTGTTCTGCCATGGCCAGCGAAGAGCCCGGATCTCAATCCTATTGAGCACATCTGGGACCTGTTGTATCAGAGGGTGAGGCTAGGGCCATTCCCCCCAGAAATGTCTGGGAACCTGCAGGTGCCTTGGGGGAAAAGCGGGGTAACATCTTACAGCAAGAACTGGCTAATCTGGTGCAGTCCATGAGGAGGAGATGCACTGCAGTACTTAATGCAGCTGGTGGCCACACCAGATACTGACTGTTACTTTTCATTTTGACCCTCCCTTTGTTCAGGGACACATTATTCAATTTCTGTTAGTCACATGTCTGTGGAACTTGTTCAGTTTATGTCTTAGTTGTTGAATTTTGTTATGTTCATATAAATATTTACACATGTTAAGTTTGCTGAAAATAAACACAGTTTATTGTGAGAGGACGTTTATTCTTCTGCTTTGTTTAGTATGTTGGTAACTGATTTACACTATAACTGGTGCACCATCTATCTCAATGATAAACATGTTGTATCTCCTCCCTCCCATCCCTCACCCATTCGTCCCTGATTCCCCCTCTCTCTCTCACCCCACAACCCAGCGGAACCATCATCCTGTGGTACACATAACTCTGGATCCCGTATCCCAGCCCTCCCATCCCTCAACCGTCTGTCCCCCACTTCCCTCTTTCTCTCACCCCACAATCCAGCCAAGCCCAGCGGGAGGCTCTGAAACAATGCTCACGCTCAGACCCCAATTTCTCCAGGTTCCAGGAAGGCCCCTGGCCCTAATCCTATTATTATAATATCATGTGATAGGGATTAACATTGGAAACCAAGGGGCTAGCAGGAAACCACAAGCCTACTCCCCTCGACAACGCACAGCCTCAATTAGACAAGCTAAAAAAGCGTAGCCGCACTCAAGCTGTGGGGGAACACACTAACTAATCCCTGTCATGATCCCACTACAAGTATCAGTTTGAGACTACTTTAACAAAAATAATGAACCACCATGAGTCCACAGATCCACAGCTGCCACGTGTCAGTGTCTTCAGATTCCTTCAGGAAAGAGTTTTCAGAGCATTATGCTAAATCGTTACTGCATTGGTTCTCTTTCATTGAAATTGCAAACACTAATGTACAGAACCAGTAACAGAACTGATTGTTATTTAACCACAACATAAAGACAACTTTTTGGTCAGAATCCCACCACGGAAATAAAACTGAAACAACTACATCACCCAGCATACTCCAGACTAACTCACCACGACTCTTCCACATTTTCAGAGATATTTTCTTAGCCTTGGGCTTGATCTCTGTGGTTCCATCACCAGCAGGCTCCTGTATGCTCTGTAGCGGGGTACTCTGAACAGGTGCAGTGGTGAAGACCTCCGTCTGAGTCCCCACCTGGCCCACCTCTGTCCCTTCTGTGGTCCACAATACCTGGGTGGTTGTGGGGATGGTGGTGAGGGGCTGTGTGGTCATCTCCTGTGCTCTCCCCAGGAAAGCACTCCACCACTGGCCATGA
Organism: Oncorhynchus mykiss; assembly: GCF_013265735.2. NCBI lineage: Eukaryota > Metazoa > Chordata > Actinopteri > Salmoniformes > Salmonidae > Oncorhynchus > Oncorhynchus mykiss. The sequence goes on from NC_048572.1 coordinate 66,365,295, forward strand.
ACAGGAGCCATGAGCAGCAGCAGACTGTAAAGACGCAGGAGAGCCATCCTGTCCTGATGCTCCAAGTACTGACTCAAAACTTCAACAAGATGTATGTTCTCAGCAGAACAGTTCAGCTCTTAGCCTCCCCTCTCTTCCCTCCTTCTATCTATGTTAACTCTCTCACTTTATGCTCTCTCTCGCTCTCTCTCTCTTTCTCTTTGTGTGTGTGTTTGTGAGCCACTCTCTCCTCTCGCTCTCTCTCTCCTCTCGCTCTCCCTTCCTGGTCCTCCTCTGCTCTGCTCAGTGTCTAGCAGTGACCCCTGCTCCTCAGCACCATGCAGACTTAGGTATTTCACAGGCGGCACAGCAGCAGCAGCTCTACTATACATCCAGCACAGCAGTAGCTCTACACTATGTCCGGCTCGCATCACAGTGGGTGTGTTAAGAGCATGTAAGTCACAGCCCTCTTGAGTAATGCTATCCCCCTCCGTATACCACTATCACCAACTCTACTACAGCTTACTGAACATGAAGGAACTGTCTATCACTGGTCTTTGCTTACAAAACAAATGGTGGTCAGTTGGAAGAATGTTCAATAATGGGCACTGCGACATTGGCTAGGCTCCTGGAAGAGATATTTCGTGCTTATAAGGACATGGTGAGTACTGCACATATTTTTCAATCCCCCAGGGACAGAAATCAGGACTACAAGATCTCAAAAGTATTCTGTAAAAAAGGCACCACAAACGAACAAATAATTAAATTGAACATTAACGGTTTCTACAACATTTGGCATTTAACATATTACCTATCCTCAGTCAGTTGCATTCATGTCCATTAATAAACTCAATAGAAGTACAGGTGTAGAGGTACATCTCCACAGTTTTTTAAATTATTGACAGAAACGCTCAACTAGGGCAAATAGTACAGGGCCAGGAATCTGCCAATCAGTGGCTGTCTGACTTTGAGGGGCCATGGGCACTGATTTGACATGGGAGAGTGTAAAGCTGGACTGTGACAAAAGAGGGGAGGAGAAACAAGGCACGGAGGAGAGGAGGAGAGGAGATGGGTTTGTGCCAAGCCTGCACAGTTCAGTGATCAGAGGTGCTGGGCAGACAGGCAGGCAGGCATAGTGACAAAGAGAAGCCTCTTCCGCTACTCAATACTCATGGCTCTGACAGCCCTGCCAGCAGCGCGCGCACACACGCACGCGCGCGCGCGCGCACGCACGCACGCACGCACGCACGCACGCACGCACGCACGCACGCACGCACGCACGCACGCACGCACGCACGCACGCACGCACGCACGCACGCACGCACGCACGCACGCACGCACGCACGCACGCACGCACGCACGCACGCACGCACGCACGCACGCACGCACGCACGCACGCACGCACGCACGCACGCACGCACGCACGCACGCACGCACGCACGCACGCACGCACGCACGCACGCACGCACGCACGCACGCACGCACGCACGCACACACACACACACACACACACACACACACACACACACACACACACACACACACACACACACACACACACACACACACACACACACACACACACACACACACACACACAGAGGAGGATGAGCCCACCCCTGACCAATCATTTATATGTAACAGAGGAACACACTGTTCAGATATTGCGTCAGTAACAGTAACCCATTAAAATGCACAGTAAGATTACCTATACACAATCATCCATTGAACACTAACTGTTACTGTGATCTGCATGTTTGTATATTTCAACCGGGACTTGGAATAGACAGTGCATTATCATTTCACAGCAATCCACAGAGGTGCTATGGATGGACTCCATACTAAAGAGACTGGACACTGGGGCTACCGTGGTCCTAATGAGGGACTGGAAGTTTACTAAATGGACCAGATGATGGATTTACTGTAATCTGGAGAAAAGCAGAGAGGAAGAAAGGAAGCCCTGGTTTGCCTGCCCCCTGGTGGTAGTATTTTTTGTAAGGGTGTTCTGGGGATCCATGTTGCACCCCTCTCTAATTCCAGTCTTACCCAGGGGGACTAGGGGCCAGGGGGCAGGGAGCTAGGAGGCCAGGGAAGGTAACCACTAACCTCAGTCTCACTTCAATGCCCCCACAACATCCATTAATTGGTTTATTGTCACGAGCCATCAGCTGAAGCATGTTGTGAATCTATTCACACAGAGATGAGACTAATTTTCCAAAGGGAAACAGCACACAAGACCTTTGACAATATAGTAATATAGTAACACCTGCAACTTCATCACATGTATAGAAGAGCTTTGGCCCAAAGTGATTTAAATGCCCATTGCAATGAACAATGAGGACTGATGTATTGCCTGCTCAACATTGCCTGCTCCCTAACGTTCTCACTACTTAGAGAACAGTTATATTGTTTGGCTTCCCTTATGCCCCTTTTCCTCTCCAACACCAAATAGCCTGAAGCCACAGGGCTCTTCTTGCAGGCTCTATTTCTCTACGTTGGAGCATTTCGAACCGTAGGTCAGAATTTTTGACCTGTCTACATGTACATTGAACAACACCATAGCTGTGTTTTCTACGTTTTGTTATTTCTGTATAACAAAAAAATCAACGACGATGTTGCCTCTTTTACAGTGGGGGTCAATAGGAAAGAATGTTTTCCCCAATTTGTGGGCGTGGTCAAGGGGAATTCCTTAATATTACATGAACACCAACTGGGACTGCCTATAGCTTACAGCACAGTCGTAAATTCATACAACCCACAGCTAATCACAGCAGTCTCTGCCACTTTAGATTGACCAATGTGATGTCAGTAGGGTTCAGGTCTCACTAAAGAGAAGAGCCAACCTGTCAGCCAACCTTGACAAGAGGTCAGTTCTCACTAATCATTTAGCAAAGCAAAGGAGGCTTCACGGGTGAAGAAAAACAGAGCTTCGCCACATTAAATCACCATCACTGGGAAGCTCTCTCATCAAGAGCTCCTCAAATATTGTATCATTATTATGGGCAGCAGATCAAAAGCAGTCTGGTTTAATTGGGGTGATTTAGTCAGACACGTGGGCCCACCGGCCTCTAGTTCAGTGGGGTGATTTAGTCAGAAACATGGGCCCACCGGCCTCTAGTTCAGTCTGGATTTATTGGGGTGATTTAGTCAGACACGTGGGCCCACCGGCCTCTAGTTCAGTCTGGATTTATTGGGGTGATTTAGTCAGACATGTGGGCCCACCGGCCTCTAGTTCAGTCCGGATTTATTGGGGTGATTTAGTCAGACACGTGGGCCCACCGGCCTCTAGTTCAGTCTGGATTTATTGGGGTGATTTAGTCAGACACGTGGGCCCACTTTGCCTCTAGTTCAGTCTGGATTTATTGAAGTGATTTAGTCAGACACGTGGGCCCACTTTGCCTCTAGTTCAGTCCGGATTTATTGGGGTGATTTAGTCAGACACGTGGGCCCACCGGCCTCTAGTTCAGTCTGGATTTATTGGGGTGATTTAGTCAGACACGTGGGCCCACTTTGCCTCTAGTTCAGTCTGGATTTATTGAAGTGATTTAGTCAGACACGTGGGCCCACCGGCCTCTAGTTCAGTCTGGATTTATTGGGGTGATTTAGTCAGATACGTGGGCCCACCGGCCTCTAGTTCAGTCTGGATTTATTGGGGTGATTTAGTCAGACACGTGGGCCCACTTTGCCTCTAGTTCAGTCTGGATTTATTGAAGTGATTTAGTCAGACACGTGGGCCCACCGGCCTCTAGTTCAGTCCGGATTTATTGGGGTGATTTAGTCAGACACGTGGGCCCACCGGCCTCTAGTTCAGTCTGGATTTATTGGGGTGATTTAGTCAGACACGTGGGCCCACTTTGCCTCTAGTTCAGTCTGGATTTATTGAAGTGATTTAGTCAGACACGTGGGCCCACTTTGCCTCTAGTTCAGTCTGGATTTATTGAAGTGATTTAGTCAGACACGTGGGCCCACCGGCCTCTAGTTCAGTCCGGATTTATTGGGGTGATTTAGTCAGACACGGGGCCCACCGGCCTCTAGTTCAGTCTGGATTTATTGAAGTGATTTAGTCAGACACGGGGCCCACCGGCCTCTAGTTCAGTCTGGATTTATTGGGGTGATTTAGTCAGACACGTGGGCCCACCGGCCTCTAGTTCAGTATGATCTCAGTCTCTTTCTCAAAAAAAGATTTGTCCCATCATGTAGCAAGACCAACATTCTGATGTTCTATTCTTCTTTGAATATTATTTTCCTTGATAAATAATACATTTTTAGTATGCCACCAGACGTTAGGATATTCAGGAGATCCCTTCTCCAGTAACTATCCTCACCAGTTGTTTACAGTAAGGAAAGTATTCAGACCCCTTGACTTTTCCCACATTTTGTTACGTTACAGCCTTATCCTAAAATGGATTTAATAAAAACATTTCCACGTCAATCTACACACAATTGAAAAATTTAAAGTGAAAACAGGTCTTTAGAATATTTTGCAAATGTATCACAAATAAAAAACAGAAATCCCTTTTTTAAATACTAAGGTAGCCACTCCTCAGTAAGGCTGGACAGCCCGCTTGAAGTTTGCCAAAAGGCACCTAAAGGACTCTCGTACCATGAGAAACAAGATTATTTGGTCTGATGAAACCAAGATTAAACTCTTTGGCCTGAATGCCAAGCGTCAAGTCCAGAGGAAACCTAGCACCATCCCTACAGTGAAGCATGGTGGTGGCAGCATCATGCTGTTGGGAATGTTTTCCAGCAGCAGGGACTGGGAGACTAGTCAGGATGGCGGGAAAGATGAAAGTACAGAGAGATCCTTGATGAAAACCTGCTCCAGAGCACTCAAGACCTCAGACTGGGGCAAAGGTTCACCTTCCATCAGGACAACGACCCTAAGCACACAGCCAAGACAACGCATGAGTGGCTTCGGGGCAAGATTGAATCGTACTACACTCGTCGGATGTGGCAGGGTTTGCAAACTATTACAGGGAAGCTGAATAAAGTAACAAAATGTGGAAAAGGTCAATGGGTCTGAATACTTTCTGAATGCACTGTATACATTCAGTTTAGCCTAAATTTTATCTGAGGGCTGGCCAATGTCTTTAATAAAACTACATCAAATCTCAACGGCATAAAACTGCCACATGACATTAAAATAAAAGGGCGTTACTATGGACAAAATGCCAACTTGACATAAAAAGCATAAAACATTCCTTTGAATTTACAGTTGGACCAATCCAATTTGAGGACAGAGTATGTAGCATGTCCATACAGTAGCCAATGTATTGATTGTGTCAGAGGAACATAAAATCCCAATCCCTGTCTAGATATAAGAGCTAGGTATGGAGACCAGTGGAGAGGTAGACAGCGTGTGACTGTTCTCCACTCTCGGACAGGTAATAATAGAACATGTCACCTTTAAACTCTCCCTCCACACATAGATACATAAGTTCCCTCTCCCTCCTAGCGATCCAACTCAATGCAGCCACGATTGCAGGTCTGTTTTCCTATTGCTAGGAAAACAGCAATAGGAAAAAATCCTAGATGCCAAAGTCCTGCCCTTGAGCAAGGCACTTAACCCCTACAAGAACTCCTAGTGCGGCAGTTCACCTCGCCAAAACCTATGTATGTGGGGTTGGATTAAAAGTGGAAGTAGAGCGATTTACATGGTTAACTGCCTTGCTCAAGGGTACATTGGCAGATCCCCCCCAGACCCCCCCCCCCCCCCCCCCCCCCCCCCCCCCCCCCCCCAGTCGGTTCAGGGATTCGAACCAGCAACCTTTCAGTTACTGGCCCAATGCTCTTTTGCACTAGGCTACCTGCCACCCCATGTGTGTAAACCAGTCCTAGGGGGTTTTGACATAGGCTTTGTTTGTGATTAGGTAGGACTAAGGCCTGCCCATCCTTATTGTGATGCAGACCGCCTCCCTCAGGGAAGGTGAAATCCAGAGAATGTAAAGAATGCTAGAGCTGAAGACACCTCCTGTCTCCCCAACACCCAGCTAAAGACACAGTGACCACCTGCAGGTCAGAGCTGAAAAGGGGGGGAGAAGAGAGTGAATGCATTTTCTTTAATCAATTATTTTAGAACTAGGGAGCTCCTCTATTGTCACTCAGGGATCAATCACACAGTTAACCTGGGCTGGGAAGAGAGGAGGGGTCCCAGGAGACAGACTAAGTATGGTGGGAAAAGCCCCAAAACAGAGAGAAGATAGAGCCTATGAGTGGGTGTGTTGTTACCTAACCTGGGGGTGGCCAGAAAGCTGACCTCACAATAAGAATGCCTGTTCTAGAATGTCCTCAGAGAAAGAATGAAAAGCCAAAAAGCCAACAAAGGATTATTAAGGCACAGCAATATCTGACCCTTGTGAGACATCAACCTAACCCAACCCAACCTTGAGATACAAAACTGTATTTCCAAAATACTACGCCTGGGTGGTGACCCTGCCATTTTGTGTAAACCACAGAGTGCAGATTGAGTATAGCAATAGACTAAACCTGATGTTGATGTTACTGATAGACAATCAATGTCCTTGAGTGAGTATGTTCACTAATCGAACGGCTTACTTACAGGTCTTCAGTTGACAGTGGGTAACGTATACAGAAAAGTACTTTGCACTTCGGCTTACCGACTTTCACAACCTTGAAGAGCAGTAACGTGGCTCAGCAGCAAATTAAAATATCCCAAAGGCGCCTTGTATTTGAGGATATGCCTCTATGCCATGAATCCAGAGTTTGGCTTTGGCTCTAGATAACCTTGAGTGAACTTAGTGGATAAAGCGACACAGCTCTCCACAGAGTGAGTACAGAGAGGGTCTCTTTTGACCAAAGTGGTTGTGATGTTCAGGGCAGGTCGTCCAGCCAATTCTATTAGCTTTAAAGAAAGTCATGAGAGGAGAATTACCCAACCTCAGACATTCTCCTCTCCTCAGATACAGACAGTGGCCTAAAGCGTGTGGCTGTGTGCTGTGACAGCCATGTAGGAATGGTGGACAGCAGTTGCCTGCAGCCATTGGTAATTGAGTAAAGAAGATACACCGTGTCTGGCATTGGCTGATTGAGTGGAATGACTTGTATTAAATGCATTACAGTGAGGTCAATAATATAAACCTATGTTAAATGCAAGTTATTTTGGAAGTTATCAGAGCACATAACACATGAACACCTCCAACTCGATCGTCAAGTTTGCAAATAACACTACAGTGGTAGGCTTGATTACCAACAACGACGAGACAGCCTACGGGGAGGAGGTGAGGGCCCTCGGAGTGTGGTGTCAGGAAAATAACCTCTCACTCAACGTCAACAAAATGAAGGAGATGATCGTGGACTTCAGGAAACAGCAGAGGGAGCACCCCCCCTATCCACATCGACGGGACAGTAGTGGAGAAGGTGGAACGTTTTAAGTTCCTCTGCATACACATCACGGACAAACTGAAATGGTCCACCCACACAGACAGCGTGGTGAAGAAGGTGCAACAGCGCCTCTTCAACCTCAGGAGGCTGAAGAAATGTGGCTTGTCACCGAAAACACTCACAAACCTTTACAGATGCACAATCGAGAGCATCCTGTCCTGCTGTATCACCGCCTGGTACGGCAACTGCTCCGCCCACAACCGTAAGGCTCTCCAGAGGGTAGTGCGGTCTGCACAACGCATCACCGGGGGCAAACTACCTGCCCTCCAGGACACCTACAGCACCCGATGTCACAGGAAGGCCAAAAAGATCATCAAGGACAACAACCACCCGAGCCACTGCCTGTTCACCCCGATATCATCCAGAAGGTGAGGTCAGTACAGGTGCATCAAAGCTGGGACTGAGAGACTAAAAAACAGCTTATATCTCAAGACCATCAGACTGTTAAACAGCCATCACTAACATTGAGTTGCTGCTGCCAACATACTGACTCAAATCTCTAGCCACTTTAATAATTACAAATTAGATGTAATAAATGTTTCACTGGTCACTTTAAACAATGCCACTTTATATAATTTGTACATACTCTACATTACTCATCTCATATGTATATACTGTACTCTATACCATCTACTTCATCTTGCCTATGCCGCATGGCCATCGTTTATCCATATATTTACATGTACATATTCTTATTCATTCCTTTACACTTGTGTGTATAAGGTATTTGTGAAATTGTTACATTACTTGTTAGATATTACTGCACGGTCGGAACTAGAAGCACAAGCATTTCGCTACACTCGCATTAACATCTGCTAACCATGTGTATGTGACCAATAAAATGTGATATTGATCAGGAATCCTTCAGTTGTACGATGTGTACACTAATGTCCACAGATTGAATAATACAAGGCATGAAACGTTCCAGCAACGTTTTAGTATTAACTTCAATTAACTCTTGAATGTCAAAGTCTCTTTCAGCAGCTGTGTGTCCTCTGACAATACTAAGCCTGGCATGCGGGGCTAAGCCTTGGTCAATCTTGACATCTGGCCCACTGAAAAAGTGTCCCCCGACCTTACCCTAACCCCCACCCTTATCCCCACCCTCACCCCAAGCCCACCATCGCCTGAAGACAAGCGTAGTAGGGGACAGAGGAGGGCCATGTGCTCATTGATGTGGTTTTTCCATTGGGTAATGCGTGCCCCAGATAATTGGGAGAGCTGAATAGGCGAGTCAATGTGGTAAGTCCTATAGACAAGTGGTCTCTCATGGTTGATCTACCCTTTATGAGCTCATTTGGTCCGTGGTGGCCTTGTAGGTTCACTCCCATTGTCAATTGTGTAATTGTTTGAACTAGCTCAAACGCCCCAAATATGTGGGATTTTACATGAGTTTGAATGGGAGAATTCTATTGAATCTCCAATCAACACATTGTATTATATGAGTATCATGAGGTTTCTTGTCTATGGACATTTGTGAAGGTTGGCTAGGAGACACTTCTGTGGCCAGTCCTCTTGTTGGCCCAGCTGTAAGCCACTACCTAAACACAACTTCTCAGCCTGAAAAATCTTGAAACTTCTAATCTCTTGAGCACAAGTGTAAATCCTCAGATCCCATTCTCACTGGAGGAGGGGGGGGGGGGGTGATGGATGGGGGGTCAGGTGCTAGTAGCTGACATTTTCTTGGTTTCAGGATGTTCACAGAGTACTATTAGTACTGAAATTCTGAAATGTTTCATGCCACTTTCAACTGTAAATAGTGCCACTTTTTGGTCTTCCGAGCATAACATCAAATCGTGGCATTCTTAAACACAGACAAAAATAGACACATTAGACCACAACTTTTATGAGACCACCCTCTCATTTTCTGATTTCCTGTCTACAATCTAAGTGATTGCATTTAAATGCCCCCCAGTCCTATTCATCTCTTAAACACCTCTACATCATGTTTCAGTTGAGAATAGTTCATTCATGGCCATGTCTTCCTGTGCTTGGGTGTAACTATTTACATTTGGGCTATCACAGGCTGTATAGAGAGGCTGGGCTGACCTGAACACAGGTCTACAGTACAGTAGCACTACAAGGGCTAACACGGCCATATTTCATTTCGTGCCCTCATTGGAAGCAATAACAAACAGAGCTCAGGGTCAGCCTTAAGGGCACACCTTTAAAGATCAATGTAATTAACATGAACATTTTCTGAAACATCACCTGTCTTGCTGGGTAATGAGCATCAGATTAGTTTATTTATCTAATTCTATATGAATACCTTCTAACCTGGGGTAAAGGTGAGTGGGAGGTCAGGCCAGCTAAAGTACTACATTACCATTAATGCAATAAATTGTTTAAGAACTAGATTCCTAATAACATCTGGGAGTACAGTACAGTTCACTAGGGACGTTTCTGCTGCAACGCTGTTCCCACAATTAGTAGGAATGGCTGGGCAGAGAGACCTGTTGAGATGCATTGTGTGGTCTGCCACTCATGCTTATTTGGGTCAGACAGAGGAGGGCCTGCGCCGTCTCTCTGGGTCTGCCAAGGGTCCCTTCACAACACAACAGGACAGAAGAGTTAGCAGTGTATCAGGGTTCAGACAAGCAAGCCCTTTCCAAAAACAAGAAGTACACAAATGCATGCGCACACACACAGACACACACACACATACTTTGGTAGGTAAAAAGAACACAATGCCTCTGGGTCTTGTTTTGTCTTTCAGTCCGCTCTATAAAGACTATCTAGCCATTTCACTGACTCACTCAACCAATCGGAAATCATACAGCACTGGTGGCATCACGTCACAACAAAATGTGGCAACATTATGTCCACACAGGAAAACAGTCCAGTAAAACAAACCTCTTTAGATTATTGTTCAGACTGAGACAGATTTGTTACAGTGACTGAGCAGTGATTCAGCACCAGCAGAGTTCATTCATAAATCTCCCTTTGTAGGGAGTGAAAGAGGTCAAATGTACAGGAGTGAAAGAGGTCAAATGTACAAGTGAGATAACTTAGTAACGTGCCCTCAAACTATGAACTGTCACTGTGATCATCACTGTCTAGTGTCGACTGGTATCTCAATGATTTGTAGCCCCCAAGTCACACTCTCCTCTAATTATGGTCTCACAGGAGAAGACTGGAGTCATTTGGTGTAAATATACCCATATGCCAGCAGCATTTATGATCTTACAAGTTCATTTTGAGCTCATGTTCACCTCTAACTAGCCTCTGTAGAGTCCCCAACAACCGAATGTTCAAGTTTTCAGGGGAAATGGAAAGAGAGCCTCTGACACGACTTCTGCTTTTTAACATTAACCAGGTGACATCTTAACTCCTGCTCCTGGATTGGTTGAACAGTGCAGAAGAGAACCTCCCCTGACAGGTTTTAATTTATTTTACACATGCTACGTTTGGTTAACCTCTACCTAACATTGAGAACAGTGTAGAGTTTGAACACACCTGGGATGTTAAATGTGTCACCTGGTCTAGTTCATTCAATGGTTCTCATGAGACAGCACTTTGATGAGGTGTTGAGATGCTGCTATAATCTAACAATATGTGATCTATGCAGCACAAACACAAGCAGACCAATCAGAGCAAGAGTTCACAGATGAGAGAGAAGACACCACCCAGCAGGAATAACACTCTCCTAGTCAAAAGTAGTGCACTATAAAGGGAATAGGGTGCCATTTGGGATGTTGCAACCTAAATGTGAGGTGTTGACAGGAGGTACATCTAGTCATTCATTCTCCATGCCAGTGTAATCTCTCTATGAATCTGTGTCAGGTCGTCCCCAACACAGCTGCATAATGGCCAGGGTTCCCTTTCACTGGGCGTGTTTCCACAACTTTACAGGACGGAGCAGCAGCAGACAGAGAGAGAGAGAGAGAGGGAGAGTGCTGAGTGCCCCCCATGGAGCCTCCAGGAACACTATACTTTATGTTCCCCTTCATTTGAACTCCTCCTCATTGGACATGATTTTAATGAATTCTAGTGAATTTAAAGCTTCATGTGTTGTTTGTCTAAAAACACATTTCCCTCTAAGATTGCTCTAAGATTGTAATCAGATAAGATTCTCGTATGAACTCATGTCACTTACAGTTTTCTAAGGCAGACACAAGATTGCCTTCACATTCAAATGTGGATCATCTTTAGATGAGGATTGTACTTACTAGCCTTTTCAACAGATGTAACCAAGGAGGAAACCTCACGTCTACAAAATAAAAACATTTGAGCACATGGAAAATATTGTATTCACGTCAACGTCCCAAAAAGGAAAATAACTTTCCATTGAGTGGCTTTTCTCCTCAAAACTAAAGCTAACCATTACATTATAGCTCAGTGACAACTTTTACAGTTGGTCTTTAAACACAATTCTGTTTTTCATGGCAATATACTGTAAATGGAGCTCACTGGGACCCTTTCCAAGAAGTGGAGGGAATTTCTTAGCCCATAAATCTTTGAATAAGGTTAATACTGTGAATTGTTCAACATATTAACTGGGCTTCGAAAGAAAACTCCCACTGGGGGTCACTTCACTGTACTTTATTGACCAAACATGAGTTCCTTCGTGAGGAACTGCACTAAACTAATATCAAATGTGAAAGGCAGTAATATTCGGCCCCAATAAAACATTTAAAAATCTGTGAAATAGACTTGACTGTAAAATGATGAAGTCCTCAGTCATATTTTTTTTTATACCTCAGTTAGCAGTGTATTTTGTGGGAAGACGACACAATCCCTGTTGCCTTTCACGTCTTAATTACCAGATGTTTTGGCAATCGAGTGATGATTATTTTTAGAATTACGACATTCCTACACATACATATATACATTCCGATGTTTTAACGCAGACATCTCAAAACTGCACATTGCGAATCAGAATTATGTTATTATACAGGCTTTTGGTATTCTTTATTCTAATTTGACTCGAGGCATAGTTAACATGATATTCTCCAGAGCCACTCCATTAGACAGCAGATTGAAAATGAAATATGTATTTCTGAATAGCACTTCAGCGATTAACTTAAGTCTGTGTTCAACAGATGGTACTGTGCAGAGTCAGGTTGATGATAAAGTAACAACCTTAGATAACAGCACAGTTATATCTCTATGGTAATAACAATGTCCTAGTGAACCTTACTTCATAAGGTTCCACAATAGTGCACTTGTCTGAGATGGCAAGCTGAAGCATAAATGGATAATATCTGCTCACCAACTCAATCAACATTAGTCTGTAGCCAGAGGGGATGTTTTTGGCTTTCTTGGTTTGACTTAAACCCAGTGAATGTGCAGCTCTGTAAACACAGAAACCGTATTTAAACCCTGTCACACAGGGTTGGAGAAACACCCCAATATCATCCCTCCCTCTCACGTCCCTGTCTAAAACCCATCGAGAGAATGGGCTGGGAGTGTTTTCCTCCTCTCCCACTTCAAAGTCACTTTTCCACACGGGCATGGTCAGCATTACAAGCATGTGGACAAGAGGGAAGACCTAATTTACATAAGAAGTGACCACACCAGTTCACACCCAGGTGCTGTGTTTAACCAGACCACTGCTTCCAGGTCCACTGTGCACACATGAGGATGGGGAGGAGACCATGTCCCATCAAACAAGCAATAGAACCACATCCTATAGCACAGTATATGAGGACCCATTGAAACAAATTCAATCGATTAGACATGCTAAATTGGAAGGGGGGATATCTATACACTCTAAAAAGTGTTCATTTATACGTATTGTACTGTATATGACTCACATATTATTTTGAATACATATGCAAAAAATGCAGGTCCACATAAGGACGTCATATGATCATATAACTCAGACTAGCTCTGAATCTGTTTATCAAATAGTTGCCTTCAGCTATTCATACAATACAATAGTTGCATTCAACTTTCAGTGTGGAGGTAACATTTTCAGCTGACGGGTCATTTGAAAAGCATCTGAAGCCTGGGTGGTCCAATGTAATGTACACTAAAATAAAACTAAATAGGCTTACATCTCACAACTTAATGCCAGAGTCCTTAAAGGCCCAATGCAGACGTTTTTATATTCAACATCAAATCATTTCATTTCTGGGTAACAATTAAGTACAGTACTGTAATATAATTCCATTAAAATGGGCAAAAGGAGGTTTTTAGCAAATGTCTGGGAGTGGTCTGAGTGGGGAGGGAAAAAACAAAAAAATCGCTGTTATTGGTATCGAGATTTGGTACTCTCTTTGTTATTGGTCTATTAACCAATTTACAGCATGGTGATGTCACCATTCAAAGCTAAAACTGAATTGAAAAATTATTAAACTGATTTCTTTTCTCACCAGTCTGCACTCAATTACCCATAATGACAAAGTGAAAACATGCTTGTAGAAATGTTTGCACATTTATTGAAAATAAAATACAGAAATATCTCATTAACATTTATTTATTTGTATTTTTTATTTCACCTTTATTTAACCAGGTAGGCAAGTTGAGAACAAGTTCTCATTTACAACTGCGACCTGGCCAAGATAAAGCATAGCAGTGTGAACAGACAAAACACAGAGTTGCATAAGTATTCACACCAATGAGTCAATACTATTTAGAAGCACCTTTATCAGTGATTACAGCTGTGAGTCTTTCTGGGTAAGTCTCTAAATAGCTTTCCACACCTGGATTGTGCAACATTTGCCCATTATTCTTTTCAAAATTATTTCAAATTGGTTGTTGATCATTGTTAGACAACCATTTTCAGGTCTTGCCATAGATTTTCAAGTAGATTTATGTCAAAACTATTACTCTGCCACTCAGGAACATGCACTGTCTTCTTGGTAAGAAACTATTGTGTATATTTGGCCTTGTGTTTTAGGTTATTGTCCTGCTGAAAGGTGAATTCATCTCCCATTGTCTGGTGGAAAGCAGACTGAAGCAGGTTTTTCTCTAGGATTTTGCCTATGCTAAGCTCCATTCCATTTATTTTATATCTTGAAAAACTCCCCAGTCCTTAGCAATAACAAGCATACCCATAACATGAAGCAGCCACTATGCTTGAACATATGGAGAGTGGTACTCAGTAATGTGTTATAATGGGTTTTCCCCAAACATAACACTTTGTATTCAGGACAAAAAGTAAATTGCTGTGCCACGTTTTTTGCAGTATTACTTTAGTGCCTTGTTGCAAACAGGATGCATGTTTTGGAATATTTGTACTCTGAACAGGCTTCCTTATTTTCACTCTGTCAATTATGTTAGTGGAATGGAGTAACTACAATGCTTTGATCCATCCTTAGTTCTCCTATCACAGCCATTTAACTCTATAACCCGTTTTAAAGTCACCATTGGCTTCATGGTGAAGTCCCTGAATGGTTTCCTTCCCTTCGGCAACTGAATTAGGAAGGACGTCTGTAGCTTTGTAGTGTCTGGGTGTTTTGATACACCATCTAAAGTGTAATAATAACTTCACCATGCTCAAAGGGATATTCAATGTCAGATTTTTTTTACTCATCTACCAATAAGAGCCCTTCATGGCGAGGCATTGGAAAACCTCCCTGATCGTTGTGGTTGAATCTGTGTTTGAAATTCACTGCTTGACTGAGGGACCTTACAGATAATTGGATGTGTGGAGTATAGAGATGAGGTAGTCATCAAAAAATCATGTTAAACTGTAGTATTGCACACAGTCCATGCAACTTATGGACTTGTTGGGGGGGGGGGGGGGGGGGGGCAGACTCACATAGACTTGTTAAGCACTTATTTAAGCTTGCCACAACAAAGGGGCTGAGTACTTATTGACTCAAGACATTTCAGCTTTTCATTTTTAATTCATTTGGATGAACATAGTCCACTTTGACATTATGGGGCATTGTGTGTAGGCCAGTGAAAAAAAATCTAAATTGTATCCACATTTAATACAGGCTGTAACACAACAACATGTGGAAAAATCAAGGGGTGTGAATACTTTCGGAAAGCATGTATAAGGAAATAACACTGATTACATTTTTTCACACTTTTGCAGTTAGTTTCATCACCTGTTGTACAATATGATATAAAACACAGGAATAACGTAATTATGACCGGCACTGTGGCTTTAATTGAAACAATAACAAAGCAGTTGCCCAGCCTCTGTTTTAGTAAAAAGCCGAGGGATGGCCTGGAGAAACGTAACCACTCTCAACTTCATAGACAGAGCTATAGATGCAAGGACTGGCCATCCAAATTAGAGTTTGAATCATGTTTTGAGGATATACAGTGTGTGTTTACATTTACATAGTTTACAAACATTGGAGTAAAACAAGCTTATATGATTGGTTCTGATGGGGTAGAACAGTTGAACTAAGCTCACAAGGCATTTATACGTTATATTTTTCAACAATCAATGGGTATAGAGTATAACATTCATTTATAGGTCCAAAAATCGATTTAGCAGCTAAGGATTCAAGCTTTAAATCAACTTCCTCGCAAAGTGATCATGTAGCCTTTAGCAATTTGACATACTGTATGTAACCAATTTCACATAATGAAGGTTATTTGAAAATAAGATACTTTTGTCTTTCAATTAGCCCATGTTCATTCCAAGAGTAGTCAGAGTCAAGACATTCTTTACCGCGGAACACGTAGCAGGTCAATAGCCTAGGCTTTGAGAATCACATACAGCACTTCCAAGTAGCCTATCTCCCCGAAAAAAAAAACATCAAATAGACCTATATTAATTATGAATACTTACATTTCAAAACGTCTTACCTTCAATGACCTCAACCGCAGTAGAAAAGTGATACAGCAGGACGAGATGAATAACCAGAGACCACCTGGACATGCTGGAGATAAGCAAATGATGTTAGGTGAGTTAGCCCGAAACTTTTTTGGTCTTCAAAATTAAGCACAAAACATTCAAATAAACACCCTTACCGAATAATCATTTTGGGCTCGATTTGCAAAATCCAATCATTCAAAATGGTCCTTAACGTGCTTAGAGTTGGAATCTGCTCTCTCACGCGCTCTGTCTCCTGCGGACCTTTGCATCTCCTGCGGCTGAGTGCACTCTCAAGCTCTCTCCCGCGCGCGCGCTCTCTCTTTCTCTCTTTCTCTCTTTCTCTCTCTCTCTCTCTCTCTCTCTCTCTCTCTCAGCCTGGAGTAAACCCACCAATCGAACAAAGACATTCTCAGTTCTTCAGTGAGTCACTGGCCCATGGACATGGAAATCTGACTCCTTAAAATCCCTCACTGAACCGCTGCGTTAAACTTCTTATCCTCGCAATTTTAATGGCGACTAGCTGAACTGCCATAGACTTTTCCAGTAGCACTGTTTATTTTTATTTTTATTAGAGCTACTGAATATGATGGCATGTCAACTATATTGCAATCATTTTATCAAGCTGGCTGGGGATAGCTCCTCTACATACTGTAAAAAAATAAAAGTTTGTATAACCAATTCCACAAGTGTTTCATTTAGAGTGTTGCAATAAATTGTCATTTTTGAGTTAGCCTTAATTTTGTTCTGACTCAATGAGACAAGTTGGGGAAAATTGGAAAAAAAAATCAGTGTGTTAACTGCCTTGGACATGTAACCGAACGGTTGCAAGATCAAGATCAAATCCCTGAGCTGACAAGTTCGTTCTCCCCTTGAACAAGGCAGTTAACCCACTGTTCCTAGGTCGTCATTAAAAATAAGAATGTGTTCTTAACTGACTCGCCTAATTAAATAAAGGAAATAAATATTTATAAAATATTGCAAAACGAATGGTAAACATCCTTTCATGGCTGATACCTAACAATAGGTAGTGGCACTGTGACAGTGAAGTTTAGTAATAAGGTCATAGGTGAATACCTTGCAAGTCTGTTTGATGTTTAGCTGTCATCAACCACTGGGGTCTGTTAAGGCCTTTCCATAGACCCTGTATCACATTACTCTCAGCACCCTGTCTAGATGCTAATCTGTGGCAGACTTCATGAACTGGGCCTGCTGGAGACAAGGGTAGCGCTAGCAAGGTGTACCCTGTTGGCATGTTGACCATGCCAGACATCCCCACAAATACCTGACACAATATGCTATTATGAGCTGATATCAGTTGAAATGCAACTGCACCATATTCCTCCAGAACAGAGTTTGAAATTGGATGTGGTTTCTTTAAAGGATCATGGAGATGTTAACATCAATCTTGGATGGTCATTGGTCAATCTAATATGATTTAATAATTGTTCATCAACTGATTTATTACATCAAAGTTTATGACATGATGTTTCCAAGAACACTGGGAGAGGGAAAGAAAGCTCTAATGAAAGCAATCCTGATGAAGATTTATGTTGTTAATTTACTTGCACCGACTTGAAAATAATTTACTCAGACAATTTGCCTAATTGTTATTTTAGCTGAAGCCCTCTAATCAGTCAGCCACACTTTCCTCTGTCTCACAAAACACATCATGACAAAACCATTACATACCCAACCCAAAATGATTACATACCCAAACTAACATGATTACATACCCAAACCAAAACCATTACATACCCAAACCAACATGATTACATACCCAAACCAAAATGATTACATACCCAAACTAACATGATTACATACCCAAACCAAAACCATTACATACCCAAACCAACATGATTACATACCCAAACCAAAACCCTTACTTACCCAAATCAAAGCCATTACATACCCAAACCAAAATTATTACATACCCAAACCAACATGATTACATACCCAAACCAAAACCATTACATACCCAAACCAAAACCATTACATACCCAAACCAAAACTATTACATTCCCAAACCAAAACCATTACATTCCCAAACCAAAATCATTACATTCCCAAACCAAAATCATTACATTCCCAAACCAAAATCATTACATTCCCAAACCAAAATCATTACATAACCAAACCAAAATCATTACATAACCAAACCAAAACCATTACATTCCCAAACCAAAATCATTACATTCCCAAACCAAAATCATTACATTCCCAAACCAAAATCATTACATAACCAAACCAAAACCATTACATTCCCAAACCAAAACCATTACATAACCAAACCAAAACCATTACATTCCCAAACCAAAACCATTACATTCCCAAACCAAAATCATTACATTCCCAAACCAAAATCATTACATTCCCAAACCAAAACCATTACATACCCAAACCAAAACTATTACATTCCCAAACCAAAATCATTACATTCCCAAACCAAAATCATTACATTCCCAAACCAAAATCATTACATAACCAAACCAAAACCATTACATTCCCAAACCAAAATCATTACATACCCAAACCAAAACCATTTAATTCTGTAATAAAGAAACTAGTGGCATAGTCACGCACTGACAAAGTAAGCCGTGTTATGGCAAACCATTGCACTATAACATAAGAACATTGTAAGAACATTGTAAGAATCATACTGCCCCAAAGCTGCATTCACAGCTATCTGCATGTATCAATCTTTCCCTCACCAAGAACACAGAAGAGGCTGGTTTCAGTGAAAATAGTTGGGTTGGGATGTTAACACAGTTAGTAGGTGTCAGAATGATAATGGTTTTCTGGTAAAGGTTCCCTACTCTACA
Source organism: Oncorhynchus mykiss (assembly GCF_013265735.2). NCBI lineage: Eukaryota > Metazoa > Chordata > Actinopteri > Salmoniformes > Salmonidae > Oncorhynchus > Oncorhynchus mykiss. The sequence goes on from NC_048572.1 coordinate 66,384,222, forward strand.
TTTAAACTGTGGAGAATTCAGACATGATTGTTTCTCCCTGATGATTGGAGTTTACATGCTCTTCTAAACTCCCAAGGACAATACTTACAGGGTCAGATCCTATCTATCGTACATAACTGATTTGTTGTTGTCATGACAATGAAGATGTTCTGCTGGAACTTGCAAAGAGCTTTGGTTTCACTATAGAGACGGCATTGTTCCATCATATAATTCTGTGCCATGTAATTCTTACAATATGTTTAAAAATGTACAACTCATCTGATTTCTAGTATTTACAGTAATTCAAGGCCTAGATTCATTAACAGATATTACTAGTTTAGCCTATTTATTTTTGGAACCACAAATACCACCCCTCTCCATTGTTTTTTGGAGGGGTGGGGGGGGGGGGGGGGTTCCTCTCATTAGGCTTTAAGGCTTGTGAGTAGTGACATCTGCGTGAGGTATTATTTTCTAGCAGGAGCACCTGTCTCCTCAACCTCTGTATCCCCCCTGCAATATAATGATAATTTGGCTGTTCTGGACCCTGCTTTAACAAGCCAGGTCACTGAGCCTTTTCTTAACGAAGCCACTCAACAGAAATCATTTGTTATCAACAAGGTCTGGTGTCAGCCGACCTCCGACCCCTGGGGTTAAGTGTAGCGGCCAGGGCCTTAAGTTGAGACAAGACACAGCTAGCTAATGACCCAGCAGTGTTATTGCCCTTGGTCAGCTATTGGCTGTCTCTCACAAGTTACAAATCCTGACCTGTAGAGTTAACCCATTACTCCGTTGGCAGATTGTGAATGAATTGTTGGCAATTAATGTTATCGCCAGTAGAGTAATCTGATAGAAAGATTGCAGTCACAGCATGCTTCTTTATCTTTTTGCTCCAAACTATCCCAGTTTGAATCTAGTAACCCCAACGGAATCTAAAGTAACACCCATTCCTCAGTCTGCACTGAGTGTACATTCTTCACATCACTTGCACCTTCGACAAGCATTCTGATGATAACTAAGCACTGAGAACATTACTTTACATCCCAGGGCTTAGTTGAATTCCACTCTCAGCAAGATGCAGCTGATACGTTATTAAAGCCTAAGTAATTTTGTTCTCCACTGAAACCTAGCGAACAACAACCTCTCTTTATTCATAAAACAAAATGTTCACATTCTTGATCTGAGATTCAGTATTCTGTCCTAGACACCAATAGAGATGTTACAAAGAGGCACTCAACAAGTTTAGTTAGATTGGCTAAATTTGGAACGAGGGTCAAATCAACTTTAATGTTAATGTCCCGCAAATGACTTAAAGTGATTTGGCTAGGGCACGCATGGCTCATGTGGCTGGTGGTGAAAGAGGCTCTGGGGAAGGGCAGGTGATATTCTTGTGCGATGTCAGATTGTGCGATGTCAGGCCGCGGGTCTGCATCCTCTTGGACAATTCACATGGTTCCAAACCTAACTGTTCGAGGCAGTGGAAAGGAATGGGAGTTTCAATGGGCAATCAGGACACTGTCTGTTCATTCACTGTTCATTTGATCTCCAAGGATTCCATTCATAGTGTACTCTTAATCGCCAATCTGCCCATGATGACAAACCTGTATGTTGTGGTTAAATTAAACTGTGGCTAAGGAAGGCACAAACCGTGGCCATCAAAAGCATCAATATCTGTATATGAGACCACTATCATCCTTTTCAGAGGTAGATTTTAAAAAAGCCTTTCCTTTTTATGTTGTAAGCCTATTCAACTCACAGTTTTATCATACTCGTTTCAGTAGAATGAGTTTGAATTGGTCATTTTAGGCTTAAAAGTGGAGAGTGGATGAATATTTTCCCAATGCCTGCTTTGTTTCTGAGTCGGCCTACATGGTGAGTTTAGATCTGAGAAGTGAGACTTGCTTTCTTTTACATGATGGGAGGCCAGATCCCCTGCTGTGTCCCTACTGTTGTTATAGGTTGTTGACTGATTGCTTTGGTAACCGCGGTAATGGCTTACGTACTGAAAGTGGATTTTCCCCAAGAACAGCCTTAGTATTCACAGTGCTCAAAAAAAATTGAAATGTGACTTGTGTGGAATGCCATTTGTGGGATGTGACTGGGTTAGCTAGCAGCTTACAGAGGAGGGCTAAATCAGGACAGTGTATGTCATTCTGATCTTTCAAACCATGGGTCAGCAATTGCCATTACCAATCTTAATCAATTTAATTAGTTCAATTCTGATTGAGCACAAGATGATTTCAAAGAAGCTTTCAAATATATAGAAAATGGAGCCACAAAATGTACATTTGCCATGAACATTCTGCACACACACAGCCCCCCACAAATACACACTTTAGCACACTTTAGCCCCCAGTATTTGATACAATCTCTGGTAGTACCACAGTTTGTGATAAACATATTTCAATTTATGAGGTGTGATGTACTGTATGATAAACAGCTAAACTTCTTTTCATTTCAGTCATTTAGCAGACACTCTTATCCAGAGTGACATAGAGGAGCAATTAGGGTTAAGTGCCTTGCTCAAGGGCCTTTTTCACCTAGTCATAGTCGGCCTGGGGATTCGAACTAGCAGTTTCTGGCCAAACACTCTTAACCACTAAGCTACTCCACACTGTCTTAAGTGTCCTCCTGCATACAATAATGCCTTACCATAATGCCTGTAGGGAAATGTCTATAATGTGAGTGAGAAAAAACATTTCCATAGAGGTTTGCCTCCTCCACCCCAATGTCTCTGAAGCAACCTCTTATAGACTGGGCTCTGGGATTGGGGTGTGTACAATGGTTGAAAATGGGACCCATTATTTTACAATTCTGTCAGGCTTTGAACAGGTTGATATCTGTGGGGTACCCAGGGTGACACTGAGCTGAAAGGGCCACAGTCTGCTCTCTTTAGTCACAGACCATCAAACATCCAGGAGAGGAGAGGTGGGGCATGGATTTGGGATGGGGACTTCCTACATTAAATGTTTCAAGATAACAACAGTGAAACTACATCTTGGCAAAGTGCATACAAAAGCTGAGAAGTTTGATATCTGGGTAACTGTTTTGAGTGTGACATAAAGCTCTCCAATGTAACTGTATAATCTCAAAACCCATGTCACCCTTCTGTACCCCCAATACTAAATCAGTCTGTTCAGTTCAGTTCTCATAGTATTATTTCTCTAAGGATACTAAAAGCAGCCTGTGAACAAAAACAGAGGTTTCCCCTTCCCCAGTCAGACTCTAAAAAGAGAACAAGACATGTAGTGCAAGGCTCTAGTTGTCCCAGGGAAATATGGCTAATATGGTACAGCATGGTACAACACCCCCATCATGCCATTTATAAGTGGGCCAAGTAAGTGGAAAATAATTGAATAACATCCTATGATAATAGTTAACCCATAAAGGGAAACAAAACATCATGGAGATCTTAGTTTTTCTGGAAGTTCCTGGCCGATCCTCCTTTCCTAATTTGTCTGGTTTGCTCACGCATCACGGCACACATGTATTTGAAAACTGTCTGTGAGGGAGGAACGTTTTAGTGAGGGCTTCTCCGATAAGTAATGGGTGGGTGTACTGTCCTAAATGGGAAAACACTAATCACAAACAACATTAACATCAATAAACATGGCTCACTTGAATTAAATTATCATGTGCTTTGGGATACAAATGCATGTTGTTAGAGGCATTATACTTATTTCTAGAACATTAGTTAGCATTGTGTCTGTGACCCTTTAGTCTGGAAGGACTTACATAAGTTGGTTTAACACAGTAGCTGTTTGTGCTGGGCTGTTGGGACAGTTTCAGAGGTTGTTAGGCGTTGATTCCCAGCCACATGATAATAATCCTTGCCAGTGGAAAGCGGCCAAGCAGCAAATAAGACAATATCATGGGAAATGTCATAGGATATTCTTCAGCATGTTGGAAAGTGTTTTCAAATGTATATCATGCTGTTTTTATGGTAGGCTATGATAGTGGATGTTGGATAAAAGTTCAAACTTTGAGTGCAGTACAGTTTTCCAGTCCCAATGTAATGAAAGCCTTTCAATTGCTACTGATAACTGACTGGCCCAGTTTAGTTCTCACTGTCACGAGTGCTAAACCTTTGCAAGTTATTGACAGTGGGAAGTTTTCACATGATTCTGATTGCCAACAAGACCTCTCCAGTAAAATGTTTTGAGCCATTTTTCTATTGTATGCAATGTCCTCTGAAACATAAAAACAAGAACTTGGTACAACTTCTATATGGCCCCAGTTGTTATTCAGATTATATTCACATTATTCACACAGTCTCTTAAATATGTAGGCTGTAGCTTGTTTATTCCTAAACAGTGGAATCACACGTTACGAAATGGTAAGGACAATTTTCTCAAACGCCAACAGTCAAGTTTCAGCAAATTCATACATTTTCTCAAACTCCAACAGTCAAGTCTTCTCAAACAGTGTATTTTCTCAATTTCTCAATTGTCTCAATTTACAAAAAAGGAAGAAAAAAAAATCTAAAGAGTTACAGGAGATGAAAGGAAACAGTAAATATTATGCTGCCTACCGATTGTTGATGTAGAGGGAAAACCATACTTACATTTCTCATTTTAGTTTTCAATAAACACTTACTATGGACGAGTAAATGAGTCTTAAGAGTTTACTTAGAGATATCAGATATTACATACTCTATACTATTATGATATGCTGTTAACTTTAAATTGAAATACGTTAACTCAGTCATTCATTAATTCAAAATATCTTTGGCACATCTGAACCTATAGGGTTCGTATCAGTACATATCATATGAGGAGAATCAGCTGACATGTTTGTACTTTATCTCCCACTGTATTTCTATAAGGTGGATTACAGAATATAATAGGACAGCAATATATAATACCGTCAAATAAATCTATAGTTTAATACAAAATAGTGCAACACAATCTTTGCATTCATCTACCATCTGTCTTAAATGATGGATTTAGACACCATGTCATAGAGCAGGTCATAGTCGTATAGTTCTTGCATATTCAGCTGACACTTATTGTTAAAAACAACATCAGCTAAATCTTAGTGACAAATAACATACAGTATGTCTTGCATAATTTCATATGGTGCAGACCGCAGACACATACAGGCTCCCTCAAAACACAGTATAACCTCACGAGATTGGATTCAAACAAACATATAGGTAGGTACTGTAGACAGCATAAGCTTTGGTGGAGTGTACAATAATGTCGACCCCATAGTCCTATGTTTACCTGCAATACTCTATGGGGACATAAATAAATGTTTACAGTATCCCACAGGAAGCACATGAATTCACATCCAACATCTGTTGACAGAGTGCAGACAGTCACTGTACATTAAATAAATCAATACAAGAAACATGAATGATCTCAATATCGACACACAATGGCTGCTTTCCTATTTAAGTGTACATGTACTGTTGGAATCTGACGTTTTGCTGCTACACAGTTGGTGAGCACAGTACACAGCAACACAGACAATTAAATAAGGTACTATGTTTCCTAATACACTGTGATATGTAAACAGCAGAAGTAGTCAGTCACCTGATTTAGTGAATTGAAAAAGGAATCAATAATGCATACAGTGCAGTAAGTCTAATGTTGCACTAGACAACACACACACATGTCATGCTGTGCAGCAAAATGTGACATGACATGGATACTATGTCACTCAGTTATACACTATTCAGTATAACCCAATGTACTGTACAGTTCATTCCCCATATAACACCTAAATGATAGGCTGCCTCCCAAATTGCACTCTATTTCATATATAGTGCCTTACTTTTGACCAGAGCTGATACAGATGTAGGATCTTCATTTGATGACTCTGTTGCAGGAGAACTTTCATACAATGCAGGAAATGTAAAAGTGTATTTAAGGTTTAAAAAGGCTTCTAAAGTTTGTAATTTACACTTTGAAATTTCAGACCTGATTTTCCATTCTGAAAAATGTATCAACCCCTACAAAAATGTCCATTAATTATAAGCCACATAATAATTCACATTTCCTGTTGCTGCAGGACTATTTTCCTGTTGTAGCAAACTGGCTCAAATTAAGATCCCTCAACTGTAGGCTCTGGTCAAAAGTAGTGCACTAAATAGGGAATAGGGTGCCATTTGGGACGCACTCATAGACATTCGAGGATCAGAATGTACAGTTTGACTTCTGTTCTGCCTCATCTCTGACACAGAATCCAAACCATAAAGGCCCGTCATTTGATTAGATCAAATGAAGCCTGGTGATTATCTTAATGTACAGTATATTAAGTTTGGTCACCACAATGGACCACAAAAATCTCAAGAGTTTTGCTTTGGTGAGAACTGTTTCAAATACAAAACTATTGTGTATAGCATATCCATATCTCCTGGCTATGACTTTATTTTAAAGCTGTTTGATCAGGTATTTACACAGACATTCTATGGGAAAAAAAGTAGTTACATAACAGTTACTTAATAATTACCTTAAATAGTACTGTAAAATAAAACATAACCTATCTAATTTAGTGTAACAAAACTACATATTTGTATTGTGGCCTACTGCAGTAGGCTGCCCAACCTGCTATTTAAACACCTGTCTACCATCTGAACTTACAAGCTACATCCCATATCAGCTAAAGGCTAGACCAGGGGTTCCCAAACCTTTTCATTCCAGCATTGGGAAACATCCTGCACGCGTGCCAAGTCTATTTCTATGGGCAAAAGCTAAAAACCATTAGCTGCCATGGGCTAGTTGATCTGGACATTTATGACAAGTTATAAATAGCTCTCTAAGGTATGCAATGACAAGAGGAAAAATACCCAATGCATTACTACTCAATGAAATTGCAATTTGGGCATTCTACTATTACAACTTTCAAGAGTAAGTTGAAAGCCGGACAGAGTGGGGGGCTATGTCAACAGAGACATCCTCTGCTCATAGCTCAGGGCACTAATGCAGTATAGTTTACTGCGCCCCCCTCCCCCGCTGACTCCTCGCTCGCACTACAATTTGGGAATCACTGGACTAGACCATACTGCATTAGTGCCCTGAGCTATGTCATCAGAGGACGTCTCTATCTAATCTAATATCATTACTCATGCACTTTGTTCTACTGAAACAACTCCTATTCATAACGACTGACATGGAAAACCTGAAAGGAATATGACAAGAAATAAAAAGGGAGGATGATCCAGAGTGCCCTCTGATGTCCTCCACCAGTCAGCAGCGGTGTGTGCTCAGCCTGCTCTAAGAGTGGAGGTAGCCCCCTACTGTCCTCCCATACTGTAGGGGGCGCCCAGCTCCTCTCCTGGCACTGTGGCAGAGGCTGAGGCCCAGCCACTTGGCTGGCCGGCCACACCGGAGGCTCCGAGGCTGCACCATGCCCGCCTTGTGTCTGCTGGCGCTAAGAATAGATGGTGATCACCTCCCTGCCTCCGCCACGCACCAGCAGCACCCGGTCCAGCCCATCCATAAGAACCTCCAGGAACTCCATGTCTATAGGCCATGGGGTAAAGGAGAAACAACTGCAGTCTGGATATAAACATTGATGTGGAAGAGTACTAATGGCATCTATGGTACAGTCATTTGAAATGTCAAAAGTAAAAATAATGAGGGCAATAACAGCTGGAGATACCCAAACTACTTTATGGTGTTCAAAACAGCGTATAGCTTCCATCCATGTCAGTTGATATTACTGTAAGATGATACTGACTAAGTGGACACTCAGTTGTCCAGTTCAGAGTATACTAGTGGTTTAAAAAAGGATACAATTCTCATCTCCTCCCTTGGTTTTGGGCGGCCCAGGCATGTTCAGCAGCACCAGCTGAGCACCTTGGGACTTGTTGACCACAACCTCATTCAACTTGACCGCGGTGTGCATCCTCCGCACATTAGACTGGTTCCTATGAGAGTACAGGTTGAACTCAGGAGGAACAATTCTTACATGTTTTCTACTTGGGCTGTGTCCCAAATGGCACCCTATTCATTTTATAATGCATTACTGTTGGCCAGAGCCGTATGAGCCCAATGGGCCCTGTCAAAAGTAGTGGACTATATAGGGAATTGGTTGCCATTAGAGACACAACCTTAGACTATGCCTTATATCCTACTACAGAATGCTATTATAAACATGATATCACACCTGTCATATGCATTCATTATAAGTGACCTGACGGCGTCATGGCTCATGACTCAAATTTAGTAACACGCTTACCAAGAATTGACAGTAAACCAATTAGCTACCCTAAGTCATTGTATATTGAAGGCCTCAATAGACATGCTACGGTATAGACATACCATAAACTGTATTATATTGTTCTGACAGTGTTCATGACTGACCTTGTCAGGAGTTATGTCATGTTGATACTACAGAAGCATAGAGATCAGGTTCATGTCATGGTTACAGTAGCATTGTATTAGTAGGCTTAAAATAATCTAATTAAGGAGTATTGTAGGTGGAGATAATTTCATGACAAAATAACTTTGTCTTTAGTAATAATATCACGCCTTACTAACTGATACATCAAGGCAAATATGTTATATATAATATGCTCATGGTTATAGCAAACAGTCTCTGCAAGTTAGGCAAGGTCATGCATGCAGAGAGAACGTTATCCTTTCCATGCAGATCAACTGTGAGGAGGAGGAGGAGAGAAGTGAAGAAAGACTTCACACAACCCTCGCTTCTCCAATAAAAACTGTAAGGTCATGACATGGAAAGGGAAGGATCACACATACCATCACACAGTTGAGACAAAGGGAAACTTGACTTACAGACTCTCCCACTCGCTAGAAGGAAGGAAACAAAACATATATATCGGTTAATCACATTCTTTCATATACAAATAGGGACAACTATTTGTCAATGATGGATTACAGACTGATGCCAGGTTATTCACTATGTAACGTCCTAAGAACAAAGACTAGTTCAAGTAATGGTACATGACACACTCTCTAATTCAAATAACAGTAGCTATTGTTGCTATGATTCAGTATCTGTGCAGTAGACAGGTGCATCTATGGAATTCCCAGTACCAATACAAGACCAGTACAGAACAGCAAGGCTTGGCTAGACTGAGTAGTGTGAAAGGGATACTTCTGGTCCAACAGCATGCTGCAGTGTGAGCCTGGAGCCTCTAGGGGGAGATACCTACGGTTTCATATTAAACAGGTCCTTCACGCCCACGTTGGGTTCGCTGCGGTTACGGTTCCTCTCGGTGATCAGCTTGTCTTTGGTCCAGGTCATGTGGACGCGGTGGTCGGGCGTGGCGGGAGCGTTGTCGTTGAGGTTGCCGTGCGACTTAGTGCCCAGTTTAGTGATCAGCTGAGCCTGGGGAATAACAACACTGGTTTTACTACAGACCCAGGCAGCACGCTAAACAAAGTGGTGCCTCCCATCAGACAGGATCAGCAGGCCGGCCCAAGTGTAGAATGGAGATTATCCTTCTTTTGCATTACCGACAAGAATGATAATGTTACTCCTAACAAAAGATCCACATTGTATTAGGGATGATATTCTCATTACTTAATTTGTCTCCTCCACGGAAAAGTAATGAAATACATTTCAATGACTCAACATGAAAATAACAAAGTGACATAAAAACAATGCATTACATAGGAACAAAATGAAGTGTACTACAGCAAACAATAATAAAAACATAATGCAAATAAATTGTAGTGAAGTTGAAAATGGTAAATACTGGAAAGATGAGAACTGGGACTATATTTCTAGTTGAAGGGTTGCGGTTGGCAGTTTTCTAAAACGCTCTAAGTTCTGAGTTCTAAAAAGATCTAAGTCTAATAGCTGCTACAAAGCCGATAACTCTCAGGTAAGTTAATCGAGGAGTGTGGTGACAATGACGTGGAGAGGGCCACAGCAATAGACATCCTATAATTCAGTTCCAGTTAATTATTTTGCCACAGACATATTCCCTCAGAGCAATGCTTCCCAGCACTGCTTCCAGAAACACATACAGCATTGGAGTACGCTGCTACTTGAACATCTCTGTCATTCCTTAAGAGTTCCTCAAGAATTCACAAATTACAGCCATTTTTGGGGTATTTAATAGCTGTGGCTCTGTCCATGTCAGATACAGGTATGAGGACGGGCTAGAGGGTGGCGAAGGAGAGGGGAGGGAGATGCTTATGGGATGTTTATGTGACATCACATGGCTGCTTGGCTACCTCCTCATCCATGTCCCTGGAAATGGACAGGCTTGGGACCTGTAGTGTGTTTGGGGCCTTTAGTGTCTCCACCACTGATGACTTCTTCCTCTTGATGGAGATACGCGACTCGTCTGTGATGCTCTGAATCTGAAGCCCAACCCAATGCGAGCCCAGAACATCCAACACAATAGCAGGAAATCAGGACAGGCCAAAATGTCACAACAGTTGGCCAATATTACGAGCCCCACACGACAAGGATGTAAATAACTACTGTAACAGGAAGGAACACAGATATAATCTGTCCCGTGCGTGAAGTGCAATCGCTGTCTTTGTTTTAAACACTTTGCAAAGGCCTACAGTTAACATTGAAAGCAGTGATCATGTGTTTGCCTGTCAATATAAACAATGCTTTATTCACTATTGAACCACCTGGTTATAGTGATAGAGTTAAACAGAGCCAGACAGAGTAGAGCACCACGTTACCTCTCTCTCCCTTTCGTTCCTGGACAGCTGCATCTGTTTCAGCATCTGAGAGCGCTGCTCCATCACCAGGGTCTTCTCATAGGTGAAGGCTGCAATGTCACTATCGTGCTGAGGACATGAATACAAAGCAATATTTTGGGCAAAACAATGACAAATGGTTTCTTATTGATCCTATTTAACACATATGATTGAGTGAGTGCAGCTACTTACCATCTCCACCACCTCCACTACAGCATTGAGACGGAGGTGGTAAAGGAACATCTGCAGGTCCTTCTTCATCTGAATACTGTTGTCATCCATCTGAGCCACGGTGAAGATACGCATCTTACACTTCCTCCACACCTGGCACGGAGAAGGAAATTGTTTAATGGCCCCCTGCAATTCACTTTGTGAACATCTGGCCTCCATTAGAAAGCAGTTTATTTTATAAATATAAAGTGCCTTGCGAAAGTATTCGGCCCCCTTGAACTTTGCGACCTTTTGCCACATTTCAGGCTTCAAACATAAAGATATAAAACTGTATTTTTTTGTGAAGAATCAACAACAAGTGGGACACAATCATGAAGTGGAACGACATTTATTGGATATTTCAAAAAATTGTAACAAATCAAAAACTGAAAAATTGGGCGTGCAAAATTATTCAGCCCCTTTACTTTCAGTGCAGCAAACTCTCTCCAGAAGTTCAGTGAGGATCTCTGAATGATCCAATGTTGACCTAAATGACTAATGATGATAAATACAATCCACCTGTGTGTAATCAAGTCTCCATATAAATGCACCTGCACTGTGATAGTCTCAGAGGTCCGTTAAAAGCGCAGAGAGCATCATGAAGAACAAGGAACACACCAGGCAGGTCCGAGATACTGTTGTGAAGAAGTTTAAAGCCGGATTTGGATACAAAAATATTTCCCAAGCTTTAAACATCCCAAGGAGCACTGTGCAAGCGCTAATATTGAAATGGAAGGAGTATCAGACCACTGCAAATCTACCAAGACCTGGCCGTCCCTCTAAACTTTCAGCTCATACAAGGAGAAGACTGATCAGAGATGCAGCCAAGAGGCCCATGATCACTCTGGATGAACTGCAGAGATCTACAGCTGAGGTGGGAGACTCTGTCCATAGGACAACAATCAGTCGTATATTGCACAAATCTGACCTTTATGGAAGAGTGGCAAGAAGAAAGCCATTTCTTAAATATATCCATAAAAAGTGACATTTAAAGTTTGCCACAAGCCACCTGGGAGACACACCAAACATGTGGAAGAAGGTGCTCTGGTCAGATGAAACCAAAATTGAACTTTTTGGCAACAATGCAAAACGTTATGTTTGGCGTAAAAGCAACACAGCTCATCACCCTGAACACACCATGCCCACTGTCAAACATGGTGGTGGCAGCATCATGGTTTGGGCCTGCTTTTCTTCAGCAGGGACAGGGAAGATGGTTAAAATTGATGGGAAGATGGATGGAGCCAAATACAGGGCCATTCTGGAAGAAAACCTGATGGAGTCTGCAAAAGACCTGAGACTGGGACGGAGATTTGTCTTCCAACAAGACAATGATCCAAAACATAAAGCAAAATCTACAATGGAATGGTTCAAAAATAAACATATCCAGGTGTTAGAATGGCCAAGTCAAAGTCCAGACCTGAATCCAATCGAGAATCTGTGGAAAGAACTGAAAACTGCTGTTCACAAATGCTCTCCATCCAACCTCACTGAGCTCGAGCTGTTTTGCAAGGAGGAATGGGAAAAAATTTCAGTCTCTCGATGTGCAAAACTGATAGAGACATACCCCAAGCGACTTACAGCTGTAATCGCAGCAAAAGGTGGCGCTACAAAGTATTAACTTAAGGGGGCTGAATAATTTTGCACGCCCAATTTTTCAGTTTTTGATTTGTTACAATTTTTTGAAATATCCAATAAATGTCGTTCCACTTCATGATTGTGTCCCACTTGTTGTTGATTCTTCACAAAAAAATACAGTTTTATATCTTTATGTTTGAAGCCTGAAATGTGGCAAAAGGTCGCAAAGTTCAAGGGGGCCGAATACTTTCGCAAGGCACTGTATATATATTTTTTACAAAGCAACAGTACCCATGGGTATATGGTGCCCCTGTCAGAGTACCTTGTGTTGGCGCAGTAAGAAAGGCAGCAGCATGAGAAGGCCTCCATCATGGACGATCCACCACACATCTATGGTGCCCTCCCCCAGACGGTCCTCAGAGCTGGGGAACTTGTCAATGTTCTTAGCAACCAGCAGGGCCTGATGGGCTGACGTTGTCTCTCTCACCGTCTCTGTGGGATAAGGACCCACATAACAAGAAACCCATATAATTAGGTCCCACAGTTTTGACAGACTCTGGTCAGGTCATTTGGTCAGGAAAAACACTTGACTCGACCATAAGACATTCACTTGCTTGACATTCTCGGAACCCAAAACCAAATCTCACTCAAGGTATAATATATGGCCAAAAGTATGTGGAGTTTTGTGGACACCTGCTCATCGAACATCTCGTTCCAAAATCATAGGCATTAATATGAAGTTGGTCGCCACTTTGCTTCTATAACAACCTCCACTCTTCTGGAAAGGCTTTCCACTAGATTTTGGAACATTGCTGCGGGGGACTTGCTTCCATTCAGCCGCACGAGCATTAGTGAGGTCTGGCACTGATGTTGGACGATTAGGCCTGGCTCGCAGTCGGCGTTCCAATTCATCCCAAAAGTGTTTGATGGGGTTGAGGTCAGGACTCTGTGTAGGCCAGTTAAGTTCTTCCACACCAATCTCGACAAACCATTTCTGAATGGACCTCGCTTTGTGCACAGGGGCATTGTCATTCTGAAACAGGAAGGGGCCTTCCCCAAACTGTTGCCACAAAGTTGGAAGCACAGAATCATCTAGAATGTCAATGTATGCTGTAGCGTTGAGATATCAATTCAGTGGAAAAAAGTGGCCTCAACCATGAAAAACAGCCCCAGACCATTATTCCTCCTCAATCAAACTTTACAGTTGGCACTATGCATTCGGGCAGGTAGCGTTCTCCTGGCATCCTCCAAACCCAGATTCATCCGTCGGACTGCCAGATGGTGAAGCATGATTCATCACTCCAGAGAATGCGTTTCCACTGCTCCAGAGTATAACGGCGATGAGCTTTACACCCCTCCAGCCAACACTTGGCATTGCGCATTGTGATCTTAGGCTTGTGTGCGGCTGCTCGGCCATGAAAACCGATTTCATGAAGCTCCCGGCGAACAGTTCTTGTGATGATGTTGCTTCCAAAGGACAGTTTGGAACTCGGTAGTGAGTGTTGCAACCGAGGACAGATGATTGCTACGCACTTCAGCAATCGGCGGTCCTGTTCTGTGAGCTTGTGTGGCCTACCACTTCGCGGCTGAGCCGTTGTTGCTCCTAGATGTTTCCACTTCACAAAAACAGCACTTACAGTTGACCGGGGAAGCTTTAGCAGGGCAGAAATTTGAAGAAGTGATTTGATGATGCAGCGTTGAAAGTCACTGAGCTCTTCAGTACGGGCCATTCTAATACCAATGTTTGTCTATGAAAATTGCATTGCCGTGTGCTCGATTTTCTACACCTGTCAGCAACGGTTGTGGCTGAAATAGCCGAATCCACTAATTTGAAAGGGTGTCCACATACTTATGGCCCTGTTGTGTAACTAGCTAGGTTAATTTTTCAAATGTATGTGAATGTCTTCTGGAGAAACTACTTTAGTCAGACATACTTGATGATGCTACTTAAAGGTACTGTAGACTATTATAGTAAAGTATAGTAGAGTATGAAATTACTGCTGACCAATGAAGTTCTTCCAGGGGTAGGAGTCCTCAGCCTGTTTCCAGGCCCCTGGCCAGGCCATGAGGACGGCGTTGTGTTTCATGCCCCCCAGCCCTGCCGACTGGATCAGGTGGGAGAAACCATCCCTCAGGTTAGAGGACACCACCACGTGGCAGAAACCTTTGGTACGTTCTGCGTGCATGGCCGACTTGACATTCTGCACCAAGTGAAGAGGAACAGCCAGGAGGAAAGAGAATGAAAGAGGAAAATGGATTAATGGAGGACAGAGTGAATATAAATAGTTTCCATGAATGCTATTTTTACACTTGCAAGCCGCTCATAGTAGATTAAACATTTTGATGCAAGTATACTACAGAAATTATGCAGAAAGTATGAAGGAGGCTTTTTTGGAGTTGTAAGCTTTATGAATTCTTTCTAAACTTGGACATGAAGTCAAGAGTGAGTGACCAAAATCATGTTTTAACATGTGTGGCTAATAAATGGAAACATCTATATAGCTGACTACAGGAACTTCTACAGAGCCATTGGCGTTTGTCCTCGCATAGCGTTTTATTGACCTCTTTGTGCTTGAATTAGACCAGTCAGAATGTATCATTGACCATGGCTGGAGGGTAGCATGACAGAGCAAAAACGGAAAGGCAGCTTTCATCAGATTGTAATCTGGGATGAGGAAGAGGACAGAGTGAGGTAAACAGATATAATAATGTATTTCTCTTCACCAGTTTGATTGTAAATTAATATTGTAACTTACTGAGTATATTATTAATCTCTAACGGTTTGCCTCTATGATATTTTAGCACACCCATCTGACCTCCCAGCAGGTGGCAGAATTCTCTTTTATGGGATAATGAATTGAGAACTCCATAGCCCCCAATGTGGTGACCGCACAGGAGTAAGAATGTCAGAGTCAGGGATAATATTACTTACTCTTTACTATTTGAGTGGGTGGCTAAATTACACCTGCTTCCAGCGAGCACAAAACACTAGTAATGCAGTTCTATTTATCATATTGGACGGGTCTGAGAATCAGTAGCCAAGGGTGATTCTGTTCCAACTGCGGCTGTTCTGCACATCTTACCTTGTCTGAACACTGATTCTCTGCCACCCTGGTCATGTGATATTAGTGTCTCTCACCTGCTCTGCGCTCTTGGCCTCAGCCCCCAGGGTCATGTAGGTGCCCTCCAACACAGAGCTGACGATGGTCAGACCTTTCCCTGCCTTCAGCTGGGTGGTAAAGGACAGCAGACGAGGGTGTTTCACCCCCAAGTCTGAATCCAGCTTCAGTAACACCAGTAACTGAGGCCTGGGGGGAGAGATACAGTACAGTCAGTGTATGTTCAGATAAATAGACATCAAGGCAAGCCACTAAACTAGGTCATCAGGCAGGACAGCAAGACAACCAAATGTCAGTCATCATCCTTCGTTTTTTAGAGTGACAGCTCTACATTTCAAACCTAAAGTACAGAAACATTAGACCAAGGAAGGACATATCATTCATGTACCCACATTATGGGTCTCAAACGTCAAATACATGTTCTTCATATTTAAAAGTTAATGTACAATGTGTCTAAGTGGAAAAGTGGAAAATTACATAACTGAGTATGACTCTGGCCCTCAGGAGTCACCCTCTCACCCTCCTCACCCTACGCTCTACACTGCTCTCAGCCTCTCACCTCCAGTTCTTAGTGTGTGGCTGCACTTCCTCCAGGCGGATCAGAGCGTACCGGGCAGCGTTCAGGGAGAGACCTCTGATCCCGTCTCCCCACTCCTTCTCTGCCCTGAGAGGAAAGAGATCAGAGAGAGGGTTAAAAAAGGCAGGAGCACTACATAAAACCTGTTAGGATTACAGAAATCTCACACATTTAGATATCAATGCCAATACACCAAACTGTAACCAAACTGTATAATTACAAAACACTGTCCAGAAAATGGGTTAAAGAAAGGCATGGACTCTAGAGATATAATACTGTGTTATATTTAATTCCGTGGGGACATCTCCCTGAGGAAACAACATCTCCACGCCGCTGATCCTCAACACTGGGGCTCCACAATGGTGCATTCTCAGCCCTCTCCCATACTTCCTGTTCACCCATGACTGCGTGGTCATGCACTCCTCCAACTCAATCATCAAGTTTTCTGACGACACTGCAGTGGTAGGCTTGATTACCAACAACAACGAGACAGCTTACAGGGAGGGGTTGAGGGCCCTCAGAGTGTGGTGTCAGGAAAATAACCTCTCACTCAACGTCAACAAAATTAAGGAGATGATTGTGGACTTCAGGAAACAGCAGAGGGAGCACCCCCTTATCCACATCGACAGGACAGTAGTGGAGAAGGTGGAACATTTTAAGTTCCTCGGTGAACATTTTAAGTTCCTCAAATCACTGGCCACTTTAATAAATTTATTTAATAAAGGTATCACTAGTCACTTTAAATGATGCCACTTTAACAATGTTTACATATCCTACATTACTAATCTCATATGTATATACTGTATTTAATACCATCTACTGCATCTTGCCTATGCCGCTCTGCCATCACGCATCCATATATTTATATGTACATTTCCTTACTCCATCCCCTTACATTACTTGTTAAATATTATAGCACTGTCGGAACTGGAAACACAAGCATTTCTCTACACTCACATTAACATCTGCTAACCATGTGTACATGACCAATAACATTTGATTTGATTTGAGTGGGGACATTACCAATGCAATTGCAGTAGTTGAATTAATGTTATTGAGCTGTTATTAGAAAACCAAAATCTTACCCTCTGTACTCAATGTACTTATAGATGCATCCAGCGATGGACATGGCTACCAGAGCGTAGTACCAGGAGGAGATGAACATGAGGGAGACACACAGGCTCATCCCCAGGAATGACAGCGTCCTGCAGGGACCAGAGAACAGGACAACAGTTTATTGAATGGGCTTATTGGTTGGATAGGCATTAGGTCAGAGTTACTACATCCTGATCTTGGGCACGTTTGAGCAGTGCAGGCTTTCGTTCTAGCCCAGCACTGACACACCTGATTTAACTTATCAAGTGTGTGATGATGTGGATTTATGCCCACTTGTCACGAACACGCACACTGTCTAATCGGCTCTATATCCAAATAGCACTTTCTATTTCCCATGTGCATTTTGCCATTTATTTCAAGAAGCATTATACTCAACACTGCACATGACTATAATATAAGTATTTAGCTCCTTTGTTAGCAATAAGCTACTGTTTAAGGTTAATTCCCAGTTCTGTAGTAAAATGTTTGTATGGAAAGGTATTTTTCGTATAATCGGTTCCAAACATAAATGCAGTGATTTACTTGTCTCTAGCCTACGAGAGTGGAACATTGTTTCAGTGCACAGAATCATTGCAACACTCACGAGTTAGAGACTCTGTTTCATTCTGTTAATGCTTTCCTTTGTTCATACTTCCCACGTTGTGTCGGAGCACTGTGAGTCATGTCTTGTCTGTGTCATTTGAGTTGTGCGCCTTTGCGCACCACTATACTGTACTGAGTTGCGGTCATTCGCAGGTTCTATTCATGTAAGAATTCATGATTAATGTTTAACGTGTGCCCAATTGAAAGTGCACATGGAAGTGGTCACATCTGTTTTAGACAGAATGTACAGTATGCATTTGGGTAATTATGAGGAAGCCAGTTACATTTGTATACCAATTATGTGGTTACTTGTCATTGGACATGGGTATGTACCAGAGAGGGGCTTAGAGGGTATAAGCGCCTGTTTTAGGTTTCTAGGTAGATTGGGTTTGTTGATCGAGGGGAGGCTGCTTGAGCCATGTACACATGTAAGAGCTATGGAAGCTACAGAGTGAGCCTGTTTTAGGCTTAGTGCAGTTCGGTATTTTGTGTGAGAAGTAAATTCATTGTCTACCCATTTGTCTTGTAAATATTTAACGCAGGCTATCACTGTTAAGAAATATGGACACCTTTGCACCAGAACCTTCTGCCTCCTTCTGAATATTTGCTCTTAAGACTGCATATGACCTATTTCACAAAGTGCTTCATGATTAGTTGATTGGATGTGTTCGGTGTGTTAGTGCTGGGCTGTAACTTAATATTGGTCCAGAGTCGAAGATCCCTGAATTGACACTTTTGGCATGGGAAATATTAACTCACCAATGGTAGAACTTAAACCTGGGCCTCCAGTTGGGAGTGCGGAGCAGTGTCTGGACGGCACAGGCCAGGTTGACAAACAGGTAGCACATCAGGAAAAACCTGCAACCCAGCCCCACGGAGAAGACGAATAGAAGGGACTTATAGGCTTCCAAAAGGACAATGAGCTAATACTGTACACAACTGACAGGATAAAACATCCCATTACTATAGAGAGAACGTATAGAGAGAAAGACACAAGCTCACATTTGCAGTATCACCATCTACACACATACTGAACACACTCACATTGAGAGAATGGGGGCAACAGCATCCAGTGATGCAATAAGGATTCCAATCTCACAGATCCCAGCGGTCATCAAGAGGGCCCAGGTAGGTTCCCCATTGGCTTTACCATGACCAAACACCTGGAGGAGGGGAGAGAGAGAGAGATGGAGAAGGAGAGAGAAAAATAAAGAGATAGAGAAACTAGCTGAAGTGTTTATGTTATTGAGATGCAATAGCAAGGGGCATAGCAAAGACTTTAGGACCTTCTTACCTGCAGAAAGGGGACAATCCCGTCACGTGCTATGGCCTGCAGCAGACGAGGGGCACCAGTAAGACTCTGCAGCCCTGCCCCACAGCAGGAGAAGAAGGAGCCAATCACGATCACCCATGGAGAAGGCCATGCCAGAGTTCCAATCACCAAGTTCTTCTTGACAGAGTCCCCAAATCTGTAGCGGAAACAGACACAGTTGAATGGTATACAAACACAGGTACTGTAACCCATAATGAAAAAGTGGAAAGAAGTTTTTAGAAAGTTTTGCAAATTGATTGAAAATGAAATCTAATAACATAAGTATTCACACCCATGAGTCAATACTGATCTTTGTGGTTGAAACTGGGCTTGAAATCCATTCCTCGATTGAGAGACATTACAGATAATTATATATATGTGGTACAGAGAGGGTCCATTCAACTTATTATGCAATTTGTTAAGCACATTTTTACTCCTGAACTTATTTAGGCTTGCCATAACAAAGGGGTTGAATACTTATTGACTAAAGACATTTCAGCTTTACATTTTTTATTGATTTAAAAAACGTTCTACAAACAAAATTCCACTTTGAGAGTATGGGGTATCATGTGTAGATCAGTGACAAAAATGTGGCTGTATCACAACAAAATGTGGAAAATGTCAAAAGGTGTAAATACTTTCTGAAGGCACTGTTTGAATGACACAAAGGTCTTTAAATATACAAGTTATACACAGCAGGGATGGCTTCTGCATCAATGCTACTGTACATAATGTCATAACAGCTATTGCCATGTCGTAAATAATAACTGTGGAATAGTAGTTACTTGTCTCTCAAAACAACACCCTCGATACAGGCCCCAAATAGCACAACACAGGTCATGTCTGGGAGTTGGGGTTAAGAAAGAAATAGTGCTGTCAAAGTTAACAAATGCACAACACATACACTCTCCCACACTAAAACACACATGCCAGCACTCCATGCATGCATGCACACCACTCCACACATGCACGTCATCAACTCCATGGTTTCTCCAAGGATACAAATGAAAGAAGTGGTTGCTATGGCCAGGATGGTGCCGAAAGGAATAGACCTCTGGGCATCTCGGAGGTCTCCAGATCTGTTGGAGCCCGCCATGATTCCTGTGATGGGACACACATAGATTCTTCAGAAGCTGAAATTCAGGAAATCACCAACATACTTAAATCTCCGCAGCAGAAAACAACACCAAAACTAAAAACACAAAAACGTAAGTTACAGTAACTCTTCCAAAGCACAAGTTACAGTAACACCCTTACAATCAGCGTGAGGATGACAAACAATACATTATGTCATATGGAGGTAGCTACAATATGACAATATGGCTACTATACCAACCTGTGACGGAGGGGAAGTAGATTCCCACCAGCAGAGTGAAGAAGGTGGAGATGTCGTTGAAGACGTAAGGCATGTAGATATCTCTGGAGTTATCCTGGGCTGGAACAGATGACTGCCTCTTCTTCTCTACCAGCATCCCACTGGGCCCGTAGTCCCCCCACATGTTGTCTAACAGGAGACACAGAGGAGACGCATTATAGTAGACTATAATCTGAGTGTACAAAACATTAAGGACACCTGCTCTTTCCATGACAGGTGAATCCAGGTGAAAGCTGTGATCCTTTATTGATGTCACTTGTTAAATCCACTTCAATCAGTGTAGATGAAGGGGAGGAGACGGGTTAAAGAAGTGTATATGGATTGTGTACATGTGCCATTCAAGAGAAAATATTTCAGTCCCTTCCAATGGGGTATGGTAGTAGGTGCCAGGCGCACCAGTTTGTATCAATAATGGTCCACCAACCAAAGGACATCCAGCCAACTTGACACAACTGTGGGAAGCATTGCACTCAAAATGGGCTAGCATCCCTGAGGAACACTTTTGACGCCTTGTAGAGTCCATGACCCGACTAGTTTGACTTCCTTATTGCGCCCCAGGTTGATCAAACCAGATGATACGGCTTTGATAAAATATGCCAATAATCATTTGGTAAGTGAGTAAGTAGTAGTAGTGCCAATAAGTGTCCTCTGACACAGAATCAGATAACTTTATTACCACGCAACAATTGTTTGAGAAATTTGTCTTGTTGCTCCACTGACCTTTGATGACCCCACTGAGCAGGCCTGGGATGCCCTGGATCTCAGTGACGTTGTTCAGGGTGAAGTACTCATCACAGGTGGCGTTGAGGTGGCGGCTGTCACAGAACAGCTCCCACAGCTTAGTGGTGTACGTCACGTTCTTGATCACCTCTGTCTTCACACACTTCTCAAAGTTGTGGTTCTGTAAGGAACGGTTCCCCAGGAGACAGATTCTGTGGGAAATATATACATATATTCATCAGGATATTTTCTTGTATAAAGAACTAAGAATCTTTTCCTTTTGGCCACTGTAACCACTCTAAAGCGTCTATAAATATCTGTCTCACTGATATCGATGTGTGATCACTTTAGTATTCATCCCTGTAGATCAGATGACTGATGATGGCCCTTTAAAGTGTGAATATGAATCTGACCAGACAAACATAGACACAAGCATCTCCTTTGCCTATAGATTAACTATCTAACTCACGGGAAGTCTGGTGGTTCTATGACGGTCTTGATGACTCCGGCGTAGATGGCCATGATGGAGAGCACCACACAGGCCAGGAAGACCAGGGCCAGCTTGTTGACATATTTGACTCCCACAAACACCACCAGAGCCATGAGAGCCAGGCAGCAAGTCCCGTACACACGCATGTTATTCAGCATGGCCTCCGCCTCGCCCTCCTTCTTCTCCGCCACAAACACTGCAGCGTTCGGCACGATGTACGTCTGGAACAAGAATAGGAGAAAGCTCGGACACTACCTTCATGAAACATTGTTTGGGCCAACAGTTTTCCCGGCCCATGTGACATGTCCAGGAAAAAGTCTAAGCTATTGTTATAGGCTGTTACAAGGTACCAACTCCTGGAAGAGTCATGTGGTAATGAAAAACTCCTGCCTCTAAACATTGTGTATTTCCTATATCACGACCAGGCAATGTTTTATCCTTACCAGAAGGATCTCAATGGTACCCAGGATGTACATGGAGCCAGCGAATGTGGTTCCCAGGTAAAAACACAAGCCCACAGCCCCACCAAACTCTGGTCCCAAAGACCTGGAGATCATGTAGTAGGAGCCTCCGGCTGCATGGGGCAAGAGAACAGATACGGGTAAAAGGACTGGAAAGGAAAAGAAGTCAGCCACAGACTATAGCTCCAATGCAATAGTGATAAAGTGCTAAATAACCATAAAAGCAGAGGTTGAGGTTTCTTATTCAAGGTGGAAAATAAGTTGAACTGACATTACCTGGCACTACCCCATTTGTTGCAATAGCACTCATGGATATCGCTGTCAGCATGGTCTGTAAGAGAGTAAAAAAAATACAAAAGAGTAGCATTGGTGGGTGTATGGTTACAATGTCCTCAGGGACCAAAATGAGACCGCTTCATTCATGGCAGAGAGAACTAAGATTGGCAGAGAATTCCACAGTTTAGTACCTGAACTCCCCAAAACGAAGTGTTTGTATATAAGTAGTTAAGCCCAATAGTACTCACACCTTAGTACTCCATTTGTATTACTACATAGTACTCACACAGGTGCAACACATGACGACGATGGCGAAAGACTCCAAAATGCCGGCGGTGCCAACGATCCAGGTGAGACGCAGGAAGAGGATGACTCCCAGGATGTTCTGCATGCAGGGCAGGTACACGCCGATGAATGTGCCCATCTGAGGACTCTGGAGGAGCCAACGTAGAGGGCCAGGGAAGAAAAGAGGTACAGTAGGATTACCATGAGTCAGCTTATGGTACAGCAGGGCCTATAAGATGTACTGTCATGCCACAATACAGCATACAATACAATATTGTACAATCCTGTAAAATACAGCTGAGAATACAAGGTCAATTGTCTGTAATAAAGAGATGCTCTGCTTTTTTTGACACCACACTCCACAAAGCAAGTCCTCCATGCTCTAGTTCTCTTATCTTGATTATTGTCCAGTCATATGGTCAAGTGCTGTGAGGAAAGACCTAGTTAAGCTGCAGCTGGCCCAGAACAGAGCGGCACGTCTTACTCTTCATTGTAATCAGAGGGCTGATATTAATACTATGCATGCCTGTCTCTCTTGGCTTGGCTAAAAGTTGAGGAAAGACTGACTACATCACTTCTTGTTTTTATAAAAGAGGCATTAATGTGTTGGAAATTCCATATTGTTTGCATAGCCAACTTACACACAGCACTGACACACACACACACTTAGTCCATGGAACTTCCTTCCATCTTATATAGGGCAAGTGTACAGCAAGCCTGGTTTCAAAAAACAAATAAAGCAACACCTCATGGCACAACACCATTCCCCCATGTGACCAACTTGTTGTGTGTACACTACATGACCAAAAGTATGTGGACAACTGCTCGTCAAACATCTCATTCCAAAATCATGGGCATTAATGTGGAGTTGGTCCCCACTTTGCTGCCAATAGAGCCTCCACTCTTCTGGGAAGGCTTTCCACTAGATGCTGGAACATTGCTGTGGGGACTTGCCTCCATTCAGCCACAAGAGAGGGAGGTCGGGCACTGAGAGGGAGGTCGGGCACTGATGTTGGGCGATTAGGCCTGGCTCGCAATCGGCGTTCCAATTCATCCCAAAGGTGTTCGATGGGGTTGAGGTCAGGGTTCTGTGCAGGCCAGTCAAGTTCTTCCACTCCGATCTGACAAACTATTTCTGTATGGACCTTGCCTTGTGCAAGGGGGCATTGTCATACTGAAACAGGAAAGGGCCTTCCCCAAACTATTGCCACAAAGTTGGAAGCAAGGAATCCTCCTCCACCAAACCTTACAGTTGGCACTATTCATTGGGGCATGTAGCGTTCTCCTTGCATCCTCCAAACCCCGATTTGTCAGTCGCACTACTAGATGGTGAAGCATGATTCATGACTCCAGAGAACGTGTTTTCACTGCTCCAGAGTCCAATGGCGGCGAGCTTTACACCACTCCAACCGAATCTTGGCATTGCGATCTTAGGCTACTCTGCTATGGAAACCCATTCCATGAAGCTCCCGATGACCAGTTCAGCAATCGGCGGTCCCGTTCTGTGAGCTTGTGTGTCCGACCACTTCGCGGCTGAGACGTTATTGCTCCTAGACGTTTCCACTTCACAATAACAGCACTTACAGTTGACCGTGGTAGCTCTAGCAGGGCAAATATTTGAGAAGCTGACTTGTTGGAAAGGTGGCATCCTATGACAGTGCCACGTTGAAAGTCACTGAGCTCTTCGGTAAGTCCGTTCTACTGCCAATGTTTCACTATGAAGATCGCATGGCTGTGTGCTCGATTTTATAAACGTGTCAGCAATGGATGTGGCTGAAATAACTGAATCTGCTAAAGGGGTGAAGGGGTGTTCACATATTTTTATATATACAGTATATTGTATGTACTGACATGTATGTGTAACTGATGCACACACACGCACAATACATGTTCATGTTTTTAAATGTATGTAAACTCTAAAGTATTTTGCCTGTAATGTCTCTCATGTAATGTGTCAGACCCCAGTAAGTCTAGCTAGTGGGGATCCTAATAAATCAAATAAAATCAGCCACAGTAAATACTGAGATAATTTTTGGTCTTCAATTGTATTGTGGGCAAAAAGACTTGCGCTGACAGACTATTATCAGAGCCGTACACTATTTAGAAAATGTTTATTTTACAATTGGCTCATTAGCAACCATCAAAACCATTTCAGTCAGAATCCGGTCACTGGCAGCATAAAAAACAATGGTGAAGTCACTGGTCTGAAGTCAGCTGCTTAACTGTGCCCTGTAGCGACACGATTACAAATATTTTCTCACGACTACAAACATAATTTAGCAGGGTTACTCTCATAAAACTCTCATTACTCTCTCTACACATACTCAACACTGTCACATGCCAACCATATCACCCCAATCCTCCTGAAACAATTCCATCACATACGTTGTTTTGGTTTAGCCTGTTCCATCCCACATCCATCCTCCTGTGTTGCCAAATGAAGTTTGGCAAATATTGTCTGATAAAATTATGTAAACACAACTGATAAATTGTTTGCAGTATAAACGTGTGTCATAGTTTAGAATTTAGAACGTAAATAATTATTTTTATGGGGGTCTAGGGAGAGAGTGGCATTAGGATACAGTTTGCATTGGCTTTTCAGACAATGAGTAGTCAGATGTAATGCTAAAAGACATAGCAATGTCCTTTGAACAAAACATCAATAACAAAACATCAGTAACAAATCATCAGTAACAAATCATCAGTAACTAGACATCAGTAACTAGACGTCAGTAACAAATCATCAGTAACAAATCGTCTGTAACTAGACATCAGTAACAAGACGTCAGTAACAAAGCATCAGAAACAAGACATCAGTAACAAGACGTCAGTAACAAATCATCAGTAACAAATCGTCTGTAACTAGACATCAGTAACAAGACGTCAGTAACAAATCATCAGTAACAAATCGTCTGTAACTAGACATCAGTAACAAGACGTCAGTAACAAATCATCAGTAACAAATCGTCTGTAACTAGACATCAGTAACAAGACGTCAGTAACAAATCATCAGTAACAAATCGTCTGTAACTAGACATCAGTAACAAGACGTCAGTAACAAAGCATCAGAAACAAGACATCAGTAACAAGACGTCAGTAACAAATCATCAGTAACAAATCGTCTGTAACTAGACATCAGTAACAAGACGTCAGTAACAAATCATCAGTAACAAATCGTCTGTAACTAGACATCAGTAACAAGACGTCAGTAACAAGACATCAGTAACAAGACATCAGAAACAAGACATCAGTAACAAGACATCAGAAACAAGACATCAGTAACAAGACATCAGTAACAAGACATCAGAAACAAGACATCAGTAACAAGACATCAGTAACAAGACATCAGTAACAAGACATCAGTAAGAAGACGTCAGAAACAAGACATCAGTAACAAAGCATCAGAAACAAGACATCAGTAACAAGACATCAGAAACAAGACATCAGAAACAAGACATCAGTAACAAGACATCAGTAACAAGACGTCAGTAACAAGACATCAGTAACAAGACATCAGAAACAAGACATCAGTAACAAAGCATCAGAAACAAGACATCAGTAACAAGACATCAGAAACAAGACATCAGAAACAAGACATCAGTAACAAGACATCAGTAACAAAGCATCAGAAACAAGACATCAGTAACAAGACATCAGAAACAAGACATCAGAAACAAGACATCAGTAACAAGACATCAGTAACAAGACATCAGTAAGAAGACATCAGTAAGAAGACGTCAGTAACAAGACGTCAGTAACAAGACATCAGTAACAAGACATCAGTAACAAGACATCAGTAACAAGACATCAGAAACAAGACATCAGTAACAAGACGTCAGTAACAAAGCATCAGAAACAAGACATCAGTAACAAGACATCAGTAACAAAGCATCAGAAACAAGACATCAGAAACAAGACATCAGTAACAAGACATCAGAAACAAGACATCAGAAACAAGACATCAGTAACAAGACATCAGTAACAAGACATCAGTAACAAGACATCAGTAACAAGACATCAGTAACAAGACATCAGTAACAAAGCATCAGAAACAAGACATCAGTAACACGACATCAGAAACAAGACATCAGTAACAAAGCATCAGAAACAAGACATCAGTAACAAAGCATCAGAAACAAGACATCAGTAACACGACATCAGAAACAAGACATCAGAAACAAGACATCAGTAACACGACATCAGAAACAAGACATCAGAAACAAGACATCAGTAACACGACATCAGAAACAAGACATCAGAAACAAGACATCAGAAACAAGACATCAGTAACAAGACATCAGTAACAAGACATCAGTAACAAGACATCAGTAACAAGACATCAGAAACAAGACATCAGTAACAAGACATCAGTAACAAGACATCACAAACAAGACATCAGTAACAAGACATCAGAAACAAGACATCAGAAACAAGACATCAGTAACAAGACATCAGTAACAAGACATCAGTAACAAGACATCAGAAACAAGACATCAGAAACAAGACATCAGTAACAAGACGTCACAAACAAGACATCAGTAACAAGACATCAGAAACAAGACATCAGAAACAAGACATCACAAACAAGACATCAGTAACAAGACATCACAAACAAGACATCAGTAACAAGACATCAGAAACAAGACATCACAAACAAGACATCAGTAACAAGACATCAGTAACAAGACATCAGAAACAAGACATCAGAAACAAGACATCAGTAACAAGACATCACAAACAAGACATCAGTAACAAGACATCAGAAACAAGACATCACAAACAAGACATCAGTAACAAGACATCAGTAACAAGACATCAGAAACAAGACATCAGAAACAAGACATCAGTAACAAAGCATCAGAAACAAGACATCAGTAACAAGACATCAGAAACAAGACATCAGTAACAAGACATCAGAAACAAGACGTCAGTAACAAGACATCAGAAACAAGACGTCAGTAACAAAGCATCAGTAGAGAATCCTTCCACAGTGCCCAGCCTATTTTCCACATGCCCAACTCATGCTCATATGTCATAACAGTAATGTATTTGAAGTCCTTTGCAGTTCTCCAGAGAAATAAACAACAGAACTATTCAGTGAAATTATACTGTATTTGCTCTGTGTGCTTTTACAGTTTGGAAAGCATGAATAGCCAAATATAACAGTCAAACATAATGCTACACAGTGTACAGTAACAGGCTACCTTAACAATGATCTGCTGAACTTCATTACAGCCATACAATCCATGCCCCGATCACCACAGGATAAATGAACAACTCTAATGTGTCATCCACCGCCTGATGACATAAGCACCCCCTGTTATACTCCAAAGGTGCAATGGCCCCCACTCTTTCAAGATCAGAGAACCCCCCCCCCCCACACACACACACACGTCATATCGACAGCCCCCCCCCCCCCCCCCCACACAAAGACACTGCAATGAATACAGTACATACCATATATCCCATAACACAACACAGCCCTCTCTCAATACTGCTGTTGGTTCTCCTATACGCCTTTTTACCAGGGTCAATGTGGCCCTTGTTCATAGACCGTTCACAACCTGGAGTGGCATCCTCACTATCCACTCTGTCTCCACAACCTCCCCCCCCCTGAGCCAATCAGATCTCCAGCAGGGAGAGGTACTGGGGTAATTGTCAGGGGACAGAGGCATGGTTAGTTTCTGCGGCCTCGTGTTGGTGCTGTGACGCTGAATAGCAACAGTAGGAGTATTTCTTTGGTTGGTTGGTCAGAAGAATGCTGCTTTATATTCTCACATGCGCTCTGCTCTCAGAAGTGCTGTTGCATAGCTACCACACTAACCTAGTCAACTCATGTTGGTTTGCACAATAATATAGATGTTATTGTGATCCAACAACAACGTCATTGTCAAGTGGATTGACAGTTAATACAATGTCTGTCTACTACTGTACCTCTTTAGCGAGGTCTCCCACAAAGTACCCACCAGGAGAAATTCTTAATAATGCACAATGGTAATGTGGTCCGTACCTTGACTCTAATCTTTGTAACCCCCTCCTCATTTTCATACTCCTCATGCTCAGTGACCCCCTGGGTGAGGTTGGTGTAGTTAGCCAGCTTGTTGAGGAGGGAGGACACCATGGGGTTGCTCTCAATCTCTTCCTGTCAATAAGGATACAACGACATTGAATCGGGACATCATGGCATTGAAGACATCCAAGTACAGAACAAACAAAAGCAACAAATGTTTGGATGATATGTACTCTACAATATAATCCATGTAAGCACATAGCTCTCACTTTAGATTAAAGTGGCATAAAACCCATGTGGTAATGAATTACATTATGATATCAAAAGCCTTGACATGTGGATTACCTCAAAGAGAGCCATGTTTTTGCCATCGTAGTAGTTTTCTTGGTCTTGGTCAGTGTTGTTGATGAAAGGGCTGCTCTCTCTGGGAGTGACATCTCCTGGGAGACAACAGACAAGGAGAAAGAAAACACCTCTACTATATTTGTCTGTCCAATCACTATTGATTTCATGGTATCTTATTGATTACATGGTACCAAAATATTGCAATTCTTTTTAAACTACATTTCTTATGAAACAACACAAACACCACTTTCCTCTGCAATCGATAAAGAAAACCTCTACAGTCCAGACAAAGTCATGTTGATTGTCATTTCTGTAGTAATGTCCTATGGGGTTATGCTGTGACGAGAGAAATCAATGCGATCATGTGCATCTGATGAGGCTGCTAGTGACACTGGTCAATGAGAATGACACTGTAGATCTCCTGTACAGTATGATGAACAAGGACAAACTACCCTGAACAAAACTTTCTCTTTTTGTGATACTGTAATACAATGTTATTTTCTCATGATTGCTCTCCACTTGGTGTAAAATAAGAGGTGAGATGCAGTGATAAGGAACATTTCAATGTTGTCATCTCATTATGAAGTGTAGTATTCAGGCCTATAACAGCAGACAGAGTTCCATAAAAGGTGTTTCGCCAATCTGCTATTAATCATCACAACAGATCAACCATTTCCATTACAGAGACTTCCTTGTAAATGAGATGGGATGTTACTTCCCAAGAGGGTTTCAATGAAAAGTGCACAATTTCTCAAGCATCAGATTTCTTTGCAATACATATTTAGTTTGCCCTACAGTACACACTGGATATACCACGTAATTCCAACATGGAAATTGGGTAATATTTGATTGAGACGTTGATCAATGAGATTTCAACCTTTATTCATCCACTCAAAAAGACAGCCAGAAGTTTGTTGAATTCTCAAATGTGTTATCACTGCACTTTCAACCATTTAAAACACAGCAAAGTTCAAATGGGAATACAATTTCAGATATTTATACAGCAACTTAAATGCAGTGTTTCCCAAACCCCAAGGGGTGCACATCTTTGTTTTTGCCCTAACACTACACAGCTGATTCAAAGCTTGATGATTAGTTGATTATTTGAATCAGCTGTGTTTTGCTAGGGCAAAAACCAAAACGTCCACCCCTTGGGGCCCCGCAGACTGAGCTTGGGAAACCCTGACTTAATGTGTTATCACTGTGCTTCAGCTAATAGCACAACTGTCACGCCTACTCCTGCTCCAGTGCTAGACGTCACCAGTCTACTAACCACCAGTCCTGGCAACTATCATAACGCACACCTGGCAACCATCATTAAGCACACCTGCTCCCCATCGTTATGCACACCTGGATCTTATCACCTTGTTACGGTTTTCTTCTGGTGAAAGAGAGGAGGACCAAAATGCAGCGTGGCTATCTTTATACATCTTTAATAAAAGATGAAAAATGAACAATACACAAAAACAATAAACGTGAAAAACCAAAACAGCCCTATCTGGTGCAACAAACACAGAGACAGGAACAATCACCCACGAAACACTCAAAGAATATGGCTGCCTAAATATGGTTCCCAGTCAGAGACAACGATAAACACCTGCCTCTGATTGAGAACCACTCTAGGCAACCATAGACTTTCCTAGACTACTTAACTAAACACAATCCCATAAACTACAAAACCCCTAGACAAAACACACCACATAAATCACCCATTTCACACCCTGGCCTAACCAAAATAATAAAGAGAACACAAAATACTAAGACCAGGGCGTGACACACCTTGACTCTCCCTTTAGTTAACCCTCAGTAGCCTCAGTCATCAGGCCGTGTTGGTTTTGGTCAGTATGAGTCTCCTGTTTTGTTTATCTGCCGTCTCTCATCATTAAACTCACCTTCGGCACTTTCTTCCTGACTCCAAGCGCATACGTTACAACAACCAAATGACCTGGATTGCAGTTGAGATTATATAAAAATTACCTAGTGCAAGTGATCAATGCTGTTCGAGATTCTGCACAGATTATTATAGCAATTGTGAAGATCTCCACAGATATGCACGGTTTCTATGATTGCATAAGAAGACATTTATAGTTACAGTAGACAACCCTTCAAATTAGTGGATTCGGCTATTTCAGCCACATCCATTGCTGCCACGTGTATAAAATCGAGCACAAAGCCATGCGATCTTCATAGTGAAACATTGGCAGTAGAACCGCCTTACCGAAGAACTCCATGACTTTCAACGTGGCACCGTCATAGGATGCCACCTTTCCAACAAGTCAGTTTGTCAAATTTCGGCCCCGCTAGAGCTGCCGCGGTCAACTGTAAGTGCTGTTATTGTGAAGTGGAAATATATAGGAGCAACAAAGGCTCAGCCGCAAAGTGGTCGGCCACACAAGCTCATAAAACAGGACTGTCGAGTGCTGAAGAGCATAAAAATCATCTGTCCTCGGTAGCAACACTCACTAGGAGTCAGCGCAATAACTGATCGTCAGGAGCTTCATGAAATGTCTTTCCATGGCTGAGCAGCCGCACACAAGCCTAAGTTCACCATGCGCAATGACAAGCGTCGGCTGGAGTGGTGTAAAGCTCCCTGCCATAGGACTCTGGAGCAGAGGAAACGCGTTCTCTGGAGTGATGAATCACGCTTCACCATCTGGCAGTCCGACGGACAAATTTGGGTTTGGCGGATGCCAGGAGAACGCTACCTGCCCGAATGCATTATTCCAACTGTAAAGTTTTGTGGAGGAGGAATAATGGTCTGGGGCTGTTTTTTATGATTCAGGCTAGGGCCCTTAGTTCCAGTAAAGGGAAATGTTAATACTGCAGCATACAATGACATTCTAGACGATTATGTTCTTCCAACTTTGTGGTAACAGTTTGGGGAAGGCCCTTTCCAATGTTCCATCATCGAGTGGAAAGCCTTCTCAGAACAGTGCAGGCTGTTATAGCAGCAAAGGGGAAACCAATTCCATATTAATGCCCATGATGTTGGAATGAGATGTTGTCCACATACTTTTGGTCATACCATGTATAATGCTTGGATAATTTAATCTGAGCCAATGGCTTAATCCTATTCTTTAACTTTTATTTTGGGTTTAGTTGGAGACGTGAATCCAACATAATTTGTTAACGTGACGACAAGTTATTAGGCTATTTACTGTATAGCAAAAGTGATGATATACATATTGTGGATATAATGTTGAAGATCTGACATTGTTTCAAAGGTTAAAATTCAACATATTTTACAAGGTTTGTCCATGCTAAAGATTGGTTACAATGATGACATAATCCTGTGGTTCGAATCCAATATATTTTTTCCAGGTAGAGATTCCACATCACAATACGTTGACAAATTACGTTGAAACAATGTTGATTCAAACAGTTTGTTTCCAGTGGGTAGTCTCTTTCCACAGTCGCTGTTTCTAATGACATGAGTTTGGCAAACCAAAACTAGCACACTAAATACAATTGACAGACAGCCAGGACATTTTACAGTAGGCTAAGGAAAGCCAGCCAGTCTTCCGAAGATAAGACGAGGGCATTTGTAGAACCATCCATCTCCATCTGCTCTGTTCATTCCAGACACAGGGAAGGCACAGGTACCAGTTCTATCAGGCTACATCAATAAATTAGAGGGGAGCTGACACTGTGTCAATCTAGGGAGGTGGATAGGTTCAGGTTTATGCATTAATTCTGGGAGATAATCCTATTGATTTACAGTATGTTTGTTCTGTTGACAGAGATGAACAGAGCTGAACACACAGTAGAAGCACTTGCCAAATTGTATGACAATAACACATTTTGCCGTTGGCTTAAGTGAATAACTTCAAGGTAAGAATCTCAGACACTAGGAATATCTTAATTTAACTCCAATGTAGACAAAATCTCTCTCGCTCAAATATTAACCATTTGGCTGATTTAACAGACATTTTCACTATTTAAAGCCACCCAAATGTTGAAAAATCTGTCCACACAACGACACAATCTCATCAGGTAGTGTGAAGTGAAGTGGTGCGGCCTCTATGATAATAAATGACAATGAGAGCTGTTTATAACTCGTTAAGCCTCCACAGTGGCAGATTCATAAGCTGCCTAGCCTAGCACACCTGAGCCTGAAGGTAAGACGCACAGACACAGAGACAGAGAGATATCAAATCCCTATATTTAACCCTCGGTCCCCCCAGCACTAATGCAAACGCAGATATACGTATCACAGACTAACAACTACAGTACAATACACAAGGACAGACCTAACAAACACATACATGATGATGGCATAACCAAAGCTTCCACAACAAGACAAACAGCTGTGGTCATGAGCAAAATTCTTACTACAGACCAGATTGTGAAAATGCAAATATGTCTAGCCTGATTATTTCATAGGGTTTATCACACAAATGAGCTCACCTGATCGTCGTGAACCCTCCCCACGCTCCATACCAGGGGGGAGGTGCAGCTGGGGTCCACAACACTCTTCCAGTATGCTACTGGAAACCTCAGTAGTTACAGACCTCAGTCTGCTCTGCCTAGCCCCCCTTCAACTGAGTTGACTTGAATCTGTGTAACACAGTTCTCTATGAATGTCTGTCTGTTCTGCGCTAGGTAGCTTTCTGTAGCAGATTTGATTAACGTGTCTTTGGTGCCCTGGGAATCAGCTGCTCCAGAGTTGTGGACATCCTTTCTTTGTCCTGTCTGGAGGCAGTGGAGCAGCATCAGCCCTTGCGCTCCTGACCCCTCATCCACTCACTGGAGGGAGGGGTAGAGGAGGGAGAGGTGTAGAGAGGGGAAGGGAGGGGGAGGGTGCAGCTTTAGCTACTTTAATTATGTGCCCTGAAACACAGCTCAATGAGCTTACAGAGCATGACCCTACACACGCGCGCGCGCGCACACACGCACAATTGAGAGAATCCTGTCATGTTGTATCACCGCTTGGTACAGCAACTGCACCACCCGCAACCGCAGGGCTCTCCAGAGGGTAGTGTGGTCTGCCCAATGCATCACCGGGGGCACACTACCTGCCCGCCAGGACACCTACAGCCCCCAATGTCACAGGAAGGCCAAAAAGATAATCAAGGACAACAACCATGTGAGCCACGGCCTGTTCACCCAGCTATCATCCACAAGACGAGGTCAGGACAGGTGCATCCAAAACTGGAACCGAGAGACAGAAAAACAGCTTCTATCTCAAGGTCATCAGACTGTTCAATTCTGTTAAATAGCCATAACTAGCACATTAGAGGCTGCTGACCTATATACATAGACTTGGAATCACTGGCCACTTTAATAATGGAACACTAGTCACTTTAATAATGTTTACATATTTTGCATTACTCATCTCATATATACTGTATGTATGTACTGTATTCTATCCTATTCTACTGTATCTTAGTCTATTCCGCTCTGACATTGCTCGCCCAATATTTAAATACCCTTAATTCCATTCCTTTACTTTAGATGTGTGTATTGTTGTGAAATTGTTAGATATTACTGTTAGATATTACTGCACTGTTAGAGCTAGAGACAGTAATTTCGCTACATCCGCAATAACATCTGCTAAACACGTGTGACAAATACAATTTGATTTGACACATTTATTCCACTCCGCTATTAGCTTAGCATAAAAAGTGTGTAAACAGTATACAGGCCGCAAAAATCCTCAAACATAATCCGAGTCTTCTGTACTTTTTACATTTAACAGCTCAAATGGAAATCATTATGGAGTAGCTGAGACAGAGGACGTGGAGAAATAATCCATCCATGTGTACCCGATCCTCTGGGAAGTGAAAAGTGCAAGCCACACCAAAGTCAATAGACTGCTGAGTTGTTGTCTGGCACATAAATAACATGGACCTGAAAGGGCGTCTGACAGTGACATTGAAAGGTCTGCTGTGGTGATGACTAGCACATCTGATGCCATATTTCAAATGACACAGCACACTATCAGATGAGGTACTACTTATGTTTCAATGAAAAGCTCTATCCCACACGCCACGCTATGAAAAGCCTTGCCAAAAGAGGTCCCCGTTTCACCAGAGCTCTGATTCAAGCGTTCAGAATTAAAGCTTATTGACACTCTTTGCAGCTACAGTAACTTTATCAGACACACTTTCATTAGCAAGGGCAATTCCACAGTAACGGAATGACGCTGAGACTCAGATATTTTACTTTAAAATGTATGCCACAACAAAACCAATGATTGTAAAGTTAAACCAACCATACAACTATATGCATAAACCCTACTGTCACGACTTCTACCGAAGGTATCTCCTCTCCCTGTTCAGGCGGCGCTCGGCGGTTTACTAGCCGCCACCAATCCCTTTTTCCTTTTCTGTTTGTTTTGTCTGTGATCCTTTCACACCTGGTTTCATTTGTGTTTAATTCTGTGTTGTATAAAGGTAACCTGTTGCCGGTCTTAGTTCGTGCGGGATTAGACTTGTGGTTATTGTTGCTCATTCGTATTTGAATGTTTTCACAGTTATGCACATATATTTAGTGTCGGTACTGTGTTTTGTTCCTCCGTGCGGTTGCACGAGTTTCTGAGTATGTGGAGCATAGTTTTGGGATTTGTCTGTACCGTTTTGTATTTGTGGACTATATTATTAATAGTGGAGCGCGTTCAACACCACACAGCAGTGTTACACCGGCTGGGTACCGCAATGGATCAGGTGATGGCGACGATGGAAAGATGGGAGAGAGGTGGCCTTCCCACGCCTCCATCAGCCACAACCCAACCAGTACCACTACCCTCTCCTTCATTGCCTGGGCCCAGTGGGATTCAACTCGCACTCCGGAGGGAGGCCTCCTGCTCGGTGTGCGCTCAGTGCAAGGCTCCTAGGCACCTGCCCAGAGGGAAGTTACCCCTTCCCGTTCCACAGCGGCCTTCGTCTCGCCTGTCGGTTGACTTCTTGACCGATCTGCCACCGTCACAGGGCAACACCACGATCCTGGTCGTTGTGGATTGGTTTTCTAAGTCTTGTCATCTCCTCCCTTTGCCCGGTCTCCCTACGACCCTACAGACGGCTACGGGGTGCCTGAGGACATTGTTTCTGATCGGGGTCCCCAGTTCACGTCCAGGGTGTGGAAGGCATTCATGGAACGTTTGGGGGTCTCGGTCAGCCTTACTTCAGGTTTTCACCCTGAGAGTAATGGGCAGGTGGAGAGAGTGAACCAGGATGGTGGGTAGGTTTCTGCGGTCGTATTGCCAGGGGAGTACATCCGGCGTATGCAGTTCGGTCCATACTGGACTCGAGGCGTCGGGTGGGGGGCCTTCAGTACCTCGTGGATTAGGAGGGGTACGGTCCGAAGGAGAGATGCTGGGTGCCGGTGGAGGACATACTGGATCCACTTATGCTAAGAGTTTCACCGCCTCCATCCGGATCGCTCTGCGCCTCGTCGTCCTCGAGGCCGGCGTCGGCGCGCTGCGGGAGCTGCGCGTCAGGGGGGGTGCTGTCACGACTTCTACCGAAGGTATCTCCTCTCCCTGTTCAGGCGGCGCTCGGCGGTTTACTAGCCGCCACCAATCCCTTTTTCCTTTTCTGTTTGTTTTGTCTGTGATCCTTTCACACCTGGTTTCATTTGTGTTTAATTCTGTGTTGTGTAAGGGTAACCTGTTGCCTGTCTTAGTTCGTGCGGGATTAGACTTGTGGTTTTTGTTGCTCGTTCGTATTTTGATGTTTTCAGTTACGCACCTGTATTTAGTGTCGGTACTGTGTTTTGTTCCTCTAGACATGATCGACTCAGCTGTACCTAATAGCTGTATGTCAGGAGTTTCTGAGTATGTGGAGCGTAGTTGGAGCGTATGTTGGGGATTTTTGTCTGTACCGTTTTGTATTGGTGGACTATATTAAATGACGCTTCTTAGACATACCTGCTCTCCTGCGCCTGACTCCTACACCTCTCACCGAGAAGCACATCATAACAACTACTTTTAACAATTTACACACACACACACAAAACATTTACTGAAATAACAGTGCAGATGCTAAATTCGGTAACAGAATTAGGGGTAAAGTAAAAAAAAAATGAACAGTTGGTGAAAAAGTCATAGAGAACGTGTGACAATGTGGACTGCAGCCAGCTGGCACCTTCACTTGGGCTTCTAGTTCTCAAACACGTAATTCTCCTCTAGGCCTATATCCACCAGTAAGATTGTTAAATAAAGGTCATAAATACATATTGAAACCACTCATATTAGCCTACAATGTCCTTTCTGATTCCGTTTCATTCACGCATATTAATCAATGGACCTTATATTGGAATACATGTTATGCCCACCTGTGGTATTGTTGTGACATTGACTGCCATTGCCTTACATGCTGAAGAAGGGTTCATACCTGAAACGTTTGGGCAGCAATAAAAATATGTCAATTTCAGTTTCTTGACTAGAGTGCTGTCCTATTTCGGTCACACCCTGACCTGTTTCACTTTGTGCTTGTCTCCACCCCCTCCCGGTGTCGCCCATCTTCCCCAGCTTATTTATACCGGAGTTCTCTGTTGCCAGTTTGTCTCTTCAAGCATACTTGCATGTTTTTTTGCTGTGCTCTTGTTTTTCCTAGTCTCTGTTTTTTAGCCCTCCCGGTTCCGACCTTTTCTGCTTGTTCTGACACTTAGCCCGGCTGCCTGACCATTCATCCTGCCCTGACCTCGAGCCTGCCTGCCGCCCTGTACCTTTCGGACTCTGGCATTCTGCCTGTCCTCGACCTGCCTATTGCCTGCCCCATAATAAATATCAGACTCGAACCATCTGTCTCCTGTGTCACATATGCTCTCTCTCTTTCAGGTGCTCTAGGTCGTCATCATGCTCCTGCGCCTCAGCCAGTTCGATAGGTTCCCACACGGTAACCGGTCAGCTCCTGATCCCCTGGATCATCATCATGGTCGGAGACCCGCTCGTTGGGTTTATGTAACCATTGTTACGCGCATTTGCGCATAATTTTTAAAATTTATTTTACCTTTATTTAACCAGGCAAGTCAGTTAAGAACAAATTCTTATTTTCAATGACGGCCTGGGAACAGTGGGTTAACTGCCTGTTCAGGGGCAGAACGACAGACCTTGTCAGCTCGGGGGTTTGAACTCGCAACCTAGTCCAACACTCTAACCACTAGGCTACCCTGGACTCCATCACCTCCTGGACTCACTCACCTGGACTCCATCACCTCCTTGATTCCCTGCCCTATATGTCACTCCCTTTGGTTTTTTCCACAGTCGTCATTGTTTCTGTTCCTGTTTCATGTCGGTGCGCTGCTTGTGTTTTTTGTTTTGTTCATTTATTTATTAAAAGTATTCACTCCCTGAACTTGCTTCCTGACTCTCAGCGTACATCGTTACACTGTGTCTGCATCTGGGTCTCACCCTGTGTCTTTATAATTTATGTTTTTTGGAATACATGTTAAGGCCTCATGACCAAACTCTTTGACAAAGTGCAATTGATAAATGGAAAAAAGGGATGACTGTCTCTTGACACTGAGTCTGTTTTTCCTGAATGGAAGAACAATGTGGGAAACATACTGTACGTTTAATAGAGAGCTTTCAAGCATCACAAACAAACATCCTTTTCCTGAAAGGAGGACTATTTCCACACAAAAAGGGCTCCAACAGTCCACTTGCGTCATAACCTTTTGACATCCTGTACGCCACTAAATATCTGGGATAGGAACCTGGAGGGGAAGGGGATTATAAGGGGATTGTGGGAAATGGAACACTAGGGCCTAGGAAACAAACGTTGTCTCAATTTACTCCCATTCTCTCTGGTTCCTTTCTCAGAATAACCTAGATAACTTAATAATAACTATGTTGTTATCTGCTCCGATCACATGACATACAGCTATTAGGTACAGCTGAGTAGACCATGTCTACAGTAAAGACAGATATTCGCTTATCTGACATATGACAACAGTATCATGTAACACCATGCAGAACACCATAAGAATATATCATAACAACTACCAGTATGTTCAATTACTGTAAACAAGATATCCAACATAATGTAGGTTCACTGAGAATAAAATACTGCATATCTTCAACCCAGATCTTCATAACACAACAGTTGAATGCCCCAAGGGTATAGGCTAATTATTGAGTGTTAAGCTCAATTCACACACTACAGAGACGGAGGGCACGGAGCGTAGCATAGCATTGCAATGTTGTTTTTTATCACAAAAGGGGCGACTCCTTGTAATACGCTCCTTTGAGGTCGCTTCGGACT
This sequence comes from Oncorhynchus mykiss, assembly GCF_013265735.2. Classification (NCBI taxonomy): domain Eukaryota; kingdom Metazoa; phylum Chordata; class Actinopteri; order Salmoniformes; family Salmonidae; genus Oncorhynchus; species Oncorhynchus mykiss. The sequence goes on from NC_048572.1 coordinate 66,423,496, forward strand.
GCGTATTTGATTTTGGACACTGACATTTTTTGCATTTTGTGTTGGATCATAACATTCGGTTTCGAAAGTGAACGCAGTAATGCGTTTGGTTGGTGGATGTGCATAGCTGTACTGAGAATGAAGCAGCCATGGCAGGTAGCTCAGATGGGAGTAAGTCTGACATGGATGATGGAAGTAGGATCAGTGATGAATCTATCTACACAACTGTACAAGGAAAAAAAATGCATTTTAAGGTTATAGTTTATTGAGATGCATGAATACACCACGCCAAAGACAGTCCTGAAGAGGGCACGACAAAACCTATTCCCGCTCAGGAGACTGAAAATATTTGGCATGGGTCAGATCATGCCTCAGATCCTCAAAAGGGTCTACAACTGCACCATCAAGAGCATCGTGATGGGTTGCATCACAGCCTGGTATGGCAACTGCTCGGCCTCCGACCACAAGGCACTACAGAGTGTAGTACGTACGGCCCTGTACATCACTGGGGCCAAGCTTCCTGCCATCCAGGACCTCTATACCAGGCGGTGTTAGAGGAAGGCCCTAAAAATTGTTCAAGACTCCAGCCACCCTAGTAATAGACTGTTCTCTCTGCTACTGCATGGCAAACGGTACCGGAGCGCCAAGTCTAGTTCCAAGAGGCTTATAAACAGCTTCTATCCCCAAGCCATAAGACTCCTGAACATCTAATCAAATGGCCATCCAGACTATTTGCATTGCCCCCCCCCCACCATCAGGAGTTACAGAAACTGGCAGCAGTGTCCAGAAAAGGACATCTATGACATAGTGCCATGGGTGGTATTCCTTCTGATAAATGTCTCCCGTTTGTTTGGGACATGATGTATATGATATGATGTGATATGATATGATATGATATGATATGATGTATATGACATGATGTATACTGAACAAAAATATAAACGCAACTGAGTTACGGTTCATAGAAGGAAATCAGTCAATTGAAATATATTCATTAGGCCCTAATCTATGGATTTCACATGACTGGGCAGGGGCGCAGCCATGGGTGGGCTTTGGAACCAGGCCTAACCAATCAGAATACGTTTTTCCACACAAAAGGGCTTTATTACAGACAGAAATACTCCTGAGCATCCCCACTCCATTTGTTCTCGAGTGAGACAGAGCACCCTACCCCTCAAAAGCTTTTTTCTTATTTACACTTTAGGTGGTGGGTAATTTACTGGGGTTATTTTGCATGTTTTTTTTATATTTACTTATTTTCTCATTCACATGTTAAGGTGTTAGGTAATTTATTGCTGTTTACTTTGTGTTTTTTTCTCTTATTTCCCCTTTCATCATACTTTTCACCTGTGTATTACATTGTGTTTTATATTGGACCATTTTCCTCCTGATATTTCCGCTTATGATTGTAAAAAAAAATCTAAAAGGTCTGCAAATGTCTTTGTCTGGTTATTTGAACTTGTAGCAGAACATATTACTGTTCTGAATCAGTCACTCAGTAAACTTGAACTGCTTTGTACATGAGCTGTGTACAGTTTAAGTCAGAAGTTACCATACACTTAGGTTGGAGTCATTAAAACTCGTTTTCCAACCACTCCACAAATTTCTTGTGAACAAACTATAGTTTTGGGAGTTGGTTAGGACATCTACTTTGTGCATGACACAAGTATTTTTTCCAACAATTGTTTACACAGAGATTATATCACTTATAATTCACTGTATCACAATTCCATTGGGTCAGAAGTTTACATACACTAAGTTGACTGTGCCTTTAAACAGCTTGGAAAATTCCAGAAAATTATGTCATGGCTTTATAAGCTTCTGATAGGCTAATTGACATCATTTGAGTCAATTGGAGGTGTACCTGTGGATGTATTTCAAGGCCTACCGTCTAACTCAGTGCCTCTTTGCTTGACATCATGGGAAAATTCAAAGAAAACAGCCCAAAATAGTCTGGTTCATCCTTAGCAATTTCCAATCACCTGAAGGTACCACCCATGTTCATCTGTACAAACAATAGCACGCAAGTAATAACACCATGGGACCATGCAGCCGTCATACCGCTCAGGAAGGAGACACGTTCTGTCTCCTAGAGATGGACGTACCTAGGTGCAAAAAGTGCAAATCAATCCCAGAACAACAGCAAATTACCTTGTGAAGATGCTGGAGGAAACAAAAGTATCTATATTCACAGTAAAACATGTCCAATATCGACATAACCTGAAAGGCCGCTCAGCAAGGAAGAAGCCACTGCTCCAAAACCGTCATAAAAAAGCCAGACTACGGTTTGCAATTGCACATGGGGACAAAGATTGTACTTTTTTGGACAAATGCCCTCTGGTCTGATGAAACAAAAATAGAACTGTTTGTTTGGCCATAATGACCATTGTTGTGTTAGGAGGAAAAATGATTATGCTTGCAAGCTGAAGAACACCATCCCAAGCGTGAAGCACGGGGGTAGCATCATCATCTTGTGGGGGTGCTTTGCTGCAGGAGGGACTGGTGCACTTCACAAAATAGATGGCTTCATGAGGTATGAAAATTATGTGGATATATTGAAGCAACATTTCAAGACATCAGTCAGGAAGTTAAAGCTTGATCGCAAATGGGTCTTCCAAATGAACAATGACCCCAAGCATACTTCCAAAGTTATGGCAAAATGGCTTAAGGACAACAAAGTCAATGTATTGGAGTGGCCATCACAAAGCCCTGACCTCAATCATATAGATAATTTGTGGGCAGAACTGAAAAGGCATCTGAGAGCAAGGAGGCCTACAAACCTGACTCAGTTACACCAGCTCTGTCAGGAGGAATGGGCCAAAATTCACCCAACTTATTGTGGAAAGCTTGTGGAAGGCTACCTGAAACGTTTGACCCAAGTAAACAGTTTTTGGCTAGGTGTATGTAAACTTCCGACTTCAACTGTAGATGAGGTTCAAGTCTTGGGGGTCCTATTGTCTACAGCTGAACAGCCATTCATTGAAAGGCCACTACACATAACACAAGGTTAGGTAAATTTCACAAGGGTCTAGCCTCCAAAAAATATATTACAAACTAAAACACAAGGATAAAGTAACTGTCATTATGGTAGACTATGTGATTTGTAAAGTGTGAATAAGTAAAACAGCCAAATCCAACTGCAAACCAAAGTGTGGAGCTCACAACATGACATATAAAACAGTAATCAACCAGAGGAAGAGAACATATGTGTACATGTTTTGCAAAACACACTCCAACATTTACTGTAGGGTGCCACGCGTGATCGCAGAATCCTAGAAAGACACTTGACCAGCTGGTGTGAGGAATTAGTTCTCTAGGTTGTTGCGCAAGTCTATAGCAACACTGGTTGCCCTGTCTGCCGACATGTTTCTTGGTAGCTGGTGTCCCCTTCTACCACCTGTCGCCACTCTCCTTGACCCAGTCGTTGTGGAGTGGTCAACAAACGTGGGGTGGATGTACAGTGTTGTCAGTGTCTGTAGTGTCTGTGGTGCAAAGGTAGTTGTGGAGGGCCATGCAGGCCTTCACAATGGCCTCAGCTTTCTCTGAGGCAAGCTCAAGAGCTTGTCCCAGGACCCTCCATATTCCAGCAAGGATCCCAAAACCATTCTCTGAAATTCGTCTGGTTCTTGAGTGGCGGTAGTTGTCGATCTTCTTGGCGTCATCAAGGCCTGAAGAAACTTTGAATAAAAGAAACATACTCCATTAGTATTGAACAGGAAGATGAAAGCTATCAAATGTGTACTGTAACAACTGTGTAGCCTATGCTTTGGACATACTGTAGGCCCCCATCCTCTTACTCTTTTCACATCATATGTATAGTCATATGTATTTAGTGTATCTTACCTGGATATGGTCGCATCAGGTTTGCCCTCAGAGAGAATGCCTCATCTACCACAAAGACATATGGGCTCTGTGTTTGGGTCCCCAGCAAGCACTCTGGTCTTGGTAGCGGCAGCTGGAATGCAATGAGTTGGGACTTTCTTTGTGAGAAGATTCCCACATCTCCCTTCCGACCATGTCGATCATGGTGAAGCGCTACCTTGCTTTGCAGACTGCCATCAGGACTATTGAGGAAAAGCTCTTGTCGTTGTAGTACTCGCTGCCCGAGTTCGCTGGAGCTCGCATCCGAATATGTTTTCCGTCGACAGCTCCTGCACAAAACGGATAATTCCAACGATCCCCAAACTCTCTGACGATTTCTGCCCATTTTTCCACGGAAGGATAAGCAACAAAATCCTCCTTCAGGACATACCAGATAGCCTGGCACACTTCCGTGAAGATGGTACAACCTGTAAAGATTCCTAGCTTATATCTTGCAGCAAGACACAGACAGCCATTCTGCAGCACTTACGGGGCAAGTTGTGAATTTCTCGTGTGAGATAAGGGGCAAGCCGCTGAAGCAAGTTGTCAAATCTGGCAACCGACATCCGAAAGTATTGAAAAGGTCTTTCCTCGTCAATGTTTCACATAGGTTGGACAAGAGACATGTATTCTCCATCGTCCTCTCTTAGTAAGAGCAGTTCAACTCGCTGTTCAAGCTCTAGCAATTGCAATTCTTAGAGAGACATGTTTGCATGTAGCTAGCTAAATAGTATTCGTCAACAAAAAGGCATATAACACCGGATCCGGAAGTTTAAATGTTGTTGCTAGCTACAGTTAGAGTGCCTCGGACCCTCTTGCTTGGTAAGCTATTCTGGCTCCCCCTAGTGGATATACACTACACAAGGGCCCTCTTGCTTTGTAAGCTACTCTGGCTCCCCCTAGTGCACATACACCACACAAGGACCCTCTTGCTTGGTAAACTACTCTGGCTCCCCAAGCCCCCTAGTAGATATGTACTACACAAGACAGACTTCCTCTCTGGTTGGAACGCAACGACGATGTGGACAAAAGTGAGCGCTGCCCCCAAAAACCTGGTTCTGCCCTTACACATGCGTGCACGTCTATTGACAGAGTGGAGCTTGTAGCCACATTTAAGGAGCTTCAGGATGACTGTGTGTTGGCCAGCAGTGTCCTGTGAACAGGATTTCAACAGCCTCAGTAATCAATTTATGTTGAATGCCTTACTCTTATTTCTGTCTATGTACAGTCGTGGCCAAAAGTTTTGAGAATGACAAAAACATTCATTTCCAAAGTTTGCTGCCTCAGTGTCTTTAGATATTTTTGACAGAAGTTACTATGGAATACTGAAGTATGATTACAAGCATTTCATAAGTCTCAAAAGCTTTTATTGACAATTACATGACGTTGATGCAAAGAGTCAATATTTCCAGTGTTGACCCGTCTTTTTCAAGACCTCTGCAATCCACCCTGGCATGCTGTCAATTAACTTCTGGGCCACATCCTGACTGATGGCAGCCCATTCTTGCTTAATCAATGCTTGGAGTTTGTCAGAATTTGTGGGTTTTTGTTTGTCCACCTGCCTCTTGAGGATTGACCACAGGTTCTCAATGGGATTAAAGTCTGGGGAGTTTCCTGGCCATGGAACCAAAATATCGATGTTTTGTTCCCCGAGCCACTTAGTTATCACTTTTTCCTTATGGCAAGGTGCTCCATCATGCTGGAAAAGGCATTGTTCGTCACCAAACTGTTCCTGGATGGTTGGGAGAAGTTGCTCTCGGAGGATGTGTTGGTACCATTCTTTATTCATGGCTGTGTTCTTAGGCAAAATTGTGAGTGAGCCCACTCCCTTGGCTGAGAAGCTACCCCACACATGTACGGTCTCAGGATGCTTTACTGTTGGCATGACACAGGACTGATGGTAGCGCTCACCTTGTCTTCTCCGGACAAGCTTTCTTCCGGATGCCCCAAACAATAGGAAAGGGGATTTATCAGAGAATGACTTTACCCCAGTCCTCAGCAGTCCAATCCCTGTACCTTTTGCAGAATATCAGTCTGTCCCTGATGTTTTTCCTGGAGAGAAGCTCCAGCTTCTTTGTTGCCTTTCTTGACCCCAGGCCATCCTCCAAAAGTCTTCACCTCACTGTGCGTGCAGATGCACTCACACCTGCCTGCTGCCATTCCTGAGCAATCTCTGTACTGGTGGTGCCCCAATCCCGCAGCTGAATCAACTTTAGGAGAAGGTCCTGGTGCTTGCTGGACTTTTTTGGGCGCCCTGAAGCCTTCTGAACAACAATTGAACCGCTCTCCTTGAAGTTCTTGATGATCCGATAAATAGTTGATTTAGGTGCAATCTTACTGGCAGCAATATCCTTGCCCGTGAAGCCCTTTTTGTGCAACGCAATGATGACGGCATGTGTTTCCTTGCAGGTAACCATGGTTGACAGAGGATGAACAATGATTCCAAGCACCACCCTCCTTTTGAAGCTTCCACTCTGTTATTCGAACTCAATCAGCATGACAGAGTGATTTCCAGCCTTGTCCTCGTCTACACTCACACCTGTGTTAACGAGAGAATCACTGACTTGATGTCAGCTGGTCCTTTTGTGGCAGGGCTGATATGCTGTGGAAATGTTTTTGGGGGATTCAGTTCATTTGCATGGCAAAGAGGGACTTTGCAATTAATTGCAATTCATCTGATCACTCTTCATAACATTCTGGAGTATATGCAAATTGCCATCATACAACCTAAGGCAGCAGACTTTGTGAAAATGTATATTTCTCAAAACGTTTGGCTATGACTGTAGGATAAGAACCTACAGTAAGTCAGTGCAGAGACAACATTTCTGACAGAAATTGATTGGAAGATCACATTGTAAACAAACAGTGTGGTTAGCCTGACTGTAACCACAGAGCCCCTCTGTCTTCTCTAGGAACACAGACACAGAAAAACAGATATGTCCAACAGATGGTAATCTCATCCTCATCCCAAGACTGAAATTGTCTGAAATTGTCTGATGTTTAATTGGCATGTCAATGGAGGTAGTTTTCAGAACAGGAAGCAAAGTTAAGTCAAAATAATTAGCATGTAGCCTACCGTGGTTCTGTAGCTCAATTGGCATCCTAAATTTCCAAAAAGGAAGTAGGCCCAACTCTTCCTCATTGATAAACACAATTATGAATGACAGGGATAACTGTCCTGTCTTGTCCAGACAAGCCACACACACTGCCTCAGACTCAGGCTCAGGCTCACTGAATGAAATCAACAGAGAATCAAATATGTTCGGCAATCCACATACTGGATTAGAAAGACAGGCTCGATTGCAACCAACAGGCAGAATTTTACACGCTCCTGCAAGGTTACTACTGCACTTCTTAAAACGAAAGATTACATGCACCTGCAGGGTAAACTAAGCATGATTGCAACAATAAGAGTAGAACATTAGTTTTCCATTCACACAATGTGTTTGGTAAATTGCTTCAGTTGCTGTGGTACATGAGGAAATACTTCATTTCAGTTGAATGGGATGATTGTCAAATAGATAAATCGCCCCTAGAATGCTCATAAAGTAGGACTAAATTGTTCTGATGATAATATTAACCAGAGAGCGAAATTGTCTTACATTATTTTTGGCTGCAATCAAGACTAAAAGACATCCCCGACATCTGCGTTAGGAATGGTAAATTCCTGGCTAATGTTGGTTGAAATTGAGATCAGCTTTGCGGGTGATTTTAGAGCATATTGATGGTTTAAGTAGAGATCAGCTGGCGATAATCTGGTGGCTTTCAATAGTTGCAATTGGCCCACAGGTTTTATGACTTTGGTGAAGTAAAGTTTTATGACAACACAAAAAAAGCACTTATGGACAGTATACAGTATTTAGTGCATTTCAGGGAGAGACCCATAATGTCAGTTAAAGAAAAACAATTCTGTGAAGCTTTACCCTGAGGCAGCCCATTTGGAAAAAAAAGTTGTTTATACTGGATGTATTTTGTGGAGACAGCACTGTGTAAAGGTACTGTTGGCGTGAGAACATAGAGGAGAGCACATGATGTAACACAGATAGAGCTGGTAATCTGGAACTGAGTGGAGCATTCCTACTGCTGACTACAGCCAATGTGACCATAGCCCATAGCCTTCCCTTACATGTATCCTGTGTGACTCATACTGTACTGCCTTTACAAACAGCAGTCAGAAAGGTTAAGAGCTCCACTCTCAGTGACACTGGAAATGTTAATCTGCAGCTAGATTTAAATGAAAGCACCATTTCTTAGTAGTAAAGAAAGGTTTGTGTTTGACTTTACTCAATTGGGCACTACAATTGCCAAACACCAAGTACTGTAAATCCCATAGCATTTTACTCCAAAAATGATCAAACACAAGCGCTAGTTCTACCTTCCTCGATTATCTTTTGTACTGCTCCTGACCTCTGACCCCTCCTTACCACTTTGTGAGGCCAATATTGTATTCTAATATCTCATATCCCCCCTCAGGCAGCAGTGGTGGCACCTGGAAGCTAAACTCACTTAACTGAACTGGCCAGAGGGAAAGTAACAAATCACTACTTGCTCAATCATAAAGTAGGATGGCCCTCTTTGACGTTGCGTAAAACGAAACACTGCCTTTAATTCATTTATAAAGCCCATAGAAGTACGGGTTACCATACCCGATCACAGGGATGGCTAACTCTGGAAATTCCATCTGTTGCTACAGACTTTTAGTCTCTTCCCACCCAATGTATGGAACAATCTTCAGAGTTCCCTACAACTGGATGTTCTGGTGCCTTTCGGGCAGTTCAGTGTTGATTGAGGACCTCTTTGTTGATGAATGTGATTGTTTTTCTTGAGTGTTTTATATTTGATATAATTTTATAACGTACTGTAAAATACTATATTAAATACTAAAATGTTATCCGCAAAAAAAACACTGTAGTAAATACTACAGGACTTTCACTAAGGACTTTAGTGATGTCTCTTGCACCGAGATGCAGTGCCTTAGACCTCTGCGCCACTCGGGAGAAGAGCAGAAGCTCTGAACTATCCGTTCAGACTCCAGACTCTTATCTTCCTATAGGTTATGGAAATGTGCTCTTTTACTATTGTCCAGTAGGTTTCCTCAAGGAGAAAGCCCCCACTTCTATGTCAAAGATGATAAAATAAAACACTATAGTAAATACTACAGTTATGTCCACAAAAACATAAAAAACTCTAGTATATACTATAGTATTTATCTATAGTAATACTAGAGTATTTATACTATAGTACAGTCATGTAAGCAAAACACTACAGTAAATACCACAGTCATGTCCCAAACACGACAGTAAATACTAAACACTACAGTAAATACTACAGTTTTTTTAATGTGGGAAGAGTTTGTTCAGAAAAACACAGGCAGACACCCACGCAAGCACAAACACATCCACACACTCCAACAAACAAACATCTGGGGTATATAATCCCCCCCCCCCCAAGTGAAAAAACACCTCAGAATCTGAGATTACTACGGTTTTACAAGAATGCCATGTGCAAATACTAAAATAGTTTCGTTACAGTAGTAAAGAGCAGACAGTCAGCCTGTGACATTTAAAAAAACTAACCCTAACCCACTCTCCCTTCCAACAAGAAGAGAACAGTGGAGCTCTACTGGTTTACAGCAAGTTAATACTTGACAGACAAGTGGCATTTTGGCAGTGACTTCCACTGTGGAATGTAAGGCTGAGAAACCTTGGAAGAGAACAGACTACTATCCATATAGATTTCACATTAAGAGGAAGAAAGATGTGTGAATGAGTGAGTGAAAGAGTGAGAGGTAGAAAGAGAGAGAGCGAAAGGCAAGGAAGATCTCAGAAAGCCCTCACTTGTTTTTGGTTCATTTCAGGAATTGATTTCTTGTCAAAATGACAAAAAGTTCAAAAGTTCGCTCTTGTCATAAAAGGTATGTTCGTCTCCTTAGGACAGAGAAAAATAAACAAACAAACAAAGCCATATATCATATCAGAATTCTGTAAGTCAAGGGCCAGTTAGATTTGGGACACAACATTGGGAGTCTGTGTATTGTTTGGACTCCCTGAGGAATGTTGTGTTCCAAAGCTAAGTTAAAGTCAACATGTTCAGCTGTTCTACAGATTCTACACTGCTTGTCTGAGCCTGTCCTGAAAACGTCAACATAGTGTGCCCTCACCTGAGTAGGGCCGTCGTGGAGAAACGTCTTCTTCATCTTCCTCACTAAACACACCTTCGAGAGTTGACTTCCCGGCCCCGCCATCCTCTACAGGAACCACAGTGAAGTTGGTGGGCATTTTATCCCCTCACCGCATTGGCTCTATTCTGAGAAAGTATACTACTCTAGTCCCTCTCACCTTTTCGAGGCACAGTTCGAAGTGCTATCTACTTCTGTCTCTCTCACCTATATTGCTTAGATTCTGTCCCCATGTGACCAGGCTCTCTCCAAATAAGGAGTGTTCTACAACTCCTCCCCCAGAGAAAGTCCTCCTTCCTTACTCCACTCAACCTCATCCCCATCTAGGCTATAGCACCTACAATAGACAAGACTCCTAATGTCACAGGGGGCACCTCTTCCTGAACAACTCTCCCTTTACTGAAAAAAGCCCTTTATTTGTAACTTACATTGTAGAACTATGGTACAGTGACACAGGATTTTGTCTTCCTTCCTATATTTTACCCCCCTTTGTAGGCCAGTAGACTACTACATATTAGCACTGGTAAACACAGTGTAGTTTCCTTTCACACAGAGCAAAGCCTGCTGGATAATTCAGAGGTGTTGAATGCTAAACTGACCCTGCCAGTCGAGAGCGAGGGAGAGTGGCCCCCTGGGGTAAACGGCAATAAACACAAAAGGCCCTATAGGCAACACATGGAAATCACATCAGCCTGAGTGTGCCCCAGAGAAAACATATGGAACAATTGGAAAAGATAAGGATTTAAAAGACCAAAGGCTATTAATGACAATGAAGATTCTGGAAAAACCATACGAATAACATTAAATGCCACAAAATAGTAATAATCTCAAATCTACTACTGGGTGATTTAACTGAAATGTTAAAATACATCTTCCAGTAATCATTGCTGAGCCATTTTTTTGTTGAGACAATTTTTACATTCAGCATTACTCCATCAAGGGAAATATAGTATTCTTTCTAAGAAAGATATGTACATATATTTCAGGGTGTTATGCATCCCTGGAAATAATCAGAATTCATTTCAACATTACAGTTTTGAAAACATACTGTAGCTTGTCCTAAAAAAGTGTCCTCTAAGTTAAGCTAAGTTGAGCCACAGGACAGGGTAAGTTAAGCACCTACAAATTCATGTACTGAATTTTAATTTTTTACCAGGTAAGTTGACTGCAAACACATTCTCATTTACAGCAACAACCTGGGGAATAGTTACAGGGGAGACGAGGGGGATGAATGAGCCAAATGTAAGCTGGGGATGATCAGGTGATCATGATAGCTTGGGAATTTAGCCAGGACACCAGGGTTAACACCCCTACTCTTACAATAAGTGGATATTTAGTGACCACGGAGAGTCAGGACACCCATTTAACATTCCGTCCATAAGATGGAACCCTACACAGGGTAGTGTCCCCAATCACTGCCCTGGGGTATTGGGATACTCTTAAAACCTTTTTTTTTTTAGACCTGTGAGAAGAGTGCCTACTGGCCCTCCAAGACCACTTCCAGCAGCATCTGGTCCCCCATCTAGGGACAAACCCTGCTTAGCTTCAGAAGCAAGCCACTAGTGGGATGCAGGGTGGTATGCTGCTGAATGAAATGTTACCACTATTTAAAACCAGGTCTATCTTTATTTCCCAAACACAATCATAATCACGTTTTGTCATTTAATCATTTTAAGCATCTTTTAACTCAGTCTTAAACACCTTAGAAAAACGTTGTACTTTTTTCTAACACGGGACAGGCCTTGTTGTTTCTTCATACCTCAGCGACAATGCCCTGCATTATGCCTGTTAAGAAAACCCTTCAATAGAGGAGGTGCATAAAGATGGTGTCCCCCATGCACTTACCACAAATTCCTCGTTTTTCTAAGTTCGCCATATTGTACATTGCTCTCCGTTACTTTTTTTTATGGTATTGTCATTAGCAGAGTATACATTATCCCAATTTTAGCTTCAAGACTGAACAAAAAAAGTAGATTGTGCTGATTTATTGGCACATTAAACCATATTGCGTGATGTAGTTTAAAAACTGAGTGGATAGTGCTAATGACGTCAGATAGTATGAATTCTGCCAACTTTATGCACATTCGCCATTTGCTCAACTTGCCATTGGCTCAACTTACCCTAAGTCTGTAAATCAAACTGTGTTCTAGGTATGTGCTAGAAGTATGGTCATAAACTTTGTCACGGGAAGATAAGATAAGAGGTTAAATACTTTGTAAGACTGTGAGGCTCATTAAGTGTTCCTTTGGCAGTTCGTAGGTAGTTTATTGTCAAAGCTCATACAGTATTGACAAAAACAACTGTACTTCAATTGAAAAGCAAATGTCAACAGGACAGATAAACTATTTGGAAAATGCTGTAGTATAGTCCAATTTGTCATGTTGTCAATCATCTGTAGTCTTACCAGTTGGATAATTTTATAGTTTGGATAGAACAAAGTAGCATTGGAATACAAAAAAAAAACGTTGTTAAATTTGACTGGCTTGTCAATGGGCAGTGTTTTGACATAGAAGCATATCCTTCACAATTTAGTTAGGGACTAGACCTACAGTCAGAAAGCAACAGGCAAAGCATACGGAAATCTTTGCTAAGAGCACATTATACCAAACGTTCCAAGACGGCTGAAAACCCATCCTTGCGGACATAACAAGGGCTATAAAGGAAATATGAACTTCAACCTGGGTGCAAGCTTGTCTCTCGAGGCCCAGGTTCGAGAGACAAGCTTGCACACAGGTAGAGTTTCATATTTCCCTTATAGCCATTGTTAAGTGTAATGAACATAATGGCTGAATCAAATGCCAAAGTAGAACCTGTAGACAGTGGAACATAAACAGACAAGGTTAATTGCATATGAGAGCAAAATCCTAAAATGTTTAGCATTCAAACCTGGCCATTTATAACCTGCTGTTGCCACCTGCTGGTCATACGGTCATACTGTAACCTACCACAAACCCTCTAGTAATGTGCTTTCTGTGTCTCTAGATGGCAATCACACCCTTCATTATTCAGTCTGGAATGATGGCACATGGTCCAATGTGAATGAGCATAGCCCAGGTGGTGAATAAATTATGCTATAAGATGGTAGGCTATTTAATAGCATATATTTTTAAATAATTAGCAAAGCATGAATCTCCTTGATCTAGGCCTATATGTAGAAGTTTTACCCTTTGCAATATCACAATCAATTTTTAACACACAGAAAGGAAATATCCTGTTCAATAAAGTAATTTCTTAAATTGTCAACCTGAGTTTGACTGTATAACAACAAGACAAAAACACTCCTTGGAGAACGGACAGAGACAAAAATCCTATGGGGCACAAAGTACATTAAATTAGGGGGAGAACAATATACATGACATTGGCCAGGGTGGAGGTCAGGAGGGGTGAAAGTTGGAGAATTTTGCCTTTTCAAAACACCTGAAACAGCAGGTTTCCTGCAACCTAGAGCCATCATCAGTATGCTTAATTCTATGCAAAATATTTGTAAAATATTTTTCTACATATCTAAGCATACCAGTTGAGCTGTCTGTATCCTGACTTAAAAAAATAATGCTTCTCTGCATCTCTGCAAAAACAATTGTGTAAATGTTTGAAAATAATTGGAGTATTATTCAGGACATTTAGTTATTGCTTTCTTTTCTAAAAACAACCAACCTTGCCAGCAGGCATGCCAGCTAAGATAGTTAGACAAGCTAGCCGAAATGGCTTCTTGGTAGCTAGTAATGAGGTTGAGAGTTTGGGAACCTATCTGGGCTAGCTGAAGCCAACTTCATACAATTGCTAGGTGGCTAGTAGTATTACAGAGACGCATCTGACAGAGATGCAGGGGTACTTATATTTCTCCTGTTGTCCTTTGTCCTGTTACAGTAACGGAAATTAGTTTCTTGCACATCCCAACTCTCCCTCCCCCAAATTATTATTATTATTTTCCTGAGAACTCCATCCATTACTTGATAGACCATCGTCATTTCAAAAGCAAAGGTTGCAGCCACGGTCTGACAGTGAAACAGGATAATAGAGCAGTAATGTCAAAGATGTTCTAATTATCCGCAGCACAGTCCTGTAGGCACCTGTGATTTGGAATTGCAGTTTTCACTGAAGAGGCGTTGCTACTTCCAAGCAGGGAAGAAAAGGATGGATACATCATCCGTAAACATCAAAGCAGGTCGGTTGATACACGGCCAAATATACTACTTGTTTGGGTAATGTATAAATACAATCGTCGGAGTGTCTGCTTTAGAAAGTGATTAAAAAAGTAGTTGACACGTCACGTCGCAGGACTTGGTGGTGGCTGTGACATGTTTTCAGCTACTTTGGGATTTTTATAGGGGCCACATAGGCTACAGCGGTGCAGAGTGCGAGATCTAGACAAGAGCCTGCGGTCCAACTTTCCAAACCGAGGGAAATACCGCCCAAAAGATGCCTGTTCGGCGGGGACACGTGGCTCCTCAGAACACTTTTCTGGATACAATCATCCGAAAATTCGAAGGACAGAGTAAGAACTTTTTTTCTTCAATATTGAGTCATTTTGGGGAACCATGCTGTGATTTGGAATGTAACGCAAACCGTGTCTTTCGATTTGCAAAATGCGTCTTAATTGCAATTTGTCCCGATTAAAATGAAAATACTAGGCTATCATTGTAGGTAATCTGCCCGTGTTCATTAAAGTTAATAGGTTTCATGAGATGTGACCACTTTCTATTATATAGTGTTATGATTGTCTTGTAAAAAGGAGCGTATTGTCTCTGCAAAATGTTGCCTTGATATGACTTAGCAAATATTGAACCAAATAATATAGGTGAAGATTAAATATGTACAGTATGCCACACATTTGATTGTGTAGTCTCTGGGTTAATTCTATGTTTACCCTCTTGCTATTTGAATTTTACACACATAGTCTAATGATAAAGGCATGGCTACATTTCTACCTGACATTTACTGGGAGACCAACATTTCAAGTGGATATAAATAGGGCAGCAGTGTCTGTCAGAGCATAAATATGGCTTATATCACAGCAGGACCTGAAGAACCCGAGCTGCATTTCTAAGCAGGATGGGAGAGAGTAAAGCAGCTACATTTCAATAACTAAAATCCATCACTGAATGTTTCCTTCTGGGGACATATTTTGATACCAAAACGTCATCTACTTGTTTTTCTAAGGCTCTAAACAGTTTATAGTTTTGATATAAACAGCAAGTTTAGTAGTTGAATGTGAAAACAGACTTGCACCGTACAGATTCTCCCATCTTAGTTCTCATGCAAGGTTACATGCCTTAGTGTCACTGATATGGCATGTTTGGTCAAGTAGAATAACCAATTTAAATTGTATTTTAGTTTACGAAAGGTTCAATCAGTAAGGCTGGAAAGAATGCTTGCTTTAAATGTATCCAGTAAGCATAGGGTAATGTGGGGTAACTAGCCCCCCCTAAGAACAATGTCCAATTGCTGACACAAAAAAAGCAAAGTTTGGTTAAAATGAGGTATGTGGATGATGGATGGTCATGCTTAGGCAAGCAAACTATGAAGGGAAATACAGTGCATTCAGAAAGTATTCAGACCCCTGGACTTTTTCCACATTTTGTTATGTTACAGCCTTATTCTAAAATAGATTAAATAAAACATTTTCCTCAACAATCTACACACAATAACCACAATGACAAAGCAAAAACATGTTTTTAGAAATGTTTACAAATGTATAAAAAATTAAAAACAGAAGTATTCAGACCCTTTGATATGAGAATCGGAATTGAGCTCAGGTGCATTCTGTTTCCATTGGTTATCCTTGAGATGTTTCTACAACTTGGTTGGAGTCCACATGTGGTAAATTCAATTGATTGGACATGATTTGGAAAGGCACACACCTGTCTATATAAAGTACCACAGTTGACAGTGCATGTCAGAGCAAAAACCAAGCCATGAGTTTGAAGGAATTGTCCATAGAGCTTTGAAACAGGATTGTGTCGAGGCACAGATCTGGGGAAGGGTAACAAAACATTTTTGAACATTTAAAGGTCCCGAAGAACACAGTGGCCTCCATCATTCTTAAATGGAAGATGTTTCGAGCCACCAAGACTCTTCCTAGGGCTGGCCTCCTGGCCAAACTGAGCAATCGGGGGAGAAGGGCCTTGGTCAGGGATGTGACAAAGAACCTGATTGTCACTCTGACAAAGCTCCAGAGTTCCTCTGTGGAGATGGGAGAACCTTCCAGAAGGACAACCACCTCTGCAGCACTCCACCAATCAGGCCTCCACCGAGCCACCTCAGTAAAAGGCAAATGGCGGCCCACTTGGAGTTTGCCAAAAGGCACCTAAAGGACTCTCAAACCACAAGAAACAAGATTTTCTGGTCTGAGGAAACCAAGATTGAACTCTTTGGCCTGAATGCCAAGCGTCTCGTCTGGAGGAAACCTGGCACAATCCCTACGGTGAAGCATGGTCAAATCAAATCAAATTGTATTTGTCACATACACATGGTTAGCAGATGTTAATGCGAGTGTAGCGAAATGCTTGTGCTTCTAGTTCCGACCATGCAGTCATATCTAACAAGTAAGTAGCAGCATCATGATGTGGGGATGTTTTTCAGCAGCAGGGACTGGGAGACTAGTCAGGATCGAGGAAAAGATGAACAGAGCAAAGTACAGAGAGATCCTTGATGAAAACCTCTTCCAGAGCGCTCAGGACTTCCGACTGGAGCCAAGGTTCACCTTCTATCAGGACAAAGACCCTAAGCACACAGCCAAGCCCATGCAGGAGTGGCTTCGGGACAAATCTCTGAATGTCCTTGAGTGGCCCAGCCAGAGCCCTCGAACCCGATCGAACATCTCTGGAGAGACCTTAAAATAGCTGTGCAGCGACAGTCCCCATCCAACATGACAGAGCTTGAGAGGATATGCAGAGAAGAATGGGAGAAGCTCCCCAAAGATAGGTGTGCCAAGCTTGTAGTGTCATACCCAAGAAGACTCTAGGCTGTAATCGCTGCCAAAGGTGCTTCAACAAAGTACTGAGTAGGGGTCTGAATACTTATGTGAATGTGAGTTTTTTTGTTTTGTATTTTTAATACATTTGCAAACATTCCTAAAAACCTGTTTCAGCTTTGTCATTATGGGGTATTGTATGTAGATTGATGAGGGGGGTGGAAAAACTATCCATTTTAGAATAAGGATGTAACATAAAAAAATTTGGAAAAAGTCAAGGGGTCTGAATACTTTCCGAATGCATTAGTTATTTAATGAAATCTTAATTTTACAAAAGGGCAGTTTTTCCCAAGTGCTGTGGGTAACTGCCCCCCTGAAGATTAGTGTTTAAAATCTATTTTTTAAATGTATAATTAACTCTTAAAGGCTAAAGTCTATGTGTCTTATTTTAATTAAATAAATCAAATATTTAAACAAAATGGTATTGCATATTTCACTATTAATAATTTTCGCACCATCTCATGTCCAAATCATCGTAAAGTATCTGAAAAAATGACTTTGTAATTCAATGATGTTACTTGAAAATGATTTGGACATAATTTGGAAAATGCTAATTTAGGTACCATTAACTTACATTAGATTGCCAGGGGGACAAGTTGCCCCATCTGGATCCGATGATCACTCCTCAAACTATTTAATAAAATGTCTGATTGTATTCTGACTCATTCACTGAAGCCTGTACTAGATTGAACTGTAGTAGACTGTATTATATGTGATGACAAATTGCAATGACTCTTTAGATTAAAACAATATTGATCTATTACTCCCTCCCTCTTCAGATCGCAAGTTCATCATCGCCAATGCTCGCGTGGAGAACTGCGCCATCATCTTCTGTAACGACGCCTTCTGTGGCATGTGCGGCTACACGCGCGCTGAGGTCATGCAGAAGCCGTGCACCTGCAGCTTCCTGTATGGGCCGCACACCAAGAGGCCTGCCGTGGCCCAAATGGCCAAGGCTCTGCTGGGCTCCGAGGAGAGGAAAGTGGAGATCTCCCTCTACGCCAAAGATGGTACGACCCGACCCGGCACAGCCCGCCAGGGCTTCAGCATGGCTCTCATTTGATTTTTAAACATAAAAAACACAAAGGAATAGTGGTTATAAAGTATTTCATTCATCAGTGTTTGGGTGATTTTTTTTTTGGTAATGCCAGAGGCTTTTATTGAGATAATGAGATCCTTATAAAGGCTTTGGGTATTGGGTAATCCTAGTTTAGTAACACTTTACTTGAATGCTCTGTCATAAGGACCACATAACACTGTCTTGACGATGGTACAGAAATTAATGATGTTTTTTGGACCATATAGCTGGAGAATGAGATGTGCATATTGAACATTCTATTTCCCCTCACAATGTCCAAATGGTCCATGCGTTTTTGTGAATCTATGATTTCTCTCATAGGTTCCAGCACACAGCTGTGCCAATTACAAGAAGAGATAGGAAAGCAATGAACTATAGATAGTGTTTTTATGACATCTTGATTGCTCTCTTCAGTGCCTGCCTCATGCCTCTCCACTGTACTCTAAATGGACATGATGCTTCCTACACTCAGAAACACAGCACACACACACATACACACACACACACACACACACACACACACACATACACACAGGGCAGGTGGGAATAGCGTAATCAAAACAATAGTAACAAAAGACAATGAGTTGTGACCCAGCTCACTCATAACATTCAGTGAACCATATGTTTCTTAGAGCTTGGTGGGAGCATGGTTGTCCTATGGTGCAGGATAGTTGCTTGTCTTTGGGACATTCTCATCACCTTTAAGGAACTTGACAAAATAATGTTTTTTTTAACTTTAAACAGAACGTTTCCTAAAAGTTCAAACATAGTAACATTTTTTGTAATGTTCTAGGAACGTTCTCCAAATGGTTTGACATGGGGAATGTTCTCCAATAGCTCAGAGAATGTTATGAAACAACGTTCTTCTGTGGGAATTTCAATACTTCAGCATAACGTTTCCTACAGGTTTATTCATGGTTCTATTTAAAGTAATGTTCTCAAATTGTTCTGACAATGTTATGAAAAAACGTTCTTCTGTGAGAATACAATGTCATCTCACTAGCTCCTCCTCTGGAGAGCTCTAATTGGCTGTTGCTGATCACCGTTCTCAAATCTTGTCGCTGCATATCTCACACTACAAGAGCATTGCAGATTTAGTGCAGATAAAATCAAGTGTTTGAAAATATCTGGACGTCTGGGACTGCTCAAAGACCGGATTGGTAGCCCTCAGATTGCGTCTCTGATCCGCTCACATTAAACAAGCGTTGGGAACGGCTGCTTACCCCGAGTAGGCAACGACATGGGGATTTTGTTTCCGATCTCCAAAACCTGTCTGGCACAGCTAAATCGGGGCCAAACTCGTGAACACCCAGCTTAAGCAAATTCATTTCCATGTGTCCTATCTGTGCTTGGAGTTCAAAAAAGTTAACCCAAACTAAGCTAACAGTGTTATTAAAAGTCTTATTGAAACATTCAGTGAAAGTTTTAAGGAAGTTATTCAACAACCTCCAAATAACCTTTACATTTTATTCCCAACATTCCCAACATTTAGAATGTTCTCAGAACATTATTTAATTACCATTAAATAACCTATCATTTCCATTCTGAGAACGTTAATAAAACCTCCCAGGAAAACTTTCAGGGAACCATAGTAAAACATTCTCAGAACCTCCCTGCAACCTAAAAATTAATGTTTGCGGAACAGGCAATATTTTCACATCTGTTGTCAGAACGTTTAAAAAACGTTCACTTTTAACATATGGCTTTGTTCCCAGACCCATGTGAAACCAAAAACTTCCAAGGAACCAAATGTGCTAGCTGGGGATGGCTTGAAGGACGATTACTCACTATGGCTCTCAAATCCCAAAGGTAACCCCTGGATTTTCGAATGGTTGCATAAGAGTCTAAAACACACAATGCCCTCTGTCTGTTTCAAGGCTAGGAGGAGCAGAGCAGGGGGCGGGAGACAGTATTGTATCATGTAAAGGGCAGATGTAACTTTTTGTGTGCTGGAGACTTATACCGTACGTAGGTGTTCATTTTTTACGAGAGATTAATACATTCATAATTATAAATCCTTTTGCATAACAGTCTGTGTCAATGTAGACTGAGGTAAATTGAATAACAGTGGCACAGCATGCATAGGCATTGGATTCAGTCATTCGTTAGTTAAGATCAGGGAGTTCATAGCCAGAAAAGCTCTCATGCAGGCAGGTGAATTGATGATCTCATCATATACACAGTGAGAGACCCTACTAATATACCTAAACTCCCACTAGATTGAAATGGTCTTTGTAAACAAGAAACAATTTGGCACAGTGTGTCTCAGTCCTCACAGTTCATCTCTCATGAGAGGTCATTAAAGCACAGGTGAATTGCCCACCAGAGTATTAATTCATTCCAGGAACTCAAATATACTGACGACAAACATTTTTATTTAACTAGGCAAGTTAGTTAAGAACAAATGCTTATTTACAATGATGGCCTGGGAACAGTGGGTTAACTGCCTTGTTCAGGGGCAGCTCAGGGATTCAATCTAGCAACCTTTCAGTTACTGGCCCAATGCTCTAACCACTAGGCTACCTGCCGCAAATCAGTAAACATATTCTCAGAAATGAGCAGCAATCCCCGGAAATCAGTGTCAAACCTGGTAACGCTGCAATGTGTTTACATTTAAAAGTTGCAGGCAGCTGATGTATTTTACACCTTTGAGCCATATAATGTTGAGGATCAGAATACAGTGCCCATTTAGTGAGTTCCTGAGTGACTGAGATCTCCTTAAGGGGATTGGAGTAATGACCTCGCTAAAGGTGTAGATAATACTGTAGAATATAGCTGGAATACCCTAATGGCTATGGAGATAACCTTGGTGTTCACTACATCCTCAGTTTAATCCTAGTTAACCCCCTGAGAGTATGCTCCGTAAATGATAGATGTACCGGGTGGGGGTGCTAATTGGATTGTTATTTTCTGTAAAGAATGTCGCAGCAGCTTAATGTTGAATTTGTTGTGAATTACATTGCGGAGGACTAACAGGGGAATTATTCCAAAATGTATCCGGATTTTGTGAATGCTGTCTTCTGGGCCCAGTTCAAGCACAACAAAGCTCAGGTTAGCATCTCCCTGCTGCCTAAATCTCTTTGGATTGTAGAACAAGCCCAATTTAATCTGCTTTGAAATATGATAGTGTAAAGCTTTCTTCCAGGATGATTGAGGCTCAAGGTAACTTTGGATATGATGACATCTCATCTCGCTGTATTGGGATTGGTATTTTTAAGAAAGCAATCTGCAAAATTATTGGATGTATTGTCCTTTCAAACTGGGCTCAAAGTCAAAACAGCTGTGTATAGTATATTGTGTACAGTTGAAGTCAGAAATTTACATACACTTAGGTTGGAGTCATTAAAACTTGTTTTTCAACCACTCCACAAGTTTATTGTTAATAAACTATAGAACATTATGTCATGGGTTTAGAAGCTTCTGATAGGCTAATTGACATCATTTGAGTCAATTGGAGGTGTACCTGTGGATGTATTTCAAGGCCTATCTTCATGGGAAAATCAAAAGAAATCAGATAAGACCTCAGAAAAAAATTGTAGACCTCCACAAGTCTGGTTCATCCTTGGGAGCAATTTCCAAACGCCTTAAGGTACCACGTTCATCTGTACAAACCATAGTACGCAAGTATAAACACCATGGGACCATGCAGCCGTCATACCACTCAGGAAGGAGACGCATTCTGTCTCCTAGAGATGAATGTACTTTGGTGTAAAAAGTGCAAATCAATCCCAGAACAACAGCAAATGACCCTGTCAAGATGCTGGAGGAAACAGGTACAAAAGTATCTATATTATCCACAGTAAAACAAGTCCAATATCGACATAACCTGAACTGCCGCTCAGCAAGGAAGAAGCCACTGCTCCAAAACCCCCATACAAAAGCCAGAATACGGTTTGCAACTGCACCTGGGGACAAAGATCGTACTTTTTGGAGAAATGTCCTCTGGTTTGATGAAACAAAAATAGAACTGTTTGGCCATAATGACCATCGTTATGTTTGGAGGAAAAAGGGGGAGGCTTGCAAGCCGAAGAACACCATCCCAACTGTGAAGCATGGGGGTGGCAGCATCGTGTTGTGGGAGTTCTTTGCTGCAGGAGGGACTGGTGCACTTCCCAACATAGATGGCTGGAAAATTACGTGGAAATATTGAAGCAACATCTCAAGACATCAGTCAGGAAGTTAAAGCTTGGTCGCAAATGGGTCTTCCAAATGGACAATGACCCCAAGCATACTTCCAAAGTTGTGTTAAAATGGCATAAGGACAACAAAGTCAAGGTATTGGAGTGGCCATCTCAACGCTCTGACCTCAATCCTATAGAAAATGTGTGGGCAGAACTGAAAAAGGGTGTGCGAGAAAGGAGGCCTACAAACCTGACTCCGTTACACCAGCTCTGTCAGGAGGAATGGGCCAGAATTCACCCAACTTATTGTGGGAAGCTTGTGGAAGGCTACCCAAATGCTTCCAAATACTAATTGAGTGTATGTAAACTTCTGACCCACTGGGAATGTGATGAAAGAAATAAAAGCTGAAATAAATAATTCTCTCTACTATTATTCTGACATTTCACATTCTTGAAATAAAGTGGTGATCCAAACTGACCTAAAACAGGGAATTTTTACTAGGATTAAATGTCAGGAATTGTAAAAAACTGAGTTTAAATGTATTTGGCTAAGGTGTATGTAAACTTCTGACTTCAAATGTACATAGAGAGAGGATAAATCATTTCCGTTGACATCCTATGTTGAGTCAATATTTAGTGTCTCGTTAGCTGTACTGAAGTGTAACTATAGTTGGGTTTCAGTGCCTACACAACCCCCCCCCCCCAGCTAAAGCACATTGATATGGTAGTAATGCCTCCCTAGTTGCTTCTCTGTGTGAGGCACCACATGAAACACAAGGACACACTGGCACATTACACTCGCCGTCTATCTCTCCTGTGGTTTGTGTGTAATTGGCTTTTCAATTTGGGAGCAGCGTGTTTTCGCACCATGTCTTTTGGCTGCCTTCCATCCACGAGACAGAGATTTGGGACTGGAACTCCTGAAGATTCCATCCTCTCATCATTAGCATTAGAGTAGAAGACTTGGAAGAGAGTAATGAATTCTATTTGGGTCATTATTATGGCACCTTAATCTGGTTTAGGAGTGGAAGATAAATGCTAAATCCTGTTAAATGGGGATAGGGCCAAGCCAAGCTGGTGATTATTACAGGAAATTAGTTACTGTGGCTCTTTCACTCTTTTCCTGTAGGATCACCATAGTCAATAATCCATATTTAAAGACTTGGTTATCATGATGTCCTGTACTAAAACCAGATCATTCAACCCATTAAGTAATTTATGATTTTTATAAGGATCCCCATTAGCTGACGACAATGGCGACAGCTAGTCTTCCTGGGGTCCGTGACATAATGAAAAAGACCACAGACAAACATACATTACAATGTACATATATCTAAAACATTAGCATGGACATTAGAGACACATAATCTTAAAATTAAAACTATAGTTATGCTAAGAGTAGCACACTTGTCTTGGAAAAGTCTATTGGCTATACAGTACAGAGAGAGCATTTGCCTGAATTGATATTATGTGTGTTGAGATATATGATATACTGGATTTTCTTCATGAGAATTTTCTTTAGAAACATTCCTATCACCCTCCTTCACATCAGACTGTACATTTCTCTGTCATATACAGTAATATTAAAACTGTTCTGCATTAATATCTTATTACATTTTTTTGCCCTCCTATCACTTTTGTTATAGTTTTTTCCTACATATATTGTTTCAGCTGACCAACTCAGTGGACTTGTGGCTGGAGTGTCAGTGACAGGTAGCCTAGCGGTTAATTAAGAGTGTTGGGCCAGTAACTGGAAGGTTGCTGGTTTGAACCCCAAAGCTGGTGGAAAGTCTGTCCATGTTCCCTTGAGCAAGGCACTTAACCCTGCTTGCTCTGGATAAAAATATGTTTTTTTTTAAAGTTGTGAGTTCAATCCCTCGACGAGTCATATGAAAGACATAAAAAAAATGGGACCTGATGCATATCCGCTTGGCACTCAGCATTAAGGAGATAGATTTGGGGTAAGGCCCTGCGATAGACTAGGGTCCATGCTACAGAAACAGGAGATAGGCTCCTGCCCTATTAGTTGTTCTGGCTCGCACAAGCTAAGGCTACTTACTTACGATTTCTTTAGCTACTGTATGAGATGGAAGCCCCCATGAGGATAATAACGTGTGTCATATAAACATATGACCACAACTAAACAGAACTTAATGAGATCCTGTTTCGGGTCTAAATCAGAATGCTATGGACATATTACACGTCCCACGTCCCTCCCGGGTGGCGCAGTAGTCTAGGGCACTGCATTGCAGCTGTGCCACCAGGGACTCTGGGTTCAAGCCCAGGCTCTGTTGCAGCAGGTGCACAGTGTTTCCTCTGACACATTGGTGTGGCTGGCTTCCGGGTTGGATGCGTGCTGTGTTAAGAAGCACTGCGGCTTGGTTGGCTTGACCTTTGTCTCTCCCGAGCCCGTATGAGAGTTGTAACTACTAACAATTGAATACCATGAAAAGGGGGTAAAATAAATTTTGCAAAATTGAAAAAAGGATGTTGTTGTATCTCATGGAGTGAGTTCTTCATGCTATGTGTGAATTGGTGTATTGGTATGCATTTTATTAGTTGAAAATATTTAGAAGTTTCCAGACATACTGTAGCCTACAGCCTTCCTGAAGTTCTCCTTCAAAACAAGTCACGATTCAGTGATATTTCTTTGACGTCATACGTTGACAGATGCATACACTAGGAGCAGAACAGGATATATTATAAATCTGCAGTGCAATTTCTGCCAC